>NC_058506.1:15662317-16287317 GCF_020382885.2 Scatophagus argus | reverse complement strand
GACACCAGTGGGGCATCCACCTGCATCGCTGTCAGCTTCTCAGCCAGCAGAGCCGGCCTGATGGTGTCAAACGCACTCGAGAAATCGAAGAACGTGATTCTCACAGTGCTTGCCGGCTTGTCTAGGTGAGTGTAGACTCTGTTCAGCAGGTAGATGATGGCGTCGTCCACTCCAAGGCGGGGCTGGTAGGCGAACTGAAGGGGATCCTGAAGTGGTTGGACCATGGGCCGGAGCTGTTCCAGGACGAGTCTTTCCAGGGTCTTCATGATGTGTGACGTCAGGGCCACAGGCCTGTAGTCCTTGGGGTTGCTGGGACGCGGCGTCTTCGGGACAGGAACGAGGCATGACGTCTTCCACACCACGGGGACCCTCTGAAGACTCAGACTCAGGTTGAAGACATGATGAAGTACTCCGCTTAGCTGGGGGGCACAGGCTTTCAGGACCCTGGGGCTCACACCATCTGGGCCTGCAGCTTTGCCTGCACGGAGTCTCTGCAGCTGTCTTCTCACCTGGTCAGCTGTGAAGGTCATCGTTGGGGTGATGGGTGGGGGAGGAGTGCTTGTGGTACCCAGGTGAGAGTGGTCCACCCAGGCTTCTGGGGACGAGGTGTGAGCGAGGTCATCCAGATGGAATGTGGGGGGAGGGAGAGAGGCTGGAGTGGCCGGTTGCTGCAACCTTACTGCTGAGGAGTCGTTTGAAGTGTGAATTGGGGTCCCTGTGTCGAATCTGTTAAAAAACTGATTCAGCTCATTCGCCCGTTCCACACCGCCATCAACTCCTCCTCTGTTTGGCCCGTAACCTGTGATGGTCCTCATGCCACTCCACACCTCTCTCGTGTTGTTCTGCTGGAGTTTCCACTCCAGCTTCCTCCGGTACCTCTCCTTTGCCTCCCTGATCTTTATTCTCAGGGTGCGCTGGATAGCTCTCACCTCCTCCCTATTGCCTGCTCTGAAAGCCCTCTTCTTGTTGTTGAGGATGGCTTTGATGTCCTTGGTTACCCACGGCTTGTTGTTGGGGTAACACTTTACCGTTGTGGTTGGGACAATGGTGTCCACATGCTATTTTTTTATTTTTTTTTTAATGCTATTGTACTTTGACACATCACTTTTGACACATAGCTGTTTTGTGGTGGTTTCAGGATGTTTGAGATCAAACTCATTCTCAAGAGGTTGCAAAGGCAGAGTAAGTACTTCAGACCTTGAACATACTCTGTGAATACTTGTGTTCTTAAGGAAAGAAAATGAGCATTTGTGAAGCAAAAATAGTAGGAAGAAATATTGGAATATTCCAGCTGCAAGACAGTAAGGAAACATGCCAGTGAACTCAGGAATAGCACTTGAGGGCAATTCTAATTAAGGTTGGAATATTAAAAACTCACTTTCACTTGAGGTGTGAGAGGTACACCAGCGATGACTTTTAAATTTGTTTCAAGCGCAGAAAACTGTGCTGATGACCTCTGTAAAGGAGTAAAGAGGGAACATATCTGTGTTTTATTGCCAGGACTACACATGTTGTCTTTTATGCAACCCAAATGAGTAAGTCTGGTCACAGGAGTCTTTGCTTAGCGGTCAATAATTAAGTAGTTATTAGGGGTGTATGAGGTTACAAAGGTTTTGGTTTTGTAAAGATTTTATTTCATAAGATGCTGCTCATTTTCTTTCCACTAGGAATGATCACAGAGACTTACAAAAGGTGCCTCATCATGTAATGAAACGTTTAGGAAATTAAGTGGTTTATTCACAGTCATCAGCCATCCATTTCAACATTTTGTTTGTACTGTGTATTGTCATTCGTAGTTTTATTCCTCAAGCAGAAAAAAATTGCACACAAAAAACCTTATTTGTAACTGCTGTTGAATGTCTCAACACTAAAATGAGTTTGTTACGCACTACGGGAATTTGTCTTGAACGCTTGCTTTAAGAGGACAAAACCTGCTCAGTCAAGACTTTACAATGGCCCAGAAGCACAAATTATCTTTTGATTTCACAAGTCTGCCAATATTGCACATCTTTCCTGATGACAGGCTATAACTCTGTACAAACTGAAAGATCAGGCACCAACAGATCAAGGATTTACTTGTCAGGAACAAAAAAGAGACAAAGACAACCTAGACTGTGTAATAGTGCTAAGACATCATAAAGATACTTAAACAGAGAAGCTTAATATATGGAAATTACTAAATCTAAAATTAACTACTAAATTGTTTCACCCAGTTATGCAGTGTCCATAAAAATGTGATTGAAAAAGTATTACAGCAGACGTACAGATTCTTTCAATTGACCCTACCTGTTACATTTCTGCATTGCGTTTTTAAAATTTGTAATATTATGTCAGTGAATATACATTCCCCCTCCACTATCTTGTTGGCAAAAGAACTTTCACCTTATCTGAATAATAAAACTTTTTTTTTTTTTTTTTTTGGTTCTCTTGTGTAGAAGTGAGGAGATACTATAAACATCTGCTGCTACACGGTTACAGAAAGTGTTATGCTGCCATTGTGATTAAGGCCGTTCTGTTACTTACATAAACAACCAGGATGTGAATGTGATGGATCCCATTAAAACCCATAGATCCCTTAAGTAGTTCTCCACCTCACCCCTCAGAGAAGTGCAACTATGGCCTGTCTGCATTATAAATGCTGCTAGAAATGTGTAATGCTTTAGAAATATTTCAATAGTGCTAACCCACAAATGTGGGCTCTGATTCAATTTTCTGAGAATCCACACGAGGGATTTACTCTGTGTAAGACGTCTTGTTGAAAGCTTTTCTCCCGACTTCTCATTTCAGACTCCCATGACACCCTGAAGAACAAACACAATATTGCCAACATAGTTTTACAATTCAAGCTAGACACTAAAATTGGAAGATGAGTCAAGGCGGGAGACTGGTTTCTCTTATTCCTCATGTTTTGGGCCACATGAAAGACTGCAATGCTTCAATTTCCTGTATTGTATCGCAATCTGTAAGTAAGTAAAATAAGTTTTGTAAAATCCGCTAAGGCTGTGTGTTAGTCCTACTCTTCAAAGCTGTGAGGTTCAGCCATTATATTTGTGTTAAAAGCAGCATTTTGTTAGATTCCATCCAAGCAGTCAAAGCTGTGCCTGTGGCTTTTCATTGAGATGTTGATGAATGGAAATTGAGAGATATCAGGTTCTTTAAATTATTTTGTTCAAGAATCAGAAGTAACTTAACCTGTATTGTTAAGTAGAAGAAGGTCTGTCTTTTATGTGATTGTGTGGAATTGAATCTACACTTGACAAGTACACTCATTTTAGCAGGAAGATCTCATTAGCTCCACTGTTAGCTCTGTTATGAATGTCTACTTAGTCACCTTCTTAGTTAGCAGTCTTCATAGATTTAGAAAAGGAAATAGAGAAGATGATGCATGTTGCTGAGCCTACCTGTAGTGCCCCTTAAGCCATAAAAACACAAGCACTGTCCTGCAGCAATTCACAGTCAGTGCATATCCGACCAGCGTGATCTGTAAAATTTGCAAAAGAAAAGGTGTTAAATATCTGTCAACATTTGCAATGCACATGGTGTGTTCCGTTTGTACTCGTAAGTCGCTTTCCAAGTTGTTTTCCAGATTCTGAAGCCGGACGTGACAAATGGAACACCCCCTGATGTAGGAATATCAACTTGTCAACTCAGTTGACCTTAGAGGACGCCGGGTTCACAAGATGGCTGCCCCGAGCACTGCCTGTTGTAAAAGGTGTTTTTTTTATGCGGCTTTTGTCTTTTTTATGTCCATTTTATCAATTGGAACTTCTAATTTTGCTTGTAATTGACTAACGTTACAAACCTTGTATTGTGGCAAATGGAACACATCCAACTTGGTTTTCAATGGGCGTGATGTCACCCTGAGTCCCGAGTTATGACTTATGAGTACAAATGGAACGCACCAAAAATCACTTCCATTTCAAACATCCTGTGGTATGGCAACCCCACAGTTATGACCTGTCTCTGCAAGTCTCTTCTACATCACTTACCTTAGTTGTTTTTATTCCAAAAAAAAAATTGTTTCCACTTTCATTCAAACACAAATCAGAATAATGCCTTCACAGTTTTGAGCTCTCTGTACGTGTACTTGTCTCTGTACATGCCATGTCAAGGTTCAGCTTATTTAAATTATCAAATATTTCTTTCCTTTTACCAGTACTATGCTTCATCTTAGGAATTAAAGTGCTGCAGTTACAGAGGGTTTTTGGAATGAAGCATTGTGATGAGTATTTGCCTTGAATAATGTCTTTGCATTTGATTATGCAAGCCTGTGTGTGATGTTGTATGTGAGCGTGCATATGTGTGTGAGGTTGAAAAGATCTTTGATCTTAGCATTCTGTCACTGGCAACAGACAAACAAGAAAAAACTAAATACAAACATATAAACAAGCACAGTGCAAAACAATGACTTGAGTGCTGGTTATTGGCATAGCAGACTGTAGGGGGAAGAGTCCATATGTGTTAAGGGAGGGTGCGGGGGAGTTAGTTCAAATCATGTTATTTCAGTCATTGATGGGTAGGCGTAATGTAATGTGTTAGAAAAGCCAGGGTGTGGTATAGGGGTCAGGGTAAAGCTTTCCTTTAATGCATCATTTGTTGTTTTGTCTGTTGTTTCATGATGGGGTAAAGACCTGTGTGCCGTTTGTTTATGCCCATATTTAGTACACTTGAGTTCCATTCCCTTGCTTTTAAACAGTGCCTCCTGTTTGAAACATTCAAGTGTATAATGTTGCAGTGCCATACTTCACCTGTGTTTGTTTTGTCTTGAAGCGTCAGTAGCTGGAGTGGGGTTGGAGTAGTTGTTTGATTAACAATAGAAGTGAATCGGAAGGAAATTGGATATGGAAAGGCTCAGTTAGTCTTACACTTAATGTCACGAAGCGTCGCTGATGCAGAGTCTCAAGGAGAGGCGGTGGGGGCAAAGGTCCGAAATAATGTTCTTTTAATTAAATCAAACTGAAGAAATCGCGCACTTACTGCGGCAAGGGATCATGAAAACTGTGGCAACACAAAAAAACTTGGCCGACAAATGTGACTGGGAAGACAAGGACTAAATAGACAGGACAACGAGACACAGGTGAAATACATTAGGAGGGAGAAAGCAATCAGGATAAACTAAAGCAAAGGTGCATGAAACAGAGACACAAAGGGGAAGTGACACTTTCAAAATAAAGCAGAACATGACAACAACCTGGAACATAATACATGGAAACACAAGACACACATGAAACATGACACACGGATCAACAGACAGAAAACCCAGGGCTTGACACTTAAGTATTTTCTGTTGATAACCGTTATACTTAAATATAGAGTATATATCCACTCTTCTTCTTTTTTTTTTTTTTTTACAGAAACAATGGCCTGAAATGAACAAAGAAAATCAAACATCACTGTCACTTCAGACTGTAGCCACAGTCAGGAAAAATTCTCATCATATTGTTAAAAAGATTTATCTGCCTTACACCCAGCCAGATCATGCACTCCCTGTCTCCGTCCTTTGCTGCCCTAATTACTTCACTTATGTGCTATTGGGCTGCAAAGTCACAGATCTTTGTCAGATCAACCCTGGTGCTTTGCCATTTTGTAACACACCAATCCATAAAGGTCCAACGTCTAAATCACTAGTCACCATCTACTGTTAGACACTGATAGGAACCTGATACTGTAGACACAGAGGCGGGGAGCTCAGTAAAGCCCTTGGATGAATGCTTTAGTATCACCAGGAAACCTGGGAGCAGATTAATCACTGCACTCCTTGTAAGGCAGTTTTTTGGCCTGTTTTAGTGTAACGGACTTCGTGACATTTAGGTGTATTTTTGTTTCTGTACACAGTGAAATGATCAGATTCAGTCATTCAGTAGAGGTTATCCTTTGACTTCGTGTAGCTTTTCAGTAGTTGCTTTTCCAAGATAATACCAGTAAATTGAAAAAAAAAATGCAACAGAGCAAAGTTTAGTCTATACAAACAAACAGAAACAGCAATGAGGATGATTTCCAGTGTTTCTGCAGGATGATCATTCCTGCACTCTCCAGACTGACTTATTCACCGCAGCATACATTGCATCTGGCTGGGGCCTGAAAATCCATATAAATAGGTAATAACTAATAATTGAAACCCAGCATAATGGAATTGCTGCTGGCGGCAGGCGTGATGAGAGTGAGTAGTAGGGGGCAATGGCTGACGTGAGCCTGCTGCCCCTGATGAGCTAAGAGGAGGCACCCAGCAGGAACCGTCTGTGCTATGGTGCCATTGCAACATCGGCCAGTTAAATGGCCAAGCATCCAGTAACCAAATGGCCTTCAGGAGGAGCCAAGAGGGGCTGGCTAACTGACCGAATGAATGAGTCATTCTGCACAGCCACATGGTTTAATCAGAGAGCACACAAACATGAGGAGAGATGCTGTGGGGGGATGTGTCGCACATTAACATTCACATCATTTGTCCCATAGCCATGCATACAGAGCCTATGGACCTGACTCAGATCTTCCAGCAAGGCAATCTGCATACACTGGGTGGCAGTGGACAGTTAATGAAATTACAGCCTGAGAAGTAGTAACTAATCTGGCAACTGTATCAGGACTCTAAAGATGTACATTTGGTACAGCTATCCATGGTGTCCAGATAATGAATCCAAAAGACTCTGGTGATTGACTGACTTTTGTACTCCACCATGAAATTGATATTTGTGTCTTTAAAAACGAAATGTCTCAACTGTGAAATACCCATGAAATTTAGTACACTCATGAGACCAGACCTAGTCTTCTGGTCCGAGGCTCAGCGATGTGCCTTTCTTGTTGAGCTGACAGTTCCTTGGGAAGAAGCTGTGGAGGAACACACGAGCGGAAATACCTGCAATATTTCAACCTCACAGCAGACGCTGAGAACTGAGGCTTGAACGTCAAGGTACATCCATTCGAGATGGGATGAAGGGGTTTTGTGGCCAACTCCACAGTAAAGCTCCTGCAAGAATTAAGGATTAGAGCGCAGGCCTGCAGGAAGACCATAAGAGCCCTATCAGAGACCATCATTCACATTTGGTCCTATCTACGAATCACTCGTTCAGTCTCTCTCAGGATGAACTATAATTACTTCAGTAATTAATTTTCACCATTTCAATTAAAGCCACCATCTCATCAAATATTCAGTTTGACTAATATGTTGGTTTATGACCAAATACCTGCAGCTCTAGTGACATTCTTTAAACCTGACTTGTACTTTATGTTTAGTGCATGTGGAAATGTCTGGAAGCCAGCACACTCAACTGAGATGGTAATCTAGGTAAAAAACATACCTGTTAAGCAGTAATATTTTAATATTGTTAGTATGTAGCTCAAAACAGTACTGTGACTAAGTGCAGCCTCACACAGTGGCTCCAGACTTAGTATTGTTGCATAAAGACAGGGGTTTGCTTGTTCATCTCAGAGGCTATGATCAATAACAGTGTAAGTGTAAGTTGTGACAGCAGAGTCAATATTGTTATGAAAAGTATTTTTTTGACACATTTTGGAAGCACATTAGATTAAAGAGCAATACTCTCAGGCACATAATGCACAGAAAACACATTTTGCATTCCATGGGACTTTAAATATCATGCAGCATACAGCAACAATACAGAAACAAAGAATGAGGAAATAAAACACTTTACCCTGTATCTGCTAAAATAAACTCCTTAAATTTTAAGTTGTAGGAAGAGCTGACAATGCAGTTTCATCTGCAGTTTCATCTGCTCATGTGTTACAGTATTGATTTTTTTTTAAAACCCCTGTCATTATCACACCTTATTACATTCATCTGTGATTGCACATACAATACTAACAACCCCAGTTAAAGACTCTTGAGTAAAATGTCAGCAGAATGAATATTATTATAATTTTTTCCAACACGTGGTGCGGGAAAGGTCACTGTTTAATCATCTACATGCAAGCAAGAATGTTTATTTGTGATAATGGATGACTCATAACACTGGAGCACTGTACTAGAAGGGAAAGAAGAAGAAAACTAAGGAAGGATTGGTATTATTCCAAACTATGTAAGACACAATGATGGGTACTTTGGCTTTTGCTTAAAAATGTTTTCAAAGTACACAAATCTCTACATTTGATGAGGTGTCAGCATTTCAATATGTTTGATCGCCCTATTTGTTCACCCACTGCGTTGCTTTTTTTTTCTCTTGAAAATGTGTCTATGTTCGTTTGATGGGACGCTGGCATGTTACATCTGTTATCTGTCATGTTTGCTGGAATTATCAGAATCCCAGTGTAGGAGAAGGGAAACACAATTCCTCCAATATCATCATGGATGTCAAAATACAGCAGGAGGAACATGAAAAATCAAATCAAAATAATAAAATAAATCCCAAGAGAGAATCAAAATCAGTTTCATTGATGTTTGTTCTTACCTTTAATTTCATGTCCACTTTTTCCTCAGAGAGCTCCCTCACTGTCAGAATCAATGAAATACTGTCATAGTGATACCAGCTGCATTCAGAAATTGCTACAGCATGTCAATATCCTTGAAACAAAATGATGAAAAATAAAATTACATCAGCATTGACTTTCTTAACACGTATGCTGTTAGGGGAGCTGCTGTACAGCTGCTGTTTTCGTGCATACAATGACGGTCCAAATCAAAAGCTTTAATTTTTGTTGCATTTCAATAAAGCTTGATGAATGCATTATGTAAAAACTCCACATGAGTAAATGTGTAAATGACATGAAAGCAATAGTTACATGTTCACATCAATGCATTCATGAAAGGTTTTAATAATAGAGTGGCTGTGCTGCTGTTTTAAAGGTACATACCACTGTCACTGGCATCTGGAATGTGGCCTATTTGTTCAAGCATTTCTGCATTTTATGCAGAATTAATTAGAAATTAGAAAGTATAATTAAAATTCCTCATGAAACCCCAAAGGAGGTTCAACACAACATGCCAAACTGTTACTTCAGTGATACTTGATTTCAGCACTTTTTATGTTTTTTTTTTTTTTGCATTTATTTTCTGTCACTGCATAAAGATATCACAATAGTACCAAGTTGTCTAAAACTGAGGCTGCAAGCTGTGCTGTGAAACCCCCCCCTCTGTATTGCCCATTTAACTGCATCTAAATGCAAATGAGCACCTGCACCCACCATGATCATTCAAAGTGAAAATGAAGGAATTCTCCATGAAAAAAATGAATCTTTTGACAGTGAATCTTAACACCACACTGTCTTACATTACCATACTCAACAGCATTGTTCCTGCTGTGAAAACCCTTCAGGTGTCCGGGAATAACAACCTTCCAGGATCCAAAGATCAACATCAACTTAATTAAAAAAAAAAACCAAAAAAAACCAAAAACTTCACATACTTCCTGTGCCAGGTCAGGAAGTTCACCCTGCCACAGGAGCTGTTGCAATCACTTGGTCTGTTCTCTGCACATCCATCACAAGGCTGGCTGCAACAGAAAATGAGGTCTGTTGAGAAGATCATTGGTGTCACTGCAGACCATTGACATATATAAAGATGGATGATCCATTTCCACTTCCTCCCACTGTGCAGAAATGAAGCCAAAATATCCCACATACGAGTGCTGCCATCTCACTCTGGTTATGTCATTCTGAGCCAGAGTCTGCACAGTAGTTATCAAGCAGTGGAGCCAAAGTATCAAGTTATGGCCTCAGTCGCAAGTAGGGCTCAGCTGTCAATCATGATGTTTCAACCCCCTTTTCATAAAATCATATCTAATTAAAGCCAAACATATAAAAATAAACACATGAACATACAGCACATCAGCGTCATAAGAACTACCTAAAATGCCAGAAACCATCTTTGGGAAAACTTTGACGTTTGGCTCATATTCCCTGTGCTAACATGGAGAGACCCAGAATGATGATGTGTACTGGAGCCAGCCAGCAGGGGGAGATAGAGATATTTTTCCTTCACTTCTGGGGCGCTCTCATTGCCATCCATCTTTATTTTATTGTCAGTGCTGCAGACCCCTCATTCTGAGGGGAACAATCATATGAAATTACAAAATACATCATTTGTCCAAACTGCCAAAAGGCACACTTTTTCTGATCTGTCACACTTTCAGTAGGACATCATTCGTTATGTCCTTCCAAAATGACAACTGAAACTAAAATTCTGTTTTACTTTATTTGCTTGGTTAAAGTTTAAGGAACAATTGGAGTCATGGTCATGTCTAACCTCCTCTCCATGATTACTATCCCTCTAAGGGTATTGAACATCAACTTATTTTCTATTTTTGGGCTCTTTAGGAAGCTGATGTTCTTCTTGAACAGACAGTCTTGGTGGACATATGTGCAATGTAATATATCCATATTGAAACAAACTGGGAAAATTAAAATATACACTAAGAGGATCACTGCCTGTTTGAAGAAGACCTGGATACCATTATTCACATAAACTGAAAAATGTCCTGCCATCACAAGCTCTTTATCTCATTATCTCTTTAGTCTTCTGAGAGCCTTTGTACGTCAATGAAAAGCAGTTCAGAAATATTTTAGATTACCTTATTTGTGTAACCACAAAAATCACAGTGAAAATAATATTTGCCTGTATGCACTGTGCCTTTTGTATAATTCCTTCAGAAATCCCTTATAATGCAAAGAGATTGTAGATCTCCCACACAACCATTCCTCTTTTGTGCAGTTGTTTGTTCTCCTGGATCCATACAAATTAAATCAATCAGTGCTGCAGAATGCCTACCTTATAGAAATATATTTTTGGCAGAGAAAAGGGATTTCATAATTATAGACTTGCGGGTGTGTTCAATACTTGGCATCAAATACTTCGGAAGATTAGGGACAAACGAGAAACCCTGTGTGTGATTTCTATATTTGTTGACAATCCTATTCAAGCCGATTTGCGCACTAGACTTCAACTCACTAAACATAAGAAATCAAAACATCTTTAGTCAGAGTTGGCATAGAATGACATAAACTCCCCTACACTAAAAATTTATTTATAACTACAGCTTTGCAAGGGATTGCTTTTGCTGAGATGTTCATCAACATTAAACAGATGCAAAAATCACAAAATATGTATTTTCATCTGTGTTTTCAATTACTAATCTCCCTTTTTATGCTGCTAATGTTGTGTAAATGAGGGTGCCTGGTGCTTGTGTGCTGTTAAGTGAAAGTAGAGCTATTTTGGACATCTCAAGCCATATAATTTAGTGCTAATGAGGCTAATGGGCAGTTTTCTTGGTTCTGACAGACATGCAGTCCAGTCTGTTAGCTTCTCTTTCTTCCTCCATTTGTCTTTGCTGTCCACAAAGGCAGATTAACACATAATTATACAACATTTGTGCACTGCTAGGGCACCCTGTGGGATCCACCTGGTGTACGCAGCTCATGGTGTGGGTTTCACAGTGCCTCTCTTCCTCTCCACATGCTACTCACAGGAAGTGGCGGTCATGTTAAATGATGACCTCATCTTGCCAGTACTTTAAGGGCTTTCATACTGTACACTGTACGCAAGTAATGATAATATCTCTGACGTCTGCTTTAGAAAGCAAACCATTTTCAGTACATCAAATTTAAACTTTTAACATAATCCCTGATTTGCAAAAACAGACAGTGTCAACATTTATTCTAGCAACTATGGTGACTATACTAAAAAAAAACATCTTTTGACAATGTAAGGAAAGACAGAAACATACCATAGCAACTACAATCAAATCATATCAAAACTACTGCTAATGTAACTTTATTGCTGCACCAGTGCTGTATTGTAAACATAACATACTGCAAAGAAACTTTTATTCTAAGAAATGAGGGAACTTACACCATCATTATCTTTACATGCACACAGTGGCTTGTTTGAGTAATTGCCAGTTTGACATACTGTAATTCTTGGTGTGTAAAACATACAAACATGCCTCACTCATGCCTTCAGCATGCCTATAGCATTTGTTGGCATACGCCAGAGAAATGTGGGTTCACTGATCCTGAAGGTGTATGTTTGTGTGGGTGAATTGAGCAGATGGCAAGATGATGTGAGAAACAATCTGGACAGCCTCATCAACTCTCTGCAAGTCTGTTGTTTTTAAATTAGCAAAGGCCTCAGAATGTACTTGGATGTTTTGTGTATATGTTTAATATACTTTGTTGTTGCTACAGTAGGTCCGTGAGTGAAGTAAGAGATTTTTGTTAAGCAGACTTATTTTGCTGTTATTTCTGTAGAGCCAGAATAATGGCTTGAAAATCTGCAGATTGTCTGAGTTTAGATCGGGTGATGGTGACCACAGAATAAGTTTATTTTCTTAAATCAATATGCACATTCTAGTGGAATTTTTTAAATTCTGCTCACCCATTAAGAAGACTGGATGTTACAAACTTGCTATGCTTAGTCCTCTGTCTGTGACAGTGTGTGAATATGTGTTTTGATGAGTGCATGTCTTTTCATTGAAAGCAGCAGATGTTCTAAGGCAGACCACTGTAGGTTAATTATTTATTGTAAATTTTTCCTTAGTCTTGAAATTACTGTTTTACAAATTAAGGCTTGTACAGTATTTGTGGAAAATGTTGTTCTGACGGGATTGGAAGAAATATACATATATTATAATAATAATTTTGAGTTCCTGCTCTTCAAAATTCAAGATAGCTGCTTAAAGCTATGACTTTAATTACTTGTTTCCTTGTCTAATTAGTGTAACTGGCTTCCTTGACACTGAAAATATGAGTTTAGCCTCAAGAATGATTAGTTCAGACCGTGTAGAGGCAAAGAAATGAACTTTATGAGGTCATGTTTTGTTATCTTTAAATGTCAAAAATGTATACAAAACTGAAATTCTAACATCTGGACCCAGTGAACCTGTCTGAGAATATAACTCCTTTTCTTACGCATCTCTCTCTTTCTCTCTGTCTTTGCTTCTTCAGGGGTGACCTATTTACATAAACTTCAAGCAACAATCTTTCATGGTTGGTGGCACATATATATATCCAAACATGCTGTTACATTCATGCTTGCACTCTAAATGTTTAACATCAAAGGGCATACAATTAATATGCATGGTGAAGACAGCAAAGGGAGTTCAGGGCTTCATGGAAACAGTGGAAATGTTGAACTTGAAAGACCATTTTATGCATTTGTATGCTAGTGCATATATTCATGTGTGTGTTTGTGCTTTGACCGCTACTCCTTGGATGATAAATAAGCATTTGGCTTTGGTCACAGTTACTCATTAACATAAGGATATACCAAATGGATACATCTATCATGTAGAAAATGGTCTGTTGCTTGGTTTTTACTGAAGTCTGAATCATCAAAACAGACCAGATTACCCTTTATTGAAATTTATATTGGTATTAAGCTCCATAAGAAGCATTTTTTCATAATCTATTGAGGATTATTATGCCACTCTGAGGTGAGAAGCGGCTTTCTCGATGAGCAAGAGGAGAATATGAGTGGCATAGCTACAAACTGAGGATTTCAAATAATTGCAGTGGCCACCTTGTGACAGATTTCTTGAGTGGAATTTAAAAAAAGGGGAACCATTCATGGATAACTAACAATAATCAATTTTGGATGATATGAAAGGAAGAATATAAATGCATCTCTAAATCAGGTTTTGATGCAGTTCTGACTTTAAAATTGTTTCTTTAATTAAGTAAACACGGACAGGACAATCATATGTTGATCAAAATACCTGACCTGATCAAATACAAGACTAGATTGTACGACTCAGGAAAGGGACCCAAAAAAATTGAGCAACATCGGTATGTTGTTTGAAAAAATGATAAGAACCTAAGTCTCATCTGTGTTTAACTGTAAAAAGGCTATTAAATTGTGCAAAATTGCCATACAGCCATGCAGCATAACAGTGACGAGATTTAAACGGACTAAAAGTGTGACCTATTTGAAACAAATATAAAACAAATGTTACTGGACCCATGACACATCCCTGAGGTATACCAAATGGAACTTTAGAGTAGCTCCTTGACTACGTTGTTGAATTCGCTTATTTGTCTGTGTAATAAAGCCAGATAACTTGGAGCTTGATGGATTTTCACATTTGCCCCAAACTGAACTGATGGAGAGAAGAAATCTCATTTTTATCTCATTTTATCAGGAGCCACTTCTTCTAAAACTGCAGAACATTAAAAAGACACTCAAATTCTAGCTAATAAAAAAGAAAAATCATAAAGAACACGTAATTCTATGATCAATTATGCTGAGTTACAATTACAACTGAAGTAACTGCACAGATCGAGGGTGTGAAAATGCAGATTCCCAAGTAGTAAACATTTCAAATACACTGGAAAACCTGTGCTACAAAAGGTAACAAAAACAAGGTTTATTTGATCTAGACTTGCTGAACAGTTTCTTAGAATGGCCTGTGCTCATTCTACGACCAAGCAATGCATTCAGCAAATGTGCTTTCTTCTCTCAGACTAAACACATTTAAGATGTTTTATCTTCACTGATTGTAATTCTGTACCTCCCACACAAGGGCGTCAGTTGTTATGGGAGGTCTGTGTTGTCTTTCATCTACCAAACTGTCAGAGATTCAGTGCTTTTCTCTGAAGGATAGGGAAAAATGTATGCTCTGATGGCTCATGACTGATGGCATCTCACCCTGTAATAATGTATTTCTTCCACAGCATAATCCAGTCCATTTTTCAAATGGTGCTGCATATTTGTACAATAGCATACATGTATTGTGTTAATGTTGAGGAAACATCAGTCTCTTTAGAATCACTACAGACACCCAGGGCTTATCTGATACTGTCTGTCTTTGAAATAGATTGCTTTTTCAAACATACTTTTCAAGTGCTCTCTTGACATTTATTCACGAAGTGTAAAATTCCAAAGTGGGCATTTACATATGAATCTTTGTAGCTGTGAAAGGCTAAAAATTTAGGAGGTAAAACATTTCCTCCCAACATTGCAATATGTGTCACTGGACAAACTGCAATAATTCCCTTTTTTTGCTGTTTACTATAAAGCCTGTTATGCCTCAAGTGTGTTCCTTTGAGTACCTCAAATTAATAATTTGTATCCACATTTTTTAAACTACTTCAGTAACTTTTAAGTGAATATGGACTTGCCCAAAAAAAGACAAGAAAGAAAACATTCTCTTTGTCTTGATAGTTTGTTTTGTTGTGTTTTAAAGCTATTTCTTATTGTGTGTTTGTCACTGCATGTGCGGGTACATTTAATTTTCCTTGCTTTTCTGTAAAACACAATGTATTCTGTGCAAAGGATTAACGAAACATTCAACAGCTGTTGCTTGATGCCAACAGTAATGCAAGAGCATCACAAAATCATGTTTTAATTCCGAGGTCAAAACCACAAATAACTTATGATCACTACATTAGTGCTTTGTGTTTTATGGTCCTGATGCTTTGCATCATAACGTCTTTATTAATTTTAACCCAAGGCCCTGAGTGTATAATGTAATTTCTCTGAATTTGCCTTTAACCTTTCCAGGCAACCTTAAAACGTTGTAATTTGCACATCGTAATCATTCAAAATGTCAAGACGTAATCAGTTTAGAGGATTTCTGTCTTCTAAAAACATAAATCCCACTTCAAATGATAATTTCTGTCCACATAACAAATCATTTAATGCAATCTTTCCCTGCAACATGCTTGTCTCTTATTCCTTATTCAATGGTTAGTGAATCTCAGTGTATACCATCAAAGTGACTTAAAGCAAAATATCTCTTGTCATAATCTAATCTTTGCAGTTTCAGCGCAATCTTCAATGCTCACATCAATCATGGTGTGCACACTGTACTAAATCATTTGATGAAGGCACATACAGCTTCTTTTCTCTATGCAGAGGAACTTTCTGAACCAGAGTAGTGTCACTCTTTCTCACAACCCACAACTGCTGGATTCTCGCTTCCTCATTTCAATCCACATGGCACAGCATGTGGGCAATACTGCAGATAGAAAACTGGAGAAAAGACACCAAAAAATAGGGAAAAAAATTGTGATGTAACAAGGAAGCTGGAAGAGGAGGATGAAAAGAGAGCATTAACTAGAAATAAATAGAGGGGAAGAAATAGAGACAGAGAGTATGACTCACACAAGGAAGAAGGCAAGACAGTCAGACAAAAGGAATTGTGAATATCACTCCATTTTGGTTTTGTCAATACAGTGTTGTTATTTCACAACTAAACAAATGAAAGAAAAAAAAATAATCTTATCATGCATGGGTCACAGTGATACAGTGGCCACAAAGTGACAAAAACACACATAAGCACAGTCACAAATAATACAGAGAGACGGACACACAGTATATTCTCATCAATGCCCTGAATGACAGGGACATACAGAGAGGGCTGATAAAGAGAAAGATGGATTTTCTGACGGTCAAGCATCCCATTGGGGTCTGTCCTTGTATGCCAGAGAGCCAGTACACCAATGGGCATGTACAGAGACAGAAAAAGAAGACACATACACACATACACACACGCGCACACACACGCACAGTCGTGTTTCTATCACTTTTGGGGAAGTTACATTGACTTACATTAATTTCCTGAAAACTTAACCACCACCTAACCATAACAATAAACATTACTAGCCTAATCCTAACCTTTACCTTAGCCTAATCCTAACCTCAGCCTAACCTTAAAGCAAGTCTACACCTTAATACTTAATGATTTACCTTGTGGGGACTTGAGTTTTGTCCCCATAAGTAAGGCGGTTCCTCACAGTGTGACTGTGTAGACAATTTCTTTTTTCTCCACAACAACAGTAATAAGAGTACACACACACACACATATACAGAAAACAAAAACATTATTTTATGATAACTGTATTCCTGATTTATATTCAGTCTGTGGTCCTCTGCAAGCCAAATCAAGAGTTTGCACCTTGGCAACAACTACCTCCTACTCAACAACTTTCTCCTACTTTTTCTTTTTTTTTTTTTTTTTTTTGGAAATGGTAATTCACCATTGTAGCAAAGAATGTGTTTCATTTCCTAAGGTAAGAAAAACAGATACTGCACATTGTTTAATCTGTTCATCTGGTTCATGTTTGAGCTGGGGTGATTTCCTCAACAAGCGAGTCAGCAGCAAGACATGCACATAAGCACACAGGGACACACACTGGGACTGGCTGACAGTATCTTCACTCTAATCAGAATCTTAATTAGTCTGCTAGCAGCGTCCCATTAACATATATTCCTTCTAATTAACTACGGACACACACATACAGAGGGAGAGAGGCTCAGATGGAGAAATTTAAAGATGTGTCTTGCAGTTTTGTAAGATGGGAAATAAATTATAAAGGCAGACTAATGAAAAGTACAGCTTTAATCGACCTCGTGCTGCCTTACTGGCAGAAAAAAACAACTCAATTGCTTTGGTGGACTTTGTCAATGTCCACATCATAAATCCATATAGCACAAAGCTAAATGTGTATTGAACCTAACCCTAGAACCTTACTGTTTCTGAGGAAAGCATACCAGGCAACTGACAAACTGCAGTTTAACATCAGTCTGAGACGATCTGTCAATGCTGAATGCGCTCAAAGTAAAACAGATGAATGATGTAGAGTTGGTTGAAGTGAGTTTTACTCCACCATTTTCAACAAAATCAACAGATAAATATAAACAGTGTTGCAGCAAAGTTTAAAAGAGGATTCCAAATTCAAACCAACAGCAGGCTTGTTTCCCACACAAAGAGGCTTCAAACAACATATTTGTGACTGTAGGAAACCAGTTGTTTGGGGATGTTTATCTGCCAAAGGCACTGCTACCAGGCTCACCCACTGGTACTGCTGCAGTTTTCTCATGTGTCTGTGTTGAAGTCCTTGGAGATTACCTGTGGCTAAGGCTGCTACATGGGAAGGTTCAATATCAGTAATACTGTGACAGAGTGTTGATTCATGCAAGTCAAAGCGAAAAGCAGGCTTTTATACAAGCGGATACACACACACACACACACACACACCAATGTACACTTCTGGCGTCTCAACTTTGTATCCTTCGTAAATGAGTCACCCCTTACAATAAAGCTGGTATGACGTCTTGGCTGAACAAACCCTGCTTCCTACGATGAAGCAAATGACAATGTGGGTTATGCAAATACACACACACACAGGCTGTGGGTGCTGACCAAAAAGGGTGTTGTGGGTGAAAGATGAAAAGGAGCATTTTGCATGAGACTCTAATGTCTTTGTTGTAATTCCAGGACTGCCTACAGTTTTCTGTATCATGACTCATGTCCTATCCAGAACCACCGCAGCTCTATTTCTGCACCACTGTGGCTCGGTTTCAAATCCCAGCACCACACTGTGCCCATATGAAAAAGGCAATGCAAAATTGAAAAGAGCTTTGTTGCCATGGGATGCACGTTCTTTTGATTTAGCTGGCTTACACTGTGCTATGTATGCATTTTGAGCACACACATTGTGAGCTGGAGATGGCACAATATTTGCCAACAAATAGCTTTCCCTGGAACTTTAAACTGTTTCAATGCTTTGCCCAAGGGCACCGCAGTTTTGCTTTTGTATTGCCTCATTCATTCCAGTATTATCTCTTTAGAACATGACATGTAGCACTATAGTTCCTTGTGACATCTGTCTTCAAAAACCACATTCTCTCATTAACAGCTTCATATCAGTACCAGGATTTGAACCAGGAACATTCTGTCTTTCTACCACCAGAATACTGACCACCCATGGAACTCTCTGAGGCCAAAGCAGTCACATTTTATGCGTGTGTGTACCAGTGCTCAGAACTGTCATACGGAAAATCTTTAAATGTGTCCATGCTACATCAGTAGAAAAGAGTTGTGTTGTTGTGTTTCTTTCTTTTCAGAGTGTTGGATAAATGCGACAAGAATAAAAATATGCTACTTTGAGTGCAAGTAGCTTGTAAATTTGCTTCCATCTTGAGACCTTGATAACATACTTTTGACATGAGTTCTACATTTGGAGTGCTGTCATTTTTTCCCTTACCAATTGTAAAATAAATGCTACAGTTAAAATTGAGCAGAAGCCTTGATGCAACATTATGCAACTCAAATTGGTTAAAGTTGATAAAAAGAAAGGAAAGACTGTGCTTTTAAGTATGGTGATGCTCATTCTCTCCCTTCTCCATGTTAAAAAGGAATGTGTTGAGGGTACTGTATAGGATAGTCCAGTACAGAAAAGCACAGGTACTGAAATTAATGAGTGGAATGAGCTGCCTCCTGTCCATAACTTTGCACAAAACATTCATTTAAAATAAAACTTAGAGTTGATCTTTTGTGTGACTTCTGCTCTTAAATGACTGACAGTACACAGTCTGTGTTTGTCTGAACTGTTCCCATGCAGAATGTCTTAAAACTAGTCTCATTAATCCTTGTTTCCATAAATAAAAACAACTTTGTTTTCATAGTTAGAACGGTAGGAATGTGCTTATATCACTTAAGCACTGCTTCTACTTAAGCAGTACAGGCATCTGTCAGCTCCAGATAAGCATTATTTCCTTCAACAGTTTAATGTGTATTCTGATCTCTGCGATGTGAAGCCTTGAAATTGAAATGCAAATGCGTAAGCAGTGGCTTGGAAAATGTACACTGCTAGTCTAGTAAGAGTGACTTTGCACCTACTGAGCTTTGAAATAAAGTTGTTTGACTGCCAACAAAGTTAATCAACCATCAGTATTAACTTCAAATTCACATTAAAGTTCACCAGAAGAGTGTATCACACTGTTGTCTCGTACCATAATGCAAATCTTTTCTACATTTAATTACACAAAACAGTGTGGGATTTAATGAAATACAGCAAAAATACAGAGTAAAAAATTTGCACACATGTACTCAATAGAATTCAATAGAATTTCTTGGAGGATTTGTGTGAAAGAAGGGGGAGGGGATTGAACTCTCAATAACTGCAATATGATTTTATGTTCATGGTGTTTGTACCAGTGCAATGGAATGAAGTGTGACTTGTTAACATCTGTGTCTGGTTCAGCGACAAATGTTGAATAATCATGTTGTTACACACCATACATGAACCAAGTTTTAAGCTTGGATAAACTGGTAAACATGGTTGATGTGAAATCTCATCCATCAAAAAAAAAAAAATAAATAAAAAATAAATAAATAAAAAACAAAACAAAATTTAAAAAATTTAAAATGTCCTTTAGGCTGAATTTCCTCTTTCCTCCACTTTAGTGAAGAAATAGTCACAGATTTAGAACTGTATACAATATTTATTGACAATGTAATAATTTCCATAGGTTTGTAATAGTAAAGACAGATACTGATGTTTACAGGGCTTATCTTCAAGTGGGACACAGCTCTGGGTTTCTGGGAATGTTCTTGTGAGTGGTACATACACTTTTTTTTTTTTTTTTTCAAGGTGGAGAGTGTTGAGAGGGTAAGAAGGATTGATGCTCCTTGGAGTCCAGGGCAGCAGGAGGCTAAGGCTTCTTCTGTGATGTGTGTGCAAACATACACTGTCAACATGATGTGTCATTTAGGCTTTGGGGATATCAGTCTGTCCTTACTCTCCAGACACTGCTGTCTGATGAAAACCTTGGATTACCTAAAACCTTAAATTGCCAGGAATGAAAGAAAAAAAAAGAAAAAGAAAAAAAAGAAAGTTTTTGAACTGCGTTTTTTAAATTTTACACAAGGGATCATGAAAGAATTTTCTAAGCATATTAGTGTCGTTCTGATTCCCTAGAGGACAATGTAATAATTTAGTAGTATAAATGTGAAAATCACCAAAATTTACAAGGTTTTGCCAAACAACAGCGTTAGTAGTTTTTTCTTTTTACATAGGAGTATAGAAGTATAAAAATATATGAAACAAAAAAGCGCTGTGAAGTACAAACACATATTCAAAGTGTTGAACTTGTGAACCAGACCTTTCTTGCCAGTTGCTGGTGTGCTTTGGAAACACATTACAATCTGGCCGACATAGACGCTCACGCTCAAATATTCATAACAAACACAGCATTATTCTGAAGATTAAGAAATTTGGTTTAATTGGGGAGGTTGAAACTGGTCTATGGCTCAGGTGGATTTTGTACCTTACTGACTTTTAAAATATTTCAGGTGTTAGATTCTGCCAAAGTGTGTCATAATGTTAGTACTGCTGTAAATGTGTACTGCATTCCAGTATCATGGGATTTCTGTTAAACTGAGAGAGCAAACAAATTACATGCTCACTAAAGTACTTTTCCTTAAGTACAATTATTAGGTTTGAAGTACTTTGTGAGTGTAGTGTTGTTAGTTGCGTGAATTGTGCTGACCTGAGATGATTGACTTTCTAGCTGACACAAAGGCATCACTAGTCTTGTTATCAGTTGGCCTTTGTGAGTGTGTGTGTGTGTGTGTGTTTGAAAAAGTGGTGTCAAGCTGTACTTAACTGATGATAAGTACAAGATATTTTTTTTCCAACTACATTCATGAATACACGTTACATTTTGGCAAAACCAAAGAAATGTGCTTGATATGACAGAGCAAATAGAAATAAAAAGTGATCAAGTGACACCGTAAAATAGACTATTTACATTGCTTCACGTAAGCCTTTGCATTAGCTTAACATTACAGTATAAATAATTTCCTTTAGTCTTTTCTATTGAAAGCTTATAGGTATTTATTTACAGGAATAGTATGTTCCAATTGCTGATTAATAAGATACCACTTGATATATACATACCTTATTTAAATATGTTTTTGGGGACACGATCTCAAGTTTGAGTTCAAACTCATAATCATGCATAGGAAAATTTATTTTGCCAATAAATAGCTTTCTGGGAGTACTCAGAATCTATCTAGATCCCTTCATATATATTATTTTTTTACACTTACAAAAACAAACAAATTTGTTTGAGAGAAAAGCATACTAAAAGTAAGAAAGATGACAAGAAGAACTTTGCTGATATAATCACCAGAATGAGGAAAAAACCCAAAACCAAACATAACAATTTACTTACTGTGTGCAGTTCATCATACCTAGAATGTGAAAACAATTAATTTTGATGAGTAATATTTTAACACCACTGAGGTGAAAGTTCAAGGTTCAAGGATAGCACTAAACACAATGTTCAGTCAGTTTACATTTCAGTTGTTGGGCAGTGTTTGTGAAAATCCATCATTGTGTCATACTTCAACAGCTTCAACTGTTGTGTAAATGCTTTATAGACAAAATGTAAATATATTTAATATCATCATTTGCAATATCAATCAAACATATTCTTTATAAATTAATTACAGACTTACGGTATATGCTCTTTTGTGAGGTGTATTAAACACAAAAACCACAAATGAAACAACTCAGTGAGAAAGGAGAAAGTGGTTAAAAAAAAATAGAATATCAAGGAGTAACTACTGTATAAAGCATGCAGTGGGACATAACTGTTTGCTGCTACATTTTAAGTAAACAATTAGTAAGTGTTCACTCACACCTCCACAATCAAAATGAAGTGAACTCTAAAGAAGAACACGAGACAAAGCAGACAACAGCTCCAGATGCTAGTTCTCATTTCTCCATGTTTCCAAATTTCATTCTTTGATGAATGATTTGATACTTCGTGTGTGCACAGAAGAAGAGGCCATAACACAAGAGTTCATTCATATTCACAATGTGGCAAATCTATGGGAAAAGGAATAAGATAGTCATGTAATGCAGCCCTAGTTATATTTTTACCTTTCTGTAACTGAAACATAAAGTATGATCATATTCATATCAACAAAGTTCATTTTAAGACACCCCCTCATAAGCACCATGTATCAGAAGAACTACGGTACAGCCTCTATGGCTTTTAAGAACGTGTGCAAAATCTTTTAGAAAATCTACCTTTTGCACATAAAGTCAGAAGCACAGGATCAACAGTAAATAATCTGTAGTTATCTTTCATAAGTTAATTTTGAATTTACTGATATGTCCCTTAAGATCACCAGTCTATTTTTCAATCTGGAAACAATACATAAGTAAGAGACTTTACACCTATAATATAGTAATCTGGTTTAGGAGGCAGATACAATATTTAAACTCATTGGCGATAAAAAGAAAAATGATCTCCGTAAGAAAATTATGCTAAAACAAACAGATTTTTGATGATATTTGTGCTTTTTGTGCGTACTGGCCTTCTGATGGACCAACTGAGTCCTTTTAGCGTTGACATACAGTACATGCTCTTGAATTATCATAGCTAATAAAGTGACTTCTCGGCAGTTGTGAACATTTGTTTTTATCAGTATCTGAAAAAGTGAGAAGCTGAAAAGGGAGTTTTCTAGGTTTCTACCCTTTAATAATTGCTATACAGGTGATATTTACAAGTCTAAACTACGTTCATCAGATACAGTCCTCCTCAAAGACATCCATACCATGTGTTTGTGCTTTGGGGTTAAATCCAAAATCATTAATTACAGATATATAAGTAAAGCCAATTTGGCTGAAGATAAATATTTGATATTTTCTTTATTACATATTTCTCTTTCACACTTTTTGTTTTTACCCTATGCTACTCTGAACAGTTTGATATTATGAACAGGACACAATAAAGACAAGTTATTAGCTATGTTATTTTTATGCTTTTTTTTATGCCATTTGTGACCTTCAACAGGCTTCTTTAGTGCAATCTGAGTTAAAACCTGGAAGTTTTAAAATGATCCTACATGATATCAGTTAATGCCACCTCATTTAAGTGGTTTATGAACTGAGAAAATGTTCAAAAATTAATTATATAGTTCTCCTTATATATTAAAGTAGAAAAAGACTGATTTGAAATTTCTTTCAAATGACATGATATTGTAAATTGTGAACTTCATGCCCTTATATATTAGTACGAAATTAATTTTAGTAACAATACATTTTGATTCTTTGACATATTGAAACATAGAAAACCCTGTTGACCTGAACTTGCTTCAGCACTTTTTAAGTAGTGTCAGTTAAAATAAATGATAATTAAAATGTGTCAACTTGTCAATTTGTAACTGATAAGATATTTTGGCAATGAACTATGTAGCAGTAAAACATGATAAAAACGTAAAAAAAAAAAAATGCAAACCAACATTTAAAAAATTCACAAAATGTGTAAAATTTTAAGCAGTTACTCAGGAACAGGCACCTTATATGTTTATAATCTCTCTTCTATAAGGTTTTCATGTGTTAGTCAGCAAACGTGGTATTCCAAGATATGACGGATCCAGTCCTGAATAGAATAATTCAGTCCAGTGTAACAAGATTACATAAAAAATGAAACAAACCAGATACAAACAAGAAATGAGCAACATATTTTGCTGTTTGTTCCTGCCCTCACTGATGTCCTTGTTTTCTTTTAATTGACATAGTAAAGCCAGTAAACAATGTTGAAGAAGGAAAAGACAGTTGGGAAGATCATCCTCGACCATTTGTCAATAGAGTTTACGTCAGTCAAGTCTGGGATGGTGATCTTCAGCTGTGAAGCACGCCTCCGTAGTCTGCTCTTCTTTTGACTCATGTGGCACTCGAGCGTGTTTCGGCCAAAGTTGTGCCTGGCCAGTCCTCCTTTGCGGTACTGTAGAGTTGAGCTGTCGTATGTCAGCATGGTATTTCTTGGGTCATTGAGACCCAGAGCCAGCTCTGAAACACCCATGTCATTCTTGATGTCGAGGGTGCCCAAAAGGATGTTTTCATGTGGGTCCATCTGCCCAAGGAAAATAGTTATTTTTGTCTAGTGTATTAATACATTTAACAGAAATTTTCCTCAAATGAATCACATTTCACTAAAGATAATAAAAAAATGAAAGTATGAAAAGTACCAATATGTTATTTTAAAGAGGTGGAGACCAATTCAGGATATATTAATTAAATGTGGTTGAATTAATTACATGTAATGTGAAAAGAGTTGTTCCTACAAATCCAAAAAAAATTACCATTACCTATTTTTAACTCCAAATCAATGCTTATGTTACTTTGTGTCTGCTGGATGTGTAGCCAGTGAATGTTTGGTAGCACATTCCCAAGATCAATCTTATAATGTGAAAATATGTTAATGTTTGGTTTACATAGTTAGTTCTACTGCTGCTTTAAATTACAACTCTAGTAGTTTATCCAGTGAATATAGCAGCAGGAGTAGATTAACCCATTTTGACTTTTTGCGGTACCTTATTCTTTTGATCGCCAAGTCCAATTGCTGCATCATCCACAAAGATTGGTTCCCACATTGTGTCATGACCATCAAGATCCCTTTGTTTCATCCTTGCATACAGAGTATCATCTCTGCCAACTACATTCCCCACCAGCCACTGCAAGCAAACAGAATTGCCATTGTTTTATTTGTGTGGGTGGGTAAAAGCTTGGCAACATTGTACATTTTATGAAATAATGAAGTCCTTGTGTGAACAAGTAACTGCAAATACTTTTGGATATCAACTGCATTCCAGAGTTTTGGTAGAGTTTGTCTTGCTCTTTTATTGTTATGGGAGGATTTAAGTCTAGTTCTACTTTCCTCCTTTGCTTTCACTAGAAGTCATAGGATATTAATGAATGTTCAGTTCCAAACAATGTTTGTATTCAACTGATATCAGCATTTCCATGTGCAGCCATATTATTGTAGCCATTCTGGATCTCTGCTATTAAGCATTTGGTTCATGTCAGCTGAGAGAACAAAACTGGAAAATGAACACAACTCTTGCAAGACAGAGAGCCAAGTGGATCAGAGACCTTCTTTCTCTCTGTTTCAGCTGGCAACATATCACACTCTAACAGGGATAGAACAAGCTTATTAGCCTGGCTTTACTTGGCACAGTGAAGGCAAGAAACACTGGGTTAGCCCTCCATTCGAAGTGGTGACATTTCTTTTCCTTTCAAGTAATTACTTTGAGCTCCTTAGACAGCTTTATGAATAATTAACTTAAAAATTGATTGCGTGGTAAAGAAAATATTTTATTATGTGAATCTCAAGTAAAGAAAACCGATTTCATTATTAAATGTGGGAGCTCATGAAGACAATGTGCTTAGAATTTTCAGACAAAATATTTCAAATCTTGGGAGAATCAGTCCTTTCTAAATGAAAATAAAAGTTTTATACACTACAGAGGAGAGCTAAGCTATTCTTACCTTGTTTGGATCCATCCTCATCTTTTCATTGTTGGCTGTAGCAGTTTTCTCAGCTGCCCTTTTCTGACGCTGAGGGCCCCGTCCAAAGAATATGTAGTTTACCAGCGCATACTCCAACAGAGCCAAGAAGACAAAGACGAAGCAGCCCATGAGGTACATGTCTATGGCCTTGACATAGGGAATTTTGGGGAGGGTCTCCCTCAGGTGGGTGTTAATAGTCGTCATGGTGAGCACCGTGGTAATACCTGGTGGAGAAAGACCATATTCATTACTTTACTGCAGAAAGAGTGTCAATCAAAAACGTTAAAATAGTAATAATAAAAAAAAAGTTGGTATTGAATGCATGACAGTTTTAATCCTTCCAACTGCAAGACACTTTTATGATCAGCTTGATATCATGCCTGTGCCTCATTAAGCTTGTCAGGATCAATGAAACCAAGGGGCTTACTCCCATGACTTCAAATTATGCGATGGGAGACAAACTAAAAGATGTGCACCTGAAGACCTGAAGCGGTGCAGTGATTTGAAATTCAAATGTCTACCTTGGTCTTGTTCATTAGTGGGAGAACGCCTACTGAGAAAAGTTGTAGATAGTTTTCAAAATCCTCACCCAGCATGTGGTGGAGATACGTACTGTCAGATTCACTGTGCATATCTATGTGTTGAGTTTGTGCTTATTATGAGTGACACGCTAACTCTTGCTAGCAGTAATTTAATTTAACATTCTTGTCATTTTAGCAAAGCACTGGCTCTTGAATGTAGTGTGCTTAATATAGTGTGTGTCTATGGCATTATCTATACGCAGGAATTAAAGATGATCCTAAAGCTTAAGTATGATTTTCCATACTTGTTTAAATAATAGTGTTCTTAGCTCCTATAGGGATCGCAAACCATCCCCCATGCATCTGTACATTCTACTTAGAAATCACATGAAGCTTGATTATTTAAGGCCATTTCTATTAAGAGTGTCAGTAAACAATTACTAAATTATTATACAGCTGTCACAAAGCTGTCAGGTGACCACCGCTCAAAATAGGATTCAGGCAATTTTCCCAAGCTGTTGCTGGAAGAGCTTAACAATAACAACAAAGGATTTCTGCAGCACAGTGGCCATGTGATTCAGCCATTACAGGTCCATTTTAATGCCTGAAACCAGGTCAGAGTAAAGTGGTTCCTGAATCCAGTGTAGATTGGGGGGGTCACCAAACATTCCCAACTCCGTTGACCTGCCTCCATTATGGAACATTACCTTTTTTTTCTTTCATTAAATCCCTTGTATGCCCCCCTCCCCCATCACTAAATGCAGCTCAGTCGTCAATCAGCGAAATTGCCTTGTCGACTAAAGCGAGGGATGGGTAGAAGGACGGATGGAGCCAGGTGAAAAGAAGGCAGGGAGCTTCAGATAAACACAAAATAAGCTAGAAGCTCAATACAAATCACAAAGGCTAGATGAAGTTTACATAATCGAGAATGACGGGGGGTGGGGGTTTGACTAAAGTTTTACCTACTCACCTCATGCAGTTGCATTTTATATAGGACATGGGTCAAGGAGGTCTTCTCCAAACTAATACTTTTCCTTTGGGAGTATATTCAGTGTTTCTTCTTTCTTGCCTGACTTGATATATGCTCTAAATCTTATTTTTTTTTCTTCCTCAACTTGACATCCACAGTGTTTCCTGTCTGTATTTGCCCTTCAAGTGAATGACGTGAATGTTATGAGGCAGAATTGGGAAAAAAATAAGAATTGCTTTCTCTTGGATTTCCCCGGTCAGTCTATTTCAGTGCCAGGGCAATCTTCTTCTAAGTGTCCACCCCTGTCCTAATGTGTCCTGCCTATCTGTCTATATTTGTACTGCTGACCTCACCTAGAGCCACTCTGGCAGCGGAGGCATCATAGTTGATCCAGAAGGAGACCCAGGAGAGGATGGTGATAAGTATAGAAGGCATGTATGTCTGCAGGATGAAGTACCCGATGTTTCTCTTCAGCTTAAAACTCAGGGATAGACGAGGGTACGCACCTGCAGAGACAGGACAGGGGAAGTCAAAAAAAAAAAGAAAAAGAAAAAAAAGCATGCAGAAGCAGTCTTAGCTAATTAATTTCCAGAATATTTTCCTTAGCTGCAAGGTATCCAGGACTTTGTTTTCTGATTTTAGAGATAAGGCTCCCTTATAGTGTCTGTCTCTCAGAAAGCCATAGAAATAAAGAAATACTTAAATTATGGACTATTACCTCCCTCCCACAAAGTAAAGTTTTTAAGCGAGCAAATCCTTACATTTCAGAGGAGAGAACTAATGCATGTCTGGCACTTTGGCTTCTTAAATGACCAAAACACTGATTATTAGCTTCGTCTGGAATTCTTTTTCTTTGGATTTACTAATCAATTAATCAGCTGCTTGTTTCAGTACTACAGTCTTGCACAATGTCTGCAGTGTAGTACAGTAAGTTGTGAGAATATCTTCAAATGTAGACTATACTTCATACTATAAATGACCACAACATACAACAATGTAGATGTGCACCCATATTACAGCCATATTTGTTGTCTGAACCGAATATCAGTGCTCTCTAGAATTACTCGTTCTATAATGCCTGTGCAAGAGGCCTGATGGTGTTTGATGGTTTGGCTGTTGGCCCCAAACACTTTTTTTGTGCTTATCTTTGCTCTATTTGAAATAAGTCCACAGCAGCAGCACACATATTTCCTTCCTTAGGGAATTGGCGGTGTGGTGCATTACAACTGAATGGGAAAAGGCACCACAAGAAGAGCTGCAGTACATTGCAACATACAGTTAGACAATTATGCAGAAACAGAAAGGGGCGAGGGAGGGAGGAAGATTAAGTCTTTTTAATGATAGCACCAACAATCCATCAGCCACAGCTCATCTTAGCATGTCACCACTGCCTTTTCAGTTGGCTAATGTGAGCACGAGCCACAGAGAATCACTGGATTATTTCTTTATGAAGTGAGGGAGCAACCTGAGTAGAAAATTGGATGGAGGATGGAGCTACAGCAGTATCATATTTATTATTCATAAGGATAACAATGACATTGCCCATCCTTGGAGTGAAACATGACACTTGTATTGGATAAATGCCCAGGCACTTGTGCTGACGTTTGCATCTCTGAGTGACCCTCCCAGGTCAGTCCCTTCTTTATCACAATTGGCAGATAAAAGGGAATCCCCGTCTACCACATCTCAGTATGAGATAATAAAATCCGGCACACTGCAAGGATATAGTTGAGTGGACTTACTTGCATGCATCTTGATGGACAACAAACGCACACACACACACACACCTGCTCGCAAACATTGTGCATTCATCATTAATAGGATTGTGTGGAATGTGTGACCCCTGCAGACAAAACGAATCCTCTAATTGGCTGAGTTTCTTTGGTCTATTGCATACATGCTCTGCATCTCATTCAGGACACTACCCAGCAACTGTAATCAGCAGAACTGCTGTCCCGCTTACATTTGCTCACTTGCATGACAAATTCATGACTAAGAAAATGCAGAGGACATGAATATTTCATTGTATCAGACAGCATTCTCTTTGTTTATTGCTGCTAAATAAGTCATGGTGTCTTCTGTCTCCCAGGACAGTGTTTCACCCGATGGTTTGTATGTGGGTTTGTACATTTGCATAACAGTTTGCCTTTCTGGAAATTACTGAATTATATTTTCATATTAATAAGTGCAAACAATGAAATGAGTCAATGTTTATGAATTGCCATATTGGCCTCTCTGCAATGGCATGATGATAATGAAATAACCCAGAGAGAAAGAAAATAATTAAAGGGCTTTTTAATGGAAATAGAAGCAAAGTAATAAGAGTGTGTATGTACAAAAATATAACATATATGCTTCACGATAAATGAACATTATTTCAGAACTAATAATACTGGATTGCATTATGTTGTCTGTTTAATCCTGTACAATCAGCTAACTCAAGCCTAACTTGCTTTCTTTCATACCTGGTGTGATTCATGGATTTCAGCCATTACCTGTGGAGAAGACGACATTCTTGGAGATGAGCTTATGGTCCACAATGGAAAACTGGGGCAGTTCAATCTTGTCCACGCCCGTTACTGCATTGTCTCCTCCGCGCCAGTAGAACTCAATGTCATCTGTAGTGTAACCATCTGAGAAAGGATACAGAGAGCAGGAATTACAGAGGACTGTTAATGGTCTGTATGTATATGTTCATAATCATGTCCCATCTGGATCCTGCACAGTTCAGTTAATTAATCACTTGGCACTTGATTAGGTTTACATTTGTCATCATTTTAAATTGTGCTGACGGCAGACTGAATATGGGCTTATCCACAAGGATGACTCTTAAATTATACCTACGTTTTGTGCACATGCATTTGGAGTATGACTACTTTTGCTGTTTTGCTATGACTACATGCCTCTCGTATATTAAGGAAAAACATGTGTTGGCTAAGGTGGACCTGACTGGTGAGTGAATAGAAGTGTGTGACTTCAGATGATGTAACTGGTTCAAAAATTGTTTTTTTTTTTTGTGCTTTAAAGAAACACAGCCACAACATGATTATTTTACATTCCATAGTATCCACTTTTGTGCTGTTATCTCTTCTTGACCCCTCATTTGTGACAGTAACCACTGAAACACACTGTTGGGTAATGAATTTTTTAACAGTTTTTTTTTTTTTTGATTCATGAGCACTCACATTTCAGCTGTCCAGTACAAAGTCCATACATAGTGGACCACTAAACTGCTCCACATCAGTTCCATCAACCTGATATACCCAAGAGCAATGCTCATGCTGACGTCTTGGTACTGTATTCTTGACAATAATTAAATTATGAAAAAGCCTGTTAAAACTATGAATTATGAAATCCATTTGAACATTTAACATTCCACACAGTAGCTGGGGGAACCCCTCACATATGAACTAAATATATATGAGTCGACTTTATTATGTTTTGTCCCATGAGCAACTCAATTATTTAATACCAAGAGCAAGAATGATTAAATAACCAGGTCTGGCATCCATTTTCATTACTAAAACCCAATAAAATCTGCAAAGGGACAAGAAGCATGTCCATTAATATTAATCTGAACCAAACCTACTTGTTCTTTTGCTCTCATTTTGGCCAAATCAGTGGAGACATGGACAGCAAAGCTACTAGTGGGCAGGAGCAATAAATGATTGAGTAACACGGTACTCTTATAGCTCAAGATAAGTACAGTTGCAAGAGGAAAAGCAGAAAATCTTCATTAGACCATGAAACTTGGCTCTTGCATAATCTACTGCCTACTGTCTGCTGTAGTTGTCATGTCTGCTGACTCCAGGGCATAGTATGTGAGTATTGGCCTCAGTGAGAGGAGAGGAAGATGTTGAGGAGACAAGGAGAGACAGGAGACAGCTGGGGTTAGTACACTTTTTTGTAGAAGGGTGGCTCACAACTAAAGCTCAAACTATGTGAAACTCAATTTAAACCACAAACCCGTGCGTGTTTGAAAGCCGCTTTAAATACTACTGAACCCATCATAGTAATAAACCATGACAGAAGGCTGACCAGAAAAAAAAAAAAAAGCCTGCAAAGCAACATGCACAGAGACAACCTTGTTTTCCAACACAAATGCCATTGGTGCTTTATTGTTTTGACATTTTTTGTTGTTGTTGTTTTTCCCCTCTGTCTTCAAATAGATGTGACACAAAGCTTGTGTTGTTCTTATAGTGCTACACAGTTAGGATAATATATTTTGCACGTAGCACAATAGTGACACTAGATCATCTCAGAGCTCTGACAGCTCATCACGTTGAGTGTACCGAAGTGCGAACTTGCTCGAGTGAGATGCAAGAGGTCAAGACTTGAAGTACGTTTGTCTGCCTCAAGACAAACAACTGAATATTGCAGTCTTACGCATGAAACTGATAAAACTGTTCACTTGCTCCCAATGTGCATGTGTAGTATTGCGTTTTTGGTAATAGCAGGACATGGATTAAACAACACTCTGGAATATTTTCAGCAACTCAACATGCAACGTAATAATCATTTGTGATGGTTGCAACAGTTGTTACAATGGCATGTTTTATACAAAGGGGATTTGCATGGATGTTAGCTGAGTTTGCGTGAGCGAGGCATTTGATTGCCTCCGTGGAAGTTGACTCTCCTTTTTTTTTTTGGATTAGGGCTTGTGTGACCATGACTCTGTCGAATGTTGATGATGGGGAGATTTAGCTACAAAGTGAATGAACATGTTTGCTTTGCATGACAGCCTGTGTGTGTCAAACAGTGGTGATGACGGGGTTGGGCCAGGATGAGGAATGAAAGTATGTGTGACTGAACTCCCACAATGTTTCATTGACTTGTGCATACATTATAGAACATTATACCATGCGCCTGTCCCCCGCCACTTTCTTCTGTTTGATTACACTCCTTTCCTTCCTTCCTTGGTTATTTCTCTGTCATAACTGGTCTTACATGTCCATCTATCTTTCACTTCCTCTCCTTCTTCCTCCCCCATACCCTGCTCTGCTTAATTAATACTTGTGTGACCTATTTAGTTGCTCTGAATTATTAAGGCTGACTCTTCAGTTCGCTGCTTTCAACACCCTCACACTCTGACATTCCCTGTTCCTTGTGACGAAATTGGTTCACTGTGTTCCAAAATAGTAAACCACATTTTCCTTCATTTTTTCTCTCCAAGACATCCATGTACTGCAAAGTTTTGGTAGTCATGTCAAATCTTCTTCTTCATCATCATTGTCATCATCTTACATGAGACATAATCAATAAAATCTCAAAGGCAATAAGTAGCCAGGAAGGATGGTAAAATGAGATTGATGTGTTCTATTCCCTCAGTTCCAGTAAAAAAATAAAATAAAATAAAACAAAAAAGCCTGGCAACTGCATTTTTGAACCAACAGCAGACGATTAAGTGCTCCTCTGCTAAGTGCAGAGTATGAGGAAATTAGATTATTCTAGATGGGATGAAATAAAGGCAGGTCAGGCCAGGGGCAGACAGAAATAACTTAATTTTGGATACATTTCTTAAGTGATCCAACTACAACTGAATAACTCTCCTCCACTTGAAACTGAAAATTTAAACTTCATTTCCAGCAGATAGTCCCCAGAGAATGAAAGCTCATTTTACTGGTGACTCCTTGATCCACCAGGGTCAAATTTTCACCTGTACATTGATCTGTAAACCAGATTTGCATTAAATCTATTAACAATCATTTTCTCAAGAGGATGAACCCTTTCTATTTTGCATATTACATGAGCTTCCTGTAGTAACATGTCAAAGCCACTTAACTCCTTTGTTTCTACGTCACTGAGGCTGACTTTGCACTTTTGCATCACTTTGCTTTCATACTAATGTTATTACATCACAGTGTTTGACACAGATAGATCGTCCTGATTACCATCCTGAAATTATTAGTGAGAGTGAAAAATGAAGGAGGAAAAAAGACATGATGTGCAATACATCACAGACGAGAGGAACTTAGTCTACATATATCTATTAACTATGACAAAGAGGAAATTAGCTCCTTGATTCCTCAGTGGCATAGACGCAAACTCATCCCTTCAGTAGAAAAAAGTGTGTGACAATGTGTATTGTACACTAACACAAAGTCTTCTCTCAGATTCCAAAGTCTGCGAGTGTTGGCAGCCCAAAAATAAATGAAATTGTTCATGATAGCATCAGAGGAGATAGCAATACAATACTAAAGCTATTTAACTGGGACTTTGGCATATCTCCCTGACCAAATCTGACTCCAGGCCTTTTTATCAAGCTTATGAAATAATGTCTCAGTTGATTTGTTTTAATGGGCAAAGAAGGGGTTTGGAGGGAGATAAAACACTGGCTTTGATATTACCCTGGGCAAAACACAATGAGTGACAAAGTTCTTTTTTTTTAACTTAAGTGAATGGTGCTATGAAACAACATCCATCCATCCATTTTCTATACCGCTTATCCATCAGGGTCGCGGGGGAGCTGGAGCCTATCCCAGCTGACTACGGGCGAGAGGCGGGGTACACCCTGGACTGGTTGCCAGTCAATCGCAGGGCCAACACACAAAGACAAACAACCACACACTCTCACACTCACACCTAGGGGCAATTTAGAGTAGCCAATTAACCTAATGTGCATGTTTTTGGTGTTGTGAGAGGAAGCCGGAGTACCCGAAGAAAACCCACACAGGCACAGGGAGAACATGCAAACTCCACATAGAAGGGCCCAGACCAGGATTCGAACCTGGGACCCTCTTGCTATGAGGTGACAGTGCTAACTACTGCACAACCGTGCTGCCCATGAAACAACATATACATGTAATAATGTATTATACAACAAGTAATTCTGACCAAGCAAACATGATTTTTTTTCAGTTAAATATTCTGGAATACAAACAAAATAAATGAAGTGCAGTTCGTGAATATTTCACTTATGTTGTTTATCAACGCATACATTCAGTCTCATTACAGAAAACATAATTGGCTGGCATCATGTTTCTCCTAAAACATATTTGCTGTTGCTAATTACTTGTACACAAACATAATTTCTAGGAAACAAGGTTGGACTTGTAGGTTTTGGAATGATTTGGCAAACTCCAGTTTACAAGAGAAAAGGCACATCAAGTCAATTCATGTTAAAAGAGAACAATTAGTGATGCATGAGTAAACACAAGTCCAGAGACAGAGACAAACACACCATAGCATCATCATAATAATACATGCATGCTTGCATGGACACACAAAAACATCCTCACTTTCACACACAAACTTACACAAATGGTCGCATGAAATAAAACCTCCCTGAACAAAGTCACCCACCCCTGTGAGCTGATAAGGCTACTTCACTCTATTCATCTGTTTCAGATGAATTTTTGATTCCATGCACTTCAAAGCGACTTTAATGTTTTTCCTGGTGTCCAATTAAAAATGTCTTTTGCGGTACACAGTGAGCTGCAGCTGACTGCCTGGACGGGGACACAACATCTAAAGATAACTTAAATAAATAAGCCATGCAAGCCCATGCGTACAAACCATTCACGCCCCAAAGGATGTGTGCAGTTTCTAAAAATGGGCCCTGATGGGCACAGATAGAAAGAGAGAGATAAGACGGTAGAAGTGGCTCTGTCCGTATGATGTGGATCGCTGGTGCAGAAAATACAACTATTACTTGGTAGAGACGCTGTAATGAAATGATAGTTTCATTGTGAGAGCACCGCAAGTGTGTGAAATAACAAACGTAATGTGCCTTTGACCCCCCCTCTGAGTCTATATGGAAATAAACACAGATGTCGTCATCTGTTTTAGTATGGATGTATGAGGATGTGAATGCATCAATGACTTTAAGTTTGTCTTAATTTTTTGTTTGATTTCTCTCTCTCAAAGCTTTTTTTTCAAAGCGCCAGTCACCCCTATGCTAACGCTAAAGCAGCTAATCAAGGCAAAAGTCCTTCAGTGTAGTATTCAGTGTTTAACAGCTGAGTGACCCCACTCTTGTTATGATTTATTAAGAAGGTGCACAGCTGCTGTACTTGTGAAGTCAGTGTTATATTTTTCACTACAATCAGCTTCCTGTGAAGGTAGAGCTACCATACAGCAGTGTATATACTGTACATAGTAAACTATGTAACAGTGACCCAGAACATCTGGGGTTTAACCCTTTTAAATAATGTAATAAATGGTATTTCCTTGCTCTGAGGTAAAATCTTGTGTGGCCTGCTATGCCAGGCTGGAGTCCTGGATTACGCATGCATTACAGAGATGCTGAGCAAGTAGCAACAAAACAAATACGGGGTGACAGGGCTTGGCATGCTAAGTTATAAAGCCAATCCTTATTCAATGCTGTTGAACATGAGTTCGGGGTAGTGTGGTATTAAAAGTCAGGTTTACCTTCCCTCATAATAAAAATAAGCCAGCAACTACGGTGTATTTCTGTTATGAAGTCCTTGGAGCAGTAAAAGCACTCCAGATAACAGCAGAGTCTGAAGAGAACAAGGAAATATATTCTGTACCTGCTATCAAATAATGTCTTCATACCCAGAGTGTAATAATTTTTTTTATCACTTAAATCTGTCTTAGTTATGGCCTGCTGTTATAGATAAGTCAACACAGAGCTGAGTTATGAGCAGAGAGTGAACACAGTGTCGAAGCTCTCCCCTGGTGATAAATTTGGAATGAGGTAAACCCAGTGAGATTTTCTAGAAGGAGAATTTCTCTTTCAGGACTGACCACACCCTGCGTTTTATAACACAAATGTATTTTTTACTTTGTCCTGACGATATCTCGAAGCACAAATGCATACCTTGGATCTTATTACACCCTGTTCTGATTTGTCCAAGCACCTGCCCTTACTGTGGTATTGCGTTCTGTTTTTTCTGTTGTTGGTCTGCTTGTGACATTTGTGTAGATCATTTGCTCATTTAGGATTAGTGAATCTGCTTTGTATGATTAGTGCTGTTGAAAGGTTCCCTGTGGAGTTTTTGACCTCTAAGAGCACTATACGGACTCAAGCATGCACACATGTGCATACACCAAGGTGGCACGGTCTTGCTAATGATTTCCCACAATTCCACTAATATACAAGTGGCAGTATGCAACAATGCACAAACAGAAGACAGGGTAGGGGAAGACTACAAGCCGGTAAGCATAACGTGGAAATTGAAATACTCTAAAACTAAGGTTGGCAAATGTTTTATAAGGAAGGAAAGGCATTTAGCACATTTGTTTGACTTAAGGGATACTCACTGCATTTTGCTGAGTAACACTGAAAATAAAAAACCTATCTTCTATCTTCTTTTTATCTTCTTTGCAAGAGAACTCAGTAGCCCTCCATGCTGTGGTTACCTGAACAGGTGGTAGGTTCCAGTAAATTAAGGTTGACAAGATAAAATAGCTGTCACTAGTCTGTAGTGGGGGAGCAGATGGCAGCTTGCTATGCTTGTATTTTTTCTTCAGCTTAAACTATTTTTTTTAACTTCCCAGGATTTGTTTCCTGGTTTCATTAATATTCTTGTTAATAAATGTTTTCTCCTTGCACGGACTCCTTGCTGGTGCTGTTTCTCTCATCATCCCCTGTAAAGTTTCCAGTGCCAAATAACATCTACTGCTCTTTAAATGACAACTAACTAAAATTACTTGGTTAAGGTCAGTCATGATTGTAATAAACCAAAGTTGACAGCTGTTAGGATACCAAACACAAGCCACAGTCTCCAGTGTCAGTCAAGGAGACCACGATGTTGTGGCAGTGTTTATGAATTTATTTGTTAATCTTTCTCATCCTTTATTTATTTATTCTAGCAATCTAAGTCACGGGTGAGCAATTTAAGAATGCACCAAGCCATTAGTTACAGGCAGGGCAGGAAACTGCCAGGGCTATTCAGAATAAATCACCTCTGCATCTAAACCACTGTAAGCATTAGGGTTTTCTATTTTTCCCTTCCCTTGTTCTGTGTAGACTTTCATTCATATCAAACAGGCTACAAACGATAAACATCAAACCCTCGTCTGAATCAGGACATGATCAAAATGAGAATAATTTGGTTGGCAAAATGTGTGTTGTGTTGTTCTCTCCAGGCTCAGCACGGCTGTAATATCCAGTGCAGCCTGAGAGGCGTTTGGGGTCTTCCTTACCGTCGTTTAACAAGTGACAGAGCTGTTTAAATTGGGAAAAAAGCACTAGTCAGATTTTTGGTGCATGACATTGATGTTTATAAGCTATGAATTAACTATTTTATAGAATTTGAAACAATATGCTGACCCCATCCCTACTCCCTGCACAAACTCATTGTGCATCAGTGCATGATTAAAAGATGGTAATTAATCCAGGCTCAGCAATTTAACTTTTGACTGAAATAGTTAGAGAAGGTCAGCACTGAAGGATGAAAGCCTGATCAATACATGAACATTATATTCAACCGGTCAAAGCTTATTAAATCAAAGGTATCACTCAGTGGCTCAGTACCGTGTAGATTAGGAGACACTAGATCTATCAAACTCACTGGAAACAGGCCTACAGATGAAAAAGAGAAATTATGACATTTGCAAATATGTGAAAGCGAAGGAAGAGGACAGACAAAGAGAAACAGCAGCCAGAGTGGAGACCAAGAGAGTGAGAGAAAAAAAAAAGACAGACACAGTTGGGGAATGCACAGCTGCATAAAAATCAACCATCCAACACAATGAGGGGAGTCACTGAAGGAAACACTTGATCTCAGACAATCCAAAGCAGCAGAGATCCCATTTAAACTGGTCCTCTGTGAGCCCTTCAACTCTTGGGGCAAGGGCGAAACAAAAGAGGAAACGTGTGTTTGTGTTTTGCTTTCAAATTTTTTATCTGCCGGGCACATTGCATTTCCAAGAGCCTGTAGCATGGGCACACATAAACACCCACAACTATTCCTGCACACACACACAGCTGCAGTTACTACTGTTCAACCAGCGTGTTTTAAACTCAGTGGGAAAAAGCCCATCAACAAAATAAAAGAGAAGGATGTGTGCTCGGGGTGCTGATGGCTAGCTGTGTTATGAGCCATTTGTAAACAGCAAATGTCCCTCTCTGTCTCCCTCTCACTTGCCTTCCATCATTCCTCTGAACTGTGTTCAAACAAACAGTTTAAACGTACACTGCGCAGTATGAGGTAGCATTTGCAATCACAGGCTCTGTCGTGTTACCAGAGGCATACCAGATTCCAAATTATGTTTGATTAGGACATTTTTGCTTGTTGCTCACCTTGGAAAGAGAATCTACATATGACAATTGACCTTGTGCAGACTACTGTCAGCATGAAGGTCATTCTCCCAGTGATAGCACGAGTACACTATTGCTTCAGTTCTTTCTTTCTCCCTGGCCATGACCTTCAGTGCAGCATTGGTGTTTCCCAATGTGAGAATCACCTTGCCAAACCTATTGAAAAACAAGTTCATTTGGTTTGTCCCCTGCTGGTTCCCTTCAACCATTTGGCCTTACAGCAAGAATGAATATTCAATTTCTTTCTTTCTTTCTTTGCACATTTCTACTGCCAACCAAACATTACCTATCTGGAGCCCAGATGGTCTCCATTTTTGCTAACGAGGATGCACAGAATGTATGTTTTATTTCAACATTTTCATGTTTTTATGGGAATTTGATGCAATATTTAATACAGCCGGAGAGGCTAATGTGCACATTATGCACCAACCAAGATGCATTCTAGTCCATTAGTTGACTATTGTACAGTAAAGCCCTCATGCACTCCTGTAACCACACTCTCACAGAACACAGCAGGCTGCTGGACAAATGGCCTGTGTCTGGATACAGCACATTTTGTTAAATGGCCATGAAGCTGTGTGTATCGTTAGACCTGCATGCAGTTCCAGTCTCCTTTCAGTGGAGAGAAAATTGCTGGAGAAAGTGATCAAGGATTTACTGGGATAATATCCTTATCAGCGATGGCATGTTCAAATTCTCAAAGCAGGTACTTTTACTAAATGAGCGTTGCTAGTAGCATCAGGTCTGTTTACAACTGTATTGTGCAATCTTGAGTTCAAAAAACTCATAAACCACTTCTTTTCCTCCTCATGCTCTATTTCCCTTTGTGCACCAGCACCAGATGCAGGCCTTCCAGCTTGCATTTACAATTATCCAACTGAGTTCTGACTAAAGCTTCTGCAAATGTAACTATTATCAAGTTAATTTTCCTCATCATGACAGACGGATGGTGAGGTCACTCCTTCTACCTCACTACTACTTTAATCTCTCACTAGCCTGCCATCAATTTAAGCGCTCGGTTAAATTTTAAAAGAGACATTTTCCTAATAATACCACCATAAAATCTTAAAACCACAGGGATCCTGTATCTTTTGATTTTATTCTGTTATCAAATAGAAGAGCTGAGTGTGAGAGAATGAAAGAGGCTGATGGAGATACAACAGAGGTCCTGGGATGCATTCAAGTCTTAACATCCAGTACGCTGTAGTTAAATGGTAGGTACTGCAGAGGCTCCACAGCACTCCTTGGACACCCCTTCTGCTCTTAATTGGTGTCATTTGAAACAAGGCTGCAGCTTTGAGCTTTTGACATCATTAGCGATGGCTCTCTTTTATCACTTCAGCACCATGGACAGCGTGTATTACACAAAGTCGTCCTTTAGGTGTTGATAATGGATCACCAGTGCCAAACTGATTAAACGGGTCAAAATAAAAAGCAGGCTGATTAAAGCTATTTTACTTTAATTCCCACTAATTTTTACAGTCTGTGTGTCATAGAAGTGCAATTGAATAAAGACACGTCTTCTTGCAACCAATTTTGTGCAGTGCCAAAACAGCTTTGTAGTTTTAATCTGAACCAGTGCAATATTTTCTTTCCAGAAGAGCAAAGTGAACTAAGGGTATATTTAGGAAGGAAATTATGCTTCTACATGTGCTATGGGGAATACAGTAAATTGGATGGGAAGGATTATGTTGAAAATATTAAAATTTTGAGTAAATCCTTGTACCACAGTAGAGCACGAATTGTTGGGGCCCAGTAGAGTCCCTGAGAGCTGACTGGACAAAACTGAGGCTGTGCCAGTGAATAAAATACAGACAATTAAAGCCTTGATACAAAATATTAATAAAGGACAGTGGGGAAAAAAAATAAAATAAAGGAAGAATTACTCACAGCTCTCTATCTCGAGCGTGCAGTTTTGCTCGTCCAGTGGGTACCTTCTCAGGTCCATCATACAAGCGGCAGTGGTGGTGATCCTACAAACACACGACACAACAACATGTTCAATTCAAGACACTGTGGTTGATTTGACAGCAAATTGGGTCTTTGTTTTTTTCAGTCAGACAATAACAGTAAAGTTATCATTTCAGCTCACTTGACCATTTATTATCCATGAGTACCCCAACAAGATTTCAAATCAAACATCTGCAGGTAAATGCAGAAGCCTTTGGGGGGTGGTGACAGCACTGGTGTGAACTTCACTGGGGATTACTGGGCCAAAGCTAATCCTTGTGTCCCAGTTTTAGCCTTGTTTGGATAATCCCGTGGGGTCCTCTGTCAGGCCCCACCTGAAATGCAAGTCGCCGCAGGGATCAAATTCTGAGACACAGTGGTGGCAGCAAAAGGCCCGAGATAACAGTGGTAGTATTTGTACTCTGACTAGCGCATGTCATACCATCATGACATACGTGGGATGAAAGTGTGTGTGTTTACAAGTGCTGACTGATGACATCCCAAAGACATTACAAGTCAGTAATACTGCCATTACTAATATAACTAGGAAGAGGGGGAAATTTCATATCTCACACTGCAAAAAGAAAAAACACTGAAAAAGAACAGACCTTTATGTAAGTGCATGACAAGGCTTTATGTGAGAGTAAAGTTTGGGCACCGTCGTCCATCCTTACCTCTGCTGATGTGACTGACTGACAGTGCTTTGCTTTGTGAACATTGTTGTTGAGCGTGAATAAACAAGAATAAAAGAGATCGTGGGAGGGTCTTTTATGTTTGCCTCCACTCACAATCAAAGCGCTTCTTGTGTTTTAACTTCTTAACCGAAGTGTCACTTGAAGAGGAGGAGCATATAAAATGCTGGCACAACTCCAAAAGAACACAGAAAATAGTTACGTGCGGATCTTTAAGCTAATGAAATTATCTTCCCTCCACATCTCAAGACACAGATGAAGTGTAATTACTTTAGCATTCAGAGAATACAATATGTTTCATACACATAAATAAGTCAGTGAATGTTCGTCTCTGAACTTTGCGTAAATCAGTGGAGTTGTTTTATTGTCTACAACATGGGACTAATTGGTATATATTTCACGCTGGCACTGTTCATTAACAAAAGGTCTCAGAGTTATCATTCAGTTAACAAGGTTCATCTGAGGAAATATTTTAAATGACAAATGAAGTCATCTGATCCCGCTGCGGGCTAAAATGGGATTGAGCTTCATCCTCCAGCGCCTGAGATGCCACAAATCAACACTACCTGACCCTATGGAACATTTTGAGAAAAAAAGATCAATAAGACTGTAGATTATTATCTTCACTTCAACTAGGATGGCTTCAAGGGTGATTGTATGGACAGTTACAAGAGCATTGAGGTGAAGGGACAGTGGACCATGAAACTGACAGTCGAGGCTTAACTATTTGACTTTTCTTCAAGCAGAATCCAATTTCAACATAAAAAACATGTCATAACCTGCGCTACAATAAACTCATTATAGTCAGTGATGTGAAGGGTTATGTTATGTTTTTAGTTCTGAAAGATGGAAGAAACACAGTGTCGAAGTATTTATTCCTATTTGTATTTACTTCAATTTTAGCAACAAAACATTGTTTCAGCATTGTTTAAATTATTTGACACTGAGAGCTGCTTCAAACACATAGTTCTGATGTTCTTTATCAGTCCACTTGAAATGTTATTGTAACTTAAGATGTATTTTCAAGCTCGATACTAAAATACAAAGCAGTTGGATTATTTATAGAATCCTTTCACATAAATTTAATCTCCTGTTCAAACAGAAATGCTACAGCTTGGTTAGTGTTGCACACTGTCTGGATAATAGCTGTATACAGCAGTGCACAAGGTGCTATAACCTTTGCTGCCCCTATCATGTTTTGTGTATAAATGTCGGCATCGCATTTAGCCCTCCGATCACTATTAAAACAAATAGACAGGGATGGATAATAAGGGATAATAACAGCAGCCAACCACAAGTCAATAGATAAGGTTATGTTGTTCACCAGACTTTGTGAAAGGAACATACGGATGCGGCTGTGAGTAATAGGCTGCCATTCTTTTCCTGGCTCTGGTCTTGTGTGAGAACTTGACTCCCACTGAGGGAGTTGCCACTGAGCAGCACAGCATGGTGGGTAATCGTCTAGGCACACCTGACAACATAGATAAATTTGTGCCAGAGGAGAGGCTCATCTTGAGTCCAATCCTCTGTGTTACACAGCAGAGATAATCACCCTTGTGTGTCTCTGCACTTCACTCTCTCTCTTTTGCTCTCTGCTTTCTTTGCTCTCCCTCTGACTATTCCATTATTCAGACCACTGCAATGCCAATCTTTTTTTTCTTTTTTTGCATGTCACAATCTATGTGTTCCTAATATACAAGCCATCCACTGACCATTTCACAAAAACACTATGTGTGATCTTATTTGTCTGCTAGCTTTTGAAATGCTTTTACTAAGCTGTTGTGGTCAGTTTTCTATGTAGAGAATCTGTGTCTGTGTCTAAGCAACTGAGCTCACCGCAGGCACCATATGGTTGACAGGTGGGACTGCACCTATGTCATTCAAAACAGTCCTTGTGGCATGGTGGTCCCTGTGCAGTTTTGAGGCCAAACCAAAATCAAGAAAAAAGCTCAAAGAGAAATGTTTGTTATTTCGCAGTTCATGAATTTTGTATGTTATAGAGTACTGTAGTTCACCAAAATCATCGTATGTTCTCTTCTCACACCAAGGATGGTTCTTATTGGCCAGTTCGGTCAAAAAGGAGTAAAATTTGATGAAATACCTTTTGGATATTGTGCCTCATAACCCCAGTGTGCTGATGCTGAACCACCACACTGCCAGTCCTACAGCCTCGTACTGATGTGAGGATGAGATCCGACATGAGAACAAGTTGACTAAGTAGATGATCAGTTTTAGACTGAAACTTGGATAATGTGTTCAAAGATGAAGAAGGAAGCCCCATGACCCACAACAAGGAAGATTTACCAACACGGTATGTAAATATCAATAGAAACATTTGCATCATTCAGGCTTCACATCATTCAGTTTCTATCTCTTTTAGTCTATTTGCCTGTCTTCCACCTGTTGCATTTCTTGGGTTTTCTTGAGTTCTGTGAATATCCAGGGTTTACAAAATGGTTGGACGAGGGTTGTTTTTTACTGTTTTACATCACTGATTAGACTGTTGTTAATTCAGAAGAGTGCAAAGGCTACAGAGGGTCCTGAATTAAATCTTATGTACATACAGTTAACAGTATCAGACTATTAATGTTTCTGAAGATGGAAATAATAATTAAATTGGTCAGAACTTAAATAGTTATGCTTGTGTTTTTCCAGCAAACAGTCAAATAATGACTGTCTACTGACTGGTTTGGTCAAAAAGTACACATTAAGCATACAACTTCAAGAACTACAGTACATGTACCTTTTCCTTTAAAAAGTCACAATAGCTTTTTTTTTTATATCCTAACTTTGACAATGATCCATACTGACAACCTATTTTGTTGTTGAGATGTGATGACTTACGCCTCTAAATGTCCACATGAAGAGAGGGCAGCAAGGTGAAAGACACCTCAGGACTGAAATGATGAAAAAAAGAGGATATGAGAGAAGGTTTAGGAGCTCAGGTGAGACACTGAGGGGTCTGCCATAACAGCACCTGTTCAAAGCAATAAAGAAATTCAAAGGTTCCAACAGGCTGTTTCATATTACACACTTCAGGGGGTTTCCACCCCCCCACAGTGAGACAGGAAGGTTGTTTGAGCCTAAGAGGTTTAGATGTATTCCGTTGTCTTTCTTTCTTGTCCCCTGTCTTTTGTCAGCACTTATTTCTCTCTGATGGATTTGCTGCTGGTGATGGGGCTATGTGGCTTCCAAGTGTTTAACCAAGGAGTAAATTGCCGGTTACTTTCTGGCAACTTTCTGATCTCTGTGTCAAGATGGAGTCAGTGGTGTAAAACTGAGAGCAAGAGCCTCTGGCAGAGTCTTTAAAAAGACTGTGTGGGAAAGGGAAAGGTTATGCATGTTTGTGTGGGCTTATGTGTGTGCATTTGTGGCCCTGTACATGTTTGTTATGTTGCTGTCACTCTGTGAAAGTGTATGCGTGTGAGTCCCTGATTGTGTTTGCAGCTGTCTGGCTCCTCTTTTTACCCACACACACTTTTCCACTTGTCCCAGCCATTAAATGATGCACAACCGCATTTCTCGCTCAGTATAGTCTTTGGATGCCTGATTACTGCCTGAGGCCACTGCCAACCGCACCAACCGAGCCCCATATGTTGCATCACCTGCAGTGGCCCTCCATATTTACCAGACTGTGCTCGAAGACTCTGTTCCGGGATGGATCAAACTTGAGAGGTCAAATCAGGGCCAAGTACCCTTAAGGGTTTCCAGCAGCCCTTTGGTTTCAGGCCAAGTACATACATTGACTGGTGAACACATTATTCTATCATTAATTATAATCCAAAAATGTAATATAATATACGATTCTGAAAGTGAATACTCTACTTTGTAGCACTTCTCTCGTTCTATCCTACTTTTTATCCCTGTTCCAGCACAGGGAAAGTTCTACTTTTTACTCTTCTATAGTATTTAACAGCAAGATATAATTTTCTGGTTAATTCACAGACACAGGTGTCACACACAAAACATAAGATGACCTTATAACTAACATGTCTCACAACAGCCTAATCCTGGCTCGTGTACCTCTTAGTTTTGTACGAATTTTTCTTCCAGTGTAGTAGTTTTTTACATTGTGGTACAGCCACATTTACTTCCAAAAAGGCTCTGAAAACATTCCTTTACTCATAGAATTGTACCATTTTTTTTTCATTCACAGACACAAAATGTGTTGCTTGCCAGAGCTACATTTGATATTTAAGATAATGACAGCATTCAGAGAGCTCTCATCCCCCATAGCCATCTGGTTCCCACCTACAGCCTACAAAGAAAGCATAGGGAGTAGGATGCTCAAGGAACCAAGTCACTTGGATACTGTGACATCTCAGGGATATTATATTTGCCATTTAGTGTACTGTATGTCATGTTTACTCAGCCTGATATTTATTAAAACAAATGATCGGATATTGCTTGTGTGTACTAATTTCTCTCCTTAACTGTCAGAAAATCTCTTTCTTTTGTGTTCTCACAGCAGTCTCCCAATGCTCACTAATCCTCAGTGACAAACATTAGTCAGTTCAGCAAAGAATATTCAGCCCTATCCTGCAGCTAATAACCCTGATAAAAAACAAAGGCAAGACCTCCCCTTCAGATGTGTCTTCTCAGGTTTACCCTGCCTGAGAAATACAAATTGTTTTTTCGTTCGTATCGTTTGCTTTTGCACTCTTATTATATTTCCTGAAGTCAATTATCAGGTAAAAGAATGCCCTTGAAATGGTTCTGAAGATCAATGTTGGAGTGTTGGGAATTATGGGGAATGAGGACACTAGTTTGCATGTCAATAGGTGTGTGCAAATGGATCTATATCAGCACACATAAAGGGTTCATGCAGCTTTCAGCGACAATAGCGAAACCTTGGCATGAATTATCAGCTCAATCGCATATACTGTAAGTGTGTGTGCATGTGTGTGTGAATATTTATCAACTGTTTGTATATTCTGTGTGTGGCTTTCACTATTATCAGCATCGATAGACTTGCTGCATCCAATTACATTTCTAATAAAATAACTTTCCTTTCCAACAATGGTTGTGTATACAGTCGATGTAGCCAGTATTTCCCTATTAAAGTATGAATATTGTATTTCTTTGTAAAATGAACTATAAACTGTGGATATTCTCATTTATCCAGGTCACAGCTATGTCAAAGAGATTGAATTGAACGCAACTGGACTTGGTTTTATGTCTTTCAAGACGTTTGGCTTCTCATCCAAGAAGCTTCATCAGCTCATGCTCATCAAGACAAGACAAGGCTAGTCTAGTATGAACTGTGATTCACAGATTATTATTAGCAGCACTACAGGCTACAGGAGAACTACAGACTACAGGAGAGAAGTGTTTGCAGGTTTGCACACTTTATTTCTTCTCATACTCTCCTTGAATGCAAAACATAATTACATCCCTGTAGGAGGATGATCATCAAAACCCCAGAACTGACTTGGAATCAAAAATCTTTATAATATGTTTTTGGGGACATAAATATTAAGGAAAAATCTGACAAGCATGTAAGACTAATTTGGGGCTAATTAACTAGCTTAACTACATTTCTGAGTTACATGGTCATTGCCAGCAAGAAGTGTTTTGGTTGTATGCATTTGCATTGTTCTTTTATTGATCAAACAATGCAGTAGTGTCCACACAAGCTTCATTTTTCCCCAAGCGTGTCTGAAGCTCAAATGCTTTGTGTGCAGTCTGAAATAAAAGTGCTAAGGATCATTAAGTGATGCGACCGCTATTCATGCACATATAGCTGACAAAAACATCTCTGCATGACAATGACATCACTCACCAATCCTTGGGTTGAAGCCTACGATGTCCCTTCTGCTAGGGAGTACAGACACGTAAGCTCATGTTTATTTTTAGTGGTTATATGGCAGAGGGTGATGGCAGAGCAGATGAGTATAGGTAATTGGCATAACCCCTGTGAATATTCGCATTTGATTTTCCTTGATGATTTTACTGCTGGTTTGTGTAATAACCCAACAATCTTAGCGACTGTTAAAGTTTCATGGTGTCTAACCTAATTCACTGGCATAATAAATTAAGTGAGTACATAAAGTGTGTTAGGCTTTCAGGGGATAGTAATATGCTGTATCTGCATTCACTGCACGGATTTGTGTGCACTCACAGACATGCGCAAGATCTCATGACCCAATTTAGGATTTGTAAAAATCTGGTCATCCTACTTACATGATATTGAGTGTCAAGGGTGATGGATTTCTTTTCCCAGTTTCAATCTAATCCCACTTCATCCAAAGTAATATTTGCACTGACTTTGTGCATGGGAAATGTGCAAACCCATATTCCAAGTGATTATGGATTTTTCATTTGCATATTGGATTAAATGGTTGGGTTGATACTGTAGGTTATCCGTTTTAACTCAAATGACCTGACGTAGGGATGATTTGTACAATTTGAGTTCTATTTCTGAATAATCTGACCCTCACAATCTGTTGGTGCCTCTCTAGCTTTATTCTGTATGCTTTTGTCCACTTTTGTTGCTCCAGAAACTGACCCCACTGGCTCTGATGCAAGACACTTTGACGCAGTGGTGAAGATTCTTATTAACTGCATTATAGCAGGTATTATAAGTTTCTGTGGTACTGATGTCACGATAATATCCCACGGGACTAACAGTACTCAGGGTACAATATTCCAGGATGTTTTTATTTCCCACTGCAATAAATCTCAAAAGGTAAAAAAAAAAACAAAACAAAAACTCAACATCATCAAACGACTTCAAAACATGTCAAACACTTTGCTTGATGCTGTGTGTACTGTGTGTAGTGATCTGATGTGTAACGCTTTGCTTTTTCATCAAATCAAGTGTCCTCAAACAACTTTAAACCCAGCTGTGATCCAGGAAGAACAGTTATGTCAGTAAACCGACGGCAAGTTTGACAGGTGCATTTTTATTGTTGAGGATTTCCGAATTAATGTGATGGCAATAAAATGTATCAATGAGCACATTAAAAAAAATATATAATTACAAAAAAAATATATGATTTTAATTCATTTTACCATCATGAATGCTCTGTCATAACTGGACCCCATGTTCAAGCGAAGGTCCCTTACCTTAATTCACATCAGATCACATCAAATTACTTTGTTTACTTTGGCAGAAAGGTCTTTGTGTGGGTAAATTCAGGCATATATTCTGACAGTTTAACACAAGGACTTAGCACTTAAGTGCAAAGTACATTATGACTGATTGTTCTTGTGAGATAGATTCAGAGGATAAGTAGCTGCCTCTAGGATCTTCTGGCTACACTAAAGAAACGTTTCTTTCTAACTCAACACCCCTCTCTTTCTTTCTGTCTTTGTATCATTGTCTCTCGCTACTTAATTTCACTCTCCCACAGCAGTGCCAGTGTGCTGCCATCACGGCTAATAAGGTATTATGGTTTTCAATAACCTTTTATAGAGTTTGGGCATCAGAGGCCTATTTGCAAAATGAACTGATGAGACATCAGTGAGGTGTGAGAAGTGCACTGTAATCATGTTAACTTTGAGAGGTTGAAACTCAGTGGAACGGGTCAATCAATTTATATTGCACAATAGGGGTTTGTCTTTGGCAACTGGAAAGCAGATGGGACATGTCATATTAGCATATCATACGTACAAAAGCTTCAGCTTAGGGAAATCAAAAATGGCCTCCCTGTGGAACGTTTATGAAGAAACTGAAGAAACTCGATGTTTTGTCAAAGTAGGACTGAAGTCTTTGAAGCTTTGAAGGTGCCAACAAATTCACTGAATTTTGAAAGCTGTCTTTGTCTGAGAATCTCATCCATCACATGAGGAGGAAAAATATAAAACCAAATGTTTTTTTTTTTTTATTTTTTTTTTTGGCATAGCATAAATGAATGCAAGGATGCTTAAATCATCTACCAAGATTGCATTCAAAGTCCAACTAAAAATCACAATTACTTATCCCATTTTGTAGCCAAAAGATAATGTCAGTGTTTAATTCATTGTGAGTAATATTTATCACTGAAAAGAAGATTCTCTATGTATTTGAGGGACTATCAAAAATGTTCCTTTCCATATCAGCATCTGAAGGGAGGTGTCAGAGTGTGCATACGACTGACAGTGGAGCCGACAAGCCGAGCCAAAAAGAAGGAATGGGGAGACAAAGTGAAACAAAATGATGCTGGAAGCTGGATGGCTCATAAGCCAATTTCAGATGGTGTTTTGTTAGCGGCAGTACTGAAGAGTGACGATCGCACCAGCATTTAAACTGACCATGAAGACTTTGCAAAAAAGACTTAAAGCTATTCAACGTGCAAACTCACACTATACAAGCAGGGCACTGTTACTGTTTGATGCTTGTCTGACTTCGTAAGCCATGTGGCAACAGAAGACATATGTTTGTGAGTTAAGATGGAAACGTTCGGCAGGAAAGTTGTTGTTCAGAGCTACTTTGTGTAGCAGGCTGCTGTGCATCTACATGGTCTGCCTAGTTACTTTTCATCCAAACACTGTTTAAAATGAGATAAGTTCTTCATCCAGGGATCCACAGAGTTAACGTATGAAAGCTGGTGAATGCAAAGATCGGGAGTGTATTCATGAAACCAGAAAATGTAAAACAGAGCCTAAATTCATCTGTTATGGGTACTTTTACAGAGCAAATATGTATGCTGTAGCATACATACAGAACAAACAAACAAAACAAACAAACAAAAAAAATCAGCTGAACTTTAAATGTGCTTTTATTTGCACATTTGGAGTTGATGAAAATAAACTTTGCAAAAGAGCACAATAGTTAAATGCAACAGAGGCCTTTAGTTAGTGATGTGCGCATGTCCTGTAAATGAGGACACAAGTAGGTCACTTCATCAATGTTATAATTTTCGCTCAGGGGCTGCGTTACACCTCACATCAGTAGTTTTCTTCATCTGGCTTTAATGAGCTAATTACTGAGTCTGATGCAGCAACTTTTGACTCATTGTTATTCAAAAGTTGCAAGAAGTTAGATTTTTTTCTTCTCCCAGGTTTGTTTCATTTTCAAAATAGAAAGTACACTGACAAAGGATTAAGTGAAGTGTTTGACAACATGAAGGAAAAATGACTGCAATTTCTGCAACGTCATCTATCATTATCTGGCGCTGAACTTGTCCAGCATGTGGGACCAATTATGTATATTTTTTCTGTTACTTGCACCTGCAAATATCTAATCCTTTGTCTTGTTTGTGTAGACAAAAATGCTTTGGAAATGAAAATCTCACCTTAGACCATACAGAACGGTACCATCTGGGTGCAGTCGGATCATTCTGTTTTTCACTGTGACACCGTGGACGAATGATTTCTTGTCGTTGAGGAAGTAGGTGTCAGGTACCCAGAGCTGGTCAGCCACCCGGTTATCTAAGGTCAGATTGAGGGGAATCTCAGAGTAGGACAGCCGCTTGTCCCGCCAGGCCTGCTGAAAGTACATCGTCAATGTGTAGTCCTGAAAGTGGGAGCAAAAGAGGACAGAGAAGGGAGAGAAAGAGCCAGAAGATCAGATGAGAAGGACACAGATGGAGTGGAAATCGGATGTGAGAGGGAGGGAGTTGAATGGATAAAAAGGAGACAGAGAGAAGACAGGGTTACCCCAAAAAGAGACAATTTTACACAGCTGCTCTGTAATACTTGTCCACTGCAAGCTCTCAGATTAGACCAGTCTAGGCTTCAATATTGGATGAAGTTCACTTAAAAGCAAATGGAACAGTGGCACTGCACAGTCCAAAAAAACTCTCAGTACAAAGCAATGGGGAATTTCTTCTTTTCATAGAAACATGAGGTTAAAACAGTCAGTGTGAAAGCTTTTGTATAGAGGGAAAGAAAGATGGAGAGACAGATGGTTTCAGTTTGGTGTGTGTGTGTCTGAAAGAGAGAGAAAGAGACACACACACACAAAGAAAGAAAGAGAGGAAGAAAGACCACATGTTCCAGACAAATGAAAATAACCTCCAAGCAACTGAAAAAATCTGCTTTACAAAACATTTTCTATACGCTCTATTTGCTTTGACAGTTTCTGTCTCTCTGAGATTAAGTATTGTTTGTGAGATGGGCTCAGTATGTTGTACTTGCATAACGTATTCACCCAATTTCTTCTATTTGGCTTCTCAGAATAGTAGACCATCCTCTTGTATCACATCAAGTCATGCACAGCGTGTAGCCTTTGAGGGACAGTATATGTCTGCTTTACATAGCAACATCAGACACGTGTGTTGGATGTAATATGCATGTTACTTAAAAAAAAAAAAGAAAAAAAAAGAGAGAAATAAATATATGCAGTATATGTAGCGTATAAGCTCATTTTCAACACGAATTGCATAAATTTATTATAGGCACGGAGAGGATGAAGAAGCCATTTGTTAATGCGACAGTGTTACTGAACAAAGGCAAAAAGTGCGGAAAAGGAAGATAACATTAATGTAAACAATGCACGTTTCAAAGATCCCAAAAAATCTGCTTTGCAAATATTTAGTTCAAAGGAAGGAAATGCATTTGTTAGACCTCGAGAATACACACAATTAAAAAAGACACCAGATTAAGTCTTCAGAACACTTATTGTGATTTTGCACAACAGCAGAAACACATTTTTCATGTTGTTTTTTTTTTTTTTTTTTAATGATGGGTCACATAAAACCTGAAACACACACACACAGTAGGTTAATAATTTAGAAACAAATTTCAATAACTTGCAGGAAAATTCCCTCATGGTAAATCTAGGACACGATAAAACAGTCAAGCCAGCATTCAGATGCTCATGTAGCTCACTGGAGTAAGAAGCCTACCAATCATCCATGAAAAACTAAGTTAAATAAACTTGCTGTCTCAGGGAACTTTTTTGTCATGACTGGCACATCCACTTCCTGGCAAAGAGGCTGAACATGCATTTTTGAATATGCCCGTCGGCTACAGATCTGACATCCCACAGCACCTTGGGGAACTGGATGCTTGGATATTGACTGGATGGAGCAGGGAAACAGGAGCAGCTTTTTTTCAGTGAAGTCCTTGTTTGACTTAAATAGGTTTTGTCATGTTATTGTTGTTGTTTGTGCCTTTGGCTTGGGATGCTGACAACCAAGAGTTTGAAATTTGAGTTTTTCAAATGTCATAAATAGTATAATGGATATTCTAGAGTGCAGCACTGTAATTGGACTTCAAACGGCAACAGAATTACTATAGTAAATCTATGGTCAAAGCTTCTATTGACAGCCTGTTGTCATGTATTAAAGAAATGCTGGAATTCCCTTCTTTGGTTTGGTTGTATGTAGAAGCTTAGTGGGATGTTTGAAAATGATACAATAGTTTACTACGTGGAAACATAAATAAACTTGTGGGCGATATTTGAGGTTTAAAATCTGAGTGGCTCTATATACTTGCATCACGGGATTCTTGGCTGCACGTGCCGCCTTCCCAACACTTCATCCCTGGTCGGCGGTTATGTAACAGCTCACACTCCGCTCTCTCTGCCGTGCTGTGCACCAAATCACATGTGGCTGAAGAGATGCTTGTTGCCATGTAGTCTTCCTAAACTATCTCTGCTGCTCTCATCAATACACTCCATCAAACAGGAGGGTTTACTTTGATGTATGAAACATCAAGGAGGTTTCTTTCCCTCTCTTCCTTGTGGACACGCACAAGCACAAACACACACACACACACACACACAGCATCTCCTCATGTCTTTTTTTTTTTTTTTTTTTTTTTAGAAATGTGGACATTGAAAACGACATCTGCAGTCTGTCTCTGAACATCACTTCTACAAATATTACATCAAGACATGAAACAGACACGATGTATCTTAACAATATGACCATTCCCTGCATGTTTGTATCAATGCATTTTGAGCATTTTCTGACACGTGCAATATATTGTATCTGTGTGTGTTTGTTCATGCGTCAGGGATCACAGCCTGAGTTGCGGTACAGCTGCAGAATTCAGCTTTGATTTTCACCTAGCACTGTGGATGAATTATGTGACATATCAATATGCAACATGTCTTTTGCAATACAAAGCAGCAGAAAATCAATAACAGGAATTATGATCATGGGTATTACATCAGTTGGAGCCAAAGTGCTCATAAAAAGAATAATTCAGAAAAGCCACTCTCCTACCACTTTTCGAACCCAAAACGTGTTGGAAATAAACAGACAACCACTGATAAGAAGGTGCCAAATGATGTAATCATTAAACAGAGTGAATGTTTCCTTTGTCATCCCTGAGAGCCTATTATCACAGGCCTATCTACTTGTGGTTTTCATGGTGGGATGAGATGCCACTGTGGCTACTTTGCTGTGAACATAAAGCTGTCCTCAAAGACAGCTAAAGTGTGCCTCTCCTCTTCTTCTCTCTGTGGGAGGAGGAGGTTGTAAATCACCAGAATAACTGCAGTGGCTGTGTGCATGTAAGTGCAAGGGAGGCTGTCATAATAACAGTCATAATGAGCATCAGTACATAAACTGTGTTGGAGAGAGAAGGAGAGAGTGGGAGAGAAATGGAAAAAGGAAGGAGAGGAGACAGAGTGTGATAGGAAGAAAGTTGAATTTATGAGTGCAGAATATGCTGTGCTGACAAACTGCCAAGGAGAGGACAATACAAAGAGATCATAATATCGTCACACTCAAAGCGACTACAGAATGTGAGAATCCATTATAAGCAATAACTAATATCCGGTTCAACAGCAAGCTTCCAGCTGTGTGAATGTTTCTCATTTACAAGATCTCTTGATAAATACTTTTCCCCCAAAATATATTGTTAAACACGCAAGACATTGAATATAAGTCAGTCAATCAGTCAAACTCTTAATGATGAATTTTGTTCCTATCTATTATGCTTGCTTTGTGTATTATAAAACATTCCAATCCGAATGTTTAATTTATGGAACTGAATACAAAACTCATTGACAAGGAAAATTTACAGCTCTAAAAAAAAAAAAACCAAAACAACAATGCAAACTTCTAAAAATACAATCTGTCTTTATATAAAAATCATTTTTATGTAAACACAGTTTCTGTATGTGTGTTTCAATAAGCACAATAAAGATATAAATAAATAAAAGTTTAAAGTACAGTGAATACTGCTGCTCAGTCCACTGACTCCTGGACAACAGGTACATCATCATCAAAAGTCTGCAAGGGGCACAATCCAGAGTCCGTGGAGAGTCTAGTGCTCTAAGATCATTTCTATTTGGTGTGCTGTCTCCACTCAGCTGACCTGCTGCTGGTGTACGCTGCCATTCTGAGAGCAGCAACGTCATCACCATTCTGCAGTAGCTTGTAGCTATTTGGGCGAGTGAGATGGAAATGAAGCAGGCTGCAATTATTTTCCAACATGTATTAAAGTAGAAACTCTGACCTGCTTGTCATCTTGAATCATCTTACCCCAAGCCAGGCAAGTGACAAGCCTCATATAGGTGTAATGACCAGAATGGCTTCTGATTTGCCTGCTATTAAAATTGTGGAACATGCTTTGCCTAAATGGACTTTCACTACACATGAGACAAAAGTTAATTTAAAAAAAAAAAAACTAAAACTAAAGAACCTTGTTGTTCTTTCTAGTCGAAATGTATGCTTTTGTTTGACTTGTGTTCACAACATAATGTTGCTGCAAAGCACAAACAGACCATAATCTACAGTTACGTATATCATTACAGTCCAATCTATTTTTCATACAAAATTTTCTTTGAGGTCTTTTGGGTTGAACTCAGATCCTCTCTCGCGCTAGCTAACTCTGGCTCCTTCTTTGAGACTTACGTCACATACTGTATCTGGATGAGGGCTGATAAAACCTTCTTCGGTGCTCTTTAAGTTCAGCTGACTCTGAAATTTGAGTAAAGTATAGCCTTTTGACTGGAATATACATTTCAAATGAGGAAAATAACTAGCTGCAAGTCATCATAGAGTCAACATGATATAATGTTGGGGTTAACTTGGTCAATTATTTGTCAGGAAACAAGTCCAAACAAATGAAAAGTATAAACTGAGCTGGTGATTAGTGAATTTCAGCCAACAATGCCAGCAAATAAGTGGTTAGATTAATTGACCTGAGATGTACGAAACATCAAGGATGACTTGAGACTATGTGTGGGTGGGAGCTGACATTCAAGGAGTCAACTGACGTGCACCTGATCTGGTATGGCATGCACGATATTATTCTCCCTCCCTGGACCAACCCTATGAGCTCTATGTTTCTTAAGTGACAACATAATCTGTGGCAAAGCCCAGTCCACACACCCTGTAATCCCATCCAGATGATGTGTTCACAAAAGTATTCTGGAAAACTTCAAATTTGTGTTTCATTACTGATTGGGGCATATTTCACAGCCAGAGTCGCTGTGTGGACAGATTCTCAAACAGATTGATAGATATCTACGGTACATGCTTCGTCAATCAGGCCTTCAGGCAGCCAAATTGAACAAAACCTCATGCTGGCATTACATGCATGGATATTGCAGTTTGAGTCTGACCTCATGAAAGAGACTCATGAATGCCAAAAGTTTGTCAAGACACATCTACACCATAAACTGGCCTTGAATATGTACAATCTATAGCTGTTTCTGCCTCTATTTATCAGTGTTATTTATAGAACAAAACAACAACAAAAATCCAAATTTCTTATGTTGTGTCTTTTCCAAACAGATCAGCTGCAATGAGTATGAACTTGTGGAAAACAACTGGAAATCGAAATGAAAAAAGATGCTCCAGCTGCCCAGTCTGACCTCGTCAACCCTACTCATCCTCCAAGCTGCCCTGTCCACTAACCCCTCACATCTCATCCCCACCCCCGCAACACATGGCTTCTCTTGGACAGAGCGTGAGAACAGCGTGAACAACAAATATTAGACTTACTGTACTTTGTTGGACCAATGGCTTAATCTTCCAAAACAACATGAGCATTTTCAGTTAATGTTTGATTAGGTTAAGGCAAAATAAATGGCTTGGTCAAAGCGACCATGATCAATCACTTTATATATTTTTAAAAAATAATGATATATAATGTGAAAGGTGTTGATCTTAGTGATGAACCTACTTCAGATTGTCATCCAAATCTGCAGATCCCTCAAGCTCTACCCAGAGTTTTATAGCATTTTTTAGCTCATTGTTTTTTAAAGTATTGGTTCACTCTAACTGTTTGCGCAGCAAAAAAGCTGTGTTTGCCTTATCACAAATCATATTTGGTAAAAAGAAAAAAAAAAGTCTGTGAAAACCTCATAATACTTTTGTCTTTTCTCCTGAGCAGCAGGAGTAATAATTTCCTTGACCACTAGAGGCCCTGTTTAATTAAACATAAACATGCTGTAGGTCATAATCAGCATTTGAATCAGAAACTGGAGCTATTTGAGGGTAGTAACTGATAAAGTAGAACTAAAACAAACATACAAGAGGAGCATGAGGTGAAAGGTAAGTTGGGGGAGAAAGACTGAGACTGAGAAGACCAAAAACACTGGGGAAGAACAAGGACAGAGGAAGGGAAATAAAGGCTTAAGCCTACAAGAAAAGAGTAAAGAGAGAGGGATCAGAATGAGGATGAATAAATAGTGAGTACTGGTTATATATCCCTTTCTTCCTATGACCCTTGAAGGCAGTTTTCCTTTTGAGAGCTGTGGAATGGTGTGCAGAGTTTGCTGGGGGGGCAGTGATGCAAATTGCTTTTAGTCTCACAGCTCTTCCCTTCCAGTCTCTGATTTCAGCACCAGCAATGACCTCCCTTTGCTACACTCCCATCCTTCTCCTCATCTGCCCCATACATTCCCCTTTTTTCCTCTCTTTCATGTTATTTTTCTCTACTCTATTTCATCTCCCATTTCCCCCTCATGCCTTTACATGAATCTCTTTCCATCTACTTTTCCCTACAGCTCCCCATCTCCCCTATAGTCCCTTTCCATCAATCCGCCTCAATCTCAGTGGAGTTCCTGTTTCAGGTATTTGCATATAGTAGAGGAAAAAATGAAAAAAAAGAAGTGGGAACACACTGGAGGTGAGTGTGAATGGCTTAGATCATTACCACTAAACAGACACGGCCGAGGGAGCCGTCTAGAGAGCATGACAGGTGTTGGATCAGTCTCTGAGGTGCTAGATGGGTTCTGAAGGGCCCCATAAAGGATCCAGATTTGAATATCTCCTCATCAAAGCTTGCCGACAGAAAGCTTGGGAGTACTTGTTTCCAAAACAAGGCCTATTTTGCATTCAGGTAAAAGGGCACCTGATGAACCAATGATTAATTAACAAAAAAACATAAATGGACAAACTGTGGAACTGTGATGTGACTTCATCATAAACAACATTTTTTTCTTTTTTGTGAGGAGGGGTCTGAAAGGGGTATATGGTGCTTTACAGAAATTCTATAGTGCACTGACCTTGAAGAGTGGGACTGAATCCTAAAGCAGCCTCCATCTGAATCCTTCCCTGCCTCCATCCTTTCTGTATCTGTCTTCCTCTCCCCTGTCCTCCTGTCCACTCTTTGAAACACCTTCAGTAGGGAGGAAATGTGATCCCTCCACCACTCAGCCATATGTCCATACCACACTCTATCATCCACCTACTCCAGTTCCTCCGAAAAGCCCTCCAACAACAAGTGGCTTTCAATTTCCTGTCTCACATGGTCCTCATGCCGTCAGCGACAGGCTATGAGGAGCCTGGCATAGGGCACAGCATTTCCAAAGAAGCCTAATAATAAACATGCCGATCCCCACAGAGCTGAGTGACATATATTCCCCAGTCTCTGGAGATCTGTAGTCCTTAGGATTCAGCTTTGTATCTGGAACAGCTTGTGCACTGCATGCAGTAAATCTGCAACAGGAAAGCACACAGGGGCTGCTGCAGGGGTTTTATTTGGCCCGTTTGCTCCAGGATAAATAATGTTGATATTTTTTTAAACACAGACTGACAGCTTAAACAGAAATCTAAAAAATATCAAAACAAGGAGAACATATCTATTACCAAAATAATTCAGAAACAGTGTCTCTGTTACATAGTCTGTTCACTAAAACCCAACTCATTCCCAGAGTGTCAAATACCATCATTTTCTCATTCAAACACATCAGTGTCAGCATGAAACAATAACTGCTCGACCTGACGTAGTATATAGAGAAAGAAGGTCCCAAGAAGGGTGGAGGCTTGGGTTGAGTGGCGGGTCACACACATGATTTTCCCTCAGGAGACCAGGGTTCATGTCCCATGTGAAACCAAGTGTCACCAGTGTTCTCCTTCTGAACATTTTTATATCAAAATACAAGTAATTATATTGTAACTGTATTTTTTAAAGTCTCTGTTTACATTTTTAGCTCTAATTACTTAATACAACTGAAGTTTACACAATGCTCATAAGAAGAGAATAAGTAAATAAATGTGTAGTTTACAGGGGTATATGTAGATGTCTGGTTGTGTTTTTGGGGTAATAGCAAAAAATTCTTGTCAATTAGAAGAGTGAGTGAGTGAGTACATTCTTGTGCGTTGTTAAGGTCTTCAAATTGAATTCCTGTAAGGACATTACTTTGACGAAGGCCCTTAGACTTTTTCTTCCCTCAAGACCATTTCCTTAGTTTATGGCATGTCGGAAACAAGATGACGGATCTCAACGTATCCCAGACTCTTGTTTGTTTCCTTGTGCTTTGTTCTCTTGTCCCTTTCCATCACACAGCTCACCTCTCTCTCTCACGCTCCCTCTATCTTATCCGTCTCTCTGTGTATATCCCCTTTATATCCCCTTTTCTGCCTGTGCTCTTTCATCATTTACTCCAGCCTGGACATAGCTTTCAAGAGAGCTCTCTGCTGAAGGTGAATCAAATTTAGAGGGAACCTTTTTTTTTTTGTTCCTCAGAGCTCTCCCAAAGCAGAGGTTTGCAGCTTTGCCAGTTGGCAGTCGTGCAGTTTAAATGACTACATACAATTTATTGGAGTCGATTGGAGCATCTGCAGGGCCTTTTGGGTCTCTGGAGAGGAGTAGAGTGGAGTGGCAATTTGGAGAGGGGGGACGGTTGGTGGGAGGGCTGATGGGGAAGGGGAGAGAGGGCAGAGCAGGACACAGATGATTAGGGTGCTTTTGAATCCCACTAGAAGACAGGACAGAAGATGAAACAGGTTTCAGTATCAGCTGCTATTCACACTAGATGAAAGGTTAGCTGGCCCAAGTGACAAGGGGGGAAAAAATGTGTGTGTGCACGTCATTTGTCCCACTTACTTCTTCTCCTGCTTGAAGAGATTATGTCTGTGTGTTTGAATGTGGAGGCCAGGAATGCACACACATTTTACATCAATATCTGTTTGAATTACTGTGCTTCTGTTTTACTCCAAACTTGCCAAATTTTTGCTTCTCTCGTGGTGCTAAAGCTCTCTGTCCTTTGACTATTCCACATTCTCAATAAACATACAAACACGCTGATCCACTAGGAGTCCCATACCTCATGCATTATGGAGGTCTGGGGAATGGAGGAAGAGGCTGATTGCTATTCAAACAGAATACACAGAAACATACCACATCGACACATTGTCAACAAAACGATAATGCAATATATGCATTGGGTGGATCGATGGCTTGTACAGAGCCTGAGCGAATACAGAAAAGCAGTTATCAGCCTATATCGGAAACACAGATTGCATTTTTGCATGTGTGTCTGTGATGTGTGTGTGTATGTACTGAGCTGTGTGAGTCAAGATTTGATGGCCTGCATACAGTATCTCCTTCAGCAAGGACACCCTTGAAGAAGCAATATCTCCTCACAGCTGGACTGACCTACAATCGAGGCAGGTGTGCTTTAGGAGGTTGTCAGTATGAGAATGCGTGTGTGTGTGTGTGTGTGTGTGTGTGTGTATATATATATATATATATATATATATATTTGTTTTTCTAAAATTTTCTCTTCGAACACCATAATGCTCATTAGCATAGGATGATAGGACCTTTTCCCTCCATTCATTTTTGTTATTTTACAATAACTGGAAATAGTGGGGGCAGCACGGTGGTGCAGTGGTTAGCACTGTCACAGCAAGAGGGTTCGAATCCTGGTTTGGGCCCTTCTGTGTGGCGTTAGCATGTTCTCCCTGTGCCTGCATGGGTTTACTCTGGGTACTCCAGCTTCCTCCCACAGTTCCACAAACAAACTACTCTACATTGCCACTAGGTATGTGTGTGTGTGTGTGGTTGTCTGTCTGGTGTCAGCCCTACGATCGGAACCCCGCCTCTCGCCTGTGGTCAGCTGGAAAAGGCTCCAGCCCCCCCGTGACCCTGACAGATAAGAGCTATAGAAAATGGATGGAAATATTGGTTAAACATTTGGTCAGTATGGAGTGCAGGGATGTGCAGGGATGAACGTCTGTGTTTTCATCTAAAAATAAAAGCACAGTATCAATCCATCTTCACAGCACTACCAAAAACTACAAACTACAAAAGACAAAAATAATATGGATGTAAGGGACATTCATGGCTGGGTGTTCAGTTCAAACAAACAAACAATGTTTTTTTTTTTTTATTAATAAAGCATGGCTTAAAAATATTCAATTCACTGGCCTTCATTAGATAAAAATCACTAGAATTTTTGAAAACTAATGTGAAAGTGCTGAGAAGGACGAGTGTGATGTAATGCTGGAAATTACTGAAATTCTACTCTGTTCTTTAGTTGATAAAAGAAACAGTCATTATGACAAAAGTTAACATGGAGGTGTCTGAGTATCCTGAATGACTTGGGTATTTACTGAGCTTTTCATCTGTAACTTTTCAGCTCTATAAACATAAAAAAAATTGCATTGCCTTCATGTTCTCTCTTGGCAAAATGTTAAACAAGCTGATGAAGTATGTCACAGAGAAGCACGGATGTGAGCATCAAGAGGCCCTAATACCCATAGTGCTCTGGAATTAAAGTGCATACCCGCACATACATCGTGGTCGACACTAATCCTCACAATATTATTTGTTTTTCCAGGGAGTTGTTACTCTCATCTCACCCTAACTGACCTCTTCAACTTGTGAGAGAGATCAAGATTATAAACTTGTTTTCCATTTCATTCCCACTGGCGAAAAACAATATTCACATTTTTTTTTTAAATCTATCAATAAACACAACAAAAAGTCCTTTATGTAATCCTTGTTTAAACTTTGTTATTGATTAAATGGAGGGCAGACTGGCTACATAAACTGCAGAAAATGCAACTGACTCTGCATTGTTCCATATATAAATACAAAGTCTTTACAGAAGAAGAAGAAGAAGACATTTCGAAAACACTTACATGCCTTTTATCCAGGTTATCTTTGCTTTTAATCTTTTCCTTGAGATAGATGACAATATAAGGCTAAATAATTAAAACCCCAGAAACTGTTTCAGGCTTCATCTTTAGCGTAAGTGTTGATGAAAACCTCCCAAAAAGCCTAACAGTAGCACATTTTTCCAACTGTACCACTTCTTGGAAGACAGAAGGAAATACAAAAGAGGTTCCAACCTAAGACCCTGGGCAACAAAGGTATTAAGACAATGATTTGTTATTTTTTCTGATTTTGCCCTGCAAGAAATGCATGTTTCAAACTCAAGTTGTACTGTTAAAACACTGGTATAAGCTACAAAATGCAGACAAATGAAGAAACTGAAAGTGATGGCAAACCACGAGCAACTGATTCATTATCCCTCTCAACACCATCCCATTATCAGCTCTCGGCGTCACGTTCAGCTGCTGTGAAAACCAATCCACACCCGCTGTCTCTCCTGTTTGGCTATTATCAACTGCTTGTATTTTGACAAGCTGTGATAAAGCATAATCTAGCCTTGTGTCCCATTGACAACTGGCAGAATGAGTTTCCACACGCTGTGAAATCTGTGTGTTAGCGTCGGACATGAGTCAAACCACACTGACCCAGAAGTCCAATTATAAGGCTATGATGATAAGACACAACAGGCGAACCGTGTGAGTAAATCTATTCAACACAAAAATCAATACATCTGACTCCGAAGCACATTTATCTTACACGTATCAAATACAAAGCACTTTCAGAATGCACTGTTTTCTCCTGGTTTTGGCTCCTGTATTCACTCTGGCCCTTTAGAAAAAGTGAGACTTTAAAATTGCATTCCATGTAAAGGGTGAAAGAGAGATTTTCAGAATCATTACACATGGCTTTCAACATGTTACTTGTCAGAGTTCTTCTATGCAATTATGAAATTAAGAAACATTTGTTGCGTAAAACACACATTTTCTGCCCTCTTTTTTATTATTATTCAAAAAATAGATTCTGTTTCAGAAGGACTTGCAACAATTTATTTTCCTTTCATTAATTTAAAAAGACAAATCCCTCCATGATTGCTTATTTGTTCTGTCACTCTGACTTTTCAAACGAAGTATGTGTTGTCACTGACAAATGTTTATGCTACGACTGCAAGGACATAAAAGTGGTTTGATTAAGACTCTCAGTGCAGCAGAACAGGGATTATTATTAGCTTGTGCGAACAGGCAGCAGTGCTCAAATCACTGTTAAATCACTTTTTAATACTTGTCAAATTGTCCTGCTTTCCCAGCTGAGACTAGATGGAGCAACTAAAAATGTTTGTGCTGGTTACAATTCACTAGTCCTCACTAGGCTAAAAATATATCCAGATACAATAAATTATTCAGTTTTGAAAGCATAATATACTCTGAACAAAACACTTCATATCATCTGGTCCCTCTTCCAATTGTATTTGATTATTTTTGATTACGCAATATGGCCACATGAGCTATTGTCGCACAATGCTCTGTGAACCGCTTTTTCATTTATATTTATTTACTTCATCTGGCTCTGATTCCACGATAACCCCCAGTTTTAAAAAAACAAAATGTGCAATATGGCCAGATGAAATTTACTGACTGGCTGTAACACTAACAGCAACACAGTTTTTGTAGACTCTGTTTAGAATTATTTTAACTCTTTTAGGAGTAAATCCTAATGCAGGCTGGAAATACAGATAGTGTTGGAAATAACAGAAATAAAAGTGTACACGTACACATTGCCCACAGATAGTAGCTCTGTGTTACCTCTTGATATTAGACCCCACGCGGGTGAGACACAAAATTTTGCTGTGTGACAACAAACACTAAACCAAATACACACACCTGCATGTACTCTTACACATGCATTGACCTCTGTTTGGTCACTGCGGGTGAACGAGTCGAAATGAATCAATCTCGCTCTACTCACACTTCATGGGATATCAAACTGAATGTGTCAGTCTGAACATGTTACCTTGATTAACAATCTAAAAATAGGTCTCACATGATGATGAGCGTCATCCACACTTCACAACACAAAGCAGATGCTCACACATTCAAGGCAGGAGGGGAAGAATATTTCAATGTAGTGTAAACAATGTGCTTTGAAAAACTGATCATTGATTTAAAACTCATATAGTCTCTCTCTTATTATTAGGACTGAAAGAAAACAAATACTACTATGCCTCTGGCCTGACTGGATCTGTTTTAGAATTGGAGGGCACACAATGGTAGTGACTTGTCAGTTAAGGTGGACATGTCTTAAAGAACCCCCTGCCTCATCATCTATCTTATTTTAATGGGAGGATAATTTGCAAAATGAATAGCATGCTGTACTGAAGTAGATGTAAAATTAGGTAATAAATCAAGTGAGAAGTTGGGTCATTTTCTCAAATTCTTAGATACAACCCGACTTCTTTTTGCAATCTGTGGAGTCGCCACCTGCTGGCAATTTAACAGAACGCAGGTTTAAGGAACTTAAGGTTTTTCCAACCCGGGAACTCTAGTCCCTAAGCGAAACCCCTGTGGTTGAGATCAGAGGATTGGAGGTGAGCTAACCACCTTCCTACTGCCAACACTAAGAAGGTGCTTATCGAATATTCAGTATAAAACTGGTTTGTTTCTATTACCAGTTCAACTGCACTAGTCAAGCCAAGCCAACACGTGTCTAGAAAAGCCCCATGTGGGTGGATGACAATGTACAACTTTTAATGCATAGAGAAGTACTTGGCACACAGCCATATCAGCTCTATGACTGAGAAATACTCCAGTCAACCCTTGTGAAAGCCAAATAGTAGTCAGTTTTATTCATTCATTCATATTATTCATTTAACACTGATTAACACTGTTGATTAAGCTGTTTACATGGACACTGAGCTTTTGGTTTAAGGCATTAGTTATTTCAGGAGTTTCAAAGAGTTTACTCGTTGACTTTGACTCAACATGTGCCTTGCTTGGTCAATTTCTCTACCTGCCTGCATTTGTACCTCACACCGCATAAAATAGTAGAGTTAGTATAGTACAGCACCTACTCTTGGCTCTTGAGTCTGTGTGCAGCTCCATCTACAAATGATTTATAAGCTCTGAAACTGCAACGGTTGTTTATTTACAGTTAGAGATCGAGTCGCTCTGTTGACAGAACTTGTTTTGTTTGGGTCAATTCAAAGATTTGTAATCGTATGTTTGTTCATTCTCTTCTTGAAACAGGGCTGTGAGACCTTCTCAGCTTACCTTCACATTAGTTGGTGGCACCCCAGCCAAATTTATACGTAACTGTGTCTTAATGCTGACTACGTCACACTGCCTTGACAATAATTACATTAAATTATCCTGATTTCATTTTGTTATACTAGGTACTTCACTTATGAATAACTGCTGGCCTTCGGATTTTAACATGCATTTTCCTTAGATCACATTGTAAGGCATCTCCATGCAGTTCATCAGTTCATGTTCATCATGTGAGTCAAGCGAGGGATTCCTCCTGAAATGGTAGGCCGGCCGATTAACCCACTTCAATTTGTAACTCTGTCTAATCCCCCCTGTAGCAGGGCCCCGGCCTTGTGTCATTAACAAACAGGCAATGAGAACACAAAAGTGAGAGCGAAACCAGACAGTGACAGAGAAACACAGAGGGAGAAGCAAACGCAACAGAGGCGAGCAACATCGGCTTGACACAGGACAGGTGTGGAAATTATTGCCCTGCAATGAGCGAATGGTGCGATGACAATATGCAGTCAATTCCCCCACACTCTGCCCACTGACAAGAATACAAGATGCTGGTGTTTAGCAGAGCTACAGCTGCGGGGAACGATCTGTTGTCTGATGGCTAAACATCCAACACATCATTCTCTGTCACAGGCAACAGTGAATCAGAGGCCTAACTAGTGTGCTTGTTTCACCTGGGGGAATTGATTACACGCATTCTTTCCCCTGACATTTTGAGCTGCATTGCTAATTGTACAATATGCATCATCTGTAATGTTAATAAGAATCTTAGCAGTGCATCTTTATGGCAATGGTGCTTTATGTGTATGTGTGCTTGTTTGTACTGTGATGAGTGTATGATAGTGCATTTATCAATGTTTAATTTTGCAGATTATGCTAAAAAACAGTAAAATGGTGTTCAGATGACCCTGGACAAACACATGAACAATCACGTCACATAAAACAAAGCTTTGCTAAAGGGTGCTTTTCCAGTTTTTGAAGTTAAGGAGCGCTTGTGAGACAACCAATGAAAGGCTTTGTCTACACGTCAAAGGGGAAGGCACGTGTCCACCTAACTTAATTTTCACTTACATTATTGTTTTCCCCTGTATTGTCTTCTTTTTAGGGGAAAAACCCACATGGGTGGCAAATTAAGCCACCACCAGGCTCTATAGGCAAGACGCAGTGCTTTGAGTAAAATGTTAAATGAAAATAACATGCTAGTATATGATACAGTATTCTCCATCTTAGTTTAGTGTGCTAACATACTTCTGTCAATTAGCACTAAACACAAAGTACAGGTTAGACTTGTCAGTATTTTTGCAGGTATTTTAAGCAGTGGAGATACTATAATCATTAAATAATGGAGATAAATAATCATTTCAAGTGGTTGGCAGATAAATACTATGTACATTGATAGATCAAGAGTGGGAGAAGCAAAGTATGAACAGAATAAAAAGACATTGCTGGAACCTGTTGTACAGACAGCCGAGATTAAAGAGATATCTGCAGTGAGGTATAATAATGATGGTCTGATGCTCCAGCCATGCTGCCCAGACATCTTTGTAAACCCCGCTTATAAGATTTTGACTGCACAAAAAAACCTGTGGTAATCTTGTCAAGGTGACAGCTGCTCCATCTACCTCTCCACCCTCCTCAGCCTCTGCTAGTTTCTCTCTTTCAGATGCCCCATTCCTCACCTGTCCAAGAGCTTTTGCTCTTGACTCCTGCTCTTAACACCTAATTCAGTCACCTGCTCACACAGAAGCAAATGTAATTAGCTCCAGTATATATAGAGGACAGCTCACAGATAGCCTCTGCCAGATTGTCTGTTTTGCCATGTTGCTTTACTAATCCAGCCTTCATTCTGTTTCCCCTGTATATACCTGTTTATACACAGCCATCTGCCTGGCTTTTGATTTACTGCCTATCACCCTTAGTATTTTTGGATTTGTTTGCCATGTGCAATTGACTTTGTTTCAAAGTAATCATCTTCACAGATTTTGGTTCCAACTCTGTGATCTGGTGTTGCAATTATTTAGTAATCTCTGAATGTTGTTTGTTGTACTGTATTTGTGTCAGGGTTATGTCAACTATTTTGATACAATCCTTTTTTTTTCTTTGTATTACAATACTTCATAGTTAAACTTAATAACATATTTAAAGTTTAAGCTAGTGGGGTAACTAACTTGTCATTAGGCTATTACATAAGATAAATGTAATAATATAGATAAATATTTATTTCTATTTATCTTTAAGGATATGGCTAATTCTATTCCACATATTTATGCCTTTAACATATAAAGTATAAAGTAATGGCCTGAAATAGCTGGGCTTTGTAGTTTTTAGGAAAAGCCAATCTAACGTGGAACAATTAGTGCAGTAGGGTCGTGTATGAAGGGTATACTAAAAAGTGCAGTACTCTTCTTCTTCAACATAATGAAGGAACACTTCACCAGGAGCCACTCATGTTTGTTTTAATCATTTTTGAACAACAATGAAGGTCTACAGCACAGAGGAATAAGTTTGATAAAGAACTGATAAAACCTCTTTTGTATGTTAAGTGATGTGAACAGCTTTCAGAGCTTTCAGAGCTTTCAGAGCTAGCAGAGCGGTGAGCTAACCTTCTTGCTTATGTACTGTAATGCTTTACAAAATGAGTCTGACTGACGGGCTGAAATATCATTCTTGGACATTCTTGTATGTCTTTTATTTTTTTTTTCGTCAGTTGAAGAAGTAGTGTGAAGCACTCACAACAATAGTGAGTCTTATGGCTGTACCTGTGCTAGGAGCAACTACTGTTGTCAGCTGAAGTTATCAGCATGCCGGTGCAGAGAAAAGCTCACACTGATCTAATGTGTAATTTACAGTTCTTCTCATATGAATGAAGCTATAAAATACCACTTTGTTGCTGCTTTTCTTGTTCCCAACTCCTCATATGAAATGGGGGATATTATTTTACTTTATCATGATGATGACCATAATCATCACAGCAACACAACCACCTTCAATATCATTTAATATAAATATATATATATATATTCAATATACATACAACCCATCCAGTGTTTGTCCTTTTACTGAATTCAAGAGACACATTAGTGTATGATTAAAACTCTAGAGGGAGGCTTGTGTATCCCAACCTATGAACATGAATAATACAAGTTATAGCATGGGGTGTTTCAGCATTCTACTCAATTCATCCACTCCTCCTTTACTCCTCCACTATCCCCTGTGACTTTCCTCTGCACGAGCTTGCTGTATTTTCTGTATTGTATATAATGTATACAGCTTCTGTGAATGTTTCATGTTGGCCCTTCTTGCTGAATCTGTCGCAGAAGGTTGTTGCAAAGTCATCAGGTGGGAAAGAGGAGGAAAAGCATGACTTAAAGATGGGGCTAACAAGTAGATAATTATGGAGTAAGCAGGCTGAAAATATGTTGCCGTCTACAATGGGTGCCACACCACAAGGTCTAATAAAAAAAATAAATATTTGTTCCCTACAAATACTAATGGTACAAGTGAACACCATCCACCATCTTACCATGGTTGGTGAAGGCAACATATTGTTGTTTTGGGTTTATGGTCCAACTTTTCTGTTTCGCCTCAGTCTCACCTTTCCCAATTATCCCATTTTCAGACAGCAGGCAGCTGTTTTCAGCAACAAAGCTCTGGTAAACCCATTGAATAGCACCTGCCCTGCATTAAATCCCAAAAAGACAAACTACAGGAATGCCTGATGAACATATTGGAGGATTTAGCAGCTAAAGAGATAAAACAGATCAAAACAGGAGAAATATTGGATTCACTAGGTGGCCAGAAACAGGCCTCCAAATGAGTGCTAATGTTCCTTTGTGTCTGCTAGATGTGTAATTAGGCAAGTGTTTGTTAACACATTAACTTTGTCAGGTGGTGATATGTCAAACTTGTGTTTTCAGGTCGTTGTATTGCCCACAAGAGGCCAAAAACAAAAACAAACAAAAAAAAACCTCCAAAAAATTGAATCAGATACTGCTTTACATTTCAAGTTTTGTCAGCACATGGTAAACGCTATCAGTATTCATGCTTGTACTGCATGGGTAATTAGTTCAGCTTCTTCATGGAACATTTAAATGATTGAAATTACTTGCATCCAATCTCCGCCTCTGAGATGGTGAGATTTTTTTTGAGTGTAATCATTAATTGAGTAATTCATACTGTTTTATATTCTATAGTGACAGCAGAGTCAGTACACTGATTGTATCAAGTCGACACTGCTACATTAACAGGAAGTATGTGATTAACCTGTTATCTAATAGCTCTTTCTTCAAAATTTTAACGTCACTGTCTTTGAACAGGAGCTTGGACATCGGTCCTGGTTGTCCACCACATCCAACACATCACTCACCTCAAGCACTGAAAATAAATCAATACTATTATGTTAGAGCGTGGTTTTCTTCATACATTGTGTTCACTCTGACTCTCTCCATTTCAGCACCAAGTCAAATCCCTGCTGAACCCTGGTTGAGTTAGACTCTGGTGTTTCCGTTATGTAATTCTTACAGCTACTTTCCCGGTGACTACATTAATATACCGGTTTATGAGGAAACATAGCTGGAGACTGTGGGGGATTAGGATTTATTAATGCTAGTGTGTACATGAGAGACAGACAGACAGACAGAGAGTGTGTATGTGTGTGTACATCCTTACTAGAGACATCCTAAGTGTACAAATATGTCAATGTCTGCCCTGTATGCTAGCAGGCTTAATATAGACTGTGGATAGGAAGGCGACACTGCATGTGTCACTCCAAAGGACTTAAGTAACTAAAAGTTTTAATGCAATATTTTGGAGTACTGCAATGACCTTTTTTTTATTCAGCTCAAAGATTTGATTTATGTGATTAACCATTGCACACTTCCAAATTTAACAGCATACTTGTACTCATTTTTGTTTGCAGCTTCTCTCTGTGCTGCACGATATCCAAACCAGCTACAGCTCCTTAAACGTGTTACAATAAGATCTTAAACTGAACTTGTCTACTAAATACTTTATCGCCCAGGATTACGTCTGAGCATTGAGGCTATTGCCTCATTATGAGTTTTAAAGATAAAGTGGAGATCATTTTAACAGTTTGACAGCTCATTTTACAATAGGACAAAAAGTTTGAGCGCCTTCATACATTTTAATTGAGTATTTTTTCATTTTCCCTCACACAAGCGGAATGTGTTTCCGTCTGTGAATCTTCACAAGTTGCCTCTACACTCTCATTAGTTTCTACGCAACCATCATGGAGAAGCAGTTTCGGAGATAATTTGAGCGCTGACAAAAAACTGCAGTGATCAGGCATTGTGTATAATTTTGGCAAAACCCAGCAAGACAAAAAAAAAGTGTGTGCAGTGACAAAATAGTGTCACTATATCCTTCCAAGAAAATGAAAGTTGCATTCATTATCTTCAAAGATTAATTGTACATCTAATGATTACTGTCATTAACATTGCAATTAGCTGATTAAGATGCTGTATCCTGCCATTATAAACTGAGGGTTAAATGTTTAAATCCATGCCATGAAAATATATTTAAATCATATTGAGTTATTATTTTTGGCTGATGTCAGCTTCTCATCAATTTACAATTCTGCCCACATCAGCAATGCAATACCGAGGCTGCTGTGAAATAGATTTAGACACAACTACAGATGCAGACTTAATATCATTTTAAAGCTCTCAGGTCCGGAAGAGATATTACACAATACCACATAAGTGCTTCCACAATCTATCTTTCCTTTTATTATCATATGGCAAGCAATAATCTCCTTGCCTTTCAGCCAACATCCATTACACAGTATCACATTTGTATAAAATATAGTACAGGCTTCACTGCAATCTTGATGCATTTATAACAGACGTCCCATCAGAGATCCCTTATGCTCAGAGGTGGAAATAACTGGGTACTAAAATGGTGGGCTCTGAATTTCACAGTCCCTTTCCAACAATCAATGAGCTCCTCTTGACCTTTATGTGCATCAATAATGATTTTTCTGCCTTTTGGAGGAGGATAAGAACTTTAGTTCATCCTCAGATAGGAGAATTTCTTCCCCTGTGAAAACTGTTGGCTTAGTGTTCAAGTATCTAGGAGCTCAACCAAAAGCAAATATTGAAACTTAAATGGCAGTGGAGAAAGACGCCAAGAAAGAATTGCTTGAAGAAAAGGGGAGGGGATCAACCATTGCTTCTGCATGCCTGCTGTGCATATTTTCCATCCCTTCTTTCACCAGTGCATGAATTAAGGCTTGTGAAGCTACTTGCCTCGGGTTGAATGCCTAACATGACATTGGTATTCAGCGTGTGTGTCCCTCTCTGTATGTCCACCTCTGAGTCATGAGGAGTGAACCCTCAGCAGCACTAGGTACATGACCTTCCCTCCAACACCAGCGCTGCTCCTGGCTCTCCACATGGCAACTTGTTAATGTCAGCGCTCTCTCCCCCATCTATCTCTGTCTCTCTCTCTGTCACATACACAAGGGTGAAAAATTTGACCTGCAGGTCTCACACAATCATATCCTATCCTTTTCCACCCTAGAAGGCTTGGCACTTTGGCTCCAACACCCAGAAACAAGTAACCTTTCATGGGTATGTAATGAACACCAACCACAGCCTCCTCATTTCATGTCTTGCTTCAGGCCTAAGTGACATGTAATGTAGTTTTCTACATGGTACATGTCTCAGTAAAGCCAGCTACTGATGCACAGTCAGAACACTGAAACAGTCAGCAGTTGCTGCCTTTTTCTCAAGGCTTGACTTTGACCAAGAAAAGGTAGGGTGGGGTTTAGGGGTAAAGCCCTGAAACATTCTCGAGTGGTCAGGCTATGTAACTTGGACACCAAAAATCTTAACTTATGTAACAAATACTGGGGGGGACTTCATGTCCTCTGGGCCACTCAGGCTTGAAGGCTTACATACTTAGTTTTGTGACTCATCTAAAGTGAGCTAGAGGCCTGTTTCTCTTTTTTTCCTCTCTAAATGGGTTTCTGCTCTATGACATTGGTAACAAAGTGCTAAAACAGATGGTTTGAGACAAACCTCTTTGCAGTTCCTTATTTTAATGGCCCCTCTGGAAAAATCAAATAAATACGCTATGTTCTCACTCCTTCATGTGTCTGCTTTTAATGTGAGGTCTTCAACAGAGAGCAGTGGCGGGTGACAGAAGAATACATTACTAATACACAGCAAAACACGGATGTCCTGCTCCTCCATAATAGCTAATGGGACACTGTTGGATACATCCCTCAGTGACATCTCTCCATTATCCTCAAGCCTGTTCCTTATCTGCTCTCTAAAGGAAATACACATGGTGGTTCAATCCACGTGCCGAAATAAGTGGCAGACAGGCAGCCAGATGGGAGAGAGGAAATGGAAGAAAGGAAAGTGCTTCTACACCAGCTGCCATCCTGAAAAGTGGTTACATTTATAGGAAAGGGAACAGATCAAAGATGTTGAAACCATTACGCACACATGTGGCCTCTTCTTTTCATGAGACTCCAGTGGGTCAGGTGGTAATGACTACCCTTTCACATTAGAGGGTGTTCAGTGGGCCAAACCTGACAAAGGAACGGGATGATCAAAGAAGCTGTGCAGCACTGGCTTTGTGTGTTTGGAAGGAGGGTGGGATTTCTCTTTGTTTGGCCATGTGTGTGGGTGTGTCTGGATAAAACCTCATTCCTGATGTTTTTCCGGGAAGGAATAATTAAGCAAGGATATACTCTGCGTCTTTTCTGAAAGGTGCAGTCTGGAGGAGATGATCAGAGTGGAGAAAATGATAAACAAAGCATAACAAACTTCAGAGTGTCCTGTTGAAGGACACACACACCACTGTACAGTATGTCCTATACCATACTCATAACACCTTGGCTAAATATGGTGATTGTGGGCTTTCTTTCTCAGCTCCATACCATTTAAAAAGTACAAGTACCCCGAACTCAACTTTTAATTTGTTCCAATTACATGGACATTTATCATTAAAAACAATCACTATCTATGTTTTTGCTGACAAAAGCTACATCTACATGAGATGAACTAGCTCCTATGCATTAGATGATGAGGTTGTTGATGCAAATAGCATCTTACGTAATACGTTTAGTGTTTGATTCCTGGAAATACATCCCATGTCCACACTTAAAATATACATACTGTACTTGCAGGGACTCACAGGGACACAGGCACTAACAGGAACTCAATGTCAGGCAGCTGCCAAGCTTTTGCATCGGTTACACAGGGAAAACATTTCTTTAATTAAGAATTAACTTCCACTGTGCTGAGGGCTCAGCAGACCCGCACTTGTACAAGTGTGTGCTTGTGTATGTGTGTGCATGTATGTGCTTGTGGTTGTGCAGGTAAAAACAGACATGCCATCATCTATTTTCTCTCATCTCATTTCTACACATCAGCATAGTTTACAAAAGCTATGACGACATGAGGAACAGCCTTTAGGTGCTGCTGCCAAATATATCCCCATGTGTAATCACTCTCTGACATCACAACACAACTCGCATCGCAGCTAGCAACACCAAAACAACTGCAACAGCTGAACACATCTGGATTAAGATGATGAAAATCTGCTAATTCCAACAGTCGAGGTTAACCACAGAAAGAGACAAGGTTAGAAAAAAAATGAGACAATGGACCTATCGCAGTCTCATGCACATTATCATAAATATCAATTTTGTTCATCTTGTCAGCTGCATTATAAATGTCAAGCGTGACCTTCCGTGATGACAGAATGCATCCTTGAGTTTCTCTGTAAACTGTAAGGCAATTCTAACATCTCATCACTAGGAGGTGCACTTGTATGAAGCAAAACTTGATCTCCCCCTCTCATATCCACAGCTCTCAAGTTCTTCCACTTTCAGTGTTTCCAGCAAAACACTCATTAAACCAGCTGGAACAGACAATGTTAAACACTTCTCATAAAGCAAAGTCCATGACTTGGGGCTTATGCTATGATCTCCCATGTAAGGGATTACAGATGTGATTTGGACTGAACTTGTACCCACCAACCCCCGCCAAAAAAATAAAATAAATATTTTGTGAAGTTAGTGATTCCTGGCTGTGTACCTGCTCAGCAAATTACGCAGCCATCAGCTTAGGAGACCGAAAACAAGGCGTCCATCTCTGTCAATCAATTCCAAAACCCCAGAGAGGTTGAATTCATCAACGATTATTGCATTTGAGCTCTCAAACCCCCACACGTCGATGCGAGTGATCGGGCAAAAGATACATTTACACAGACCTGCATCAAGAGGGGTTTCCCCGGTGGTATGGGAGGGTATTCCCCCTGGTAGGTTTATGCATAGCAGGGATCGTTAGTCCAGAATGGTCACATATTGTCAAAGGAGAGGTGATAATGGCCTACTTACCATATTAACTTCTGATACCATGTCTATGCTGGCTATGTCTATATTCATTCCCACACCAACCGGAGGACCTGGGACAGATGACAACAACGGTAAGCAGCACAGATACTGTACGTCAGATGCAGCCTGTACTGACACATTTTAAAAGAAACGGTTAATAATGTGATTGTGGTGAGAACACATATTAACACTTGTGAATTTAGCTGTTGTCAGCCGGATAATAGTTTACAATGTTCGTTTCGGTTGGGATTAGATCCACCAAGACGCGGTGAAAGTGCTGGTAATTCCCCTAAAAGTTGTTGACATTTAATCATCTTGTCATAAACATATTGCAATCGCAGTGAAGACCCGAACTGGAACATGGATGTGCGCAAGAATGTGCACTTAATTTTATTAAATTCCAACAGACGTGCACTGGGAGCTGACAGCCACCTTTGTTCACTGTAGTGATTTTTCATTCAAATAAACAAGCTGTTTTTTTTTTTTTTAATCTTCCATCCTTCAGCCACACCACTCGTGTTTTCTCCAGTTATATCGGCTCTCTGGGTGTGTTTTGATACATTTTGCCTCGGCTGTATCATATAAAATGTCATAGACTGTGACACCGGAGAAGCCGATAAGAAACACCTCCTTATACTTTCCGAAACTGCAAACCTAATTGGCTCACAGATTATTGCAGGAGTAAAAGAAAAAAAAACGTACTATTATGCAGGCTGACAAGGCGAAAACTCGAACAGAGTTGGTAATAATAGCCTACGAGTTCATTTACCTCCGAAATCTGGCCTCAATCGTATATCATAACCTTTCAACAGTCTATCCACCGTTTCTTTAACCAAAGACATGTTGCTAGGGTCACTGACACCGGCACTATGGGAGAAACAAAAAGAGAGAACAGGTGCATAGCAGATTTGAATACGAGACATTCTTGAACCATGAAGTGTCCAAGTATTTTCCATGCCGTCTGGAACACAGTCACACTTAGTAAAAATGAGTGGAGCATCCTCCGACCCTTTCACTTACCTTTGGGCGCGTACCACGGCCACCACGAGAGGGAACAACCACACGCAAAAACACTCCATTCTGTTTTTTCTGAACACTGCCATACTTATGTTTTTTTTTTTTCTTTTGGTGAAGACAGTCGAGGTCCAACTTATTCTTGCCAGTGCAGTAATTCCAATGCCGGGCGCATGCGTATTCCCGACCACAACATCAAGAAGCAGCGCTGCCGCTGCTGCCGCTGATGGCAGTGGCAGATGTAGTACCCAGCCACGGAGGAAATTTAAAGGCGAACCAAGACTACAAGTTACTCAGGGGCACAAGGGGGTCTCCCTGGTTTCTTTACAGAGAAGGTAGCTGTCGTAGAAGCTGTTAATGGGACGGATAAGTTGACGGTTCGAAACCACAGGGGGGCGAGGTGGGTGGGTGGGTGGATTTGTCTGTCGTCCGCGCGGCAGCCAACTCATCTAGCCGTCCCTAAACAAGGCACTTAACCTCTCTGCTCCAGCAGAGCCACTCGGGGCGTGGGGAGGGGGGGGGACTCCCAGCTAAAGGTCCGGACTGGAATGTATGTTAGGTTCTCGTCGTGAATCAGAGCAGTTACTACAGAGAGACTTTAGTTTTATGAATCAATAGCTTTTCGAGCTGACCACCAACTTTCAGAGCATACGAAGCTTATGTGAGACTATGAGCCCAATGAGATCGTATTGTCTCTAATTAGGCTACACGCCGTGTTAAAGGAGCAATTGTGTTTTTGTTTTTTGTCCTCCGACCACGGATGTCAACTTGTATGAGAGGCAGAAATCGAACAAGGGAGATAAAACTGTTGTTGTAGCTTGGGAGAAAAAAGAAAAACCCGACCAGCAGTTGGTGGCTCTGTCCGTGGTTCTGAAAAGGGTGACTTCAGCCCCCTCCCATCCCTTTCTGACTCTGTCCATTGTGCTGAATGTGCTCTCCCCTCTCACTATCGCTTTCTCTCCACACAGAAAGGGGGGTTCCGTGCTATTAATGCATCCGTGCGCCAACAGTTGCTCACGCATCGATCTCCACGCATTCAGGCCCCTGGCGAAAACGAGAAGCGTGGCTTAATACCCTGAGAGGCGCGGTGCCAATGCGGTGCCTCGGGGTTGGAAGCTGGATGCACGGGGCAGAGCAGTAATGCACTGAAGCCTACACTCAGCACATCTCTCGCAGGCATGCACGTTTGTGGCTCCACGCACCGAGCAAGCAGGATGTGCGCCACTGTGTGAACTCGGACACGAACCGTCATGGATTTGGTGGGATCAGAGGCGGATGTGTAGGAGTCCTACAGCGGCACTGCTGCCTGAGAGGAGGGGAACAGGAGTGATCCAAGCAGGAAGATGCTAAATGTTCTGCAACGTAAAAAGTACAAGTAGAAATGATGACTGTCCATAATATGATTCTACTCATGTTGAGATCTTCTTTGTTTTAATTTATTTATCTACTTTTTTGATTTGGTAGTTTGGAATCCTTTTTATTATTTAGAAATAATATAAAAATGTGCACACCGTTTGACCTGATGGGGGCGCTGAAAATGTTAAGAATTTCAAAATTAAAAAGGTGGAATTGGGTAATAAACAAGGTTTCATTTCAAGCCCCCTTGTATAAAAATTGATGGCATGTCTGCAGGGGGTTGATTAGAACTTGTTGAGAGACATATGTTAGGTCCTGCATTTTTCAGCTCATAATTCACTTTATATGCAAAAGCACAAGTCAAAGCATCCAATTAAGACGTAAGGAAATTATATTTACAGTGCATCTTGCATCATCTGGATTTGTGTTGCACAGTCAGAGTTAAAGCCAAAATCTGGGGCAATGCATTGTTTACGATCTTTGGAGTATTTTTGGAATCGAAACAGACTGAAAACACTCTTAAACAGAGTTTAGCGGGTTTTTTTGGGTTTTTTTTTGTTTACATTTTTTAATGTAATCAAATAATCAATTTTATACATATGTATATCAAGTTGTCAAGACTAAGCGGTTGATAGGCACAGCACAGATTTAATATAGTATCCATAAAAGATAATGCTGATAAACAGAGTTTGTCTAGAGAGTGGCTGTGGTGCTACCTGGTTACCTGCTGGCAGGAACTGCTCAAGGGCATGCTATAAATCAGCACTCATGACATTTGGTACATGTTTATCCCAATGGACCTCCCACCATGTTTTATATCAGCTATATCATTTACCAAAAAAGAGCTCGTAGTTGTTGTTACTCACAGGTGCACATATTTTAGTGACTGTCATGAAAACCAAATCAATCTATTTAAGTAATGTACATGTTTGGTTGTGTGGCACATGAAGGATATGATCATTAAAAAAAATCAAAGGTTTACATATTTTCACCTCTTTTAGTGTGCATTTCATATCTCACTAATATTCATCACAGGGCGAACAGATGGTGGGACCATGGAGCATTTCATAAATCGAAATATTGTGAGTGTAAAAAGAACAAAAAAAAGCACTAAGTTGTATTGTAACCCTTCTGTGTCAGTGGGTGGATCTTTATGCCCTTTTGAAACTGGCACTGAGGCAAGAAAACAAATATTTTGACCCGCTGTGCTGCTCTTAATGCCTGATTTACCCAGTTGTTAAACATTCCCAAAAGGGATCCAGCTCCCCTCTTTCCTCCATCTATGTCTTTCTGTATCTTTGCACTGAGAGGAATATAATGACTGCTTTTCTGAACCCCTCAGTTAAAACACCATGCATTGCTGCCAGTGTAATATTCAGGTTGTCCTGTGCTGATGAATAGAAAAGGATGTCCCCGACCTCTGAAAAAAGACATTCATGTTGTTTCATGTCAGTAAACAGGGGTTTGTTTGCTAGCATCTTGGCAAGATGGAAAATGTGCATGAGTAGGGAAGAGCCTTGTGATTTTTCTATTGGTGTGTCTGTGTGTGTGTGTGTGTGAGAGAGAGAGAGAGAGAGAGAGAGAGGACTCTGTGCCTGAGTACACAGATAACACATCTTAGTCCATCATCTGCTGTGACATTGGCTTTTGTTTTTGCAATAAATAACCAACATGATGAAAAATCTAATATTGGCACACATTGTCACACACTGAGCATTTCACTGGGTGTGAAAAAATGAAGCCAAAAGCTTTAGTTCTTCAAACTTGCATGCACTCACACACACGCATTTTGAGCCCCAATGAAAAGATTTTTGTCCCCACTTTGGGAGTAATACGACACACAAACATACTGCACAAATCGAAACCTTTAAAGTAAAATAAATACATCAACAATGACTTTTATGAATCATAAAGTAGCCCTTCTATTGTTCGGTGCTCAAAGATATTTCCAAGAAACATCAGTTTCCTGACAAAAACAGGTTCATTTTAATGGAGTTTATCCATGGTAAGTGGTGAGCCTATAATTCTGTCTCTGCCCACCACATGTCTCATTTATGAATGTGTCCTCAATTAAATCTTGTCAAAGCCATTGTAAGACCTTCGCCAAACACTGGCAAAGGAATAAAGCTAGTGTGATCAGCTTTTATTTATTTATTTACACATTTCAGGCATGTCCAGAGGGAAGGTGGTAAGGGAAGCAGGTGGATTCCTATGCAGTGCTTAATAAAACTCTACGGCTTGTGGTCTTACTGTGGAGTTTCCACCTGGTCTGTTCTCCGCAGGTTGCACCTCCCATGGACTGACTCTCTGATATCCATCCAGCCCCACAGAGATGGAGCGGAAATATGCCAAAGCACATGGCCAGAATACAGTGGCATCATTTCTCCCTCTTACTGTCATGATTATGTCTTTGAAACTGCCATCAACGCAGTGGAGACAAAATAAATATATAAATAACTGGTGGTTTTGTATATCTATATATGTATGTATCTCTCTCCCTATTTATTTTAGCTTCAAAAGAAATCAGAAAGGTGCACTTAAGCTTGGCTGTCAGATCAAAAAAAGTACCAAACAGTATTACTTTTGACAGTTAACATACAGAACATGCACAGTGTAATCAAACACAATTTGTCAGGCAGAGATGAACATTGCAGTATGCCTTTCCCTGTAACTAAAACACCTCTCTGTATTTCTCTTTTATGTGTGGTGTAATTACAGCATTGACATTGCTGATTAGAGCTCCTTAACTCAGCAGGAGAGCTCTATTAGAGGCCTGTGGAAGGCACATTTAAATGATGGCCGTCTAATTGATGAGAAGGTAAGGATTTAAAAGAGAAATCAGAAACCACAAAAATGAACCAAAAAAAGAACAGAGACCAGCAACGTGTTGTGTAGTTATTGCTGACTAGAAAATGACTGATTTTAACCATTAATTTCCTTTTTTTGCCCAAAGAACATTTACTTATGGACAGGAAATACATTCAGCCCAGCCAATTCGCAGATGAACTAGTAGAGTGAACAACAAAGTCATATGTTTGCCTGTGAACCGAAGGTATAGAGTAGCATAAAATGTAAGTACCTCTGGGTTGTACATGGGAAAGTTGTCTTAGTTCGGTAACAAATAGAAACTTGAATTCAGAAGGTGTAGATTGTATTTTAATAAATGTAAGAATATTTACTTTCTTGATGTTTTATGAGTTTGTGCTAGCATTCATAAAAGGCTTTTTAAAGCGCTCATCAATCTCCCTCTGGATCAGGAAACCAAAGTTAGACTTTTTTTTCCCAGCAAGGCTGTAATGATCCAACACTTTCAGTAGCACTTATGCTCATGAATTTGTTATAATACCTCACAGATCCATAGTCTACTGCTACTTACAGTAGCTGTACTCCATCCATTACTCTTCACCTTTACTCAAGGAAAAATGGCCCATCAGCATTGCCTGAAATTGTCCCTGGATGCGCCCTGCACTACTGGGTTTCCATGAAAGCGAAACACCACCACAGGACCAGGATCTCCACCTGTCTCAGGCAAAATGTCACGGTGGTGGTTTCGACCTCTGAAGTGTAGATAAGCAGGACAAACGAAGTCCATCCAGCCAAACTTTATGCCTCATTACCCTCCCTCTACCAGAGAAGGCGCCACCTGCTATTTCGTCAAGGTTGTGGTGTCCTTCCCTGCCTAACTACCACCAAAACAGCAGATAGTTGGCTGATTCCTTGCCTACCTTCACACACACACACACACACACACACACACACACTTTCTATCTTCATCTGCCTCAGAGTCTTTCACTATGTCCCTGACAGACGTTGGTCATCACTGCCAGAACTGCTGACAGGAGTTGAGGCTGAGTGTCAGATTTAGCCACAGTTGGAAGTGATGAAAATATGGAGAGAGAGAGAGAGATGGAAGGGGGGGTGGTTGGGAGGATTATTTGAGGGCCTCTGCCAAAAGCCCCTCTTTTGGCATCTTGGCATCAAAAGCGATGATTCAGACTGTGACAAAGGATGATAAAACAGTGGTTGGCCTCTTGTGTCACCATTTCACAATACCCCCTGCAGATTACAAAGATCAAGAGGTACTGCAACACAGTGAGGCTTTCACTTGATGTCAACAGATGATGTAACCTTCTGTTAAAGAATCAATATTATAAGCTGAGAACTATTTCCAAGCATTTTACTGGAAATATAATTTTGAAACTATTTTCTAAAATGTTTCTTTATTTTTCAAGCAATCAGTGTATGTATTCAGGTGAATAAATTGCAACTTTGACAGACAGCCAGCTGCTTAGACCAGGTCAAGTTTAATCGGATCAACTCAGTTTGAAAACAGCTCCTCAGAGTTGCCAAAGTACCTCTCATGCATACGTGCTGACTTTTAACTTGACATTGATTCTTTTTCCATGACTACAAATGGTAACCATAGAGACTGAGTACTAACTCTCTATTCATATACATCTGCTGAAGGAGGAATATCATATGCATGGATTCAGAATGTGGGTACAAATTTAGCATCAGCTAAACGATCTTTATGAAAGGAGAGCTGAGAGAACGAAACGTTTAACTCAAGCATTTTCTTGTTTGTGGCTGAGTGTACCTTTTGTTATTGTCATTAGCTTTGAGGTTGACTTTCAGAGTCAGGATACTTCAGTGAAGTGGTCATCATGGCTTTTCTAGGGTGCTGTGGTTAGCAAATCAAAAAGACAAATGAAATGCATTTTCAGAGGTTTTCATATTTGCACATTTCACCTTCACTTTAGTGATGATAAAGAAAAGTGTCACTTTGGTGACACTAACTCAACCCTTAGCAAATGTTTCTGTTTTGCAGTGAAGATGGGGGGTTTTTGTAAGTGATGGCCTTCTTTTAATGATGTGATTTTGTTAATTGATGTGCTGATGGCACTTAATGTGTTTCACAAAATGAATGAATAAATACATAAGCTTTTCATCCCTACCTGAAATAGAAATTCAAAGGTGATGCACAAAAACATGGTTCTGAATTTGCACTTGCACAACAGTGCTTTCACAAACGATATATGTATATATCTAAAAGTGTTCACATACAAAATAGTTCACTGCATACAAGAAACACATACCTCAGCGTTACACATCTAAAAATACCCACAGTCTAAACCCTGTTATATTAAAAATATGAGCTACAGAAATGAAAGTTCTAATCTTAAGTTATATTGATGATTTCAGCTTTCCCTTCTTTGTATTTTCTGGTTTTCACTGGGGGCTTGAGAGATTCTTTATGCAGCTGAAGTTCTTCTGTCGTTTGTTTGTGTTGATTTTTCATCTGAAGTTTACAGGTCAACTGAGGCAGTAAGAAAATGAAGTTTTGATTAAAACTTGTCTCGCAGATAAGAAATGGATTGGTTACCATGGAAATGGTAACATACTTGTTTTCCATCTTGATGCGTGATGTGTGTTGAAGTTGGGATGATGCATTCTCATATGTTTAAAAGTACTGTACATGTGCAAACTGTTTGTGTCTGTGTGGGTATGTGCAAATTTGGTGCCTTGGGTGCTGGGTGCCCTGAGTGTTGCGTTGACAGATCTGTGTCAGCTTAAGTAAAGATAACATATATTTCAATAACAGTAGAAACCCTGAAGCAAAAAAGCTTATTGAATTGAGTCTCTGAGCTGTTTTTTTTATATATATATACCACCTTTATTCCCTCTCTCTGTACTGCAGGCTGTTGGCAGCTGTCCAGCACAGCTCATAGAGAAACTTTTGGCTGCAGTCAGGCGAAAGGTCAGCCATGGCAGCGAGGACAACTGTTTTCTCAAAATCAACATTTATTTTATTTTACGACGATATGGTTTGGTCTCCATGGAAACTGCAGTGGAATTTTTTTTCTCAACGTCAAATCCACTGGATGTGGTGCAGCACATCATGTCTAAGGAGCAGAGATTTTAAAGAACTGCTGTTTGTGTGCTCTCCTGAGGTTATGGGGCTATGGAGGTTGAGAGAGAGAAAAATGAGTGATATTGAGTCTTAAAGTTTTCAAAACCCTATTTTTAATTGAGGTCTTTAGAAATAAGGTACTGACTTAGAAACACATACGCACAATATGTGTTTGCAAGTCCTACCCCTAATGCGTGCACATAATACCAATTCACAATGTATAGTTCCTAAACTATACATTTAAGTTATATAAGAAACAATATTTATTTTCTGACTCTGCATCTTTACTACCCCCAGCAATATCCTTAAATGTAATCCCTTTGACCACCACATGCTGACCTTTAGTTAATTCTGACTTTACTCTAACCCTACACAATGACTTACTTCTAGTCACTTTCAAAAGCAATGGCCAGAAAATTCTCACCTTTCCATTCTTGTGAACACATTTAGCTTTTAATAGTCTGGAATTACATTCACACTAACACACACACACACACACACTCCACCACACATGCTGAGTTTCTCCTACTGTAAGTGGTTACCATAGATACCACATGGTGAGGCTCATGAAGTACAGTGGGTCCACCTCACGTGGGAGATATTGTGTATTTATAGAAGCACTGTGGTGTGGCCAGAAATGAGTTTAGACAATGCACTTTTTTTTGGGCAATAATAAGCACCGAAGTGCTGTAGTGTGTGAGAAGCACTGTGAGCTACGATGTGCCAGTACGTTAGCTGTGACTTTGAATTGTCATTGTGGATAGTGCTTCAGTGTGATAAAAATAAGTTGGATGCTGGTTCTGCACATAAGATGTACTGTAAGGCATCAGAATATTCAGAAGTATTTCTTTTCTTCTGTTCTTCTTCTCTCGTTGTCATGCTTTTGGGTGTCTGTTTTTCCACAGAAAAGAAAGAGCGACTAGCACTGCACAAACAGCTTAAAAAAAAACAAAAAACCCTTCGGTTCTGCCATCAGAGAGCTCCTCTTCCTTCAAAAGGTCAGTGAGTTTTGGAAAGTTTCTTGCAGTAATCTGCTAGCTTGCACTCAGCTGCATGGTTATGGGGAATCAAATACAGAGTACATATCATGACGTGCTTAATTAAATCCTATTTTGTTGAATAATGAACTAATTAACAAACTCCTACTGAAGGCTTTTCCCCCCCTCATCAAAACACGTTGGATTTTGAAGTATGTCCCTTTATCTTTCCAAAGTAATTGTACTTCCAAAATTGACATAATTGAATTGCCACCCACCCTGGCATATGAAGTGTATTGTTCTCATGGATTGCCTAATTGCAATTTATCATAATCACTGTTCCTTTTTCATCTCAATTCAGACCTTAAGTTGAATGAATGGTTCAGTGATTATATTTTGTGGAAATATTGTCTGCTAGACATAATGGCCTCCCATTATTTAACACTGTTCGCCTGACATCCACTTTAAAACCTAAAGACCAGTTACAGAGAAGGTGTGAATTGGGTCAGAAGGAAAAGAGAACGAATTGTCAGAAAATTGTGGTAATGGCAGGATAATCAATAGTCTATTGACTGTTTGATTGGTTTGTTTTGGGATTAATATTCTTTTTTTATTTAAATGACATGTGTTTCTGAAGCTCGTAAATTAACCTGTGTAAACATCTGCTTTCCTGCTGTGTGGCGCACCTACTGTGGATTTGGGCTGAGTGACCGACAGAACACACTTCAAGACTTGGTACCCGAGAAAACAGTGATCCACTCAGGAACAAAAAGTGTTTCAACTGGATAAAGCTGCACAAGTCAGTCAGCCATTTAGGCAGCCTGGCACACAGTTAACTAGCCAGGTAGCCAGCCAGCTAGCCTATATATGTAGGAAAATAATCACTATAATGACAGGAAATCAGCTGGACAAACAGATAGACAAGACAAAACCATGCAAAACCACATATGAGTGTACATACACATTCAAAATTTACTCCATGGTGATTTTATAATTTTGTGTGAATACTGAATAGACTTTAGTAACAGGTGACATATCTAAAAAGCAGAGATTAACAGTGACTGTGTGGGTGTGTCCAGCGCATGATACTTAAAGCTGCCAGCTATAGCGGTGGATTAAAGAGTAATGGCTCTTGTCTATGTCATGTGAGCTTGTGTGTGTGTGTGTGTGTGTTTACACTGTACATGTGGGTCTCCACTTGCTGGTGATGTTAGGAGCCACAGCATTGCATGCTAAGCGCATTCACACCATTAAGAGATGGAGAAAGTTCCCTCCTGTCCTGGCCCATCCGCCACCACATCCAATATAAGCAAAGTGAATCAGGTCAGGAGCCTCTCATGGTCAGTGTGCTGTAGTTGGTCAGATGAACTAACCTAATGGTTGATAAGATCAAGTTGATCACAGAATTAGGGTCAGATTAGATTATCTACCAGCAAGTTGACAGAGAAACTGAAACTGCAACTTGTTCATAAATGATGTAAGACTCATTCCCAGTTGCTTATGTTCGAGTACTACTTGAATGTATATGACTGTACTGCTTCCTCTGCTTCTCATACTTGCTTGCTATGTCTACCACTAATGGTCTTCCTTTTGCATTTCCCCTTATACTGCTATTACATAAATTAATGTTACAGCTGCCACTTCTACTCCTACCACTGCTACTACTTCTTTGCCTTCTAATGCTACAGCTTTTGAATGGTAGGATGTAGTGAAGAGATTTCAGCTGATCCAGAGTACATTCAGTTAAGTTACATGCCCCAGAACAAGACGCCATGCCAACAGCTCTCTATAGGGCTTCACTGTGACTTCTCTGAAGCGATGCATACACTCTCTCTTGTATAGAACACATGGAAATGAAAATTCCAGTTACCACATGTAAACTTGAAATCCTGCTGGGCTTTCAACTTTTACTGTGATAGTATAGCAAAAGCTACCAGCAGGTACTAACTAGAAGTGAACTTTTACATACATTGAACACATTACAGAAATGTCAGATCTTTGCTTGAAATGGAAAAACTTCGGGTACACTTGATCTGAAAGAGATCTATTGTTGTTTGCATATGATTTAAATCATATTTTTGAGATCATTATATAACTTTGTGTGTGTTGAGTACAAAGAGACTAGAGTCGGAGGATTATGTTGCATAATCAGTCTCCACATTTTAATGCTGTCAGAAGAATATCCTATATTTTTTTCTCCCTACCGTGAATTATTGATAACATAACTATGATACCACTTATAATGAAAAAGTAATGCCGCGCTGGAATAACGGATTCTTGCTCAATGATGAATGGGGACATACTGGAAGACACTCGCTGAAGTTGGAAGATCAGAAAATATTTGATCTTTTGTTTTTAGTTTAAGGGTAAAGTTAGGTTAAGGTAATTCACATTCAGCACATGGGCTATAATTAGTTTTTAAATCCCAAATGATGGTGCAGGATCCCTCCCATACACTGTTATGGTAAAAATGATGCACATTTTCTTTCTTTTGTTTTGAACTCCAGTCCAGCTGGGATAGCTGACTTTGACTGTGTGGTATTTTCCCCTTCCTTTTGGTCTATGGATATTGTGAGTTTGAAATTCCACTAAATGTATCTACCACCTCCTACTCCACTCAACCACTATGTGAATCACAAGTCATCATACTTTATCTCTAGTAGCAATTTTCTGTTTTTGCATGGCCAAGCTATGTGCTTTCAATCTCTCTCTCTCATACACACACACACACACACACACAAAAGCTGAGAGGATGGTAGCAAAAAGATATCATGTTAAAATTATATTGCATTCAAAAGGTCACCGGGTATGCTGTCCATTGATATGATAGTGCTGTGCGTGTGTGCAACCTCTCTTCCTCTACTTCTCCCTCCTCTCTCCCTGTCTCTCTCTGTCTCTATCTCTCTCTCCCTGTTTCCATTTCTCTCCATCGCTCTTTTCTCTTCAACACCCTTTAATCAAATGGGCGCAGAAGCCGTCATTTCCATCAAACAGAAACATTTTCTATATATCCAAGTTGTAATTAATACTGGTGTATTTCTGTTAAAATGCCTTGTTCGGTTTGTGTTAATGCTCCCCTCGTCCCTCCTCTTCACTCTCTTAGAAACTCTTCAGGTTTTTCCAACTGAGCGATTCAGGCTGAGGCGGGCGCAACCGCACTAGAGGGGAAGCCAAGTCGTGCTGGACTGGCGCGATATCCTCGCACGGTTCACAACTAATAGAAGACCTGACACGCGTTTAATCATGCTTTTAAATAATGGAATATGCTGATTTTAAAAGTTGACCAAGGATTTCTAGTTGTGGGGTGTTTGCGAGGCATGGCTTTCCTTTTAACTTGCTTATTCCTGTCTTGGTGAGTATGACAACTCTTTTCTCTGCATGTTCTCCGACTTTTACGCACGGCAAGCAGAGATTGTGGATGGTTGGGCATTTGAGAAACTGTATTTTCAACTGTTTTCTGTTGAAATAAGCTTTCATTGGTGCATATGTACTTTAGTTACAGTACGAGCAGTGTTTGGGGAAATCAGCACAGTGAGACAAGTATCTATTTGGACAACATCACGCGTATATTGGATAGATTACTGGATGGCTATGACAACAGGCTGCGACCTGGATTTGGAGGTATGCTAATGATCGTCTCATGTTCTATTTTATACGATATTGCCTCGTGAATTATTGGAGCGATTTTCTGTTTGTGAGAAGGTAGAAGTTTTACTCTAGTAGTTATGTGCCCCATTTTCATTTAGCTTTGAAGCTGTAATGGTTAAATATTAGATTTAAATATATTCTACACAACGATAACAAAAAAACTGAGCTGAGACCATCCATTTAGAATCAATTTCATGCTCTTGTTTGTCATAAAAAAATATTTTCAGTGGTCATTTTGCTCCTTCTATTGCTTATATATAAAAACAGCTTTCTTTTTTGTTTTTTACTGCTTTATATTTTAGAAAAAAAAATACATTAAAATGTCTGATCCAAAGTTGCTGTTTTTATCTGTATCAAAGCAACTACTTATCCTCCTGCTGTAGGTCCAGTTACAGAGGTCAAAACTGACATCTTTGTCACCAGCTTTGGACCTGTCTCAGATGTTGAGATGGTATGTAAGCCATACAGACTGCTGAAAGCGTCACCGGCTATTACACAAATCCATGTGTTTTCATCACTTGTCAACAAATTCCATGCTGTTGTATGAACAAAAGGAAAAGAATATGTACAGTTTTTCCGCTAACTGTGCTCATATAGCATGAAGCCATGGTTCTCGCAGCCTTCATTATTCCAGCATTTGGGCAGGATGTCATTAGTGCAGCTTAGGATTTTAATCTGGTTGACAATCCCCCCTGCCACAGAGAGAGAGAGAGAGGGAGAGGGAGAGAGAGCGAGAGATGTGACTGATGTTGGGACGGGATAGGTTTGCTACTCCTGACATGGGATAGGCTGAGCTCTGTATGTCTGTTGTACTCCATGTAGGCTTTAGGCTTTAGATACTGTTTGCCTGCATCTAAAGCCTACTTGAACTGCCACGTGATATGTCCTATTGAGAGAAATGTAAAAAAAAGCCCTTCAGGGAAGCAAGGCTATCTATTACATTTAAAAGCTTCCAGCATAGACTTGTCTCATAAACTTTCTGCTGACTTTAATGAGTTCATCAATTAAAAATATTTTTAAAGTCTTGGCATCTGCCCGTTGAAGGCGTTCGATATGCATGATAATGTAACATCATGGGGGCTTTTAGCTTTAGATGATTTTAGCATCTGAAAATCAACAATATTTAAATTTCTTGATCATAAAATTTATGTCAGCGCATTTTAATCTCATTGGTATTACCAGCAATAGAATAGTCCAGAAATAGAGGGAAAAAAATATATATATATCATATTGGCAGTCCTTGATCCAGCAGGTCCAATGAAACCATAGCTCACAAGTCCATCTGCCATTCTCTCCAGGGGTAGTTCAGATAGTAGCAGCAGGAGCAGAAGCAGCAGCAGTAGTAGTAAATGGTAGTTGTCGTAGTGGTAGTAGTAAATAAATCCTTAACCCACACTCCAACTCTCATCCAGGAATACACCATGGACGTATTCTTCCGTCAGACATGGATTGACGAACGGTTGAAATTCGAGGGCCCCATCGAGATCCTGCGGCTCAACAACCTGATGGTCAGCAAGATCTGGACGCCGGACACCTTTTTCCGGAATGGCAAGAGGTCGATCTCTCACAACATGACCACCCCCAACAAGCTGTTTCGCATCATGCAGAACGGAACTATCCTCTACACCATGAGGTAAACAGAGCTGGACAGTGAGCTCCCAGCCCAGCCAAGACCGGAATAGAGCACAGACCAGGAAAGCAAATCAAATAAACAGGCGTCCAAGAATATGCACAGACATGAAAAGAAATGAGAGTGCCAGTCCAAAAACAAGATATGTGCCATCTGATACTGAAAACAGGCCTGGAAAGCAATTCAAACAAACATGACTCCAGCTTTGTTCCAAAAGGAGACATGTAGCACGAAAAAAAAGATTCCCTTTGAGTTACTGACAGCCCAAAAACAGATTATTAAAATGATGAAGTGGATAAAACTTTAAAAAATTTAATGATTCAGGTTCAAGAGCTTTACTTAATTCATATTGTTGAGAGAAGCACAGCTTTTCTCTTCAACAAGATACATTGCTACAATATAATATGACATCATTACATATTATTCTCATTACTTAGCCAGTCTGTCAAATATAAATCAAACGCTCCTTTCAACTCTTTTCTATTTTGACAGATTAACTATAAATGCTGAGTGTCCCATGCGTCTGATGAACTTCCCGATGGATGGCCACGCATGCCCGCTCAAGTTTGGGAGTTGTGAGTTTGTTTTTCGTTAAGCCTCGCTGGTTTGACAGATGGCGTCAATCTCAAATGATCACTCTGTCACTGAGCAACTGACTGACTGAGAGTAATCTGACAGAATATATTCAAAGATTTCAATTTGAAATGGTGTATACAGCACATGTGGGAACTGTAAAAATAAATTGAAAAAGTAAATAAATAAATCATGTTGCCAGTAGTTCCTTATTCAATATGTGTCAAGTGAATAGAAGACCAGGTCTGCAAAAATGTGAATGAAATAAAAAACAATTTCAAGTTTAACTATAACTCCCATAATTTTGTAGCAGCAATAACAGGTGGTATTAAGTCTATTTTATTTTTTCAGATAAATGCTGGCTGACTTTTTGGAAAAGTTGGATGTCTATGATTTAACAAAGCTCCTTACCATCCTGTTTAGATGCTTACCCCATCAGCGAGATTGTGTACACTTGGAAGAAAGGTCCTCTGTCATCTGTCGAGGTGCCACAGGAGTCATCCAGTTTGCTGCAGTACGACCTCATTGGTCAGACAGTGTCAAGTGAGAGACTGAAGTCCAATACAGGTAAGCAGTGACTGTGCTCTGAACTACTGTGATTCCAGTCCGGCGTGCAGTTACATATTTCAGTGTTAGTTTTGATGTGTGACATGTTTTAAAAGAGGGTTTCTTTCGGGTTATGTAATATGAATGGCAGCAAACAAGAGTTTTTTATTTTAAACCAAGATATCTCTAAAAAGGTATAATTAAGCCTTAAAATAAATTGCATACAAGCGGAATGTTTAAAGATGTGGTTATTAAAAAAATTCTAAACAGTAATTATCATCAGTGTCACCATTTTTGCACAAAATAGGTATTTTACTTTTTTGAAAAGATGTTGTTATGTTGTCAGCTCTTCCCGTGCGTCTGTGAAACGCTGATTTAGCACCAATCGAAACAAAGATGTCTGGCGTTTATCTTTTCAGGTGAATATGTCATCATGACGGTCCACTTCCACCTGCAGAGGAAAATGGGCTTCTTCCTTATTCAGACGTACATTCCCTGCATTATGACGGTCATCCTGGCCCAAGTCTCTTTCTGGATTAATAAGGAATCGGTTCCAGCTCGGACTGTGTTTGGTAAGCTTTCTTTAAACTCACTTTACTTATCTGCTGTAAAAATTCCACTATGAGTTTGACGGTTATTTGAAGTGAAAAGGGAAATTTATGCAAAAATGAAGCAAATGGCGGAAGAACACATGCTGCACATTGCTTTCATGTCGGAATTGAATCATCTTGAAAAATTAAGGACTGCTTTCATTTTAGCTGCCAAAGATTGCAACAAAATGGTCTTGCAGATAATGGAGCCATTTTTCTTTCTAAAAAAAAAAAAGTTTTCCTGTTGTGATTTTGCATGATTGCAATCACTTGAAGAGGACTATAATGTGGGGGGAATGTAAATCGTGTCAATCCAGTGACTTGAGCAAGTCAGTTCAGAATTTCTGGAGCTGTGTCTCTGACACTAAGCTTCGAGCTCTCAAAATTTAACTTTATTTTTTGCTAAGTTTCCAAAAGTCAAATGAAGATTCTGTTGTCTTCCAACCCACAGCTTGACCCCAGTGTTAGCCCTGCAGACTTCAAGCAATACATTTTTCTCTATTTACTGCCCTCTGATTGGATTAAACTGCACAGAGTGGTCCTTAAAAAGCAACCTTTTGCAAGAGAACAAAGACAGACACAGTCATCACAGTATGTTTTAACCTTTCTTCATTATCTCTATTCCTCCTCCACTGTGGTAAAGCTGAATTAATTGAGAATAAATGTCCTTTTTGAAATTGGTCATGCAAGGGCCGAGAGAGGGAGGATGTTTACTTGGCCCTCTTCCGAGCACTCACAGGTTCCGCTTGCTCACATTACATTACGCTAGAGTTGCCATCAAGCTCTAGCCTCAGGAGCAGAAAGGGTGAGAGACACTGAACAAAGACAGAGAGAGACTGAGAGGACAGAGAGAGACAAAAAGACAGAGACAAAGTAAAGAGGAAAAACAAACAAGGAAAGTGTGCGGAAATGTGTAGAAACTACTTCCCTTTTTAATTTAATTTACCCATACATTAATTTTCAACAAGCTGCAGCTGAGCAGAGTAACGCTACCAGCCCTCGTAGGTAATGGCTCTGTCGCCTTTGGAAGCAAGCCAGCACTTCAACAAGCCTGTGTACTTCTATAGATAGAATAGATCCCAATCATTAGTGTTGAGCCCCCATGTGGAAAACACATCTGTGACAACTCATGAACCGCACTTGTCCTGCTGTTTTCATTTCACTCAATATTGGGTATAGGATAAAAGAACTGCTCATTCTCTGGATTGGCTGTTGTTAAAAAGGAGCTCTGGGTGAACCCAAAGCACACTGGGTGGTTCACAAGAAGTTTGGAAAAAAAATCATATATATATATATTTTTTAAAATTATTTTAGTGCCTTGCTTTAGAGCTCTGCAGCATGTAGTTCCATATTTTTCTGATATGAAAGTATGTGTCATTATCTAAGAAGGTTTCAGATAGAAAGTTAAAAATGAGGGAAAAGAAAAGAAGACAAATTGCTATATGGGTGTGCTCCATCTGGTAATACATGAAGACATAGGATGTGTGCCGGATTGTCAACAACCTCTCTAAGAGCTGAAAGTCCCTTGAGCACAAGTCTCGCAGACTTAATTGAGTGTGGCCTAATTTGTACCTTGCTTTTTTCCTATAAAAGCACATAAATGCCCCAAGCATTTCATTTCTATCCTGTCTTTATACTTCATCCCCCTCCCTCCTACACTCTCTCTTTCTTTCTTTCTCTCTCTTTCTGTTGCCTCTCCCTCCTACCCTGACAGGCTTTCTTCCCATGTCCCTCCTCCCCTTTGCAATCATTTAACTTGTGCTTGGGCTCGAGACAGTCAGCGTTGGTTGGCTATCGGAGGAGGTTTTAGAGTTGTTTGCTTTCGCGGTTGAAGTGGTGTGTAGAAAATGCTATTGAGACATGATTAGGTGCATTAAATTCCCCATAAGTTTCTACACTGCTAATGAAATGTTCACAGCTACTGTGCGCCTTTGGTAAAAGCATGGACAGCAGTGTTCAATGGCCCTTTTTCCCTGCTTGCTTTAGCTTGATGAAAGTGAATTAGATATGTACTTTGTTAATGGGCCATTAAAAGAGATGTTCATTGTCAGCATCTTTCTCTGACTTAATAAGGATGGAATCTGGGTGAGATAGAGTAAAATCTTTTCCAGTAAGGCTTTCTTACAGAGGTAAACTTGTGCGTCATATCTGTACATATTATATACTGCATACTATATATATATATACGTTCACGTTGAAGAACGGTTACTGTGATTGACTGTGAGCAAATCCAAGCAAATAGCGTTTTTTGAATGTATGATTTATAATGTACTGGTTATTTTAGTCAATACCTTAAAGGTATCAAGTACTGATGCCCAGCCCTTGTTTCTTGATTCTAGTCATTACTATAATCTAGAGCCATGGACAGATGTGTAGAAGAACTTTTGATGGGCTACACGAAGACTAAAACTACGAGAGCATTCTTACTCCAGCTGAGAGATATCAAAAACACATAGCTTTCACAATCCCATATATCCATTGATGAATCTATTATCTTCATCTTTCCCCTCATCCATTATTCTGTCTTTTTGGATGGCTTTCTCAAGAATGTTCATAGACACTGGGTCTCTGCACTGGTTAGTCTGCTTAAAGACAGATTGGCATCCACTGAAGTGACTTTTTGGCAAACCCGACTGAGCTGGAATTCCACATGGTCTGACATTCTACTTATATGCCATGAAACAGAGCTGCTGCCATGTGAAGATATGCCTTGGGAAAATGAATTGTGTACACTCAATGAGTCAGTGCCATTTTTTATTATCTTGTGACACTCAGTTAGATGTAATGCTAACTATATATTGATGTTTTCAACTTGTGTCAAGTCCATTTTATTTATATCCCATTGCTTCACAGCACACAGCAACCTTCTAGCATTTTAGTTCGAGCAGAAAAGTGCTGGTGGGGTGGTGGGGAGCACTGGAATGGTTCCATTATTTATTTATTTATTTGTTTAAGTTCTATAGTGTTGACAGCTTTCAGACCCATGTGTCAGTGATTATCTATGGTGCACGCTAAGACCTTGCTAGGAGCTAGCTTTGAATCATCTCTGCAGCTGAAGACAAGAGTGCTTAAAATGCTCTGCAGTGCTCACAGACATTATTTGCCAGATGGTGGATTTTGCTAAGTGTGTTGATATGATAATTTTCAAAGAAATGCCACAGTTTTGTTTGACTTAAATGATAAAGATAAAATAGCTTTGGTGAGAACACCTAATAGGTCTATTAATGTGGAGAAAATACACTCTGGCAGGTTGGGTGGTAGCTATTTATTTTATTTTGTCTGATTTATAGTTTAACTTTATATTTGTTTGTGTGTGCGCGTGTGCGTCTGGGGTGTTTGTGTGTCTACTTCAAGCTGATTGCAGTGGTCTCTCATAATCAAGCTTCTCCATTGTTATTCATTGACCAACATTCTCAGGTATTGAGTCATATGACAATTTTTCAAAAACAGACAGAAACACAAACATTCACACACTTCACTTTCATCAATATTCACATACACTGTTCATAAAGACCTTAACATTAAATAACCACTTTCAATCCATGTATAATATGAACCTGCTTATTCTGTACAGGAATGTGATACGTCTTGTAATGTTTTAAATTAAATAGAGGTGTTTGATATTTTTATCCCCATCAGAGGATAGAAGAATAAAGACAAAAGAATGATCTTTCATTGTACTTCAGTGCTTGACTGAGCCATAGTTTAACATTCAGTTCCTAATGTGTGTCTCTTCCCTGTATGCAGGTATCACCACCGTCTTGACCATGACAACACTCAGTATCAGCGCCCGCCACTCCCTTCCCAAAGTTTCCTATGCCACAGCCATGGATTGGTTCATCGCCGTTTGCTTTGCCTTTGTCTTCTCTGCCTTGATTGAATTTGCGGCCGTCAACTACTTTTCCACCCTGCAAGCCAACAGGGAGCTGCGGAAGGCTGCAGCTATGAAGGCGGCCGCACAGGAGGCAGCAGCAGCAGCTGCAACTGCAACGCCAGCTGCAGCCACAGGGAACGACGGAGAGGTTTCCTCGGTAAGTCTGACCCACTGTCTCACACTTGTTGTGTTTTCATGCATTGACAAATGAGTCCATTACAACAGCAGACGCACCAGTCGCTTTCCACTTACATGTCGGTTACATACAGCTGTAGGATCATTAGTGTTATGCGCAGATAACAGACCTTACACAAGGCACTGTGATAAATGGTGATCAGAGTGGATGCTGGACTCACAGGAAAGGGAAAAAAAAGGCTTCACTTTGTCTCATTACATGGCTCTAGATCTCTTCAGCAAGCCACTTCACCAGCGTGTGGTTTCTACCCTTTTTTATGCTCACAAATAAAAACTGAGCTGCCAATTTCTCTGTTGAATTTTCTGAGCTGTTTTGCCTATAAAAAAAATATTTAAAACACATTTTCTCTAAAATGCTCCAAATAACTTACTGACATAAAACTTTTGGTAATGTTAGATTACTGGCAATACTACAGCTTTCACAGCAATAATGTACTACTGCCTTTATGTTAAAATTCTGTGAAGCATGTACAGAAAGTGGTGGTTCGGTATCAGCAGCATATTTACATCCCAAATGAGCTACTCCCAGAAATGAACAGAGCAGAACAGAACATCTGGCTGGTGGGAAGCTAAATGACATTTATTTACATTTTTGTTGCACGAGGATGTGTTGCACTGCTACAACTATTTCCTGGTTGCACTGTAACCATGGTTATATAGATTGCAGCAGTATTTGTATGACTTATTCATTTTGTTTTGATTGTGATATGGCTAGAGGAAATGGGGAGCATTTTTTTTTAATATAGCATTTGAGTAGTGCACAATAAGCTGCAGTGCTGAGGCTGGGTCCTGTTCTGAGTGCATACATGTAATCTTGCTGCCACTATCATCTCTCTTTGAATCTGGTTCTATTTGACACTCATCCCTCCTAGTTTGACTTGCTCAGTTTTAGCCTCTTGCTAAGCATGTCTCTGTCTCCTCATCCTGTCTGTCTCGTTCTGTTTGTCTCTCAGCGCTTTGCCTTTATATATTTAAATTTTAATGTTCTACTCTTGACACTTAAGCACGTGTTGGAAAAGCTCACAAAGTCAAAACATGATCTTGTGTTGAGGTGCACATCCGGTCTGATTGTACGTTCACAAGCTCCATATGTGTTAATGTGAAGTATCTGTCTGTAAAATATACATATGCTGTTGATATTGTTAAAGTTTCAGTGTACGGGCTGAGATGGCTTTCATCATAATTAGTAGCCACCTTCAATCTCCAGTTCATTATTGTTGACTGTCTGTTTTGTTAAAATTTAGCTTTAGTGAGATTTAGTTTCTGACAAATAAATATCACACGTTGGGGGATAACAGCTCAATTTGCCTTTTTTAAAAATGATTTGTTTCCCTATTTGTCACATTTCGATGGATGACGTTGGTCTGTGGCTCTAAGACCAACTAGCTGTGTTGCTCATTGTGTCATCATTATGTCATCCCCAGCTGTGTCATTGGTCCAGCATGAACATGATGCTGATTACTCAGGGGATCACTGTTTAGAAAATTTGATTGATTCTGCACAAATTACATTCATTTAATATTACTCGTTTATCTTGTTTTTCAAGATTCTGACTTTCTCTGAAGTTGTTTTTAAAAAATCTTTTTTTTCCCTCCTGTTAAACCATCTCCTTCATGTCTTCCCCCTCAAGCACACAAGCACACACAAATGCACCAACACTCTCTGCTTCCTCTCCGGTCCCCCGCTGTGCTCGTCATGTGAGCCCTTTATTTTTCCTTGCCACAAACACACACTCTTTCTTTCTCTTCCGTGCACAAACACACATCTCTAGACCATCTCTCTTTTGCCTCTCTCTCCTATCTGTTTTTTCTTAAATGTGAAGTCCACATACACTCACACTGAAACACCACAATCTAAACTTTATGCACGCTTGCCCTCACTGTCCCACACAAGGACACTCGTCCACAGATAATCTGCAGCACACTCTCAAACACATACATGGGCCCATATAGATGCATACATATAATCTGCAGGAAATGATGCTCCCCCACACACCAATACAGCTCACTCATCTATACAATGTCTTATCCATCCATCCATCTACAGTACATCTATCATCCATCTATCCCTCTCGCCCAGTCCTCTATTCTGCCCTGTAACTGTGTGATAAACCACAGAGAGTGACACGAGGAGACAGGCGGTGACTCTGTGAACGATGGTTGTTGCAGATTATGTAAGAGCCATAGATTAAGGGAATATCCAGCAGATCACTGTGGGCTCATAAGAAGGAGGGCAGCCACCACAACGAAGCAGCAGTGGGGGCTGAGAAAGCTGGCCCAGTCCATTCCTGTGGAGCAAGATGGAGAGTTGGATGTGAGGGGCCAGTGTGGTTTGTTTTTGTGTTGTGTGTGCGTGTATAAGAGAGAGAGAGAAAGAGAGAGAGTTACACTGAGAGAAAGAGAGAGTGGGAGGGATGCATCATGGAAAATGACTGCTTTCAACAAAAATATGTAGGAGGGAAGACTCTTCATTACACAGAGGAAAGGAAAAAAAAAAACAATGTTGTATCACTGGGAATAGAAATAGCCATCCACCAGTCACGATTTTAAAACACTACGACCTGTTATGACTGTCAGGTAAAGCTGTAACAGCAACCGAAACCTCACAACAACATAAAGATAAGTGGGTCATTTAATGAATCAAATATACAACTGTAAACACTAAGGAGAAATGGATGTTTATCGGTGTGTGTAAAGGCTGCTGCATGCATTGTCAGTGGCGTGCGTGAGTAGGTGGTGCAGTATGTGGTTCAGGAAATGAACAGAAAATGAAGTAATTGTGGGAGAAAAAAAGGGACAAGAGAGGGAAACAAAGAAGGGACCTTTATTTTCATGTCCAGCCACAGATGCCGCCAATCACAGAATTGGGCGAAGAGACACCCTGATTAAATCAGGATGGTTTCGATTTTGAAGCATTTCTCCTGGCACCTCAATGTTCAAATAATTAGACCGAATGAGTGTTAGTGGATTCAAGCTAAGGAAAGAATGCTGGCGATGAAAAATGCCATTTATTGTGTCTGAAGTTACCCCATGGTGATTTTGTATTTATAGCAGTTATATCCTTAAGGCCTACCACTAACAGCAGCACAAGTGATCAGTAGAATAATGTGGAAACAAGAGACACCATATAGTGCTCCTGCTTTGATAGACATAGGCAATCATTGAGATAAATGCCAGTTTGGCATTTGGCGTCTTTGTTGTATTCTTCACTTTGTTTTATGGCTTGCACGCACGACACATTTGCATTACTGACCACTGCAGACAGCAGGAAAGTGCATTGTGTCAACCTCTTGTTTACGCTCTTATACATTTATCTTCATTTGTGTGCAAATAGATGTTATGACACAAATAAAAGGTGGAAATGTCCACCAATTTCAATTTCCATACACGCTTAAGAATGTTTGAAGTATGTGCCTTTATGGATGAACATATTCATATTGTTTGGAAAATGTTTCACGTTTTCTCTCTGTTACTTGTGATTTCTTTAAGTCTTATCATTTTTATCAATAGTTCCCTCAAGAGCACGTCACACAGTAATAGTGGCCAGTACTAAACTATGGTTCATGTTGATGTGAACTTGTACAACTAAGAGAATGAGGATGATCTGTCAGAATCAGAAGCCGAAAGTATGTTTCGACAGTAAGATGATAAGAATGCAAGGTGAGATACAGAGAATGTTGTAAAAGTGACGTGAAAAAAGCCACGTGAAGTAATTTGTCAAAGCAGCATAGTCAGATAGTTGGCTACATCACTCTTTTGTCGGGTCCACGTGGTGCAGATCTGTTAGTCAGTGAGCTTATGTTTGGAAACCAAAGTGAGAGGACGTTAAACATAGCTATCTCTATGACTCGTCTTAAAATTAGATTGTGAGAAAGCCGTACACGATCTAAAATCTGTAGATAGCCTATTCTTCTCCAACCCATATCCATTTTTAGTCACTTTCAAACATAAACAGTAAAGAGCTTCATAGTTGATACATCCAGGATACAAACTAGTCCCCTTCAGATGTATTAACATAAAAAGCACATTTGCATACACATATCAATCTCCACTACCTCCTAATAATCATCCACAAGTGTATACACACCCACTCAACACCTACAGAGGTGAACTTCCATGCACTTACTGCCATGTTGGCTGCGTAGTAAAAATAACCTCTTTTCACACATGCACACCTACACATACACTATGATACACACTTGCATGTATAGCTCCTACCTAACCCCACACATGAATACCTACACCCAAACAACATCCATACATCTGTCAGTCAGTGCCCATCCACCCTGTAGCAAAGTGGGTCTGTTGAAATGTAGACCAGTGGATCAAGAGAGGAGGAGCTGATCCCTCTGGGATTTGACCAGGAAGAAGCCAAGTGAGCCTGTTTGTCATTATCAAAAATAGCTCTTGTATTGGATCAGCTCCACAAACATACAGCACACCGCACACACACACCATACAGGCTATGCACGCAATGTGTACTCACTGCATGATCTTTTACCTCAATAGGGAAGCATTATAGTAATAGGCAGCTGACATTTGAAGCTGCAGCCTGTTGGAGTTTTGGACACCAGCCACTGCAAACACATAGTTATTCATGGCCAATTTACAGTTTGAGCCTAAATCCTCAATCTCAAATTAATCTTGGCCAAATACGAATGACCAGTGACTAAACAGGAGGAAGTATATATACATAATACATACATGCGTACATCAGTAAGTTGTTTTGTTGACTATTTGGTTGAATTGTCATTGGTTGTACACATTAACTGTATGTAAAGATGGACGCAATTAGAGCTCCTTAAAAGTGAAGTCAAATCAGCCTCGCCCCCTGCTGGCTGGCTGCAGTACAGTTTTTAATTCCCACCTCCATGTTGGCAGATGAGAATTGGGCCAAATTTACAACTCAAAGTAGATGTCAATTAAATTTTTCCCAAGGAATTTTTCTGTCATTTTTGATAGTTCTTATCATACAGATGCAGGCTCAAGTGTTAATTTTTCTGACAAGTTTGATTTAAAAGAGGCATCTGATGTTATAAAAAGGAAAAATGAAATGTCATGATTGTGCTGCTAACAGTTGGGGCTGGTGAGTGTTTGGGTGGGGACTCAATAGCACAGCTCCACTGCTGCCCAAACTGTGGCTGCAAATTACAAATCACCAGTCATCGTTCATCATTATATCTCAGCAGTTTTACATATCAGTATAAATTTGCCATACAGCTGATAATGTTGTTTTGTAGATGAGCATCAGTACAAAGTTATACTACTACGACATAATTTAATCGTTTAATAAACACTTATGTTTACTGTTACCCAAACCCTTTGCTTTTCTATCTGTGTCAAGCTTGTGAAATTAATAACTCTGAGACTAAATCTAGTCTTATTTTGAGATTGGTGACCATGCATTTTTGGAAAGATTCCTCTCAGTCAGAGGATTGTAACAGTTTAATAGTTTCTCAACCTGTAGAGGAGCATGTAATCCTGTGGCCTCACAAATCCAGCCTCAATCTCACAAGTTCAGTTTGTGCTCCAAGGCTTTGGTGTGGAAAAGCCTCCACTGTGAGCTGAATAGGCTGGAAGGCAGTCAGTGAACTAAAGGCAGTTTATTTCCCAAAACTTGAGAACAATTCAAACTGATCATTATTCTGCAAAAAATAGTTTATTTCAAAGTCACAGACCTGTTTCGGTGAAAAATTTGGGAAAATTCCATCTATCTATCTATATACTCATATTACAACATGCAGTGCATAGTATTCATATATACTTATATTTGTGATACTGACCTCTTCATAAAAACATGCATACATTGTATGTCTCAGTACAATATAATGATTCTCATTTCCATGAGAGAGTATTAGTATTTGAATATATTATCTTGACCTACCAAGAAGTGACTGTTCCCTATGATACTTAAGGTTAAAACAGGAGTGTATACTGTAAAAAGGACTGGCTCTCTTATCCATTCTCGCTCACTCTCTCTGACTCTACTTACAGGCAACAAGGTGTTTCTTGACTCATTTCCCAGATGTCCTCTCCCTTTCTCTCTGCACACATACTGTAGCTGATTTACAACTATTGGAGCAGGGAGCATGTGCTGAGATCACACTGGTTTACTGAAAACTGATGAGGCATGACGATAACCATGTGTCAATATACTGTGAGCCTCTTTTGTTTACTACGCTTTGTCTGCGTCCCACAACTACATCAATCTTCCCGAAAATGGTTGATTGAAATCACATAAAATCAAAAACAAAACATCATTGATTTCCTTCATCGAGCTTAATTACTGTGGTACTCATTGGTATTCTAGGCAGTTGTCTTTGCAGACGCACACACATTCCCTGCAGTGATCAACTTGCGGCTGTGTAAATATGGCTCTAACATCAGGATGGTTTTTTTCTTAATGATTTTCTTTTGTTTCACTTGATTTTCAGAATCAGTTTCCACTACATTATTAACATTCTTAGCACATCACATATGATGTTTTATGACTCTCTGGGTACAACTCTACAGCACCATTTTAATTATTAACACCCTCATATTAGATCATGCAGTATTCTCTTTAAATTGAACTTCCTCTTACAGATTCTATCTTTCCTCTTTGCCCCCTCCAAGGTGGATCCCACTAGTGTGCTGAAGAAGAGGATGAACTCTGCCCCACTGTTTGACCGCCCTGCAAAAACATTTCCTAACCCACCTGTCAATGCCCAAGCCTTCCTGCAGCAGGGTTCAGCTGTACCAGCCAACAATGTTTTGACTGGCACCAGCATCATCGACAAATACTCCCGCATCCTGTTCCCTCTTTCATTTGGCGCCTTCAACCTGGTCTACTGGATTGTCTATCTCACCAAGGACACGATGGAGATGTCCAGGTGAACAGATGGCATGGTTTTTACAATTAATTATATCATCACTTTTGTGTGGTTTAATCTTGCACAATAAGTTCTTTACTTGTGTGTATATTAAATGCGTGGGTTATAAGCCCATTATTCCTATAGGATATGTGAACAAGTTTAAGACAGCCAGTCCAGTAAATAAACAAGCAATTAAAGTAGGACTAGACCTTTCATCTCTTTAAATGCCTAAATATTGTGAACAAAATGCTTTGCAGTTGTAATTGCAGTCATTTAAAAATAAATCAAAAAGGGCAATTGCATGGCCTACTTTTCACTTTATAAGATATTATAACCAGTTGATTTAATTAATAATAGTGATGAATAAGTTAACAGATTATGCCAAAATTGATGTTGCAGTTCATCAGTTGTTTGAGTTGGCTGTTTGTATGCAACTCTGAGCATAAGAATTTCCATATACATATTTACTATACTCAAATACTCAGAAAACAAGGTAGATAAAATGTTTATTTCAGTATGTGTATTTATTGTGTGTGTGGGTAGGTGCAGTATGTATCTGTCTCCATTAAATGTTTTTTTTTCTTTCAAATATGTGCTTGCCAACCTGAGAGCCCATACATTATTCAGCAGCCATACAAAGCTCTTACACTTTCATTTCTAATTATTTACCATATGGCTTTTCCAAATGTGTCAGCATAGTGGTCACAGGCTTATAGTGGTTGAGTGATAATTGCAATACAAGACCACCAGGCAACACTGGCAGGCTCTGTATTTGTCATTCAGTGTTTAGCAATGTGTCTAGCCCTGTGCAGTGCCAGCAGGCTGCAGTACTCATAGCCTGTAGGTGTATGCTTTCCATACACAGTGAACTATAGCTTAACTGATGGCAAGAAAATGTAAACTAACTTCTAATATGTATCTGAGTGGCATTACAATAAATGTTTCATTCATCAGACATAAATTACACCAGAATACAGCCATGCCTGCTGCCAGTAAGGCTGTACTCAGGCACAGTGGTCCTTTGAGGCACATGCAGAGGTGTTTAGTTCATGTACGAACGTAATTTCCTCAACACAATTTTGAAAATGAGCTGACTATATTGTATCATCATTGTCACTGACCCAGTCAGTAGCTTTTAGCAGTGCGGCTCCCCTCACTGCTGACTGAGAGTGCTGTTGTCAGCTCAGTCATGATTCACAGCAGGTTACTTCCTCGTTAAAAGCTTGTTAAAAGACTGTGAAAGCCACAGAAACAATCATAATCTGATAGTGCAATCATAAATAACTGGCATCTGGAGCAATTATCCATATGTACTGAGTGCTGTTACAGGCTAGTTTTGTACTGAGCCAAACATGACAGCCAGGACTAGCAACAGACTGGACGCACTGCTGAACAGAAAACAGAATCAGCCTTTATCCTGCCATAAGAACACTCACGCACTGAAGTGAACAGTAATGTGTTCAACGATGTGGCATACTGTTGTATGTACTGGAGTGTTTGAGGAGTGATGCCTTTACTGACTGACCCATGCACTGAAACGCATTTAAACGGTGGACATTTTGCGTAGAAAAATTCACTATAGAGTAAATGACTACGAATCTTTGAACTGAGCTGAATGAAGTGATCTGAATCAGAGAAGTGATTGGTGATTTCCCCCTCTGGCTGAATGCAAATGTGATCCTGTGCAAAATTAACATTTCATATCTTTAATTAGTAGATTCAATTAAATGTTATAAATTAGCAACCAAACTAGCCACATTTCTACCAAGTCTTTGCTGCTAAACCTTTTGTGTACATAATGAGATAATAATCATAATTCATAATTAGATCTGTGATCTAAACAAAAAAAATGTCACTTCAGACAAAAGACAAATAATGTAGCTACTGATGTTGTTAAGTTGAATTGTGAAAGCCCATTAACATGATTTTCACAAGTGGAGTCTCAAATGTAGCTGCATGATGGACTGTATGGCTCACAGCTGTGATTGATAACAGATATCAGCAACAACGGTCTTGTCCGTCAACAGATGAAATCACGCTACAGTTTGATGACATCAAGAGGGGATCTGTGGTGTTCTCATACATCTAGAATCTTGCAGGGTTATATCAGTTGAAGGAGAAAGCTGTTTGTGATGCACACATGCATCACAAACAGAGTTTATGCATGGCAAGTTTCTGTGTTTGATTTGTCCAAATCACCTTCTAAACAGATGCATATGCCCGGTTGTGTATCTATGAACGCACTATTGATGCGCTTTGTGACTCCGGGGCTTTTCAACTGTGTGGGTTTAGCTCCTTTCATTCCCTGCCTTGGTCTTTCTCTAAAAAGGGAAAAGCCCTGCAGCTTGAGCTGAGGCAAGTCAGATGACATGACAGCGTTGGCAGACATCGGATAGCTCCGTGTGACTAACCCTCTTAGTGACACTCTCTTAACTGTTTCTATTAATTGATATGGACTATAAGAGAGAAAGCGGACCCTGACAAACTGCTTGTGGGAAAGCAACTGACTGATGGCCTTTAGACGTGATTTACAAAGAAGAAAATAGCATGCAATATAGTTTGAATGCATGTATAAAGTTGTGTGAATTGGTGTACAGTATACAAATGTTTTGGGGCACATGATCATTACACCAACAGGGTCTTTAAAGACATGACATTCTAGATACATAGACAGCTTTGCATCTATAAGGGCTTCCATTCATCTGAGAAGGCTTTCCAGATTTGGAGGGTTTCTGTGGTCAGGCACCGATGTTGGCTTGCAATCGTCTTTCCAATCTCCATCCCATAGGTGTTCAATGCTGAAATAGAAAAAGACCTTCTCCGAACTGTTGCCACACAGTTGAAAGAATAACATGGACCAAAAGCAGGAAGTAACCCCTGAAAATCAGCCCCATTCCAGTATTTTTGCCTATTTGCAAAACACTGACAGGACAGCAAGTGTTTTACCCCTAGAGGGCTTAATCTACCCTAATCTACGCTACCCCAATGTTTTTTTTTTGATGGGTCACTGTTCCAAAACCATAATAATTAGATAACTTGCTTTACTTTCCATAGGTGCACAGCAGCCAGAGGTATAAATAACAAGTACATTAAGTGTGTGTGTGTGTGTGTGGAGTGGGGTGATGAAAGGAACAAGGAGGTGATACAACACACAGTGCCCCAGGGCTGATAACTGAAAATCCCAGTGGTGCTGGAACCTGTGGCTGAACAGCCAGTGCAAACAACCATTACAACCACAGGTTGTCACCATTATCGATCGTGGTTACATCATTCACACTGTACTGTCACCAACCATGGATGCTGCGGTTGGTGTGGTAGAGTTTACATTTGAGTCCATTTTAACTCAAATGTCTGCGTACCAACAAGCATAAGACTCCAACAGCTTGATTATTATTATTGTCATCATTATGCCAACCAAGTCCCTCTTGCCAGCTAAGTCCTTGTTGGCATAATGATGATTTATATATTAAATACAGAGTTGATAAAATTGTCCCTCTGTTATGAATGTAAGGCAAATACATCTTGCCAATGTGTCAAGAAAAAAAATGGCTGATCTCAACACATAACTTAGATTCATACAGATGGTGTGACATAATGTTTAAGCCTCTATCTGATCCCTCATCAATGCAAGCACTGAATGGTCTGTATAAATAATAGCGCAGCGGAAGTCCATGACGATGAGCAAGAACAGCCTCAGGTGCATTACCAGCGCCATTGAGACTGCAGTATGTCTTGGCCTGATTTGTATATAGCCTAGCAAAACCAAGATCTACTACAACTGAATGTGAGATCTGACAAACGGACCTGCACGAGTGGTTAGGTGTGAAAGAGAGTCAAGTTTATAGTAAATCACATATGTGAGAACCGAATTATGAGTCTGTAATGAGCCATTGTAGACGCCAGCTCTGATTATAACGAAAGCAGTCCTGCACAGTGATGTGGACCAGAGTTGAATCATAATCCACCGTACAATGCTTCACACTTCCATAATTATTTTTTTAGTATTACTTTTTTTAAATACAGAACCACCCACATTGGTGAACCCTTGATTCTGAGATTGATCCACCTTAATCCAAATATCACACCCATGAAATGAAAGCAGGAAGTCCTTTTCACTCCAGAGAAATAAATAGAGAGCTCCAGTCATCCTAACTGAAAGCAGATAGCAGTGCATGCTACAGACCCCTTTCTCTCTCCTTTTTTTAATCTTTGCTTTTGTTATAAAAGGTCCTCCTGCAAAGATGAGCCCGGACCAGAAGAAAACTCTCTTTGTGTGAGTGTGTGTGCAGGTGGATTTGTGTGTGTATCTCTTTCTGTGAGGATACAGGCATACAAGTGTATAAATGTGCCATGGCAGCAGTGCCTACCGACTGGAGGCTATTTTAATGAATAGCACCATTCAGGGTGAGACATGAAGGAAACAAATTTGCTGAAAACACTTCCTTCCATGAGGGGCCCCAGCTGGTTGGCTGACTGGTGGCTGGCTGGCTGGCAGGCTCATTGGTGTATGTGTGTCAGAGTGGGTACAGCAGGTGATAAGCGCTGCTCCTCTTTATTGCCCATCAGAGTGCCAGGGTTGACAAACAACTCCCCCATTGTTGCTCATAAATCAAAACCACTAAATGCTGTTTCCAACTCAATTCCTATTTTTCGACTGCGGGGCCTTAGCCATAAGTTTGGTGTAATGATCATTCAATTACAGGCCACTCAGATGGGAAGCGAAGAAGACAGATAAAAACAGATATCCCCTATCTATCATATGTCTCTCTGTGGCCTCGTGGGAATTGCTACATCTGCCTTTGTCACCTAGTTTGTGTGTGCTTGCATGAGCGCATTCCTCACACATCTACCTGTGTTTACACGGACGTCTGTGTGCACACTGAAGCGTAGGAATGTGCACATTTACAAATCCTCACAGAGAAATAAATTGTTATCACACACGAGGACTGCTCTTTGTCCCTGACTTTCTCTTCACATATACATGCTCATTCTCTCTCTCTCTCTCTATCCTTCTATCCCTCACACTCAATTGCTTTCTCTATTTCTCACTTTATCTCAGTGTCACTCTCAGACCCCCTCCCCCTCCATCTCCCTCCCTTCCATGGTGAACTGTCTGTACTCTGCTTCCCCATTGATAAGACACAGGGCAGAGCAACAAGCAGAGCAGAGTGGTGTCCCTCAACCTCATCTACTTAGCATTAATCATCCAGCCATTTCAGCAATGTTGTTTCTCTTTGCAAATGTCTATTAGTCTTCTTTACCGGCTCTACAGATGCATATTGGCCATCTGTTTACTTGAGCAAGTGCAGTTAATGCAGCAGGGCAGCCTCATCTAAAGAGAAATGGTCCAATCACCAAAAGGTCACAAGTTCAGTCTCTGCAAGAGCCAATGTGAGTGTGTCAGCAGTTGTGTGACGTGTCAGTGTGCCCTAAAGCAAGACACTGAACACTATCCGCTCATTTTAAGTCACTCAAACTGAACACAATTATGAGTTATCACTCACAAGTAAGGTTTGTAAGATTTGATAAGCGTCTTTTTGAGACATTTGGAGGCTGTCCGGTGCTATGAATTAGCATCTACCTTGTTAAATTTCACAGATAGATACATGTTTGTATTAAAGCTGTTCAAATGGTTTGTTTAAATCCATTGTTTGTACCAATGTAATTCACACAGTGTTACAGTGCTACAGTATGAATCAATGCAGAATATTCAGCATATGGCCAAGCCTAGTATGGCCTACTATCCTGTTTTAATGTTCACCAGTGTACCAGGCAAAAATGCGTATCTGAGTGAATCTATTAGTTAGGGCAAATATACAATAAAATGAAATAAAGTGTAATGTCACACCTGTAAATATACAATACAATTGTTGCTATGAGTAAGTTTATTTAATTTAACAGAATTTTAGCCTTGCACTTGCCCTTTAAAGCACATGGTCCCAACGCTTTGGCTACCTCAGAGCGCCTCCTCAGCTGTCCCCCAATCAAAAACACACAGAAAACTGGCATTTTTTTTTTCCTTTTTGCCAGAAGCCATCTAAGTTCTGTGGCTGAAAATGGCTCTCAGTGCTGTCAAAGTGTCTCCCACATTAACACATTAGGCGGAGGAGGTGGAGGTGTGAACTACCTGGCAGAGGTTCTCAGACAAGTTTCACAAGGTCTCTGTGAACAACTTTGGCAGCAAGGGACTGAATAAATTCAAATTTTAAATTCAGCCTGCAATGGATGCCAACCTTCACAGCAAGACCGAGCCGGAGCACGTTGTTACATCATACCAGTGTGCATTTGTGCTTGTGCGCAGGCAGATGTGGACAAATGTGAATTGGAGTAGGTGTGTGTGTAGGTGTCTCAATGCATATATCTGTATGTTTGGATATGATAAAATATGATATCCATAATTCGAAGAGAAAACCTTTACTCTTGGCAGCATACCAAGGTGCTCCTCTTTCCCTCCTTAACACACACACACACACAGTGTACACTGCTGCCATTTTTTCCACTAACTGTATTATTATTTCTCTTCTCTCTCTCTTTCAGGGATACCGTCTAAGCCAACAGTTCGTCTTCCTGGAAATCATAGACTGTCATACAACTGCACACACACACACACACACAATAAATAGATGACAGACGTTTGCCAAGCATTCTTTCATGCCGCCTCAGTGCATTGTATTTCTTTTTAAGTACTCCCTTGGAAAGTGAGTGTGTTTAGAGCAGATGAACCAGCTTCTATTGCCAACTTGACCCTGGAACTCACAGCCTGTGGGCCCCAAGCTCTGGAACCATTTCAAACAGGTATTATATCTCTCACTGTCTCTTTCATTTCTTTATTTCTCTTCCCAAATATTAAGAAAAAAAAAAGTTCCCAGCACAAGTGGATGGGCCAGGACATAACAGCTAAGCTAGCTGGGCTGAGAGGCAGAGCCACTTCTTTGTTTAATGTATTTAATTCTGTACGCATACATTTCCACACATGAGTGCGATCTTGCATGTGTGTTGGAAATGAGGCTTTCCCTACCCTGCTACTCAGAACACACTTGAGGGAATGAGTGTACCCACTGTCCTGACTGGATCCAGTGTCACTGACTGACTTGTAGGAACTCTTTCACTTGCAGTTCTTCTTTTTCCACTCTTCATTTTTCCCCCCAACAATATTCATTTGATGCAACATTTTTTGGTTCATTTGCGTAATTTCACTCCACTGATGGAGGATGTGAAGTGCAATCTTCAAAGGGTTTTTATGTTGTGTTACATGGATACTTTTGCCTGGTTGAATATTGTCACATGCACATGCGGATGGAGAAATGTGCACATGCAAATGTAAAAAAGACGGACTCTAAAACATGCAAACATACCATTGACTTATATGTTTTCCACAATTTTCACACTGATAGGATTATATACCCTAGATTTCCGATAGACAGAATAAAGCAACATCATTGCATAATTTCATGAATAAATAAGTTGTGACAGATGAGAAAGCTGTGATCCATCTGGTGCCATCTTTAGGAAGAATCACAGTGAACTCTGCAACATTGTTGGGAAAACAAAGTTTATCAGGTATTTAATGGAGGAATTACTTCAGTGCACCATGAGTGTAATCACAGTGAACTGAAAAGTTGTTGTAGGATGTTATATTAGACATGCAGAAAAAACACACATTAGCGCCGCATATGTATCCTGGCAACAAACTATACATCCCCAGAGAAGATTTAGGGCTTTAAACGCTAACATTGTCCTGATTTTCTTTTATATATATATATATTATATATTGTTTCTATTTATTGTAGTCAAGTTTAATTGAAGTTAAATGATTCCTGCACTTACTGCCAATTATTTCCCGAGATGATAGCTCACGCTCGGCTTTGGGTTTTCATTAAGAAAGCAGTAAAAAATAGAAACCTAAGCCTATCATCATCAATTATACGAAATGACAAAACACATTCATTAATAATCCACTTGTCTGAATTTGCATATGATTATACACTGTTTCCAATTAAGGAGAGGTGTTAACATGTTAAAGCCATGTGGCGCGATATAAATAAGCTGGTGTGTGTTTGTTTCCTTACGACATCCATCATCCATGAGAATGTTCTCATTAAAAGTGTCTCTTATTAACACAGACACCTTTTGAAATGAGAAAACTTGAGCCAAAGGTTTATAGCGGGAAAACTGTACACTTTCTCTGGCTGTTGAGTGCATATTATATTAAGATGAAAACTCTCACACAAACTTAAAAAAGCTGTACATCTGGTGTAAACTGCCACTTTGGTCTGTTTGAGGGTCCTGTCTTTAGAATTTATGATACAAGAAGTAACTTCATTTCCTTGTTGTTTAATAATATATTAAGATTTTTATTTATTTATCTTTTATTTTTATTGTGGTTGCTAAAGAAGCTCTTCTTTTGCTCTTATGTGTTGTTCTTATGAGCACTTTAATTTGTAAACAGACCAGCATGGTATAGCTGAGTTTATCAGCACTGACACAATAAATAATGCACGATTAAAACTTTGCACCACAAACACTTTTATTCAAGAATGAAAATATGCAATGTAATTTAAAAAAAAAATGCAATACAGACTCTGGTTGGACCCACAAGGTTGGGATGCATTGCTTAAAACTATATTCTGAAGTTGCAAAGTTTTCATGAACTTGCACCGAAGTAACTCTATTGCCAGACAAGAACATCACTATTGGACACTTCTGCAAAACCTCAGAATAGATTCAGCGCCAAGGATTTTAAATTGTTGTTATCTACAATACTTGTGCATGTCGACTACAGTATTACCAAGGTAGAGTTAGTCTAATAAAACAACAGCTTTAATTGCAGCTCTGTGACTCTCGCATAAAAATCTGATGGAAAACAGAATCATGAGGGCACTTCGGTCAGTTATTATTGAATTCTGTGTGACTGTGGTTTAGTGCAATTATGCAGCACAAAAGGATTTGTTTTTTTTGTTTTTTTACCTGTTGTTGCATGTCTTTTTTCACTTGTACACCAGAGGACTAGAAGAACAGTGGGAGTCACACTGTATGAATGGTCTCTGTATCCTCCCTCTTTCAGGACTTCATTCACCACCCTCTTCCCCTCTCTGTCTCTGAGGCAGAGGCTGATGGAACAGGGCACTTCAGCCCTTGCTGCCCTGTGTGTCAGGCTCTATTGCAGGAAAACCTGACTGCCAGTGAACTCAGATTGCTATAGAATTGTTGGCTCAGCCCCATCAGAGCCTCAGAAAACCGAGGACCTCCAACCTCAAGCAGTGAAGGAGTGTGTTTTTTCCAAATAAATTTCAGTCGGATAGTCAGACAGAAATAACCTGAGAAGGTGTGTATGGATGTGTGTGCGTGTGCTTTTTTATATGACTGAACTTGTCTCCTTTTATCATTGACCCAATTGATCTGCCCTCTGACTCCAGCCGAGCTGCTCAGTTCCGTCACACCACCAATGAGAACTGCACGTGCATGACCTCCGACCCTTTATGTGCTTGTTAGGGTTGTTGAATGTAGAAGGTTGTGAACTCCATAGAATATAGAATACTCTTGCTATGGTGATTGCGGCCATAAACTGCCCTTTCTGTCATTTCCTTTCATTCCACGGGCATGGACTTTATTGATTGTTTCATTTATTCAGTGTTAATCTTTTTTTTTTTTTCTGTACTGTCATTTGCCTCGAAGTTTTAGGCACAATTTAAAAGACAATGAATGCTCTACATTGCTATTTTATGTGTATATTTTGTGAATACTTTTGTGAGTATTTCTGTAGGTTGCTCTTTGTATTTCAACTCTTATGACCCCTGCTTGGTGATCAGCTGCACTGCATTAACTGTTTGTACTGGTCTGAATGACAGACCACGACTTTTGTATTTTGGCAGTTTATTCCCTCCACATTTTCTCCTTGTACACATTGCTGTCCATTAGTTTTTCTTGTCATGAAGATAGTTTGTTTTTATTGCAACAGAAAACAACATTTGCATATTCAGATGCTTTGTCTCCTGTTAATAAATGAACCCCTTTCTCACTTTTCCCACAGGATTGTATATTACTATGTTCAATAAAACCAGATTATGTATATATATACACTGTACACTTCCCTCTTCCACTTCTTTACGTAACCACCACTGTGCACCAAGAGATATTGAAAGTAGCTTGTGAGGTTCTTTTCATTGTGGGATTTTGAAAATACAATCTTTTCTGTAAGATGCAATCTCTGTAGCCCTTCCCAGCAGGGCATTTTCTTATTAACATTGCCGTCATTTTTATTACATGACATGTAAGGAACTTTTTTTTTTCATCCAAACAGATGAAATTCCGGATAATTAATACAGTCTGTCCTCATGATGACCCGTTTCATTGTTGCACGAGCCAATTCTCATTTAACACATGAGTGACGCTTGACATAGACAAATTCAAGTCAACTCTCAGTGATTATTGTTATGATGGGATGTCTTGAGAGGACAGAGGCAATGCGGTTTGGTCAGTGTTTCACACATACAACTAACTACAACTTGTGACATGTGAGTGTTAGTTGACATTTGGTGACACTTGAACGGCAAACACATACACAGAAACAAGCATGTTTATGCAGCTATATATAAACATGCACACGTACACGCAGTGGATGCCCTGTGGGGATGAAAAAGCTGTCCAGGCAAAGAGATCTGCCACCTCATAAACCAGTTAGTCCATGTTTATCTCTTTTATTTACTTAAAACACCATGTCCAAGTCATACATTTTGCCCAAAAGGAAAGTGAGCCTCTATCCCTGGCAGTGTTAACTCTCCATTCATCTAACCAGTGCTGTAACCTCCATCCCCCACCACCAGTCACACTCTTCTCCCGCTCTGCTTTCATTCTTCTACACTAAGAGCAGCCCAGCAGGCAGAAATAACCAGAAGACTGAAAAAAGGAAGTTTTATCACCCAACTTCCTGTTCTGTTTGGGTGCAAATGCATGTGCTTCCAGACCTGTCTTAGTCTGGGTCATCATAACCAGTCACAAAAGGGTAGAGTGCCACCTATTGGTGCACAACCCGAATCCTCTCTCCTCTCCGACACCAACACTCTCCTCTCCCTCCCTCCCTCTCTCTCTCCTCCCACAGACAAACTGGCACTCAACTCCTACACACTGACTCACCATATGTTTTTACGCACGCACAGAGAAAAATCACAGTTTGAACGCACGCAGTAATCGCACGCGCACAAAGGGGATGCACACAGATGCTCATGCATGCACAAATATACACAGAATGACAGCACATATTCATACCACTGAAAAAAACTGACAAACATTTCCAGCTGAACAATAATCACCAAATACATTACCAGCAGAGTTAACTTGAGTTAGTAGTGGTTAGATGAAGTTAAATGATGTAACAAGATTTATTTATTGATTTATTTTAATTTTTTTTTTTGCTTGTTTTTGTTTTGTTTCTTGCATGGCATTCCATTACGCCCTCCCTCCTCATCCTGTTACTGTTCTTCCTTCGAACCTCTGCTCTTCCTCAATAAGACCACTACTTGTGCATTTATTTCATTAAATTCTATACAACAATGGAAAATAAATACGCTTCAAGGGGTGATTCCTTGGAGGAAAAATATTAAATACTATCAGCTTAAGGTGGAGAGTAGAGCTTGAATGAGTAAAAGAGAGGAGAAAAAACGTTTTTTGCATGCAAGAATGTTGCACATTATTTGCTCAAATAAAGAAGTTAAAAGATCTTATCCAGAGTTGGCCAATATTGTAACATGAGTTTTGTGAACAGCTGCTTTGTTTTTATTTGACGAGAAGGAGGTGGATGTGAGTATCACTTTAATTCATCTGGTGAAGCTCCACACTATTTACTGTCAAGGTGATGTGAAATCCTGCAGGAACAGCAGGGTGATATGTGTAGGCAGAGAAAAAGGAAAGTAGCTTCTTCTGCTGACCTTTGATCCCCAGTAAAAAAAAAAAAACAACACATGTATTCAAAGAAGACACATGCAAAAGTAAATATGTGTTCTCCCTCACACACTAGCAGCAGGGTGATTGAGGGCAGCTTGGCCAAAGTGTAGCCATGTCTCAGTGCTCCTCCACTGTGAGCGATTTCCACAGCATTGTCAGCAGGCACCATATTAACCACATCAGATTCACTCACATGCCAGACTGTCACATGCACACTGATTCATCAACTTTCCACACTGTCAACCCGGGAGAGAAGAAGATAGAGAGGCAGAAGGATGGGGAGAGGGAGGGGTCACGCAGAGAGGAAAAGGAAAGAGCAAGATGGTGAGGCGAGAGATGCAAAGATGGAGAGGTGAGACGATAGTCAGGAGTGAGCTGGGCAGTGGGACAGGGGGATACTGATAAAAAGATGAATAAATAAAAGGAGTTCACAAGCAGAACTCCAGCTCGCTTGTTCCTGACATGCCGAGCGGGTGTTGGAGAAGAAACACACAACGTCAAACCAGCCAATAACCCAGAACGCCACGTGTCACACAGATGGGAAACATACTCAGACTCGCTCTTTCTGCCTCTCCCTGTGTGACAGAACCACAGAAACACAAGACGTGGCATTTTGTGTGGAGGTGCCTGCCGGATCTCATTTCATTTCGTTCCATCTCCTCTTCCTGTGAAGAATGTAATGTGGTGTCATGCACACAGATCCAGAATCCTATTTGCTGCTGAGTGGCAGTGTGGTCCATGGAACAATGCTTAGAAGGTTTCACTCATTGTGGAATGTCTTGAATGAATCTGCCACCAGGCATATCACATTTAAGCTTTTGAATATACAGGAAACTCTGGGCCTGAAGTGTTTTAAAGAGGGTTGATGCCGCATGGCCTTTATGGGTCTTTTATCGACCCAAGAAGAAAATCCTACATGTTTAGTTATATTATGCAATGTGTCAGTCACTGTTTGAAATGTAAATGAGGTCTGAAGGAGCTCTTTACAACTGAAGTGACTTTCCAACTCTCACTTGTTGCAAAACAATTTTGAACAGGGAGACACTGCTCTTTAGACTGATGACAACACAAATGATGATCCATTTCTTTTTAGCTTTTTTTTTTTTTTTCACTTCACAAGTATGATAATTTCAGTGATTTTGAAGTACTACAAGAGAAAGACACTGCTTGCACAGCAGCAGGGGAGTCTGCTAAATGTGATTACACTCTACTTACACATAGGAAGCAAAACTGAAATGACATGACGGAAATGATACCATACTTAACTCTGTATTTTTGGAGGCGAGCGGCTCCCTAAAATCCAGTGATCAGCTTAACTTTTCAGTTTGCAGCCTTTTTTCATGTATGTTTCGTGCAGAGTCCAACCAATGACAGAATTACATTGGACTTCATGTCAGTCCCAGTACAGTGTAAACTTTGGTAACAATGGATAAAATGTTCAGGTTAGTGCAGGTGATGTGATCAGGCATTCGGGGCTCTCCCTCCAGTGTAGAAGAGCATTCAGCATGAAAAAAATACGGATATCAAGAATTACATTGCATCGTCGTAATGTGTCTCATTATATATAATTGATCTAATAATTATCACCAAATCATAGTAATGGGATGTCATCATTCTCCAGGTCTGTGTCTAAAAGTCAAAGTTACAGTAAAAAGACAAAAGTATCCAGACATACCCCTTTATGTGGCTATACCCCCAACCCCATGGCAACAGCCCCGGGTAAGGGCCCCCCTCCACCCCAGCATGACCGTGCCCCAGTGGCCCAATGAGCTTGGTGTGGAAGAACTTGCCTGGTCCAACATCAGTGCTCAAATGCTCTTCTGCATGAATGGATAAAAATTCCCAGACACACAAATCTTGTGGAAAGCCTTTCCAGAAGAATGGAAGCTGTTATAGCTGCAGAGCTGTCTGTGTATTTAGAATGCAATGTCATTAAAATCCCGATGGTCAGGTGTCCCGGTACTTTTGTCTGTATAGTGTATGTGTCTGAGTGTACGCTCAGGCCTCATGAAAAAACATCCTCCCTCTACAAAATGTACACGCAGTAATTGAAATTTATTTGCAAAGGGTGATGATTACTTCTACTATTACTACTACTATTTTTACAATAATATTTTTATTATATAAATATAAAAAGGATAAAAAAAAATAATAACTGAGCATATAGCTGTTCTAAATTACAAATATGACTTTGACAGTTTTTATCCCATTATGAAGTAACTAATAAGCTTAACCTTGTTTGATTTGCTATTAGTGGAGAAATTGCAAAATCCTGATCTTCATTCAGCTCCAGTAACCCTGATGTGTAATTGACCTACAGACTGCTACATCATGATAGGTTATACATACAGACCCAGTCTCATTTCATGAAAATATATTTCCTTGTTAATTTGACAAAGAACATCCTGTTCTGATTAGACCTGCACATGGGGGACAGTTAAAAATAACCAGAGAATCAGTGACGAACGACCTCCTTCGATACACTCCAGCGCTCCACATGGGAAGCACCACGCTGGGTAGACGAGGAGCTTCGATGAGCATTTTAATGTAACATCAAAAACAGAGCCTCTATGAAAATGTTTTATTTGTTCTCTTTGATCACAAAACACATACCCCGCAGCTTTATTTGAGCAGCTGGCCAAATTAAAATTAAACTTGAATTAGAATTTGAACTTCAAAAAGATCCAAATCATTAGAAATCTCAAATATGAAAGCTGAAAGACTATAATAAGGATACAGCAGATCTGCATGATTTTGAATTCTCGTTATTAGTGTCTTCTTTTCAGGCAAATACCCGAAATACACTGACACATTGGTATATTGCCCTGGTGCAAAAGACACTGAGCACCAGGACTTATGTTTTCACAGAGGGGTGTAAAGATAAGCAGCTACCTGTGCTCATTTCCCAAACTACAAGAACTGAACTAATATCACTGCGACATCTAAAAAGATTTATGACTTATGTATGTTACTGGATGCCTTCCATTTCTATCAAGAGTGTGTACAACCATTCTCTAGCAGTGTGTGTAATGTTTCTTTGTATATTTGACTTTTAACTCTTGAGAAAAAAGTGGTGTTACATTCCTGACATTTTTTTTCCGCACTAGGTAATATCAAAAAAAAAAAAAAAAAAAAACTGAAGAAATTTGAATGATGCCTCCATTTGTTCAGAGATCAAAGATTCAAATTCCATTTTTTTCTAAGATGAAAATGCATCAGCCTCTGCAATAAAACCAGTGTTGGAATATGCATTGTCCTAAATTCATTTGGCTTCATCAGCTTATATGCATGGCTAAATGACATTCTGTGCAATATCGACGCGAAACAGAAAGAAACATACACCACCACCTGGGCCCCACTTAAAACAAAGCAGTGTTCTAATCATTTTTGGCAGTTCAAATAACCTCCTGCCATTGTAGGCATAGAAATATGGTGCACTCTTTGGCAGCATTAAACTGGTCTCTATAAAGCCTCAACATAGCAAGTCCTCCAAGTATATCATTAAAATTCCTCTTGATACCATAGCAACCAAGTTTTTTTTTTTTTTTTTTTTTTATTGCAAGAGGTCAGTTAAAGCCTGTAGAGAAGATGGCAGGGCACCAACGGCTGGGCCTCCCACGCTGGCAGGTGAAAGGTCACATTTCAACTTCTGCATCAAGCTTCTTCCAAACAAATTACTCATGAGTACACATCTATTTCTTTATGCGTGTAGCTCATGTCCTGGCCGTGTTTTCCATGCAGACACACAATAGCTCTCATTGTAAGCAAAATCCAGACTTGTTATGTTGGTTCTTGCAGTATTTCTCACCATCTTTGCAAACAAATTTTGCACAAGACTGCGGATACCATTGTAGTGAAGATGAGGAATTTATTCATCTGATCCAAACAGTTTCATGTTTTATTTCACTCTGAGAGTATAACTTACAAATATCAGTTTAGATAGTTGCTGCAATTGATAAGATTTTAAAGTTATTACGCATAGGTTGTTTGCCAGGATAAGAAAACAGCATTTGGTTACATGTTGTACAAATGTATCTGAGTTTAAGGATACAGTGTGATAATGAAATTGATGCAGTTTGTACACCCAGTTTTTTATGAGGAGAAATAAACAGACATGATTCTGGGGCCCATGCGACTAGCTGATTAAATTATAATCAAAATCATCTTGTTTGAACAAGGCATGACAGATGAACACATCATTACGTGTTTGCTCCACACAAGACAAAATAACAAAACTGTGAAACTCCTCCCCTCCTTTTGCCACTCAGTGTCTTAATGTCTTTCAAAATGTAGTATATGTGCATATCAGAATAACAGAAAGTTATTACATTATAGCTTTTAACCATTTAGGCTTGATGTAAAATGTGAATGTAAAATATATATATATATATATATATATATATATATATATATATATATAAAACAGTCATATTGTGGGAATTCATCACAGAGTGGCATGTGACAACAGATACGTGTGAACAGTGTCAGGTTAATGGGACATGGAGGAGAGTTTTTATGACCTTGCTGGCCATACTGGTGATGTCTGTAATGACACCTAAAACAAGGGGGGTTAACTCCCTCCCAGGCTTTTTTAACTGAGGATAGGACCATATAAACCTGTGGTTATCCTCAAGGACTGCAGCACAAGTACTAATATTTGTAGCAAATTGTCATTGACTTTACTTCATTTTCTATGCTTCACACTTTCATCTTTAACGTCAGAAGTAATAAGGCATTCATTCAGAGTGTCAAGTTTAGTCTTGCTACTGGAACTGCAGTTTAGGCAATACATAGTCTATGTGAGGATTACAAGGGGGAGGGGCGAGAGAGAGAGAGAGAGAGAGAGGAAGAACATACTCAGTGATTGGAAAAGCTGATCTGTACTTACAGAGGGAAAAGTGCTATTAAGCAGCTTGGTGTGACCTCAACATCAAGATTATACTGTAGTTATGCAGCACAGTGTGAAAGCATTCAGTCATTAATTAACAACAACAACAAATAACAATAATAATAAAAAAAAATCTTTTGTCCTGTGCATAACATATTAAAATTTAAATTATTAGTATGGATTCCACGTTTTGTTTTTTAATATTTGTGTTTGCAGTGGTACATACATACTAACATGCACAGCACTAAAAATGAGGAAAAAAAGAAAAATCTGTTGATACACTGTCAAATCTGTACGACACTTCTAAACCAGTATATAAATAGCTATAAGCAATTTATAGGCGCCGTGATTTTTGCATTAAAGCATCTCTATATATCAAATGGGCTTCCTGGCTCCATGCATCCCAGAACGAGGAAAAAATAGTTTTACTGGCAGCTTAAGAGCAGTGAGAACTCCTCAAATCAATGCATTCAGCTTATTTTCTTGGCATTTTCATATTAGCTATAAAGAAGCTAGATCAAGACTGGGAGGAACCAGGAGCCGAGTGATGCGGAGGGAAGAGAGAGTTCAAGAGCCAGAAAAGGAGGAATTTAAACACAGTGAAGTGGCTGAGATTTAAGGAGGCTGAATGTTCATTGAACAGTAAAGGTATTTTTATTTATATATACTTACTTTTAAACTTAATTCACAAGCTGAAGTGGACACAAACATAATTCATGCTCTTGAATAACTGTGCTTAATGACTCCTTTATGCATTTATGAAGCAACTGCATTGTGGCTGTACACACATGTCTACCTGCAAGGAAGTGGCACTGGATACACAATTTTTCATTGCAAATAGCTCTTCTCTTTCTTTACATGTAGCCACACACACCTGATGACTCTATGAAACATAAAGTAAGCAAAAACTCACACAATGACATGTGATCCACAAAGTACACGGATCTACCTTGCCAACTAGCATCGCACTTTAATGCAAAACACAATCTTCTGGCACCTGATTTTTTTGCTCCTCTTTTTTTTTTTTTTTTTCCTCTAACATTGCATATCTTAAGTGGAAGATTGATGACATGCTGCATGCTGTGGACAGAACCTATGCTAATAAGGAACACAGGAGATCTCCCCTGGGTTTAGAAAGCAAGTTGAACGAGGAGAAGTAACAGTGACTCCTGATTCTTCACTGTGCGTATGTGTGAGGGCAAGCGGGTGGAAATGTGTGTGTTTTTCTGTTGAAGGTGATAGTAATGTGTGTTTAAATGGACGTCCATGTGAGCACACTTGTATGTATAAATGTGGATGCATAGGCCTATATGGGTTTGGTGTAGTAGTGGTGGTGGTGGTGGGGTGGGGTGGAGGGGGGTTAGAAATATTAGTCACAAATAAGGTCAAGTCCATATTACCATGGTAACCCACCAGAAGAGACCAGCTGGTCCATCTGTCCCTCGGCTAACTTTGAGTCGGTTCTCCCACACCTCATAGCAGCTGCTGTTGTTATAGTCATACAGGATCTGCATGTTCACTCAAGCAGAAACATCCGATACTTTGCGGTTTCACTTGAATCCAAATCTGAAGAATGTGTTCACGAAATACAAAAACTGGTATTCAAAGCATCCACTATTATTATTTACAGCGAACAAATAATTCCTCCTCTTTGGTTATACGAAAGGTCAGACAATTCAGTGGTATTTTATATTTTGAGAGAGTGGGAGGGTCTTTTGTGCTGTGGGTCATAAAGGTCAGCAGTCCTTTCTGCGTATCAGGGCTTCATTCCTCTGAGTTTGAAGGACCAATAATGATTGCTTATTATCTGAGCTTTTTTCACTAGCCAACACCTTTGCTCCTTTACCCTTCATCCCATCAGAATTGGTAGCATCCTACCTTTCATAGCAGCCAAACTATAACAAGACAAAATTTGTTTCCATGTATGTGAGCAGTGGATAGTACAGAACAGTAAATAACATTCAATAAAGAACTGTCTCTTAACCTGACAAGTAGCAGAGACTTTCATATGAAGCCCTTTCATGCACAGACCGCCACAGTAAGTGCACCCAGAGTCGATAACCATTCCTGTAACACGGGCAATTTCAACAACATACACTTTATTCAACCACAACTGCTCCATTGCTTGCCATTGCAAGTGTCAACAGAGCACTGAGCAGTAACAACCCTCTGCTGTAGAATTAAATAAAGTATCATAACGCAGTGCTGAGTTCTCAGACCTGAGTTTAGGAGGTGTCTCGAGTGCAAAAAGCACCAGTTTAAAAGGGCAGTGAAATAAAGCCCATCAAACTGGTCCCTTTAATCAATGGACTGGCCTTTTCTGCCCCACAATGCCATCACTCCTGCAGGGCAACAAGACCAGGGTCACAGTTGCGTAACGTGTCCGGCTGGAGTATTTTCAGTCTGTATGTGAAATGGATATTTTTCTGGGTAATTTCTCACCATGGCGGCCACACTGATTATCATGTGACTGTGGGGGGTCCAGAGCCGAGAAGCTAATGAACTGCTTACATAAAGACTTCTGCCAAGGTTGTCTCTCTCCGTCAGGATGTCTGGGGAACAGCTCACTGCTCACTGGAGCGGGGCATTCATATCATGGATGGGCTTTGGGAGAGAGAGAGAAAGCAAGCAAGTCAGAGGGAGAGAGAGAAAGAGAATAGATGAGAGGGAGAAATAGAGGGAGAGAAGGGAGCAAGGGAAAAAGTTGAGAAAATAACAGATGGCGAGCTATAGCGAGCTGGCTGACTGGATGAGTGGGTGGATGGATGAGGGGACAAGAGGGGGATATATATGTTGATGAATGAATGGATTTATACATTCTTAGGTGATCAGAGAAAGGGAATATGAAAACAGCTTGGGGCTAAACCTGTCTTTGATGTAACAATCATTTTCTGATCTCTGCTAACGATGTTGCAGCCTATAAACCAGAATTCACCTTAACTGTGACATTTAAAAAACGAAATATCAATAGCATGTTAATAATACACATATGATAATATCATGTAAATAATCCTGCACACTTTAAATAATTTCCATTTACTTCTGTTCACACTTGTGACGAGCGGCAGTAACGCTCATTAATGCTGGTTGCCGCCTGCCATAAGAAAAGATAAGAACTAGTGTGTGGCAAATGCAAAGTCATGCAAAGTCAAGTCGGAGGAGATGGGAGTGAAACACGTTAACGTTGTTAGGAATATTCTGTAAAATTTTTATAGACGAGATAATAATGTTCGTGTAAATTATTTTGTTCAATCAAGTAGTGAATATCTGACACTGTAAAAAAAACTCTAGTCCATACAAATAAAATGACAATACAAAGGATTAGATCGGGTTGTAAGCATTATGAAAAACCTCCACCTAATACACCAAATACATGGGAGCAAAGTTGTGCCACACAGTTGTTATGGCTGAATGGCCCTTGTCTGCCTGGACACTTTCAGCCTTTTTTGACTGGCTTACTTTGATATCTAAAAGACAAATCTCTCTTCCTCTCTCTCTCTCTCTCTCTCTTTCTCTCTCTCTCTCTCTCTCTCTCGATAGATAGATAAATAAATGGATAGATATCTGAGGTGCAGAAAAGACAGAAAACAATGTGGTCATGTGGCCATGTGGTCGACAAAGTTAAGACACTTAAATTACAGAAAAATTAAGTGCCTCAAATGAGTGCAGTACCATAAGTGTTTGTTTGCAAATATACTATGGGATTAGTCTGTGATCCAGTCAGTGCATATTAATCCACAGTTGAAAATAGTCCTCGATGAAATTAGCTATTTTTGTCTTTTCTCTTTCTTGTCTTTGTTTGAGTAACATTTACCAAAAATTATGGTGTCCAGCTGTTTAAATAAAGTACTGTGCCTTAAAGAAACCAAAAGCAAAACAAAACAAAAAAACATGATCTGTTAAATAATATGTTTTTACTTTTAGAAGCAGGAGTTTTTTATTTTGGGCAAATGTTTAATATTATCTCACAATACTCTTGTTAAAATTCAAAACTTATGACTCAGTACAGCGCTGTGCTATAGTATGCTAATTTGTTCTTGACTGTTACCTAGGGAAACTAAATAATAATGTGCCTCTGACTTTTATTCCAAAGACACTGTAGACTTCATATTGTGCACAGGGAACGTGACTGTAGTGCAAGTCGGTGAGTTAAGCTCAATCAATAACATCACTGATTCCTGACTATTTGCTGCAGGCTATGTAGTTGATCTTATGTAAAAGCTGTGTGCTTGTGGGTGGTTTTGCATGACCAAGCTGAAAGTCCTAAATAAAACCTAAATAATCCCTGCTGAGATTACAGTATGACTGAAACTGATTTTTTACTCTAATTTAACAGCTTTCGTTCCTGGCAATATATTGCTTGTGTGATAATCTTTTCCTGCTGCAAACCAGTCATGGCATAATATGATTTGGTATACAGGAACAAACAATTGATGGCACTATTGTAAAATCATCAACTGAAAAAAGCCTTTAGGACTAATTCCTAAACTAGCTTTCACATTTATACATTTAGTATTAATTTATTTCTAAACTTTATTTTCAGACTTATAATTTGCAGCTCTACTGATATTACATGGAAATAAAATCTGTGAGTAATCTAACCTAATGAGACTGTTGAGTGCACACTAGGGGGCATGTTACATTGAAGAATAAGCAGGATGAAGGGAGGACCAGGGGAATGAGAAGTTTGTGTCCATTATATTAAGTAAGAGGGAGACTCTTAGCGGTAACGATAGGGGAAGGGGGGCAATGCAGAATGATGAAGAATGATATCTGGAAGATGGAGACATGAACAAATGTTAAAGGTCAAAGCATTAGCCGAGGTAAGTTTGAAGTAAATGGTTAAGGCATATTGAAGAGGAAGAGGAGAGGCAAAAGATGAAGAAGAGATGAAAAGAGGCAAAAGCTTTAAGAATGGCAAGATACCAAAACCAAACTGGAGAAAGAAAACTGGGAAAGCTGGGAAGCGTTTGTGTCTCTGTGTGCATGGAACGGGGCATAAATAATTCCCCTTTAATTCCAATGAAACAGAAAGAAAGAAAGAAAAAAGCAAGAAAGAAAGAAAGCAAGAAGGTGGGCTGAAAAATGGTGCGAAGAAGACCAGATATGTGCGGAACAGAAAACAAATAATAAAGCGTAACAGAGTCATTTATTAAGGCAGAGCGGTGAGCAAAGAGTGAATTGGAAGAAGATAAATTACGGGGGGTGAGGGAGGAAGCAGAGGGATGAGAGACATGTAACAGTACAGGTGAACTTAGGATAAGGGATGAGGGGCGGATGTAATGGACACTGTAGGAAGCAGATAAGGGATTGACTGGATGGACGGGTGTCGGTGGTTGAATAAGTGGATGGATGGATGGATGATGACTGGATGGATGAATGGGTGGGTGAAGGTTGTAAATGATAAAAGATGGGGTTGCCAGAGAAAAGAAAAGAGAAGGGAAGCGTCTCAACATGGTCAATGTGCCGAGTAGATGAGTGAGAGTGGAGAGGGAAGTAAGCATTAAATGATAACGGGAACTGATTAGGGCAGAGATGCATGACAAAAAAATGAGTATAGAAATGCAATGCATTTACTTGGAAACAGCTATACCAGTGATGGCGACGACGACGACGATGATGATGATGATGATGATTATGCATTGCCTCATAAAGCCCAACCTCTCTATTCTCTATTTCCCTGGCATGGATGGGCTGCCTGACAGAGATTGCTTCCCACAGAAATGTGCATCAGGACTTGTGTAGCGGTATTCCACGTCAACCAATTTACAGCCCGGACTAATATGCTGACGGTGCTCAAGTAAATACGTGCTCCAAGGAGAACCTTCAGGCTGATGTTGAGTTGACATATTTCACATCAGCATATATCATTTTAGGCCTGACATTCAACCCAAACAAGAGAAAACATTCCTCTTCCCACAGCCCATGGTGGCACAGCTGTCATCCCACAAAACCCCAGACAACAATAGATCCCTTGAAAATTATTACTTCCAGGCCATTTAACATAAACAGACCTGCTAACATAAAGGTCACAGGTTTGATGTATTCAGCATAAAGTGGACTTAAATTATAATTATATTATTCTATTATAAATTATTTTTAAAGATGATCTTAATGGTGAAAAAGAAGCTGGGAGTCAGGTGGATGTGAAAATAAAACTCATATAACATATATAATGACTGATCAAACCATTTCAGTAACAATAACGTAACACAAACGCTATCTACTTAACTACAAACTAGAAGGGCACTTGGAAAATGAATTCTGTGTTATTATTTTGCTATGTTGGGGATGTTTCAGAGCGATCAGCCTTTGGTTAATGAGCTTCATTAACAAGGTGCAGTTTGGGAGGTCTGACAGAAGGTTAAAAACCTAGCGACCAGGTTCCACTCTCATCTGCTCTGTGAAGTGAAACAATAAAAAAAATACAGTGTTTTATTTCTTAGATTCACTGCTTTGTTGTCACTAACGCAGCTCCCTCTCTTCATTCATTGTCTAACTCGACCACAGAAGGGGCCAACTGAATCCTCTACTCATTCTGTAAAGTGAAAAATAATTTGTGCGATTCGGATCTGCACCAAAATTTAATGGATTCTTTCTTGGCCCATGCTACACCCTTCCACCAAGTTTCATGAAAATCAGGCCAGTAATTTTCCCATAATCCTCCTGACAAATAGACCGGACCAAAAACACGACCTTCTTGGCAGAGATTAAAAACAAAAAAGACAATTAGTTTATCAGTTTGGTACAGTCTAATTGGCCACTGCCAGTATTTAATATCTCTCCCTGTACAGGGTGCATCTATTGCTCAAGTACGACAAGACGTCCTTCCAACAGCAGCAACCTCAGCACTGGTAATAAACATTACAACAACGTAAGATAAATTAAAATGAAGACAAGCCAAAGTATGACTGTATAAACATTAACTAAATGTGCAGCCTGAAAACAGAACTAATGCACTGCCAATAATAATAAACTAAGATGTATGAAACAAAAGCTATGTGTCATCATTTAATGTATCTCTTTGCTGATTATCTGCAATGTCAAAATTGGAAAGATTAACAAACTAAATGAGGAGGAAATTGAGAAAACTGTCAAGTGTTAAAAGTCCAATGTGTACGATTTAGTGGCATTTAGTGTCTCCAATGCTTGTCTCACTGTCCACTACGGTGTTCGCTAAAAGCAGAAAAGATCTGAATAGCCCTCTCTTTTGTTTGTCCCTTCTGGGCTACTGTGGAAACATAGCAGTGCAACACTGTGGCCTCCATGGAAGCATCATCTGTCTGCAGATAAAAAAAAAAGGCCCATTCTAAGGTAACAGTGATTATGCACTAATGAAAACATAATGATAACACTCCTTTAATCCTCCTGAATCTTACATACTGGACCTTTAAGGTGCAGCCATCACAGCTTTGTTCCATGTCTTCATAAGCCATGGTGGTGTGACAGTGAGCCAGCCACCAGAACCCTGAATTTCAGCCATCATTAGTTTTATTATTCACCCTTGAAGTTTTTTTTTATTATTATTATTTTAACTGTTCTATATTCTCAAATGTCTCCTATTAAAAAGAAGTATGAGTTCATAAAGAGACAGCAAAGATTTAATCCTTTTTCCCTCAAGCTCTCTCTGGAGTTGTTTGACCTGCAATTTAGCTTACATCAAAAGCACAGTCAAAATTCAAAATTCAAGTATTTTTGGCACAGACTTTTTTCTTCTTCTTTTTTTTTTGTAAAGCTAAAAGTCCGATCTGCCGTCTCAGCAGCTGATGTGTTCAGTCTGTCACTGAACGAGACGCTGAACCATTCCTGCCAATTTTAAAGAGCTCTGGGTGAGAGCATAAGCTGCATGCCAACGTGTAAATAAATATGGACGGCCACCTCTCCAGTGATGTTCTTTCAGAAATAGATACAGGGGTCAATCACTACCTTGTTACAGCAATGTCAGAGGGGTTTGGAAGTAGAAGAGACCCATGGGTTGGTCTTAGCCTCTGCCGTAAAACATGCCTCTGCTTGGAGAAGGTGTGGAAAGCAAAATAGAGAATACAGAAACTGAACATTCTTAAGGAAACTGAACTCCTCAAAAGATTTCAAAAACACTGCCTCAGAGGCCTGACCGTCAACTGGGGAGCTAAAATAACTATCATCCTCAAATTTACCACCAACTTTGACATCACTATAAATGTGCACGTGTCATCTTAGGAGAATGAATGGCTCCAGGTGTCAAACACAATTTGGCTTCCTCTCCAGAGACTGATGTCCTGGCCCTGGAGGTCAGAAAAAGCATCAACATGACAATTCGAAATCACAGAAATGCCACAGGTGCTGGAAGAACACAGGACACAGGGGTCAAAAATGAGGAGGATTACAGTGTTAGCTTCAGGACCGCGGTGATATATGGTAAGTCAATCATCGTACAAAAATGGAATACACCTTTTTTTTTTTTTACATGCCCAAATGGTCCTAAAATGTACACTATTACATTGTTATAACTGACAAAGCAGCTGCATTTCTTATTTGTGATTTGTAATTGCACTTTTTCTAGATAAAATGGCATCATGGTTTTGGGTTTTGTTTTGTAATGTCTGTTTTAAACTCGCCTTCCTACCTTTTTTGATAGCTACTTAGTTTTCGCCTGTATCTCTAGTGCATCTAAGTCTGTTTTTTTTTTCTTTCTCAGTACATGAAGTCAGTACCATGCGTGTCTAAAATTCCACCTTTTTCTCAGCGTTTGGAGATTTGTTTGGTGTTCCTGACCTTGAATGTTTTTTTCTCCCTCTGCATTTTGTTTTCCCCTTTTAGACTGCTTTTCGGGTTTGACCCTTGCCTGCTTCACCATCCCCTGCACCTTGTACTAATTACCTTTTTGTGTTCAGTAAATTGTCAAACTGCACCAGCTCAGCCTCTGTTGGTTGTACCTTCCTTGTGTTCTTGTTGCCCAAAGGTAGCAACGGGAAAAATAAACCAACCAGTTTTTCAAAGCAGTTCATAGGGTTCATAGGTTTGACAGCATGTTTATGAATTAAGATTCAGTCTGATGCTCATTTTAATGGTTACCTACATGTAGAAGACCCACAAATTCCCATTTTACTGCCCACCAACTATCCCCAAATAGTTTGCTCCATTAAACAGAGATACTAAAGTAGTTATGCAGGCACACTGTTATTAAAGTCAGTTTGATTTGGATGAAAGACTACAAAAGCTAAGTATGTTTTATTCACTGTGATACAATATTGACTGAGAGTTTAATGTTAGATGACCCTACCAAAGCTCAATGAGCACACCAGGTCAGAATATGAAGGGACCTTCATTCTCATTCATTCTTCAGTCTCACACAAGCAGCCATGTACAAGGTCTTACTGTCCCAAACCAGTGTACTGTCATGTAGAATTTCTTTCTAACCTTTTGACACCACAAGAAAAAAGATTGTGTACCAGAGATAAAATACATCAGAACACATCTGAGAGAAGAATCTGTTTTAAATCGCCGTTTCAAACCTAGCCTGTCAAATTCGTATTATTTTTATTATGTTTTGAGTAATTAGATTCTGCTTTGGCTGCTATCCTTTGTGAACATAGTATTAATTGAACTTAATTGCTAACCTTGATCTTGAAACTACAACCTACTTCTTGAGTTAGACCTAACCTGAATAATGTCCATACTTTGTTGGTACATCTTTGTGCCTCACAAAAACAGAAATGTAAGCATGGAGGTGTTAAGTGGAGGTGTTGTGCACACACACACACACACACACACACACACACACACACACACACACACACACACACACACCACCCCCACTGAATGTCAGTATACCTTCATGCAGCAACTTTATCCATCATCATGGTGAGACTTTACTGCAATAATCAAGCTACTTCTTATTCCATACACTGTTCACCGGTTCATAAAAAAAACCATCACGGTGGTGAATAGAAATTTGAGCTCATTGTACTAAATACTATACAGACAAAGGTATTGGGACACCTGACCATTACACCAACAGGGACATTAACGTCATCTTATTCTAAATACATAGACAGCTTTGCAACAGCTTCCACTCTTCTGGAAAAGCTTTCCATAAGATTCTGGAGTGTTTCTGAGGGAACCTTTGCCCATTCATTGCAGTAGAGCATTTGTGATCTCAGGCACTGATGCTGGACCAAAAGGCCAGGCTCACGATTTCCTTTCCAGTTCATCCCAAAGGTGTTGCATGGGGTCGAGCTCAGGGCTCTGTGTGGGCTAGTCAAGTTAACTCATTCAACCATGTCTTTATGGAGCTTTGCTTTGCGCGCTGGGGTAGAGTCATGCTGGAATAGAAAAGGGCCTCCAAAAAACTGTTGCCACAGAGTTGGAAGCATAGCATTGTCCAAAATGTCTTTGTATGCTGAAGCATTAAGATTTCCCTTCACTGAAAGAAAGGGGTCTAGCTAAAGTATGAAAACCAGCCCCATCCTAATACTTTTGTCTATTGTCCCTGTACACAAATGTTAACATGCACAGTCATCCGCAATATCAATAAAGAATATGTTTTGGAGAGCAAGAGCAAGGATTTTTTAAAACTCTTTCCATTCACATCACCAAAGAGTGACAAGCTTTCTGAACACATTTAACCCGTAAGGTCTTTTCAGCCACAGCACTTTATCCAAAAAGGGATTGATGCTTAAGAGAATTTGAACCTACACTCTACTGTATGTGGTGCTAATACAACCACTGCAGCCATCTCAACCACCATCACACCTTATTACCTCTGTAAGCTCCAGTGGTCACCTCTCCCTCACCAATGTGGTCGAGTGCCTTTCATCAATCACAGTCAACAAGCTAGAGAAGCTGAATTGAGGTCTGGTAGGGGCTGAAAAGCATTTGGGACAAGCTTATGTAGCCTAAACATACAGCCGATAAGCACTGTTTACACATATGTGACATTTAATCAGAATTTTATTTACACTTCTGTATGATACAGAGACTCATTAGGGCTGTACACACATTTGTCCTCTGTATTCAATTTCCAGATTTTTTTCACGCATGTTTACACACAAACACACACAACGCCACACAGTCAGTGCTGTCAGTTTAGGTCCTCATCGCACCAACATCAATCTTCATTAAGCACTTGACCTTGAATGTGACTGGCGAAGCATGGATGATATCACCTCGCATGAAGCTAGAGGGCCATTGTGTACTTGTGTGTGTGTGTGTGTGTGTGTGTTAGCACATATTACCGTGGAGATGTGTGAACAACGAAAATGTCCACTTTTGTGTCCATATGTGTGTAATACAGACTTGGAGTCTTTGCTGTGGAACATTTTTATGTCACAGCAGCAGAACTTATTTCCCTTGCATCTTTTTTAGAAAGAAAAGGAAAGACAGAAGAAAATCTTGTTTACAAAACCATTATTCTGGTAATGCATGTCAACACAAAAATCAGGGTCGCAGTGTGTGTATGCAATGAAGAAATCATTTGCACCAGCTATGCGGAGTTTTTGTTTATTTAACAGCCTCAATTTATTTTTGATGCCTCTATATAACAGACTTGAGGAAAAGCATTTGTGAGGATGCTTGCCACTGGGTCTGCAGTGAGACAGGTGTGCTTGCAGCTGGACCAGGCTGCTCCTGTTCCTGATCTATGTGGGCGTTCCTTCCTTCAATGCCCACAAGCTGTTTATCTAAAGCCCCGCTACAGCACACCTCTTTCTCCTGCTCTTCGACATAGCTGCATGGCTGAAGGTCAAAACAGCAGGTGATTATTCTGCCAGGAGGTGGTCATGCTAATCTCAAAGTTGTTGTTTTTTTTTTTTTTTTCTTTTTGTTATTTTCTTCATGACTTGTTGCATGCTGTGATAGAATTGCTAATATGTTGACCATTCAGTGAGAAATCTCAGAGTAAGTTTTATTTTCAAATCACAAGAGGGAGAAACCAGTCCAGTCTAATAAATTGCTTCATAATTCCAATTATCAATTTTTTCCAGTACATCCATTAGTCGGCCAGATTGCTAGTGATGGGGCTGGGTTGAGGCTACCTCACTTTGGCTTTTAGAGACTCAAAATTCCAATTCACCCCATCATCTAACCAACTAATTCCAATCCCAAGTAAATTAGCTCTTGTTCCAGTAGATAACCAAACACGAGTTCACTCAACAAACTCACGTGGAATCTAATGTTACGAGTTGATATGTGAAGTGTAGGCTCTGACTTCATCACTCCTCACAAGGAAACACCACAGCATGAAGGGGAATGTAGACTGAGTACTTACAGGTTGATGTTAGGGTGGAGCTGTGGCCTTGGAGGATTGTTGTGTTTGCCCTAATATACATGTGGAGGGGATCTTAAATGACGTGCAGCTACTTTTGGCAGTGACATGCTGAAAGGCAGACGCTTATTTTCGCTGTTACTCCAAATATGACTTTCTCTCTCTCTCTCTCTCTCTCTCTCTCTCTCTGTCTCTCATCTCTTTCACTTCCTCTAATGTTTTCTGAGTGTCAACAGCTTCTAATAAATGAGCATTAAAGAGTGAAAACAAAAATAGCCATCAAATTTTCCCACTTTTGTTCCTGCTAGACTCCAATCAAGGAGTGGTAATCGTTGGTCCGTTAATAAGATATGAGAGATGTTGTCCTGTGGTGATGACATCACATTGCGTAAAGGTGCAGTAGATGTTTCTGGAGAAAGATAATCTGTTGTTCAGTCTCATTCCCAGGTCGTCCATTATTTGGGAATGAGACTCAACGAGTGGTTTTTGGTATTCGGTCTGAACACATGCAGTTGTTTGAGGGTTCCTTCTGTGTCTGAATGAGATGCAGAGAGACGTGAGAAAATGGCGGAAATGAAATATGGTGTTTCCTGCTCTTCTTTCATTTCTCTCTCTCTAGTTACCTGCATAACTCTCTTAACCTGTCACTTAAACATTTTCAGGTCCAGCTTGGCGTCCACAGCTCAAACTGAGACAACACACAAGGAACTGAAAAGTGTTGCTATTGCAGTGTTATTGCATCCTGTGCTCATGTCAGTTTTTATTACAGTTTTAATTACACTAAGTTGCACTGTTATTACTTTATCCTTTTCCACAGTTCCACAGTTACACATGTAAGCTGTTTTTATTCTTTTTCTACAGAGACCTGATGACAAGGGTAACTTCAAAGCTTAATGCAATGCATGACAGCAACGGCACCATCACTGATTTCACACATCTTAACCGAAGAGTCAGTGGGGAGGAAATCTGTGCTTGTTTCAAAGCAGTGAAGCACAGCACAGAGATCTTCAGAAAGAAGGAGATAAATTAACTGGAGAAAATGACAACTTTTCAGCAAATGATTACTTCATTTGATCTGGGAGTGTGTACAGCAGGCCATCGTTCTGCGTGCAGTGCTATTTGACACATACAGATATGCCAACAACAACTCTTTAGGCATAATTAATCATAGTGATATGAATATAATAAAGACATCCTCTCAGTCTTGGCTGCCTGATAAGAACTGAAAAGCAACTTTTTGTGGCTTCATCCCAGAATAGCACCTTCATACAAATTCACAGTTTTGCTGAATGACTGAATGATATGCTTTAATGAGGTAGGAGATGTGTGAAGAATCTTCCTTTTCCCTCTGTTCTCTCCCTCCATCTCTCTTTTTTTTTATTCTGTCACTTTCTCTCTTTCAAACACACACACACACACACATACACAAATACTCCTACACCTCCAGAAATAGAGGCAGCAACAGTCTCAGTGAATATCTCAGCCCACATGTTGATAATGTCACCTTTTCAGTGTTTCATTACCTTGTGCTAACAAAGAGAGAACATCTCTCTCTCCTCTCTATCTCTCTTTCTCTCTCTCTCACTTTGTCTTTATTTTGGGATCAGTGGGATGTTTGAGGAGCTGTCATTCTATATAATTGCCATAGCTACACTAATGGTGCCACACTGTAATTTCTCCATCGCATCTGGAGAGTGAAGAGAGTTTACGATCCATTAATATCTACACTAACTTGTTCTGCACTCAGAGGAAGTATCGGACAAAGATAAGACAGTATGGAAACAAGACATATTTATTTTTATACATAACAAACATATTTAGACATGTAAAGGACTTCTCCACAATGACAATAAGTTGATCTTCATAACACAAATGACCTGTGACATAACTATTCCAAGAAGCACAGCCACCAGGGTTGCATCATTAACTTTTTTTTGTCGTGACTGCTGCTGGAATAGCATTTTTCATGATCTCTAGTTCTGTTTGGTTGTATTTATCTCAGAGCTGCACGGTTAGCATTCACGATCTGAAGGCGTGCCCCAAAATCTTTGGAACAATACGCAGGGAATCAGAATCAGAAGCAGCGTTAGAATTTAAAAAATATGTCCTGCTAAATGTAACTGTAAAATATAACTGTAATAAATTACTCAATCGTACTCAGTTCATTTCATAACTACTGCACTTGTAGTAGTTATGAAATTAAAATTCAGGCATCTGTGTTGTGACCTGTGTTATATTCTGAAAATTTGCTGAGTGTAAATACATTTGCATTCTATTTTTATTTTGCACTACATTACACTGCTTATTTGTTGTATATAAACTTTTTTATATTGCTTTGTATGTTGCGATTTTTATATTTGATTGTTTTTTTATAGCTTATTGTGTGTAATTCTGCTGCTGCACTGTAATCTCCCAGCCTGGGATCAATAAAGTATATCTATCTATCTAATTGAAGATAGACGAAGAAAACAGAAAAATCCATTCTTATCACATCTCATTGCAATCACAACCAACCATTAGATATAAGAAAAATTAAAACAAAAAAAACACACATAAAATATAAAGATAGTCTCAATCAGCATATGTATATACTCAATAAGTCAGGGAGCCTGTGATGTGTCTGCAAGACTGTACATTTAAATATCCATCTATTTTTTATCTATTTTTATCTATCTATTTATATGAAAATTTCTTTTCAATCACATACATTTCCAAGTTATGTTAATCTTTAAAAACAATATATATATTTTATAGGTGAAATCTCTCCCTTTCTGGAGGACCACCATGTGACCTTGGTATAGATTTTATCATCTTATATATTTTATTAGGCGCACAGAAAACACTAAAGAAGCAAAGTCACATAATTGTTCTCTGATGCCTGAGTGACAGCAGTGTACAGTTTCACAAGGTAGAAACAACGTCCAGGAAAAGTATTTGAAGGAAAGCAACTAAGCATTGGAGCAGATGGTCAGTGAGATTTTAATGCCCAGGCCAAACTAAACTGTTGCACGTTGGTTGGCTAAATCTCAGGGTTATAATCAGTGTTATGTAAACTGACGAGTGAAAGCACTGCTGCTGCTGTGTGGTCTGCCTCCGCTCCCTGGCCTTACGCGCTCGCATCCGCAGCACTGTTGGTGTGTATATGTTCAAAGTGTATTCACAAGCAGACGTCAGTGTTTTTGAGAGGGAATGGGAGAGAGGAGCCAGTATGGACGTAAACCAAGAAGCATGAGACCAGGAGAGAGATCAAGGCCAGCAGGAAAAGACACTGAAAAATTCTGACGATCAGTGGAATTCAGTTACTTTCTTCTATAGCAGAGGCTTTTGAATGACACCTAGAAACCTTAATCTGTTCATCACAGTACACAGCAACCACCACAGCTGACTGCTGAAGCCGATGCTGGTCCACGGAGAAGCACTTCCTCTAACGGCCACTAGAGGCTGGCTCCAAAAAGCTGTATTGGAGTGACTGGGGAAAGCCCAAACACATTTGAGAGAGGTATAAATCCACTGCACACAGGGGCACAGCCTTGCTGGCAAACAGCTCTTTAAGTACTCAAATTAAATGGAAAAAAAAAGTGGGTCTAGACAGGCAAGCTTATAAACTTTTGATTGCAAGGGCCAGACAGAGACACAATTTTACAAATGCATTTAAAACCCTGGTTCATTTGTAATAATAAAGTGCACATTATTAATAGTTATACTGATTCTTCTGTGTAACAAATGAATGCCAAAGAAACTAAATTAAATTAAACACTCTAATTTGAAATAATGTAAATAAATAGCTGATATTTGTAACTCCACGCAGCCTACAGCCATAGACAGGCTATGCAACAATGCGACTCCTTGACCTTGACTCAGACATGTAAAAGGTCCCCAATCACTCCTATAGAGGAGCAAGACACCCAGACACAAAGAGACAAAAAGCCCAGTGTGTCCTCAGTTGTCCCTTTGTAGTTGTATTGCATCTGTTAGAGGTTGTTTTGCATCTGTGTAGTCATTTTATATCTCTTTGTGGTTGTTCTGCATGTCACTTTGCCTCTCTCTCTAGTCAAACTGCAACTGTTAGTAGTCATGTTGCTTCTTGTTTGAGTCTCTTTGTAGTCATTTTGAATATCTTTGTGTTTTTTCTTGTGTCACTTTGCATCTCCCTAAGCTTGTGGATGTCGTTTTGCATCATTTTGTGGTCATTTTTGTCTCATTTTTGTGTCAGTTTGTGGTTGTTTTCCATCTTTTGCAGGCATTTGATTGATTCTGCAACAGGAAATGTATACAGCCACTTGACATCGAGGTTGCATCCAGGAAACCCTGCGGGGCCTGTACTTGGTGGAAGAAGGGTAATCTGTAATACAAACTTGCTAACTGGTCCCTGGCTACTCTTCTGGGGCAGCACTTGGATCTAGACCTGCATGATTGCACTGCACCAAAATACAGCTCTGGACAGCTCCCTTTTTACCATACTGTAAATCCAATAGCATCTCGCATACTCGCGTTTATACTCGCATGGAAGCTAATTAAGTGAAATTGTGCTTCAGGTCGTGCCGAGAGGATCTGTGCCTGTATATATGAATGCCATTATGGGACACAGTGGTCAAATTTACTAACAGTGCATAGAAAACTCATGAATTATGTGACACAAGGAGGCAGTTAACTTACTACAAAAGTACTGATGGTGTCAGAGTGAAGATAAAATGTCAAATTAACTCAAGACCCAGCACTTAAATTGTGAAAATACTGTGAAGTTTATGCACGTGTATGTGCAGTTTATTTATCACATTAATTTAAGTATATATTTGTATATATTTTTCTTTTTTTAGGATACAGAAAATCGATGGTGGTGCAAAGATACAGCAGAGAAGTCTCTGAAGTCTTTGTCTCATGTTAGCACATATACATTGTGTATTTTTAAATATGGAGCTGTATTTGATATTGATTCACATGGTCTTTATAAATCACTTTAGTTCATTGGGAATGCCTACAAAGATTTGCAGACTATCTCCAGCTTTAGCTTTGGATTTATCTCCTTATTTTGTCCTGCATTGTGTTGTACGTAAGTGTGTGTGTGTGTGTGTGTGTCTTTGTGTAAGCAGATGGATGTAGGCGTGGGTATGCTTATAGACTTTACCACAGTGTACATATGAGGAATATAAATGTATATTTGTGCTCAGCTCACATGTATGCATGTGTGTCTGTTCATGCGTGTGCATAAACACAGGAAGAGCTTTTATGTGCTTTTGCAAAAACATACTGCATATTTGCTCAAGGATTTGTAGTACTAATGTAGTTAGTGTGCAGATTGCATCTTGGTTTACTTTAATTGCTTGAGTTTATCTTTTTCATTTATGTTGTGTAATTAAGCTGTATAATATAATCTGGTAAATAATTTATTTTACTTGGGTTATGATTTTGAACAGCTGCAGAATTAAGTTTTACTTTTATTACTGCAATAACAACACAAACGATTATCGTTTATGTTTGACATTTCACTCATTTATTTATGTCTACTTCTTTCGTCCCATTTTTCACAGGGGACAGTTTCTGGTGGATGTAGCAAGTGAAACGCTGGAGTCAGATGGTTTGTGAAGCTCAGGACTGTGAAGTTGTGTGTATAAAGTTTCCTACCATGTTGGCATTGATTTAAGATTAATCTGAGAGAAACTGGCTTCCCTTTCAGCCACAGTCCACAGTGACTGAACACTTTCCTTCAAGATTCAGGGTTACACTCTCTCATTTATTTCTGTCTCCTGGAGGGATTTCATTTGGTAATTTTATTTATTTGTAAAGTACAACATTAAACATAAATGTTGTTTGAAATGCAAACAGATCAAACTCTTCATCTTCTCTCAGAGAGGTCCATTGGTGGGTGTTTTAAATAGAAAAACCCTGATTGCAGTGTTCAGTTTAATCTGCTATGGAACATATTCTACACCATTTCAAGATGTTCTCAGTCCAAAGACAGAAACAATCACATAACAGAAGAGAGAACAGTTCAAAATAGACTTACAGTTAAAATCTGTAATCTCAAATCTCAATGTTGTTTCTCCAGCGCAGTTGTGAATCTGAAGTGACTGACAGCTCTGTTAATGCACACGTTTTTCAGTTCTTTGTGTTTTGCAGTGCTGTTAAATGTTTGTTTTTACATCAGTAACGGTTGATTTCTCCAGCCTGCTGGTTGGCTGTATGTATGATACAGCATGTGGGAAAGGATCAGTATTTCATAAATGTTTTATGTTAGAAGCATTGATCCAACAGCAGTTCCTTGTTTCCATAAAATATCCTCAGCTGAACTTCAGTGTTCTTTAATTCCATTTTAACTTTACAGTTTAAGTTGTTGTTTTCAATAACTGTGCCAATGTTTTTCAAATCAGCATCAACGACTGACTTACCTGTTTCATTTTATTCAAACAAGAAATGTGTCCATCTTCCTTTTTAACAAAATACTTTTTAAAATTTTGTATAACACCCTGATCTTTTCCTGAGGACAATTGATTGACTGATGACTCGCAAGTCACTCTTAAGAAGGGTGCTCGGATTGATCAGCCACCGACTGTTATCGGCCAATATTCCTTATAAATAAATTGATCGGTGGACTCTGAAAGGTCAATCAGATAAACAGGAGAGACGCTTTCTTTTTGCATCGTTAATCAATGGTGTCCTGCTGTCACAGAAAATGTTTTTTGGGAAAAACCGACTGTCACTCAGTAAAGAACAAACTGAACCGAGTGCTGACCACATTGGAGCATGTCTTATTGTGCTGTTACTTTATTTACTACCACCGGCTACTCAGCTTGAGGCCTCTATTGATTGATTGAAGAGAGCACAGCCAATCCGCGCTGGAATGGGCAGGAGGAGAGCTAGTTCACAGTTAGCACTGAGCTAACTGATAGCGCAGCAGCTAAACAAGACAGAGTGAAAATACAACGAGTTTACAGTACATAAATATACAGATGTGCCTTAACAGAGTACAGTTTGGAGGTAAAAGTGCTTTGAGACACTTAACAGCAGTGTACATCGTACCAGACTTGTCAGGGATGAAAATAACCAGCATCTTTGACGCTTAATGGCCTGTAGAAAGGGAACTACAGGCTAAAGCCACAGTGGCTGTTTGTCCACCATTAAAACTGCCAGAAGGGCAGGTATCCAGCAATTTGGCAGCATCAGCTTCTGACAGCACATTCTGCTCCACTCCGGTGCCAACCTTCCGTCATTCACGCTTGTTGGAGGAGTTACACTGATTTTGATTTACTGTGAGTGTTTCTCCTCTCCTTGGCGCCACATGTGGATCGCACCTTCCTGAAAATATTTCAAGTGATTCATCCGCACCTGTGCAAAGTCTCAATTACTCCGCTCCATCCAGACTGGACTGATTAGGGATAGAAAAGTGAAACCAGGAGCTGGGCAGGAGCGAAATGAGAAACTGTCCGAGTTCAAGAGCCAGAGCAGCAGAACAGTTTCAACCCACTGGCACTGTGAAAAGCACAAGCCCAAAGGGCAAAAAAGCAAGCACAAATCAAGCTTTACTGCAATAATTGAACTGAAGTACTGCACTTGGGTTTATCTCCCCCTCGTGCTACAATCTCAGTTGGAAGCAGCCCGATGCCAACTAAACAAAGAGTGGTCTTGAGTAAGCTCTTCATCGAGGAGCAGTCCTGACCTAACCAGAGCTACAAACATGACGTTGGCTAGAAAAAATCCATGAGCAGAAGGTCTTGGGAATCTCCAGTCTTGTGACATTGCGTACCGAATTAATTCCTCCCCCTGTGAAGAGCAGTCTGGTCTACTGCAGAGAAAGAAAAAGCTTAAAAAGCCCTCTCCCACATGTCTTGCTTTTATCCCTTTTTAAAATGCTCTTTACCGCCTACAAATAAGCTGAAACTGAGACTTCACCTGCTGTTGTCTGCGCGCCTGTGGACCAGGAACGGAAAAAAAGGGAATCTGGGGTGTTGAGATTGTCACAGTCATTAAAAGGCAGGTGTTCACTACACTAGAAGAGGTAAACAAAACCTTTCAGTGTCACAAGGGCCACTTTGCCTTTCAAAAACAACAATTTTGGGGCTTTCTGTGTAGGACAAAGGCTCCACAGGACACCCGAAGGAGCAAACGGTCGTGTGCTTGCGTGTGCACACACACCCGCACACATGTGATAAGTGTGAACGACTTAACTTTAAGAGGTCAGATGGAAAAATGCTAAAACACTCTGACATGTCCAAGATTGTGCACCTGAGCATGACACATTCAGAAACGCACATGCGCAACACAACAGCACAAATGTTAAGTGTGAACATGCAGAATGTGGCTTCAGGATGCTTTTGTCTTAAAGTCTCAGTGATTGACTAACCCTGGCGCACATTCATTTTGCATATCAATTCAGCACAGTTGGTACTTTAAGTTTGTGTTAAACGAAAAACTTAACACCGCTTGCAGGCCCATGATGGATGCTCAAACAGAGAAGGAGGGGGGGCGTAGTTCGTCAATAGCCCTTCTTTTAGGATTCAAAAGCAATGTTCACAGCGAGTGATTATTTCCCCATAACCCGCACATCTCTCACCTAAATTACCGTCATCCATCTCTCTCCGTTTAGCCCCGCACACACTTTTCACTTCACTATCCGTTTCCATCACCTGCCCAGAGATGGAGCTGTAAGTAGGCAAGTCGCCTTCGATTGTCGTTATTTGCTTGAGCGGCTTCACCGGGAATTCGCCTTAACTGATCACACTCGCGGTGTTTTGGAAAAAGCTGCTGCTGAGAGCGAAGAAATTCTCCACTTTGACAGAACGGAAGGTTATTCAAACGTGATGGGATGAGGTGGTTGTGTGTTGGAGACACTGGAGTCGTACTTCTAGCCTCTCTCCGCTATCCGTCACGGGCACGCGGGCACGTGTTGGTTAAGCATGCTCGCATGTGCACGCGCGCGCAGAGGCAAAATCAAGTCACATGCAGCGGTGGCGTCTGGCTGGCTTTGCGGGAAGGGAAGCAGCTTGAAATGATACTCCACTTGCATTACAATAGCATTAATTCTACCGGAGGAGGGTGGAGGGGTTTTTTTTCTCCCTCCTGCTTATTATTATTAAAATATGCGCGTGCACCTGCAGCATCAGGTTAGGAGGAGGAAACATGAGCAGAGTGAAGGAAGAGGAAGAGGAGCGGGGAGAAGAAGTCCGTGTATCCAAATATTTGGATTATTATTTGTGACATTGATTTAACTGGTAGTGTTTAAGAGATTTTAAAAATCTTAGATAGAGATAGATGGATATGCTGTTGAATACAGAGCTACATAAGTCCGTGACGTCCCTCATAACTAATCACGCACATGCACTACTTTAACCACGCGTGAGGAGGCAACACACACACACACACATTCACTCACAGGGGAAACGTTGCACTGCAGACCAGACTGACGTGACTACTCTGCCAGCTCACACTCTCTGCCTGCTCCGATGAAAATAAAAACCCCCAGTCTGAAACTGAAGACGAAAAATGAGTTGCTCCCCTGCCCAAAGCGATCCGAAATCAACAACTGAGGTTCACATGAGGCTTGTGGAGCCGCGAACCGCACTGTTATGACAATAAACTGCCTATAAGAATGTTATTGTTTTCCTCTCGTGCGTCCCTCTATAGTCATCGGTGATGAAAATGTCCTCTGATTTGTAGTTTAACTTGAAATACGCAGATGACTACAAAAATATACGCTGGGTATCATCAGCCCGTTTTTTTTTTTTATTATTTATTTTTTTTTAACCTCCCTTGCAGATGCACGCAGCTCAGCGCTCCTCGCCGTTCTCAGCTCAGTCTTGAGTGGCGCGGCTGTACAGCAGCAGAATATTTGGCTGTAAACAGAGACACAGTACTGTTGTCTCGATGCGAAACGCAGGCTTTTAGGACACGGTGAGTGATTCGAGGGGGATTTTATTGCAGAGAGGCTCGTCTCATCAGTGCAAGCTGGTGAGCGAACATGATTTTATTACATTTTTGGAGGTGTGTGTGTGTGTGTGTGTGTGCGCACGCGAATCCGAAACGTGAAATCCATTGATGTTTAATTGTTTTTTTTTGTGCCTAACAGTAAGTACTTGCTGTCGGTTTTTATGTCTGCTACTTTGGCACATAAGATGCCATCGCTGTCCTGTTCGCGAGACGGTCTTTTGGTAAATGTCCATTTTATCTCCGTGGAAATAATCACGTAGGAGTCAAGGAGCGAGAAAGCGCGATGAAGGGGGGGGGGGGGGACAAGGGAAAATGTTAAGAGGATTTTTATTTAGCAGCCACCGAAAAGAGATTAGGGCGAGAGCAGTGGAAGTTAAATTGTGCTGCATATAAAATGGGCGGGCTAGTCTTTATATTAGGTTGGTACAGCCTATTCTAAAATTAAATGGTCTGCGCCTGGACACAGTCTGTTCGTCATGCACTTTCATTCACAGGCGCGACTGATGAAGTAAAACATTTATTTTGGATGGAGACATCCGTACACAGAGCAGATTTGTTAGTTTAGCAGAACAGTTTTTTATTTTTTTTATTTTTTTTTTTAGTGATGCTGCTGCTGACAGACTGAGAGAGTTCAACTCACTACAGCACCACCAATGAACAGTGAGAGAGACCTGCGCATATCGTCAGCAGCCGCTTCTCCAGCCTCAAGCTAAAATTCGTCAGATCTGAGATCACAGAGGATTTTTCTCATTCAGTCCGGGCTAGAAAAGATATTCTCAAAAGTTTGAGGTTATAGCCAGCGGACACCGAATATACCCCGACTCGTCGGCTGTAAGTGATTTTCTCCGTTTTTCTCGCCTTTTTATCTGGCACAAGAAGGGGAGAGAGAGGGGAGTAACACTCGGATTTAGAGAGGGATGGTTTGTGGTGCTGGACACCGCTAGAATCGAAGACGAGTTTTATTGGGGGGAGAAGAGGGGAGTCTGCCGTCGAATTTTGGTACCTTTTACTGGGGATTTTATGGCAATCGAGAGCCGTTTGATGCTCTTAACGCGAAGCAGCCTGGCTTCAGCACCGCGGACGGCGCTCCGAATAGAACAGCATAAACGCACATTTGCTTAATTACTCCGCCACGCACGAATTGGATCGCCATGCATGTATTTAGAGCAGCCGTGCAAGGGGATGCCAGTTGCATGCTAAATTTCTCTCCAGCTGAAATGTTGTTCATATATCTTTGGGGAGATGGTGACATTTCCTTTGAATAACTTAGAAAGTGTGCCTGTGCAGGATTTTCTCCTCCATTCGTTAATCTGCATCATCCCCGCTTTGTCAAATCCTTGTCAACCAAAGGATTTATTTTTTTATTTTGATTTCATTTTAACACAGCAGTGTGTGTACCCTCCGACTCCCATCCGCTCACAGTGCACCTTGGAACATCACAAGTATAGCAGGGGTATTGTCTTGTATGTGGGCTGTGTTTCAGTGGCAGGATTTTGTGGTCGTGTGTGAAATACTGTCTTTTGCGCTTTCCCTGTAAGTAAGTGATGGCTCCTTTCGTGGACACACCGATTATACCTTCAAAAATGGACCGTGAAACTGAGCATTGTGTTTTGCATGCGCAATAACACGGACTAATTTCTTACATACTTTATGACCCGGCTGACATCATAGCTTAATGATTGAGGGGGGGGGGGGGAGCAAATGCTCCTATTTTAGGGGAGGATTTGGTTTGATATTGCGGTACCGCCGCGTTTCACATTGCGGGGTGATATTAGAGGAGGCTGTATACAGGTGCTACAAGCTCACACGGACTGTTATGTGGTCGATGATGTGTTGCCTTGTTATTTCTTCTTAATCATTATGCGCTGCAGACGCAGCCACACCGTGTGCTTGTGTATCGAGCGTCAGTTATGAAAGTCGTATTTACGCTGGGCTTCTTATGCTGAGCAGCTATTTTTTTAATGTTGGTCTTGTGGTTGTAGTGTAGGGTGGAGAATATGTCTCTGTCAACGTGACAGATAATTCAAAATGATGATGTAAATTGTCAAGTGGCATGTGATGTCCCAATGCATGTGGCAGGACCATTTGGTTTGATTCATGTGCTGTCAGTGAATCTGTGAGGGATGTTAAGAAGCAGACCCCCCCCCCCCCCCCCCCCCCCCCCTCAACCGACACAGCATCCCTATAGGAACAAGGTCTCCCTCACACCCTCCACCTCCACGTTGGCTCTTGTGTCAGCACATCGACATGTTTGTTGACACCTGATGTGATGAAATGTTGGAGCTGATGGTGGACCACTGGCTCGTGTTACTGGTTACTTATGTTCATTCTCTCTCTCTCTCTCTCTCTCTCTCTCTCTCCCTCCCTCTTTGACCTCCAGCAGTGAAAGGTCCTCATATTGCAACTATGTGTGGACGGAGCAGGACGGCCTTTTTGTGTCTGTGGGCTTGCTTGCTTGTCGCCAACAGCGTACTGGGAGGGAAAAGGTAAGATCAAACTTTGACTTTCTAATGCGTATATGTCTGTGTGTTACATTGGATCTCTGGATAAATCTAAATACAGGACAGCCTCAGCTTATCAGCGCTGATGAAGCTCACTGTTCGGGTGACTTGTGTTGGAAGCCATATGCAGAGCGTGATGTGTGCGCACTGTGACATTTGGGGGTCAAACTGTGAAGACCACACTGCATTGGGAAAGACTGAATGTGGCTTTGCTGAAAAGGACAATTACTCTTTAATGCTGGTCATGGTGGTTGCCAAACGGTCAACTGGCTTATAAATATGTCAGGCAGTCAGCAAAACCAAGGTGGCATCCAGTGGCACACCTGCCAGGCGGATATTCTGCGTTCCTGCCTCTTGCCTGGTTTATTGGGTTACACGCTTACAGAGCATATTCTCTGTGGTTGTAACTGGGGCATCCCCACAGGACCCCTCCGTGCTTATAATTGCATAGAGGTAATAAGAAGTGCAACACAGAGAGAGGAGATGAAGAGCCAGAATAGCCGATATCCATGTTATTATAGTGCTACACTTATTTTACTTGACTAGCCTCATGGGCCAATATCCACATTCTCAGTATTAAGAGCTTGGCTGCATACACGAGATGTTGTGTGTTGCAGTGTGATATTTGTGACAGATTTGCGAGTGTGTCTTTTGACAATGACTGCAGGGATAGAAGGCTTGACACACAGACACACCTCTCAATGTCAACACTGAGGTGGTGGATGTCACCTAACCAGAAGCAGACTGAAGCAGAGAGAGACAGAGAGAGAGAGAGGGAATGATTGGATGAGAAATGACAGCAATGAGATCCACTGTCATGTGACGGCAACTGCATTAATTCCCACATGGTTGAAATGCTGGCCAGCCGTTCATGTGCTGCATACCTCACAGCATCATAATCTGACTCCACTCCTTGGATTAATGTATTAATGTAAATACTACAGTAAATAAACCCATGGACCAGTTAAACATTTGAGGTTACAAATGAAACATCAACACCATAAGCACAATTCAACAACTGTTATAACTGCATGAGATAATTTGATCTCTCGTCCCCATTGTGGTCTTTTCTGGAGGATCCTGGAGATACTGAAGATATCACGCGTTTCTGCATGGGTGAATAATTCAGTAGAACGGTCACAGGCAGTTGCCCTGGACGGTGATGTCTTGAGATGGTCCAGCTTGCTTTGCTCTCAGTGACATCAACTACGCCACAGAAAACACACATCCATGCAGTATTTGTGCGTGCTTCAGCTTGCACGCCTTGAGCACACGCAGAACACAGATGGAGTTTGTCCTGTTTAAAATATATATGATGCTCAGCCACACGTCATCGTTGCACACCGATTTGATCTGTCTGATTAATCACGACCGTAGTTTTAGCTTTCAGATGTGCTGACCGGCCAGCGGAAGGTTTGATTTACTGGATTTGATGTGCTGTATGTTGAGCACATTAGAGGAAAACGTACAAGCATTGAGAAACTGTCACTGCAAACTGCAAAGCAATTATCACCCAAAGATTTACTGTATAATCCAGTTCCCTTTTTGAAGTCAAATACAAAATCGCACACTGTCACACACACATAAACACCTTGGGGGATTTCAACGAGACACGGTAATCAGGAAGACCTAGCACTCTGCTACAGTATGTTGCCAATGCAAGAAATTGCCTTATAATTAGATATCAGAGTGACGAGAGAGAGAGAGAGAGAGAGAAAGAGAAACAGAGAGAGAGAGAGAGATGGGGGGATACAGTAAAATGGAGAAAGGGAGAGAGAAACTGGTAGAGTGAGTGTGAAAGGCACTGTTGCTGTTCAGATGACCTGTAGATGGGGATGGTGTACAATGTTTGATGAGGAAGTGGCCCCTGGCTGATAAACATGTGTACCCTTCCACAGCACCTTTTTCTCTCCTTTTTCTTTTCTTTTCCTTGACATACAACCCAAACTCCCCACCACCTGTGTTTACACTGTAAAAAAATGTCTGTCTACCTAAAGATGTGTGCCATATTACTCCACGCAGTCCTTCTATGTAACAAATTTCGGTGCTCTCCAGGGTCAAGCGAACAAATTTGAGTCGTCATTTATTTGACTCAAAGGACAGTCAAATGGACAATATTGTTCCATTTGTTTGCTTCTTAGATTTTCATAAGAAAAATCATTTTCACTGTCACCACCACTAAATTATGAATTTTTTTTTCTTCTATGTCTCCTATTAAGTTATTGGTGAGCTTAAAAGGCCTAAAGGTCATCGTGGTTTGTTTTTTGTCTGTTAGAGGCCACGATAAAAGAACTGCAACCCTCGTGGCAGTTTGGGAAATTAGAAATCACTCAATAAATATTGAAAGTAGGAATATTAAGAAGAACGAGAAGGGGTTGTGTATTATTTAAGCCTGAGCTGACAAACCATGGATGCAATTTATGCTTCCCGTATTTATGTCTAATTGGCTTCACAGACCTGAACAAAACATATTAATTATTGCTTTGAATTTGAGCATTTCAAAGCAGTTACCTCCCAAGACTGACGCAAATCAAAACTGCTTATCACAGTGTGTATAGTTGTATTGCTGACTTTGGTTTTGAGAGAGTTTTGTCATTTTTTGGCAGATAGAAGGACGCTTGCAAATTATGGGAAATTGGTGGCACAGATATTCACATTAACCCTTTTATACAAATCCATGCGTGACGCAGAAGCCGTAACCTTATTTAGAAAGCAAAACATTTAGCTGCTCACATTCAGAGCTGTGTGATCTGCCTCAATCCCGCACTTCTGAATGTGAGCTGTGTCTCCCTTAAACGCCACTCATCGGCTTCACTAAACTGTGTCCTAACCTTTTCCCAGGCTCACTCTTCTGCCTTTTATCTCCCCCTCCTCCATCTCTGCTATCTCCATCTTTTTTTCCTCTTCTTTGAATTTTCTTTAAAGCCTTCATTGCATGTTTCTCCTGACTCCCTCTCTCGCCATCCCTCCTACTTTTCCTTCCTTCCCATTGCAGGTCCCCGCTAACTAATCTTGATGACCTATCCCTCTCCTTGGAGCCATTCAGCTACTAGAGCTTGTTTCTAAACACTTGCTGTTTATTTAGCATGCAGTCCAAATAAACACTATTGGCTGATGCTTAGAGGCATAAAATGCATTGCTGTAGACTTTCATCTGATTATTATCAGCACTAACACAGGTAAACATATACATGAATATACACATAAGCTTGGATGTGTGCACAGACCCTGAGCCTTCCGTATGCTTATATGCATGCATTGATCCAGGTATGCAAAGAGACTCATACTCAGGCACGCATACACACACACACATACACAAACACACGTACATACTCTCTATACATTCATAATGTTGCATCCTGCCCTTATGATACAAAATGCAATTAGGGGTGTATTCCTGATGATGAGTGTGTTGAAATATTAATGTGTGGAGATGCTGCAAACTCTGCTCTCACAATTACTGATTGTGACTGTTTCCAGCAATGCTCTAAGCATTTTGTTTCATGTTCAAAGAGCACATTCAGCAAGGCCTTTTGTGGTCTAAAAGACCGTATTAAGGTATAAATAATGTAATATGATTTCTCTATTCTCTCTATGTGAGACTTCGCCCATGTGTGGGTGTGTCTGCACATGCATGTGTGTGCTCTGCATGCTCAGTTTTACTGATGAGAAGTTGAACACTGGCAAATATGCCTCTAAAGTGACGATACAGGATAAATTGGCCTGGTGGGATATTTGATTTTCCTGTCTACCTCTGAACAATCGCTTGCTCATCCATCTTACATCAGTATGATGTAAAACCACATGGTGTCTCGTTTTGAATAGTAAATTGGCAATGACAGCAAAATGCGTCATATAGCATCGCCTATGTTCCCCAACAGAGCTGTCTTGCTAACAACAGCACAGAAGTTCTTTTTTTTGTCTCATATATGATTCATATTCAGAGTTTGTTTTTACTCTTTTGGCTGTTTTGACTTTTTGACTTTAGCTGTGATGACTTTAATTCCTCTTCTTCTTCTTTGCTTTGCCAGCCCTGGGCAGAACGGCATGACAGATGAACAGAAAGATAACACTACAGTGTTCACCAAGATCTTAGACAGCCTTCTGGATGGCTATGACAACCGCCTCAGGCCAGGACTGGGAGGTCAGTAAACCGAAGTCATTCAATGTATTTTGTCCCACATGGTGACTATTTGAATCATTTTTCTTTTCTCTCTCTCCAAACAGCTCAGTTTCCACATAACCAATATTATAAAATGTGATTTGATGCATTGTAATTCCAATATCAACCTGCTGCTTTTCTCAAAAGGTGAATCATCATAAAGCCATCACTTCTAGTATAGCGCGCAGTGGATGTCATTTTATTGTGTCGGCTCCTCTTCACTCTATTGTCAACTGTCCATTGTTAGAGAGAGAAACAAAATGGCAGAAAGACTGAGAGCCAAATCCAGAAACAGAAAACGAGAGAACCAGAGAAAGAGGAAGAAACAGAGAGTAAAAGAGAAGAGAGGGAGCGATAGTGTGAGAATTGGTGTGTGAAGGACGCTGTGGATCGCACAGTGTGATGCAGCAGGCATCAAACAGACAGCCAAATAAAAGCAGGCCTGCTAGAAGTTCAGCAGCCGAGGGGAAGAAATTATGGATTATGAGGGATATCATTCATAAATCATGCTGTCATATATCAGTTTCAGAATCACAAGGAACGAACCCTCACTCACCCAAACACACACACACACACATGCAGACACACACACCACCTCTGCCACCCCCTCTAACTGAATCCTCAGTGGACTCATTTTAGCTATCAGTACTATGGGAACAGAGTGTCATATTTTAAAAAATACAGAAATGCACAAATTTATTAAGAGACTGAGTGACTGTCCGGGTAATGGAGCTGACACTGAAACCAATACCAGTGCAAATGGTTATCGACATCCAAAATGGACATTTTTATGGTGGTGTTTTCCTTCCACTGTGTGTGTGTGTATGTGTTTTAAAAATAATGTTGAATAGATTGAATAGATCACAGGCTGTAGCCAGGTGGTCTTGTTTTAACAGATAGTTAGGGGCTAATGAATGCTACAGATAGTCACTCACTCTGGCAATTTCCTGCTTCAACAGAGCGTGTAACTGAAGTCAAGACTGACATTTTCGTGACTAGTATTGGGCCAGTTTCGGACCATGACATGGTAAGACTCTTTTCGCATCTGTAAATGTCACTGGTTTCCCCATGTCCCCATCCTGCCACCCTCGTGCCTGTCTTCTAACCTCACTGGACACAACCGTCTCCAAGCTGTGAGATAATTATTAATTTGGTGATTCATTACATTAACTCCTGATGATTTAATAAAACTGTCACATGTGAAATGTGTTTTGTGGTGCGTGGTTCAGAATCCATTCTACATACAGTAAATGCTGCCCCGAATGCAACACTTTCATATGCATGTGAAAATATGCTGCGATGTGATCATGAACTGATTATTTGTTATGGGATATTTAAAATACCTTCAAATATTGTGTTTGTTTAGCTTATAAAAGGACTATTTAGGAATACTTGTGCTTATATAAACTGTCCCCCGACACTGAACTGTCTTTTCTGAAAAATCAGGAGCTAAGAAACCCGTGGATATTGAGTAAATGTATCTGGTATTGCAATAAATTCATCACAGCTGTCTAGAAGTACTGGATTAAGATGCTGGTACCTCTTTCACTGCTGAGGTGTAATTAATTTGCAGCAAACAAATTCATGTTTTATGTTTTGTGTTGCAGTGATTTGGGTGGTCAAGCAAGAAAAATCATATAAATCATTTTGTGATTTATTTAATTTTATTCTACACGCCACCTTAAAAAAAAAAAAAAGCTGTGGGCTGTTCAAACATAAGCAGCTTAAATATGCATTAGATACCACTTCATCTCATTCAAATGTTTTGTTACCCCTCCTTTACCAATTGAAAAAAAGAAAAAGAATCCTGTTATAGTCACGTGAAGTGTGTGTACTCTATTTGACATAATCTCAGTTAATTGCACTGTCTGACATGCAGCCCAGGACTATTCTGCTGCTGTGTTAAAGCCAGAAGGAAGAGCTAAAGAACGTTCTCTCCATCTCTAGCCTTACCCTATCCTCCTCTATTACCTTGAAGCTCTGTTTCAGTTCATACTAATTATCTTACATGGGCTGAGTGGAAGGGGGGGGGGGGGCAAGAGAACAAAAAACAGGCTGAACTGTAATTTTTACAGGCTCCCTTTACTTTGCCGGGCAGTCATGTGGAACCATTAAAATCTGCTCTCAGCTATAGTCATTAGCTGCCTTCAAAATGAAATGTCCTCCTCCTAATTTTGTGTCCAGTGCCTCCTATTTGTGTCCAGTGTAATTTAAATTATTGAGAAAAGAAGTTTCCCTCAAGATAAATGCTAACAATGACAATTTTTTGGCACTTACCCAAAAACGCAATACGAAATGACCAAATACCAAATGATCCCCCATTTGCATATAACACATTAAATTAACCAGGCTATAATTATTTAAATCGTAAAATGATAGAAAATGGAAAGGCAACTGCACATATTGCTATGTGAAATAGAGAACAATTACTATACTCTAACACTGCAGGCATTTCATTTTGAAGATACCAGCCAGAAAACCATCCAATAGATCTTGCCTATGGTTGCCAAAGTCTTTAACGTGAAGAGACAGTTACCAGCAGGGAAACTAGGCCAAGACTACCATAAGAAAGTCAAAGTGACACAAGGGAGAGAAGAGGGGAAAAGTGAGAACACAAAAAAAGTATATAAAAAAAAAAGAAAAACTAAGGCTGGATTACTCAGCATCTTCTCTATGCCAGCTGTTGCAGGTAGATAAAACAACACAGCAGCAAGTGTGCCGTTTTGTCGATTTCTTTTTTGTCTGCTTCACTGCTGACTTTCCCTCTACCTGTCCACGTCCACCTGTAGGAGTACACCATTGACGTTTTCTTCAGACAGAGCTGGAAGGACGAAAGGTTAAAGTTTAAAGGCCCCATGGCTGTGCTACGTCTCAACAATCTGATGGCCAGCAAGATCTGGACGCCCGATACCTTCTTCCACAATGGCAAAAAGTCAGTGGCCCACAACATGACCATGCCCAACAAACTGCTGCGAATTACAGAGGAAGGCACTCTGCTATACACCATGAGGTACGCTGACATGTTCGGCTACACTGATGCAATACTGGATTCTATAGGCAAGAGACTAAAGTGTTTTTGGGCTTGAAGAAGAAACAATGTCCTGTGCATTTTTTCTGAATTGAAAAAAATGACTGACGTAATTGATATTGATATTTTCATGAAAACATGACGGTGACAGTGATTTCAGCTCAATGGATAAGTCTGGCCTTATTACAGTTTGTTTTTTTTTTGTTTGTTTGTTTGTTTTTACAAATCCCATCAAACAGCAAAAATCTGCAAAAATGTGTCACCCATTTGTCAATACACCCTGACTTTCCTACTTCTATTCCTATCTATGGCCCTCAGCCCCAAGACCATTTCGAAACACAAAGGGTTTCTCAGTAATTTCCTATAACAGCTCAGCACTGAAACTTTACTGGTGAATAATGCATTTGTTGGGGACCATTTTCCGCTTCTGATTACTACACATTTGGTGCATTATTAAGTATTATTAATAATAAAATACCAATTTCTGTGTTTTTTATGTTAATTCTTATGCTTTTATTAGTTTTTGGAAAGTGATGGAGTCCTCCGGCACAGAGGAATAAGCTCTGTCAGACTTTTAGCAATACTAAATTTAATATGCCAGTAAGATCAATTTATTGTTGGTTTTGGTGTTGGTTTTTGGTAATGGAATTTCTCTTCAGAGGTAGTAAGACATTTATAAACTCTGTCTACCACTTCATTGTTTATTACAATTTGTCATTTTGTTCATTGTACTGTTCAGTAGTAAAAAATAAAATAGTTTTAGCCCATCGTGACTTATCACTCTGGGGATGCTACCTGACAGTTGGGTGCAGGAAGATAAGGTGTATGATCAGCTGAGCTGAGTTTAGAACAACTCATGGCACCTCAATAGCCTTCAATGGAACAGGAGGTAAATTAAAGCTTAAAGATAGTACAAACCTTGATGCACACCACAGAGCAAAGCTAATGTGAGTTGTCTAAGGCGAGGATCGTAAAACATTTGTTTTACCATGTTTACTAGCAGGGGGAGGGGGGTAGAGCACATATTGCTGTCACAGATGAGCGAGATGAGGGATGGATGGGAGATTAGTGTGTCATGGGTGACCTGACATGCTGTTTTTCATCGAGCTGTCAAGAAACAGAAACCCACAGCTCAGGGAACTGGAGCGTTTTCTGTTGGTTTGGGGAAAATTATCTACAGTTTGACAATGTTTGGTGTGAGAGACTAGAAAAAAAAATACTACACCACATGTTTCTGGTGCCTCACTATACTAAATCAGAATCAGAATCAGAAATCAGAAAAGACTTTATTGCCATTGTAAGTGAAGAGGTTTCACGTTACTAGGAATTTGTCTTGGTGATTGGTGCATACATAGAACGTAACAAGCAACATATAATAGAAGAATAAAATAAAATAAACATAAAATAGAATAGAATAAGGTAACACCAAATAAAATAAGGTAAGTAAAATGTCACTCTTGTTGCCTTCCTCACCCCTCCACCAGCACTGTGGCCATGCTTTCTGTCTTGCTGGCTCACATGCCACATCCCTATTCTTCTTGCTGCTTTTCTAATTCACTATCCATGTCTGTATGAATCTCCCCAGGCTTACAGTAAGAGCAGAATGTCCCATGCACCTGGAAGACTTCCCTATGGATGCCCATGCTTGTCCACTGAAGTTTGGCAGCTGTAAGTGGCCTTTGTTCTCACACACACATCCTTACCTATATACACATGAACACACCAAACACACACACATGCCTCTCTGACATGCTGTCACTATCTCTTCCAACTGGAAGCGTGACCCCGGCTCCAGTCACTGATAAGGGATGACACTGTGGTAACAGCTGTTCTCCCAGAGGAACTGTCTGCCAAGGCCCCTCTGGTCCCCCCCGTTCAACCCTGCCAGGCCCTGCAAGACCCTGTAAGACCCTGGCAGGCATGCAGCGCACAGACCTGTGTTTATCCATGGCAGCACTCTCTGTAATATTTCCAGAACATCACACCAGCTGCTCACCGCTGACAGCTACCCCTACTCTGCATCATCCTTGAGAAGACTGAACAAGAGATAGAATGATGGAGGTTGGAGACAAGAATAGAGAATGGGATTCAAAACTAAAGGGAGGCACAAACAAAAGTACAGCAAAAGTGAAACAGATAGTGAAACGAACATCACACTGTCTCTGTGCCATTCTCCAGATAGCTGCACAACGTGAGTGAAAGGACCAGGCCTCAACCCCCCTTTAAATTGAACACACTCCCTAAATATTTCAGTGATGAGCTTTCTTACTTATGCTGCAGTCTGCTGCCGAGCCATCCTTTCCTCTGCAGTGGTCGAGCCACACTGCAGCTTTGACAGGTTGGTTGGCCAGAGGAAAGGAAAGACTGACTTGGCTGTTTTAAGGTCATCTCGTCCTGTTGGGATGCTGTTTGTTTGTTTTCTTATAAGTTGAGGGATGACATGATGTGATATGATGTGACAAAACATCACGTTCCACAATGATATGCTAAAAATCTTGAGACTATAAAACACGAGTTTAGATTTTAACAAGATGAAAGAAAAGGATAATGTGCTTAAATAGCAAATGAAACAAGACAGGCAGAATTTAGATGAAAGCAGAACTGGTCAAGATGAGATAAAATGAGTGGACAGAAATGAGAGAGGAAAACTAAAGGATTTGAGTGGGAGAACTCATTTCAGACTTGTCTGTTTTTTGTTTTTTTTCCACCTAGCAGCTCAAAAAAATAACCTGCAAGGCAAAACTTGACAGCAGACAGCCAGCAGCAAAATAAAAATGACTTTTCACTCTGTTCGTCCTTGTCAGATGCCTACACCCGAGCAGAGGTGGTTTATGTGTGGACTAGAGGGGCTGCCCAGTCTGTGGTGGTGGCAGAGGATGGATCCAGATTAAACCAGTATGATCTGATGGGGCAGAGTGTGGATTCTGGTGTGGTGCAATCCAGCACAGGTAGGCTTCAGTTGAGTTACAATACGCTCTTAATTATGCGGTGCTGTGGAATTAATTTAGGGTTTGAAGAGAATTTTTGTGATTTAAACTCATCCATTTGATATGCATTACCCAGTCAAAGCTGCTGTGAAAGATTAAAGGTCAACACACACACACACGGTTATGTTTACCGTTTCATTACTAAACGTACTAGTGGTCTGAAACTGCAGATTTAGCATCAGTTCATCTGCACCTTCACTGGCATCAGTTTGTTGATTTCGGTATGACAAGCCATGTCCCAGATTCAGAATTTCCCTACTGGTCACTATGGCTTTTTTCCCCCCACCTCCTTTTTTCTCAATTGATGGCAAGAATTACTGACATCATTAAATGGGTGACCTGTTTGAAGTGACACTAGCTGCAAGCACAAAGTAATGCTCAAGACAGCCCTATGCCCCAAGCCACTCTTTGCTTTATTAGCAACAAGCTCAGTAGTGACAATATTTCTACTAAGCTAACCCACTGTCATATTCTCTCTGCAACTGGGTCTGAATGCACTGATGAAATGGATCATGCCTTTTTTTGACAAATGACAGCCATAATTGCTCCAATAAATCTCAACTATAATTACACTAAAGGCCAAAACACAACTATTTAGAAAAAAACTACAGGGACAGTTACAATAGTTCGTTAGATAATCTGAATATATATATGTATTAAAGGTAAACTTGTGTATTATTTCTGACTTTCATGTGTTTGGTGTGTTGATCACAGGAGAGTATGTTGTGATGACAACCCACTTCCACCTGAAGAGGAAAATTGGTTACTTTGTGATCCAGACGTATCTGCCCTGCATCATGACAGTCATCCTGTCCCAAGTGTCTTTCTGGCTGAACAGAGAATCTGTCCCTGCCAGGACTGTCTTTGGTGAGTTGTCTGCTCTCCTCTCTTGTAAACATTTGCGGGTAGAAAAATGCATCTATCACCTAAAGGTTTCAAATCTGTCTTTGATGACAGGACAATCGAGCAAATGTTCAAAAACTCCAGGGCTGTTGAGCAAGGCAAGACATATGATATTGCACAATGAAAAAGTCTTTCTAAATGGAAGAAATACATAATACAGTGTCCTAATGTTATCATGTAGTGATTTTACTTTGCAATCATAGTTACTTGATGATAGAAAAAGTTGAGTAATGTAGTCGTTATAAGCACTACATGGTTGATAAACTATTGCAGTTACTTACTGTCATTGTAATACTGTACCACCTCATTAATGTGGTGATGGCTTCACTCGACATCAGTGGGAAAAGATATTCTGATGTGGACAAAACTCATCCATGTGTGTATTTGTTTTTGTTTGCAAAAGTTAAATAAGAGCTGGAACTTGAAGGTGATTAGCCTAGCTTAGCATGAAGCCTGGAAGCAGGGAAAGAAAAGCTAGCCTGCTTCTGGTCAAAGTTCAAAATACCAACACATTGAAAACTTAATTTATATATTGTATTCTGTATGTTTAATCTGTACACAAGCAGAAATGAACAGAAAAAAACACAAAGAAAAGGACAACATGCTGCAACAATTTCTTGCCTAAACAGCAGTGAGGCGCAGAGACTTCTGGTGTCTCTGCTGGTTGCCTGGCAACCGCATGGTGATGACAGAGTGGTATCAGTCTTCTCTTCCAATTCTCAGCAAGAAAGCTAATAAGCCTGTTTGCCAAAATGTCATACTAGTCTTTTAAAGGATATTGAATGTTAAAAAGACTGATTGAACAATTGCATTTCATTCTGTCTCTGCACCAGGGGGGTGAACACGGGCCTTAATCAGTTGTTGTATTGCTGCGGTAGAATTTCATGCACATGGTTCAGTGTGAATTTAGATTTACGTGCTCTGAATGTGTGTCCACAAGTGTACGCGTTTGTGCCTGCCTGTGTATGATGTAAGCATTTGTGTGTGTGTATCTGTCTGTCTGTCACACTAAGGTCTTACATAATACCGCCCAAAAGGAAAGCTCTTGCTAGTCTGCAGCATGCTCTGTAGCAGCAAAGCACAGCAGCAGGCACAATGTCCTTGAGTTACCTCGCCCTGTACTCTTTCTTCTTTTTCTTTTCTCTCTCTCTCTTTCTCTCTCATGAATGTCAATGTCTCCCCTGGCCTGTTACTTAAAGAATTTTCACAGAAAACATTATATATGCATCAGAGTTTGCGCCTCTGCGGTCTCAAGCAGGTTTTTCTACTTTTTTTCTGCAATGTTTTGGTGTCTTCAAGTGCGTAGCCCATGAGTGTGCGCCACATCTAGCTACCTGCGGTGCTTGTCACGTGTCGAGGGGAAATGAGGATGGCCTAGATTAGATTCAAACAACTATCTGGGGCATGTGTGTGTCCCTCATGCTATCACTGCTGGTTCTGCTTCATGAGATTACATGCATGCAGTATGTGCACACGTGCGCGTGCACGCATGCATTCACATAGACACACTTTTGAATCAACACATGGACACGCTTTCATGAGGACGCAAAGCAGCACAACGTCCCAGTATACTAGGTAGGTCATTCATATGATTAATATGCATCATTTGAGACAGCAGATGAATGAGCCAGTTCTTCAGAGAGGTTACAATGTCAATATCGCTGTAAATGAATCATTAAAAAAGACATAGCAGACAATAAGGATCTTTCATTGCCATCTTAATCCTTTGGCTATCATCTAAGTCAAGGATTTATGCGCTGTACCAAACCACAGTACACGTGTCCGGTGCTATTAGGATGAAAGGGTACACCGAGCTGTCTTCACACAGAAGCTCTTATATTGCTCATATACAGGATGTCATTATCACAGTGAATCATGTGTAAAATACAACCTGAATAACAAGTAATATTCAGTGTAAATGTGGGAATAATGTGTTGCATGCTCTTGTTAGACAGAGGTTAACGTCTACTATGGTGTCACTGCTTGTAGTGCTTGCTGTGAACAGGGGGGAAATGTTTGTCAGCACTTGTGCCATTTGTCTTGTTGTGACTTTATATTGCTGTGTACACTGACGATTTTAGAAGCTTGGATATTTGCTTAGAAGCATGTAAATGTACGTTTTTTTGGGTTTTTTTTTTTTTTTAATTCAGCAAGGATGATGTGATGCAGACAGATGTCAGAGTTTTGAATCTGGCAGCTGAGGGCTTGACTGGCATGGTTTCAGGAAAACACAAATTACACTTTGGGGTCCCTTTCAGAAATTGCCCATTATGCACATGTAATTGTAATGTACAGTGTGTTTCATGACTATGCATATATAAGATAAGATTATCTTTACTGTCCCACAATGGGGAAATTCACATATAAGCTGAATATCTAAAAGCACCCAAGATCTCAATAGTAATTTTACTAGGTTTGACAAAGTTACATTTGCAAACACAGTATAAGTCTAAACTTAATGTTTCCCATTAATGTAAAGACTAACATATAACAAAGTTACATTTTAGATATACTGAGATTAGATGTGCGCATTGCTCTGCATTATGGAGAGCATTGTAATAAATGCATGAATTAATCTTTATCTCTTATGCAAAAAGAAAATAAAACTGTAACATATCCAGACAACCAGAATGACAGCAAGACCAGCACTGCCTCCTTATGCTTTTGCTTTTCAATATCGCCAACCGCATAGATGAATATATTAATATTCAACAAAATGCTTCACATCCATGTGGGCAAATAGGAATTAATCAAAGTCACAACTGAATGTCTTATCATTCTACGCTTCTACACTGCTGGATATTATAAATCAGGCAGTACAATTCTCTAATAAATAATAAAATGAATGAGAATTTTTATTAGGGGGATTCATTGTGAGAAGTAGGGATGAGCATCATCCATACTCACGATGGTCATTAATTAAATCTTCAAAAGGCAACGTGTGTCAGTAAAGCTATCACTGAAGTGGCCTAACCGAGAACAGAAAACATTTGTCTTCCATACTACATCAAGACTTTCCAATTCACCGCTGTTGTCCAGTTGTAGCGCTGCTTACTTTTGTGCACCATTTTTGTCTTGTTGAATGACAAGATTTTATTTTAACAAATATAAACATGAAGCCAGCAATGTTATGCATTCCATGTCTGTGAGCTCTAGGAATACAAAACCCTGCAGAAGCACAGAACATAATATGGTGTTTTTAGTATTATATTTACTGTGGGAGGAATGACTAAACTGTACAAATGCACTTTAGTCATTCCTCTTGCAGACACCTATTCACAGCTTGGTTTCTCCCTGTTTTCATTTCAGAACAAAATCACAGTGTATTAAAAGATGTACTGATACTAGGAATAAACAAACAACTAGTGCAATACTGTACTGTGTAATAGTATATCTTATTCATCCAGATGTGATCAAGTTTGTGTATCCGACAAAGATGTCCAAAGCTGACACAGAAACGCCATTAACACGGACAAACGCAGCATTGAAAACACTGTTTAAATTACATTGTGTCTATGAAGCACAAGCCCCTGCACTAAATCTCTTTTTTTTTTTTTTTTTTTTACAGCCTGCCCTGTAGATGAATAGGCAATTTAAAAACACAGCAGTGGGTAGAATTATCTGATTTATCATTGTGCCGATTAAGAGGCTGATTAGTTTATAGGCAGTTCGGTGTGGTGGAAAACTGTTGGCAATTTGTTTATTTGCAGTCCAAATGAAAACCAAAGGGAAACAGCCACTGATGGTGCTGATGTGGTGCTCTTCCTCTCTGTGTATCTAAGCTGTCAGGGACGGCACTGCTCAGAAGATCAGTTCACTTCCTTCTCTCCTCTTTGGGAGCGATTGGCAGGGTATTATTTTCCCATGATGTCGCTTAATGCATCTGCTCATTAAGGAATAAGGCCCTGTGTGTGTGTGTTTGTGGGCGCACATGTGTGTGTACTGGAGTTTGGTTGTGTGTGCACGAGAGAGAGTATATATGTGTCAGTGCATGTGGTGTGTTTGTTTGCTTTATGTGTGCATGCTGGTGGTGTGCTAGCGGGAACTCATAAATTCATGATTACTGGCTGATAACATTGTAGGCAGTTCTGATACTGTGCGTGTGTGTGTGTGTGTGTGTGTGTGTGTGTGGCACAGTTCCCACAGCTGCAGTGCTGGCACAGTCATTTAATTCACCCGCCAATCAACATGTCAATTTATTTCTTCATTTATGTAAATGGGAGGTGACGTAGTGGTGCTGAAGGTAATGTGTTTCTGAGTCTGAGCCTCCCCCCAAGGCTTCAGTTATTGATAAATCATGAATAAATGAGTAGATGCAGCACAGTGGAGATGTTGATAAATATCCAACAAAGACAGCTTCTCTCCTGGGACTGGTTGAAGGAACGTAAGAAAGGTGTTTGACAACTCCCACCGCAACAATCGTACTCATTCATCAGCAGCCTTGACAAGTTAAACAACAGTGCTACAATCACTAATTTATGAGTGGGGCATCCAGCTGTTCGTGTACACGTTCCTGGGCCATCCCACCTGCTAAAACACTGTTTTTACCTTTTTTGCATCAGCACTTTTTTGTGGAGGTTCAGGCTTTCGACTTAAGGAGGTGACATTTAAATTGAACTGTTCAATGCCAACACAAATTGTTCATATAGAATTAATTACAAACAACTAAACATGATGAATGCTTTTGTGGTTATGTTTAGGCAGCTAAAAGTTTGTGATAGAGAAAGACGGTGGATCAATGATGGATGGAAGCTTAAAACGGAGCACTTTGACATTTGAACATTTCAAGACATCTCTCTTTAAGATTTCCCATGGGTGCACGCCTAACCTTCCACCCTCCCATACACCTTATGACTTCTTCTCAAATCAAAATAAATGTCTTAAGCTTTGCGCTTTCTGAAATGCTTGAGCCTAAAACAAAGTGTTTGCATCTTTACAAACGTGTGACAAACATTGGCTGTACTGTCCACATTCAGGTGAAGCTGTTGGTGGCAATGAAAGGCTTATAAAACAGTTCATTAGGGGCGACTTTATTGCAAGGCCGTTTTTAGCATTCAGCCTGGATACAGCATCTAAGTCTACGTATTCTTTGACTGAGCTGGCTCTCCGCTTCACACTGTACTTTTGACCTCGTCCCACATTTTGATTGTCATGTTTGATTGGTTGCCTACTCAGTCAAAACACTGTCAGAGGCACATTTCTGCCTGGGAGAGTAGAGAGAGAGAGAGAGAGAGAGAGAAAATGAGAGCACAACCATTTTCCTGAAGGCCCACTCTCCATCCATGGTGATTCCAGATCTGTGGCATGGCTGGGATCCAATGGCTGAGCAGTACGTTTTACTGACTGGCTTGAGATTGGTCGGTTTTGATGGAACTTGTCATTCAAGGGTTGTCAATCAAGCGATTAAATTGGAACCTAGAGAGCAAGCAATAAATCGTGATAAAGATCAATAATAAAAATAAAAAAATGACTTTGCACTTTATGCTGAATAAATTGTTTGACCTTGAGAGATAAACAAAGTTCAGCTTGAAGTCAGTATTCATTTACTCTTAGTCAATTTATTTTCTAATCTGCAGCTTCGCACATGCAGACACCTAAAGTTTATCAGACTGATCTCTGCGATAGACATTAAATCAGAATTCTATAAGCTTTACCTTACTTTGTCAGAAACCTATTAACCAAGTAGGCATTATGTGCCTGACATGACTGCACTCAAACCAAACTTATCTTCCCGCCTTGAAGTCGTCTGCCTCACCTTGTCATTCATCATCTTAAATCTCTCATTTAGTTTCCCCTAATTTGCTTTCTAACACTGTCTTTCTGTATATGTTGGCATTTTTTCCCATCACCACGTATGTGTGTGTGTTTATTTGAAAGTGCATCTGCAAACAGAAGCAAAAATCTTGTTAGAAGATATGTATCGTATAAATCACGTGTCAGCACTTGTGCACACTGAGCTAAATTGAGTGGAAGGGACTTTCAAGAATTGAGTTACACCACTATTAATCCAGTTAGAACTTTCCAGATCGGTGACTTTGTTCATTAACAGCCTTCAAAGGCTCAAGTCTATTAGTTACAACATGTCAAATGGAGTCATTTAACACAAGCTCTGGAGTCATGTTCTAATGAATCAACTTACTAGTGTTCTAAATTATCCCTAAGTAGGCCTATCACTAAACAGACACAAAGGGGAATCGCTCTTCCTGGTCCACATACCTGTCTGCCTTATTAGTGCGCACACACACACACACACACACAAGCAACACAGCAAACCAACACTTAATGAAAATGAAAATTCATGCAATGTTCCAAATTATAGCAAAGAAAGCTTTTGTCCTTTTCTCTCTCTCTCCTGTGGTATTAAGATGTTGGAGGACTTGGAAGACTTGTCTCCATGACAACAAAGCTTGTCAAACACAGTAAAGTATGCAATATATGATTCCAAGCACCAGGGTGCTTTTGTGAGAACTTGTGTAATACCCGGTGGTGCTGCCTTTATCCACCCCCACAAAATTAACTGATTTACTGGCAAACAAAATACCTAACAGACTGACAGCACTGTGTTGCCACCCATCTTTCCATCCAACTTCCCTTACCTGCCTTCATCCCTCCCCGCAACTGTTCTCCACATACCTCTAAATATGCAGGTAGGCCCTTCATTCTCTTCCCACTCATGTATTTCAGTTGTCTAGTTGTTTCCCGTGACAGATATCCCTTTGAACACTTACTCATCTTCCTTCACTCCATCTTACTTCTGTATATCTCAGAACAGAAGCAATGGATGTGAGGCCTGCTGAGGCCAGGAGTTCACATGACTGCTGGCAAAATACTTCATACTGGCTTTTCTACAATGGAGAATATCCTGGCACCCAACTCATAAACAATGACACCTTGATATTAGACTTACAGTCCACAGTTTGTAGCAACAATTTAAGTATACTGATAGCATTTATTTCTAGTGCAGCAAAAGTCTTCATCATTTAGAGGAATGTAGTAGGAAGGTGGCTATACAAAGATCTGAACTTGAACCTTAGCATTCAGCAGCTACTTTGGGGAAGACAAACAGAACATAATATGAACTGTTTCCTGTATTATTGTTGTGCACTCAGTCTAGACCTTGATTTAGTTTTTGTGTGGGTGTGTGTTTTATTGCCTTTCTTGCCTTTTTTTTGTTGCATCTTCCTAAAAATGCAGCATGTATTCCCCCAAATTCTTATTTGGCTTATACAAATAAGCTGTGTATGAGCACAATTCATGATGGCATGGTATGAAAATCTGGTATGAATACATGACTAAGCATCACTTAATATTTTCATATCTTCTGCTGCCATGCATTCCCATAACAATATATCAACAAAAGGCTCAGTGCCCTACTTAACTATGGATGCAGCACAGAGCATGGTCATGTGTGGATTTTATAAGGTCGCATAACTGTATTAATATACTTACAGTACCACAAAAATGGCATTTATACTTCAGTGTACCTAACTGTGGCTGCTTTTATTCTCCATGTTTTCCCTTTCTGCGCGCATCACTCATGGGGCCTTGTGTCCTTACATCAAATTGGACATGAATATTGGCACTTTCATGTGAAGCCACCATTTGTTTTCCTTGTTTCCCCCCCAAGTTTTGCTCATGCCAAGTGCAATTATACAATGTGAGATGATGAGGCAGGTGTTACTCTTGATTATTCCTGTACGTCCTTTTAAATCTAATTAAACAAATTATCTTTGTAGGACGTTTGATCAGTAAGAATAAATAACTTTGACCTACTTATTTGTTATTCTCTTTTGAGCCATAACAAACCCCAGAAATGTGTGACCATGCACCCGGCGTAAATACTATGCTTATCCAGTAAATCCATCAGAGGTGTCTTGTTCAGTTATTGCTAGTGACCAATCATTTATTTGGCTCTGACTAATGAGAACATAATAATCATCCTTTATGCTTCATGTCACAGCACCAAGTCAGCAATGCCAAAAGCATGTGAAAAGAGAGTAGGAGGAGGACCAATCTGTGATTCATCACTTAACACTTCATCAGAGCCGAGGAGGAAGAAGTAGATTTTATAATTCAAAAGGGAGCCAGTAAGATTGTAGTACACATGTAATAACAATAAAATGCAATCCAGTATAAACTTTATGGTATGAGTTTATTTAATTAACCAGTCATGAGATTTTATGTTATTTTGTTATTTTATTTTTGTTTCTAGTTATGACAAAAGTTTTATTTGCTCAATTTATCTTTTTCAGTTAAGGTTAGTCCTGATAACAGATTGCAAAGTTCATGTACCAGCCTTTTGCTCGGAATAAAATCTTGAATCATGGTGTGCATTTTCCATTTGGATTCATTTTAAATAAAGTCAATTTAAGATGATCATTTTTTGATGTTTAAAGTAAAGTTAACATGGGGTTTTAAGAAGTGGATCAACATTTTCCTGGCTCCTTTTAAGCATGGAAGTATGTCTGTTGGGCTATCATTTACATGCGTGTTTTTACATAAACATCCCTAACCACATGTGTGGGAGTGTCCTCTCTGCATATTTTATCATTCCTGTGCAAGCCAGCTGTTCTTCAGCTGCCTGGGCTGAATTGTTGGGTTGTTTGCTGCTTGGGCTGATGTTATCTTGTGTGTTAACATCTGCAGTAGCCTGTTCTGTGATGAGCACCACATCGTTAGATATGCTCTGACCCAGTTCCTTTGCCTCCCTCCATCTCAGCGTTCAGTAGCTGATGTTGTAGTGTAGCGATGTAGTTTTCCAGGGTTGACGTACGCTCTTGAATACAGCACACTGTGGTTAAAAAAAAAGCCACAACTGCATTAAATTATGCAGTTTCATTGTTCATTTTATTATAACAGCTTTTGCATTGGTATGCAGGTCAAATTTATGGAGAGCTTATTTAGCCTGCTGTTAGTCAGCTGCAGTATCTCTTAAGCCAACCGCATCGTCCAGCTGCATCTGTGCAACTCTTTATTTTTTTGAGTCTATTAAAAGCTGCAAGACTGTATCAGCTGCTCGGATTAAAGTGAAAGAACAGCTTGCTTATTTGTTTTTAGCAAATAAATACTTGTTTTGCAGTATCCAAATAAGGTGCTACCTTAAGATTGTGGCACTTAGGTCCTTGCATAGAATTGAGTGGTTTGTGGACAGTGTCAGTTTATATGAACAATAAATTCATATTCATGCAAGAACACATCTGGTCAGGAAAGTACTGATTCAAGAAGTTAATGAAAGTGAAAGTTGTTTCTAGTTACTTACATATGGCATTTCCTTCTCCTTGCTTGATATGAGTACTGTGATTTCTTCAAATTTCACATATGTATCTTTCCTGTGTATCTCATTGCAGGAGTAACCACTGTCCTGACCATGACCACACTCAGTATCAGTGCCAGGAACTCTCTCCCTAAAGTGGCCTATGCCACAGCTATGGACTGGTTCATTGCTGTCTGCTATGCCTTTGTCTTCTCGGCCCTCATTGAGTTTGCCACAGTCAACTACTTCACCAAGAGGGGCTACGCCTGGGATGGAAAAAGCGTGGTGCCAGAGAAGGTATTGGAACCCTCTTTCTCATATTACTTATGCTTGTGAGGGATCCTCGTTGAAAAAAAATGAGATAAAAGAGGGTCAGCTTTGACAGAATATGGTTTGTTAGGCAGTGATGTAGCATGAAAGCATCAAATAACTCCCTTTCTTAAGTTATAGTTTGCAACATTCAAAATGCCTCCTGGAAAAATGAAGGCAAATTCATGTATCAAGGAAAGTAAGAACTCATGATCAGACCAGACACTAGATATCAAAAAAATATAATAAAACAATAAAAATATAAGAGTTGTTCTCCAGGATGGTGAGCACTTATCTGTTGAGGGAGCAAGGCCAGGCAGGGAACATTTAGCTGTTGTCGCCACCTCATCTCATAGAAAATGCAATTTGAGTAACATGACATGAACATTAATAGTTTAGTGTTCATCTTGTGCTTTCTGCTCCACTTGTCTCTATGCTACAGTTAGCAGCATCATGCTCTGGAATCTCCCAGCAGTTTTTGGAAAGAAAGAAAAGCAGCCCAATATTGATTCTCTAAACTTAAAATCTTGACTACAATCGCTACAGTCATCAGTAATCGTGCAAAAGCTTTGAAAAATCTGAACTATATCCTCTTTGCTTTCCCCAACAAACAAAATCAGCAAAAGAAGAAGAAGGAGTCTCTCCTCAAGAAGAACAACACTACAGCCTACCCAGCTGCCACTGCTACAGCCTTCGCCCCCAATATTGCCAGGGACCCTGGATTGGCCACTATTGCCAAAAGCGCCCCACCACCTCCAACTGAGCCCAAGGAGGAGCCAAAGCCCAAGCCTCCAGAGGCCAAGAAGACCTTTAACAGTGTGAGCAAGATAGACAGGATTGCCAGAATAGCCTTCCCTCTGCTCTTTGGAACCTTTAACTTGGTCTACTGGGCAACCTACTTGAATAAAAAGCCCAAATTGCAGGGGGTAACTCCACACTAATCCATGTTTCATTCCTTTTAAATTACAACTGTATTTTTTTTTTCATTTTCTTTCTTATTTCTCCTAAAAAAACAAAACAAAACAAAGTGTTTATTTTCAGACAAACATGGTGTCCATGCTGGTTTCAATTCCCAGTTGTTGCATTGCTTATATGTTTACCTAAAGTTTGAAAAACAAAATAGAGAAAAACAAGAATGATAACAAAACAGACTTTCGAAGGGGGGTTGTTCAGGTCTTGGATGATGCTACTAAGAAAATGCTACTATAAATATATAGCCAAGAGATTGCTATTCTACAACTGCACATAGCCCAAAATTGTTAAGGGGCTTTCATTTCATGTTTTTTTTGGTTATGTTTTGTTTTTTTTACGTTTTATTTAAACATGGAATCACAGACACTGTAAAAGGCACTTGTGTATATGCATGGGCAGGGCATCTTATTATTTATGTTTATTTCTTCAAAATAGAGATCAGCATTGACTGATGGCTTTGTTTATTTGATATCAGCAACTAAATGCTACGCTCAGTCTCTGTCAAAATATCTTCAATTCTCTGTAGATGTTTCATGAGGTTAATTGTGTCATTCTTCAAAATAGGGTTTCTGCAATAGCAATAAAACATGTCTCAGTGGACACACCATTTATTTAGGTATTAAAAAATACAAAAATCCAATCATCTCTGTGCTCAGCATTGAAAATATTAATTTCCTTTCACAGCGTTGTAAATATTACCAAGTGTTAGAGATGTCAATATTATGTTTAAGCTTTGCAAAGTGTTACTAAAGGGTATGTTTATTGAATACATGGAAAAGTACACTTTTTTTATTTCATTCATTTTTGTTTCTGTTTATTATGATACTTTATACAAAAAAAAAAAAGAGTACATACTGGTCTAATTCACGCTTAAGTGACTGTTTCTCGCCCAGTTAGCATTCCATTCTAAGCTGCTTTCACACTGAAGTAAAATATTATTCAGCTGTGTGTTTGTGTACACACTGATTGCAACAACATCAACAACAACATCAACAATAGTGTAAACTGACATTGGCTAATTATGAGTAAGAATGTAAAAAAAAAAAAAATAATAATAAAATCTCGAATCCTGGAGTGCATTTTAACATTTAGATTTAAGAAACTCATTATTTCCATAATTTAGTGAACAGTTTGTGTTATTTATGGTGGGTCATTGTTGGCCAAAATGCCATCCATAGCAAAGTACAGTTAGCATTGCTTAAAGAGGGACAGGGCACATTGAGAAGGAGGAGAAGTGCCTTTTCCAGTTTCAGAATTGAAGCTGCGATGGCTACTACTTTGCTGATTCATGGCGCGTCTGCATTTTCCATCCCACTGTGTCCCCTGACCCTGTTTGCCATAGTCCCCATCTACTTTCAGTTGAAAATTGAGACGTAACACTCAGAAAGTACCAGCTACACTGCCTTCAGTATCACATGCCCGTTTGGACTCATTTGTTGCTTCTTGTTGGTGAGCAACAGCGAGAGACAGGGACAGAGACAGAAAGAGACAAAAGAGAGAAAGGAGACATTGAGTTGAAGTGGCACTGTAATCTTGCTTTAGTCGGCGCTGTGTTTCGCACAGAGGACTTGTCTTGTAGTTCTACGATAGTGACGAAGATGAATATATTTTTGTAGCATGATGTCAATCCCTCTTCCGAGAAAAACCAACAGAAACTGACACAAATGTGAAAAGAATGCATTTGTTTTTGTCTTGAACATTGCTTGCTCTCTTAACTTTCTTTTAATCTGTAGAAAACACACACTTCTTCTCTGATGTGGCACGTTGAGGTTTCTGAACAGTCCATTTTAAATTATGTTAATGTAGCAATATTAATTAGCAAGGGCTTTTCTTAGGAACTGAACCTGACACTCAGTCTGGGGGTAATATCCATTGTAGCTTTACATTGACCCCTCTCTACTTGTAGTTTCATCTGTATACTGCATATGGGCATCTAGGATCTATTTAGATTTGGTCTAAGATAACAGGCGTTGGGTTTTGAAGCCTTTGGCCACCATACTAATCTTGTTTCACAAAATCTCCTCTTTTCTTGCCAGAGAGTGGGGGTGTATTGTATTGCATTATGGGTTCTGGGTGTGCTCTTTTTAATAATGTTTCACAGGGCACTGAACAGGCTAAAAGGCACGTAAGAACCCGGCAGAGTTCTTGTGTGTTTGTGCGCTGGGGAGAAGAGATCATGCTATCGCCGGAAGGAAACTAAATAGAGATAGGTGGTTGTTGCTATTTTTATTGTTTGCGTTATCATTATGACCAATACTGAAACTATTCTCTAATGGCAGACGTCTTTGCAAGCAATTGCAAACAGTCTACTGTTAACAGCCACTTAACCTACAAACAGAGGGTCAAGGAACTGCAAAGTTCAGGGTGAAGAGTTGTATAAAAAGATATTTGAATTCTAAACTATTGTATGTATGTTTATTATGAAGAAAATATATATATACATATGTAAAATACCTAATGCATACAGTATTTGATTCTATTGATAAAGATATTAGCTACAACTGTAAGATGATGATGAATATTGTTTGTATTCTCAACTTATTGTTATGCATTTTGCACATTTAGAAGAACAATAACATTACATTTATGTAGTCAGCTTCGTGCTATGCAAGGACAGCTTTGAACCACATCATCGACCTTCTCTCCCTGACCAATGTGTTTTAGATTTACAAGCTATTATAAAAAAAAAAAAAAAGAAATATAAAAGCTCAGCTTTTATATCAGCATCTGTACCATTAGCTTTTTTTTTTCCTTTCAGCCATGGCTATACAGGGTGACATCAAAGAAAACAGCAGATTATCACTTTTGTTTGCGCTTTAGATTTGTCGGTGGTTGAAGGGAAAATGGCTTTCATTGTTGATTGCACTTTTTCCTCAAGAGAAATGCAATAAAGTGATTGAACTGGAAAATAAAACAACAGGAGCAAAACTGTAACAAGATCACCTTGTTAATAACATTTCTGTTCATTGCTTGAGCTTGTTTGTCATCACAAAAATGGAGGCAGGTGAAAATGTTATTTTGCTAAATGGATCATTTTGTTTATCTTTTTTGCTTTCCAAAGCTCAGTGATATTACAGGGAGAGCCAGAGAGTTCTGACTTTGAGTAAAAATGAATTTTGCATACTTTTCTGTTGGGAATATCTTTGCTAAGCCCCTATATTGTACTCCAAACAGGATTTAAAAAAATGCTATAGACCATTTACAAATATTTTTGAGCCAGGTCTGGTTTTGCTACATTTACTGCTCCAGAGAGAGAATGTGAAATATGAGGCACAGTGCAATCATGAGCTTCCAACTCTTACCTTCACACTCATATGCAGAGCATACATGTAAATATCACATTTGTAGGCACATCAGTCATTTATTTCATTACATTTTGATGCAAGGTCTGTTGCAGTTCTCAGAAGCACTTGCTTTTCAACATTGAGTCTTTGGTTATTCCTAGATACCTACTGGAGTTTTTTCTTGTATTTTTATCAAGCAAAATATGTTCTGATTTTCACTGAAATGTAAAATAATAAAAAAAACTAATTTTCTAAAGCACAAAAGTTGATTAGGGTAAGAGAAATGAGACTGTATACATCCGGATATCTGCAAACACATGCTTTCAAAATGCACACAAACACACACACGGTACACAGGAATGTGTTGGTACTTCAGTGATACTGACAAAGGGTTCTGATGGATGTAGATGAAATGGTGAACCTTCTGTAAATGTTTTCTTTTGTTTCTTTTGGTTATGATATGGCCCTGTAGAATCTGATTCTCTGCATTAGTCTTTAAATAAAAAGAAAACAAATGAATGCCGTGGCTGCACGTCTGTCCTTGTGCTGTGGTTATCAGACAGAAAATAAGACACATAGATCTCTTTCCAAGCATGAAATATGAGTTTTTGTGCACTGTTTACATCACAAGGAGTAAAAGTAGAAATCTATATCAATATGGCATATTAAAGATTTGTCATTTCCAGAATGTGTGCCACTTTTGTGTTTCAGCACAGCACACAGTATTTATTGTGCAATGTACTTCAATAAGAGCTTTCATGGAAACTTTTCACAGGATAGATGTGAGAAGTAATCTTAAAAAATAAGTAAAGCCTCTTAACAGGCAGCATGCAGTATGTATCGCTCAATAGCTGCATGTACACAAAACAGTGGTGTCACTGGAGATAGGAAGAAACTTGAATGACTTATGGAGCCCAGAACCCTGAAACATGCGGAGCAGATGTCTATTGGTACCCAGATTAGCAGCAGCTTTGACATGAAGCCTGAGTAACTGAGTGTTACTGATGAGTCAGAATAAAACTACACAGCATAAACTGTCCCAGTCAAAATCCCCACGCCATTCAAAGGGATGTTGCAAATCTTCCTTCCACTTAAACCACATAAATTCTGTTTTGTTTTTGTCTTTTTTTCTGGCTCGAGTGATCACCATATCAGTTTGTTGGTTGGAATCGGTTGGTTCACCACTTTGGTCCAGCTTGAAATATTTTAACATCTTTTAGATGCACTGAGATGAAATTTTGGTCAGAGCATAGATTTCCTCATGATCCTCATGACTTTTCTTCAAGCACCACTCGAGCTGAAAGATCAAAGTTTTGACTTGTCCTGGAAAATTTTATATCATCTACCTGAAACATTTGTGGTTCTCATACAGTGAATCCTAATTTGGTGAGCCCTTAAACAACAGAAATTCTGAGCCTGCTACCAAAACAGCAGCCTCACAGAGCAGCTAGCGCAGGTCGAGGTTTCTTTAAAGTTTGCCCTATGGCTTTAATGTTCTGCACATCAGAGCTCTTATTTATGATACTTATGATTAAAAGGACAAATGTTATTTTAATCCCATATGCTTAAACCTTGCAGAATTGTTCCCTAAAATCACAATTTTCCAGAATCATCCAACCAAACAACTTTTACATTTTTAGGTGTCCAACCTCATACTAATTGCACCACTGTGCATCACTAAACACAGTATTTTACTGTAAATCGGTTGTGCTCAAATCTTCTGCTAACTGATTATATGTAGGCCTATGTAGTTCTCCTTTTATACTTTAAAGTGGATCAAAGTTGTAGAGATAAATTTGTTGGCCAACGTTTTTGCTAAGCATCTTTTTTTTTTTCAATTGATATTCTAACAATTAACTTGGATATTTATATCAATTATTTGCGGTCAGTTTTAAACAGTCTTCTGTTTCAGTTCTAATATTACATGCAAGTATTGTATAACATGGTATTTATCTCGCACCTCTCTAGTTTTTGCCAAAGAATTATACCCAGTAAGAAGCCTTCATAAAAGAAAATTCAAAATATGTTACAGATTTGATATTATTATCATCAAAAATTGGTTCAAGTAATTAACTGATGTTCTGTCATCAAACCACTACAAAGTCCTGGCCAAATCATCTCCTTACTGACATCTGCGTTTTGTTCCTCATTGCTTTTATCCTCACTTGTCTTCTCTTGCTGCCTCCACCTCGTCCCCATCTTTTCCTACCCTGCCATGAGATTTCAGGTGCAGGGGAACGTGTGCTTCTTCCTTAAAAGCATGTGAGCTGCCAAGCCCTGAGACCGTTATGTAATAAAGCTGCTTCTCGCTGGCAGAAAAGCAGAGAGAGGAGGCTTTTTCTCTTTCTCTTTGCCTGGTTCTCCTCCTCCTTCTCTCTGTCTTTCACTTTTTTTTTTCCTCATAGGCACAGATTTTGTTTTTGGGTGGGGGGAATGTCCCACTCAGTCTTAGGCTCAAGAACAGGATGAATTGTACTCCAATTGTTTCTGCTTCAAATGCATATACTGTTTTTGTCCTCTTAATCTGTATTTTCAGACACGCATTTGAATTTCACAAAAGCATTGCGTGGATGACTATTGTCACAAGTACAATCCTTTCTTTTGCTTTTAAGAAAAGACTGTTCTTTTCTTTGTCTCCTTTCTCAAGGATCTCAATTTAGCAAGGTGCTAAACAGTCTCTCCATGAATCAGGAACTAATGTAAATTCAACCAATCCCCACAAAGCTGCACGGAAAAAGTACCTTTGGCCAATTGTCTCGGCTCTAAATTATCAAGCAATAACTACAACAGGGACTAACATCTCTTGAGATTTCTATTAGTTCTCTCCCTGCTTGCACATTTTTCTGTCTCTTTGCTTTCGTGTCCACTGTCTTTCCCCAATTATACTTTGGAAGACTCTGTATCAGAATCTGTGATTTGTTTTTCTCCTTCAATTGAAATGAATAAATGAATACATAAACAGCAAAGAAAATGCAATCAGAGCAAAATATAATTACTTTACACTTTGCACCCACTGAAAGTAAATGCCCAAGGACAGCATTGTTTTTATTTTTAACAATATTTTTCAACTGTGTGTACAATAAAAACTCCCTATACTCAGATACATTTTTTTTTCCAGGGTGGCTGTTTCACAAATTCAAACTAGTCATTTATTTTTCCCAACAGGACTGAAGGAGTCAGTATTGGATCGGACTGTTCTAGCCATTTCCATTATCAGTTCCTTCCACTGTCAAAGGCGTTTCAGGAACAGAAACTAGAATACAATTTAAATGTCCAGTCCTTAACAGCCAAATGTCAGGCAGTAATGTGAGTTTTATGACACAAAGTGTCAGCCTTTTTTTTATGGTTACTCAGTGAGACAGGCTGGAATAAACAGGAAACCTGTGCAGTTTTTTGGAGTCTGTCCATGTGTTGTAACTAAGTGCATTAACTGAACTACTGTAGAATTTTGAGTTACTTTACTGGCATTGTTCCATTTTATGATACAGACTATATACTTCTACACGGAGTACTAGTTGCTGATAATGCCTGTTTTACTTTTATTCTATTTTATTATTTTTTACACTGCATGTGGTATTGCTATTTTTATCTGAAACACCAAGCAGTAAGGAAACAAAATATAAAACCAACTCTTGTTGTGGTGAATATGTAACCATATCCAGCAGATGCAGGGCAACATTAGCATTCATCTGAGGTCAGTTTGTGTACACCTGGCAAACCTAAGTCCAATATTTACTCTCCTTTTAGCTCTTATTCACAGGACATAGCTGACTTTTTGGTTGCAATATTAAAGACTCTGCCAGCTTTTTGCCAACTCTGTCTGTTAGTATACAGAGGTTTTATAAAGCTATTTCCACTGAAAACATCTGCTCATTGAGGATGGAATTTGGGCTGACGAAAGCAGTGAAAGTGAACCGGAACCGTAATGTTATGCGTTATTAAACTGAAGCAATGAGCTAAAAGACCTAAGACAGAAGCACATTCTGTGCGAGTTCATCACTATGAATTCAGTTCAGTTTCATTTATTTGTATAGCACTAAATCACAACTAAAGATATCTGCTGATACCATATAGAGCAGGTCTAGACCACACACTGGTGACAGTGATGAGGAAAAAGTACCTTTTAGCAGGCAGAAACCTCAGAGCAGGCCACAGCTCTAGGTGTGCAGCCATCTGCTTTGTTTGGATTAAGAGAGAGAGGGGTGGGGGGTCTTTCACATCACACACAGTTACTTTTTCCCTGTACAAGAATACTGTTTGTTATAATATGTAAGCAAAGTGGATGAAAATTTAAATTGTGCTTTTTTAAAAAAAAAAAAAAAAAAAAATAGTCGAACATATTGTATGCAAATAAATGAATTTCTGCATTGCTGCGGTAGGAATAAATCACCATCACTGACTGCTCTGTGGGGATGGCAGAGTTTGGCTGTTGTTGCTATACAAATAACCACCTTGCCAAGAAAAAGCAACAGTTCTATAATGTTAGAAGTGAAGTTGTTACATCTATCAAACACTTGAGAATTGGCTAATCCTGCTGCATTTTCTGTCTATGACATTCAACCTCAAACTGAACTCCACAACTGTGCTTAGTTTAATTCAGCCAAATTGGACAACAGCGCATTTTCCCTGAGGGACTCTGTCACACTGCATGAGATTTCCACAAATTACCAAGACACAAAGCAGCCCCATATCACGACAGCATCAACATCTCAAATGTGCTTGGATGGAAAGGCTACAAAAAAGAAGTCCCTCTTGGGGAATGGTACTATTTGCACTCATAACATTGCACAGAACACAGAAAATGACTTGCTAAACTTGACCAGGCCAGCTCATGGAAGCAGGGCAATGCAGACTTAAGCCCACTGGCTTAATAACACGACATTTGCAGAGCCACCACAGTGACAGGTTTATCTAAATGAGTTGGTCATTAAGTCCTGTTTGAACGCTGCAGAACACTGGGCATCAGCTAATGAAGGAGGAAGCAGCCGAAGGCAAGACTCGTCAGTCCGCAGGAAAGAATGGGTTATGGTAAGAATCTGAATGGGACATATTCTCTAGGCCATCGTGATATCATCAGCATATTGTCTATCCTCCCAAAGCCCTTATTAGAACACAAACGTCTTCTTTTATTCATTTAAATGTATTTGCTAGGATTACAGCAATGCCTATACCTACTCCCCTCCAGTTTTGTATTTCAGTTTTCTCTCTCTATTTATCTCCTTGTGTTTCTCTTGTTCTTCTCATTGTTTTGAAGTTGGCATCCAGGGTCAGTCTGACCACTGAACCATTGATCTGATTCAGTTTTGACAGCAGTTGATGTTACGTTGCTCTGCTCTCCACAAGGAGTGAACTTGTGCCAAGATTGAAATGAGGTGCACAGTACTAAAGGTGAAATGAGAGAATAGAAGTCGGATGGAAAGGGGCGGGAGCAGAGGAGGGTACAGAAGGGCATGTAAGATGATAAATTAAGGGATAGGTGGAGATGATCAACGAGGATGCAGAAGAAAGTAAAAATGAGGAAAACAGAGGAGTGGTGGGTTGTTGGGGGGCTTTACAGACTAAAGCCAAGCCAAAGTAGGAGGGTATAATGGAAGGGAATACGGGAGGTGGGGACTGGGAGAAAAATAAATTCCAGGAAGGAGAAAAATGACAAGCACAGAAAAGCCCAAAAACAATCAAAGTAAGGATGTAGTAAAGCACAGAACCACTTGTATAGTATCAAATATAATAACAGGATATGTGAAAACAGTCAAAGAAGCCATTTTGAAAATATCTTGTAATCATTATGTGCTAGACTCTAATCTGCTTTTCCCTTTTAACTGTTCTCTTTCCCTTTCATCTCACCTTCTTTCACAGAATTCCCTCATTATTTTTCCTCTCCTCTTCTCTCCTTTTCTTCTTTTAGATGTTTGAATTACACCTCTGCCTCTTCCTTCAAATCACAAACTACATCCTCCTCTTCCACCACCACATAATACGTATGCCGGACTTTAATAAGACAAAAGCCGCTTTGTCATCTCCAAAATTGCTTTCCTTCCTTCGTGGGATACACATTCAATTTGTCTGTATGGTTGACTTATATAATAGCAGTTATGTAACATAATTAAAAGTTGCTGGTTTACCATCATTGGATTACATTTGTGTGCTTTCCACTTGCCAGCCAAGCATCCTGAATCAAGAGAGGTCTTAAGCTTGTTGCAATCCGTGGTTATATTTAATACCAGACAACAGAGGGGTAATTTGCTTGGCTTACATCACCAAATGCATCCTGTTCCGTTTAATTGCAAGTGAGGGCTTTCATGTGTAATTAACTAGTTTTCTTACCGCTTAGAGAAACACCACTTCAACTCCACCAGTAACAGACCTACAGCAGCACATTACTGAGGCATATGGAACCCCTTATTATTTTTGGACCTCTGCTAAAACACAATTAGTTTTTCTGTTATGAAATAATGAACTTTAATAATTACATCTTATAACTGTGGCATGCATAATCTTTCAGGTTTCCCTGGAACTAAATAGGTACACTCATCAAAGTTCTGTGTATAACTTCCATTTGCAGTGCACACCTCCTCTCTCTGTTTTATTTATTTTCACAACAGCAGTAAGGTGGTGCTTGTGCATTCAGTGCTCATATCATCAGCACACAATCCACTCTTTGTGGTAATACAACTGGATTTATGTGGAACAAATTCGACCTGTTTGCGGTTTTGAATTCTTTTATTCCAAACAATGGCCCTGGCTTCAGTTTTGCTGCAGTAAGCTAGTTGGCTACACAGTCAGTAAACACTGCCTAATTCTAGAAGGTCAAAACATAAATACTCTCGGGTCCAACATGGACAATATGTTTGCAGGGTTCAGTGTTGGGCTATCTGGAACTATTGTTTTCCTTTTTGTTTTGGAAATGATTTTCTTTGCAGGTTCTTATCATAATGTCTGTGCTGTCAGATGTCTTGCATTAAATGTTCAATATTGACCTGATGCAGCTACAGTACTGCACCTGTCACAGCCCAATGCTCCAGCAAACAAACACGTTAGACCATAGGCATGTATAGAGCTGACAAACATAATAGATTTACAGTTTTATCTTGGCATGATTTTGTATCTAAGATTTGTATGTGCATACTATCCTGATATGTGCTTCATATACATCTGAGTGTGAATGTGCGTGGGCTTGTGTGTGTCCCATCTGAAGCTGTATTTTCCTCGTATAAATCACAGTTTACTAGTAACCCACGTTTACCACAGTCAGCTCAAGTATCACAATTTGTCTTGTGCCCTTTTCAACCTGAATGCCGTTCGCCCCTTCGAGGGATTCAGAAGAGATTACTTGTGTCCATTCTTCTCCCTTAATATTCTTTTACCCTCCCTCTTCATTTTCCTTTCTCTCTGTCTTGTTCCTGTCCCTCACAATTTTCCATCTCTTTCCAAGGCCTCCCGGATGTTCTTTGTCAAATCCAATAGTATTCTATACATTTGACTAACAAGCTCCGCAGTTCAAAAGCCTGTGAAGCTCACTTCTGTTCAGCCACACATTCAATCATATCTTGTTACCGTTACATGCCCCTTTGAAACCATGTATCTGTGAGGAAAAATAGCCACTCAAAGGGCACAAGTTGTATCGAATTCAATCACAAGAGCGCAATATTTTTTTCTTGCTATCAGAGTTTCTTATTCAGGATAATTGCATCATGGACTTTTAGAAAGAGGTTTGCCCTGTTTTCCACTGGGGATTACCCTGCAAAACCAAAAAGCTGAGAGTATGACGCTGTATCAGCTTTAACCTTAATAAATGTATTGGCTTGTGCAGGTAACAAAATATGATTTCCTCTTGAGGCCAGTGCTTTTCTTGCCTCAAGAGCATAAATCAATATAGAACTTATAGGATAACACAGTGTGTGACCAAGGAAGTACGGTGGGAACATTAATTGGTGGTATAGTTAATATACATCATGTTTTTACAATGTTGTTACCAGGTGAATCATCTCCAGAAAACCAGATTTGAGGAAGGCATGCTTCTACGCTTTCACTACTGTTGTCATATATTCTCATAACGCCACACAATGTCATAATTCATTTTCACCAGCCAGCTCCTCAGAGCGTTTTATCTTCAGATGTATGGTTTGACTCTCACTCTGCTGGTCTGTGTATGTTAGGCAGCGCATATTGCAGTGTGCTGAAACATAAATCAAGCTTTGATAGACTGTGTATACCGAATTGACACGTATCTTACATCACCTCCCCAGAGATGCACTGGATGCTAATGCATCCATCAACACTTAACAGGTTAAATGCAAATAGTGGCAAAGGAAAATGTATCCTGATTAGACTAGAAGCAAATCAAAACATATGGTACCCTCTTCCAGCATGCTTCTAAGGTGGAGTAGGCAGTTGTTCTAACATGAAGTCGAATGACATTGTGTGCAGGATAATAACTGCAGCTTGTTATCAGGGACATGATGAAGCTAAATATGAGAAACATAATCAGTAGTTTTCCTGCAAACCAGAGCTGCTGGCTTGAGATCAGATTGAGACTGACTCAGCTTGACTGCTTTGAGACCTTAACACTTGACTGTGTTGATTTCCTTGACATTTGACAACCTAAAGACTCAACCTAACATGTTTTTCTAATTTTCAAATTTTTAATTCATATGTTAAAACATAAATACACACACATATACATATATATATATATATATATATATATATATATATATATATATAAAACACACACACACACACATTGTTATTGTGTAACTGATTATGTGTGTGGCAGATCAGTGTTTTGTTTCCGACAATACTAAGCTGTTTCAGCAGTTAGTCTGTGCAATTGGAACAAGTCGATGCTATAGAAGCAGCCTTTCATAATCCAGTGTTGGTGCCATTGAGGTTATAATGATTGTTGTGCAGTACCTACAACTGTAGGTCCACCACTGTCTCCAAAACCAAGGAGATGATGTTGGACTTCCATAGGCCCAGGCCCCACCCACAGCTGATGACCATTGACAGGGACTTTGTGGAGTTTGTTCAGACCTACAAGTACCTGGGACTGCAACTAGACCACAAACTAGACTGGACAGCAAACACAGACGCACTGTACGAGAAACGCCAGAGCGTCTCTATTTCCCGAGGAGGCTGAGGCTTTGATGTCTGCCAGGGCTGCTGCAGATGTTCTACCAGACTGTCATTGCCAGGGTCCTCTTCTATGCTGTGGTGTGCTGAAGAAGCAACACTAAGAAGAAGGACGCCTTGCGGCTGGACAAGCTGGTGAGGAAGGCTGGCATCATCTGCATAGCATCATAAATAGGGAAAGGAGCACATTCAATGACAGGCTGCTATATTTGTCCTGCTCCAGAGACAGGCTGAGGACATCATTTGTCCCTCAGGCCATACGTCTCTTCAGCTCCTTCCGGTGAGGACAGAATTGGACTGTGTCGTTGGAGGGTTCAAACTCTTTCACTCAACAATTATTTGCACGCCATCAGATGGTTTTTATTCTTTTATTCCATTATTGTTTTTAAATCTTTCCATCATTTATTCTATATCTTTACACTCCTTTATACTGTATATTTTTTGTATTTAATTTAATACATGCCGATTTCTGTTTTTTTGACTTGTGTTGCTGATGCTGAATACTGAATTTCCCTCAGGATCAATAAAGTGTCCCTCTATCTATCTATGTATGCTAAAAGAAAGAAAGATGATGATGTTGTGAGCCTAATGTATTGTGTCATGTGTTATAATGCATTTGAAAATGCCTTGATGTAGGCCTCAGATGTTGCCCTCATTTTACTGGAGCAACCTATGACTATTTGCAATTGCTTTGGGGAAGAAAAAAAAGTGTGAAAGGTCTGTCATTTTATTGGTCAAATGACATGCCACTTACATGTCAAATTACCTGAAGTCACAATCAGTAATTTGATTGAGATCTTCACATGGATTTACCCTCAAGGGTTATCTATTTTTATTCAAATGAGATAAATCTCTCCATGAGTGTGTAAATGGAATAATGCACAATGTTCACTTCTGTAACTGTGTTAGCCAGGACACCAGGCTGAAGAAAGACACAAAAGGCTTGAATGTAATTGCCATAGTTTTTTTTTTTCTTTCCACTTATCTATTTATTTCATTTCTTCTTTTGTCAGATCTCTCGGGTAACTGTTCTGTTTGAAGCTCTTCAGAATTTCAGAGATTTCAAAATACAGTGGGCCGTAGTGGGAGAAATTGTAAAAGCATGCCATGCTGTCAAAAACTACACATGTACTACTGTTGTTTTAAGGCAATATTTGCATATTACATGAGGGTGTGCCTGAGGCTCTCTTTCTCATAAAAACCTTGAAGATTTCCTTCTCAAAAACAAAAGATTTGTATGGTTTTAAATCATTATGTTCTTGCCCTGTCATATTTTGTCAAGAACAGGAACAGGAGAAACTATGAATGGTGTACATGGACCCATAATACATACATACACACATACATCCGCCTTGAAGGCAAATAAATCCAATATTCATCATAACTTGATCTATTAAATAGTTATGAGGTTGGTTAACATCAAAGCTGCCTCATATTTAAAAACCTTAAGTAACGCTAAATTAAATTCACTTGTTGGCATGTGAACCTCCACTCTCTCACAGACAAACACACTGTGTGTATATACACACACACACACACTGCTAATGCTGATGTAATTTGTTAATGTTGACATTTGTTCCACCCTTAGGCAATGCATTCCCCTCATCATCCACCCCTTATTGTTTCACATTGTGTCATCCAGCATTCTGACCCCCACCCACCACCAATAACAACAGGGAGTAAGTGGTGATAGATAGATAGATAGATAGATAGATAGATAGATAGATAGATAGATAGATAGATAGATAGATAGATAGATAGATAGATAGATAGATAGATAGATAGATAGATAGATAGATAGATAGATAGATAGATCGAACTGAAAGACAAAGATGGGAGAGGTACATTGAACCACAGAGAGAGTGCCTACATTGCTCATCTCACTCCAGCAGATCCAGCAGGGGGAGGTGTTGCAATATTTGGTTGGTTGCTGGCTGTCTGTTATTAAAAAAATCCAACTAAATGCGCAGACACATTCAGTCTTACATACACAGTAAATACATGCAACTGCTTTCTCCACACTTGAGAAGCACTACTTAAACAGAGATAGACAAAATTGCGAGTCCTTGGTAGAGACCTTTGATATCAAGAGTCCATGTCTCTTTTTCTCTATTCTCTCTCTCTTTATATACTGCATGTATGCATGTCTCTTTCTGTCTCCTCTTTCTGTCCTCTTTCTGTGCTCAAGTCCAACTTACTTTGCTGAAGGAAAGGTATGTGTTGTGAGGGGCGGTGAAAGAGCTGTTCAAAACCGTGAAATGTCTCCCCTCACTTGGGGAGCTCTGACATTTTGTGGGAGAGAGAGCAGAATATTGGGATCAACCCAGACACAAGGACAGAGTCGTGTCGGTCTCTGTGACAAACAATGTGACTGTTGTAGTCAGTAGGTGGTTATTATTAGTCTTGCTGTCACACTTAATATTTAATTTCATGGGCCTCCTAACAGTGTGTGTGTCTACAAAGCATTAACATTTACAATTATTTACTTGGCTTGTTTCCAAAGAGACATACAAAGCAGTAGAACACATGTCCAATAGGACAAGGAGAATTAACATTCCTTGAGCCATTCCTTCAGCCATCTTGTCAGGAAACTTGCATCCTCGACCAATAGCTAATTATTTAATGAATACCAGATGTTAGTCTTGCTTTATTTCTACATCTTGAAGTCAAAACCACAGCAAACAAGAAGCAGAATATTAAGGGTGACAATTTTGAGATGAACTTTAGTCTAATTGTATGCTGCTTTATTAAAACATTTCTGAGACACACACCCAGCCAGCCCGTGATATGCCTTGGGAGTCAGCTATTATTCATTCTGAGACTGGCCACATGTTTGATCTTTATTTCTTAGTACTGAATAAATCATTGTTGTATTCCAAACCTGACCACTGACAAATCTCTCTCCCTCCCCTTGTTTCTGCACCAGCCCAGCACTCTGCAGCCTTTTCTGTTTCAAATTATGTCTCAGAGCCAAACTCATAAAAATCTTCCATTTGAATTTTTCATAAGTCAGTGTTTTGTTCTGAGAGGAACGGCTCCCTCTGACTGAAATTCAGTTAGGCAAATGAAACAAATTGTGTTTCACAAATATTCTGGGCAACCAAATGTGCACGTGTGCCAGCTTAATCAGATTTTTATTAATTCAAAGCTCTTATTAACTTCCATTGAAGGTGACAGATTCAGTTTATGGTCCTTAAAGGCCACTGAACCATCTTTTCTTGCTTTCATACAATGTTGGTATCTTTAATTCTTAATTAATTTAATCAGTAAGTCAATTGAGCACTTATTTTAGTATCTTGTGCAAATATGAGACCAGATTCAAAAAGGTTTATTAATGCAAATTAATTTGCTATATGGATTATTGAAATGGAGCACAGGATAAATTATTGTCTCACATCATATGGGCATACATATTTCACTAGTATTTGTTCAAATTGCACTAGTGTTTGTTCAAAATATTTATTAATTTAACCCTTTACAGTAAACTGTTATGGCAACAAACACCATATTTTCTCCTTTGTATTTATGTATTACAAGAAAAAAAAGAGTCTAGAATGCAGAAGCCCCCCCTGCCCCAAAAAGATGCTCATAAAGATGTTGTGTTCTCAAAACACTGGTTCAACTGGTGTCTATAAAGAGAACACTGTTACTGATACTCCAAGACAGAAAAAAGACAAACGACTTTTTTCCACTGGGCATCAACACAGAAGTTAGCCCTGCAGTTATTTATAAAAATGAAAATACTGTGAATAAAATACTTGATTCAGTGTGCTTACTACTCCATATATTGCCTGTCATGCACTCAGCCCTAACACAAGCCTGCATTTCCTACTCTCTCTTTGTTAATAGGTTGGTCCCTGAATGTACTTGCAGTACATGTGGTTTCTCTCTGAACCGCTGCATATTTTCCCACTGTTAATTAGCTGAAAGTATTTTTCTCTTGATTGGGAATGAGAATGACAGTACTGCAAGCAGAGCACTTTCTACACTCAATGCCTGCTGTTGTGTAAATGTTCCACAAACCTTTCTATCTGATCAATAGTGGAGTGAAAAGTAAGGAGAATTGTGTTAAGAGAGCCAGAAATCACTAAAAATTAACTAAAAGCATTTGGAGTTATGGTCACTGCAGTTTTTGCAAGTGTTTTAAATCAACGGAGAAAAATTCTGTTTGGGTGGATGTGGTTGCCAGATCTGACTGTGAGCCAGTTAAGACCTGAATGCATTTGAGTCCACAAGCTGTTTTAGTGAGCCGTTACGTGACCGAAACTCTTGTCAGGAAAAATAAATCAGAAAAAAAGTTGTACTTGAGTGTAAATACATGAAACAGACTGAACCAAACTGAAATCTTTTGTTTTCTATTCTGAAGATACAGTACTTTTTTCACTGAATTTTAAGTGAGTTTCCATGGTAGTTTAGCATGTGATTGACAGAACATCAGATACACCACTGACAAGGCATAGCGAGACCACTGTTATCTCATATACCCTTTGCCTCTCTAGTGACACTTCCTTGCTGTCTTGCAGCCGTCTGAGCGAGGTTCATAGTCGACCCACCATGGGACCAGATGCAACAAGGGGAGCAGGGTTTGAGCGAGGGACACAGAGACAGAGTGATGATACAGGGTGAGGAATGCAGGAGGAAAAGTCAGAGGCAGCAGAAAGGCGAGAGAGAGGAAAAAAATCCAATAGAGTTCTTGAATGCTCTCCAGAAAAGGCATTAAGAAGTTACCTTGCTAAATCCATTATGCTTCAAAGGATGTAGCAGCCTCTCTGCTCTAAATCAAATCATGCATCCAGGTAATTGTTCTCACATTAGAAATACATCCTACTTCGATCCCCCTTGAATGCTCATTCACCCTGCTCCATCCATCTGAGATGAAAGATGGTTAAAGTGCAGGACCTTGGATGAAGTACAAAACAGATGATGATAGTTATAATGCTGGTGCTGCAATAAACATTATGAGGAAAGTGTCAGTAAGACTGTATTGACAAGATGAAATGAAGAATAGATACAAACAGATCAAACAGATACAACAACAAGGAAGATTACCTCTCTTTATAAAGGCAGGATTTGCTAATTTGTGATTTTTCAGCAGTGCAATTTCTTGCACACCATTATGCAAACTGGTTCTCCCCTACAGTGCCATTCTTCTTTTGCTGAGAAGCACCCCTGACAGCTGAGAAGTAACTTTCTCAAAGTCAGCATAATATGTGCTTTTGGAGAACCAAAAAGCAAGAAAATGAAACCTCAGACAGGTTTATAATTCCAAAATGACCAAAAAAAGAGTCAACAATGTGCAGGAAATACTTTTAAGGTCAAGTTTTTCGAGCAGCTGCAGAAAACATTTTTGATGACCTTCTACACTGACAGCTGAAAAATTACAGTGAGCTAAAGTCTTGCAGTCAGAGATAACTCCACGGGTAATGCTTTTACCCATCATTGACCCATCTTTTACCCAGTATTCCCCCAGTGACATTTGCATAATCATAGCTGAACAATCGGGATGGCCTACCTAGATATGTGAAGAAGCCATTGTATATAAAACTGCAGTCATCCATCCTGAACCCTCTTCAGCCATCGGCAGATCGGCGGCGGGGTCCACAGATAGAGGGTTGTGGCCTCACTGATAAAACTAAGGTTACAATTTTGTAATCTTTCATTTATATCACACAGGTACCACCCTCTACCAGACTCTATAGTGGATGAAGCCCAGCCGCCACCAACATCGACCCATCATACCTGACTGGCTGAGGGTTAGACACTACAGCTGGCCTACTTCTTTTAATCCAAAAAAACTCAAGTGAATAAGGGGGCTTCAGTCAACCCAGTTCGGGGAAAACTGATAGCCTAACTGTGCAGGTGTCAAACACACAGTCATCTCTCTGCAGATCACGGTCCTTGGGTCATCCAAGGAGCACAGGGACATGCAGGTGTACCATCCCTACAGAAAAAGGGGAGGTCAGGTGTGACATAACTAACACACATACAGATCCATCCCTTCCTCAGCCCAGTGAGCACAGACATCGGGAAGGAGCCGAGGTGTAAACCATGATGATGCCATGCTTATTTCCTTGTCATTCACTCACTGACTCCTTACCCCCACCAAAGTGCTGGTCATACTCGTGCAGAGAATCGCAAAGGGAAAGTCTGTTCCTACTCATTTACAGGCTTGAGCGATGCTGCTGTAGAAATTTCTTGGACAGGATCCTTCTGTCCACACCATCCACACAGCAGACAAACGGCTACTTCAGTCACATGATAACATTTTATAACAGAGAAGTGTATTTTTCGTAAGGTATGATTCCAGCTCAGTGAAAAGTTTGTTATTAACCCTGTTGCATCATTTAGGAACTCATATCATATATAAGATGCTAGTGTACAAATCAGAATTTACAACGTACTGCAGGCAGACTACATTAGACCTCATTTGTTCTGCTGCAAGTAAGAAAAATGACTGTGCCACAGCAAATGAATTACTCAAACTTTCAATGTGTGAAGCCCAAATCGACCTTTACATGGCGCTTATCAAGGGGGTGCATTGCATAATTGAAAATCTTTAAAATATAAATGGACACTGAATCTCATCAATGTTCAGTGTAGAACATTAACAGGAGTGGACTCATGCTCTGTCTCAGTGTGTTTTGAGTTTGACCCAGTTTTTGATAGGTTTTTGTCCCCAGAAATTAAAATTTCAGTATTAATTACTCCCCTATCAAGCACACTTTGTCCACTTAGTCTTTCTTTAGCCATGAGATTTAAGTGTCCTTAAAGAGTTTTCATACTAAAATTATGTACAACTGCAACACAATGTCTTGTCCATTCATTATCTTTCATCATCTAACACCAACAATCACTACCAAAGGCTGTATTTGTCTCTAGAACAGATCTCCAAGAAGCACACATTTACAGTACCAATCCACTACTATCACTTATAAAATACAAAATAAAATTATAATCTAACTATAAATATTTTGACTTTCTTTGCAGCTTTTGAAAAGCATTCCTGAAGTGAATGAAATATTGTTTAAGTCAAAGTGTACATGGCGTCTCCATGACCTTGGCTCATTCAGTGTAACTCTGAAACATTAAAAAAGAAAAAAAAATGTCTGGAACTTAGACACAAGAGAGTGAAGATTAATCTTTGAAATCATCAAGCGACACCTCCTGGAGCTGTTCCATTTGCTGTGGATGGGCCAACTTTTTGAATAGTGTGACAGCGCTCAAGGCTATTTTCCGGGGATTTTGGCCCATCTTTTGGTTGAGAGCACTTTTATAAAATAAAACCCATTTGGGTGTAAAAGACCTAAGAGTTATTCTACTGAGTCGGACTGCATGGCCTCCCATTATCTGACATGAGAGAAGCTGATGAAATTGGATGGCGATCACATAGTCATGGTTGTCTGGATTTTAGCTTTGGGGTTCACTTGTTCATGTTCATAAATATTAATTGAACTGTTCAAAAAGATTAGTGTGTTGAATTTTCTTTTACATTTAAATACTATACCTGGTCTCTAAAATTAACATTGTATGATCAGCAGCTCTGTAGAATACAATTTCATGCTTCTGTTCAATTGAAATTTTGTCAAATTACCAACAATAGTTTTGAGGCTTTGTGAATAGAGCAGCTCATCTCCTGAAGCCTATAAAAATAAAACCAAACCACAGGTATTACCGTGAACTCAAGTGCACTCCCAAAGTGGAGTGCTATATACTACATTTTCCCCAAATGCATTGCTTTCAGCACAAGGCTTTTATTTCGTCCCTAAATTACACGCAAAGCATGTTTCAGCTCAGGTAAGATGAAATGGCCTTGGGTAAGGCGACAGACATGAAGACACCCCCACTGATCCACAATACATTAAACTGATTTGCAAACAAAGCACTCCTGCTCAACTCCGTGATGGGTCAGAGGGAGTACAGTGTGAAATCTGCAGCAGTTCCTGACGTGATCTCTTATTGTCAAAGGGAATCTATCAACAGTGTCTCTTGTTTATTTGCACTTCCTGCATTTTATCGTCTTCTCTTGTTTTACCTGTTCAGTTGTCTCTTACTGTAAATGTCTTTAAGTGTGTTTCCCTCTGATCTTTTACAATATGACTGTGTCTGCTGGCAGATTTCTTGTCCTTCATGTCTCAAAAACCACATTTCTTTTCTTGATGTATCACTGCAGCAGTGAACTTTACCTCTAACTCTGATGGTATTTCTGCATGAGGAGCCCAAGGATCTGAATTTGTAGAGGCATACAACACAAGGTTATAGCTCTTCTATTTGGGTTAATACAGCTAGACAGGCTTGTACTGGGTCTTTTGCCATGGCCTTTAAAGGCTACCGATCAAGCTGCTGCTTTTTGCAAAATTGCGTTCTCACAAGTGACCAAAAAACTGTTAACACAGGGTTCAATTTAACATTTTTCTTTCAATTGTAATGTTTTGTTAAGAAAGGCATGTAACGACAAAACAGCATTCAGAAGACATAAACGCTTAAAATTTCTGCAGACAACCTGGTAACAACATAATTTTGGATTTTGAATAGGCTCGCCACTCCTTTGAGTCGGCATTTTTTTCTTAAACAATACTCCTCTTTTGCTATCTGTCATGCAAACTTGGAGGCATCCTCATATTCATAGATAGAAAATGTGAGGCCCACCTTTCTGAACTCAAGGTCCAGTGAATTGTTGTTGTGAGAAACCAATACGCCAGCTATGCACAATGGGACAGAGTCCTATGGCCTTGATGTTATGTAAGCAACTGGGTGGAGGTAGAGAAAAGAGTGATGAGCTTCAGATGAAGCCCTCTCCTATGCAATGAATTTAAATCAAAGGCATTAAAAACTACTGAGGTGTGTGATGATCTACTGCACTGATTAGGCAAGGCAGGACACATATTCATAAAAATAAAACTGTGGTGCTGAATAAAAGTATTTTTTTGCTCTCTCGTCCTTTTGAATGTCATCATAGAGTGAAAGTGATGTGTTGCTCTATCCTATTAACATTTCTTTTCCAGTGAAAGCCACAGTTACACTTTCATCTATACTCCTTACAGGTAATACTAACAGTATTTCACAATGTTAGGTAGTCATTTTCTAGCATCAGAGATTCTACTGATCTTATTTTCATACAAAAGTCATCATTTTGTCCACTTTATCCATAGTGGATAAATTATAAATACACATATATATCAAATTGATGTCCATGTTGATAAAGAATGACAAAGATACATTGGTGCTCTGCTCTCCCATCTGCAGTGCTGCGAGTCACAGCCTCTGGCCACCATTAGGACACCCTTTTCATATTATCAGAATGAAACATAAAAAAATATTGCCTTGAGAATCAGTTCTCCTGCTGTTTTCTTAATGACTTAAGTGACAGCTCTCATATGAAGGGGTGTCGAATGTGTAGTGTTACAGGAGCGGAGCAAATGGACTAAATGTCTCCTCCCCTGGTGTGGTGCTTTGGGTGCCATTAAACCACAGAGACACCAAATTTATAGCTGATGGTCGATGTGATGGTGAAGTGTTCCCTCGGGACTGTCCATTTAGTGTCAACTGGTGCCAACTGCCCATTTTTCTGACACATGTTTCATGTTTATCAGGCTACATTGCAGTTTTTTGTTGTTTATGTTTTGTTGTCTGTGATCATATGATAATATGGATTCATGTATTAAATGGCTCAAGTCTGTGATGAATACGAGATGGCAGAGCATTAGTGTTTTGAGATGACAAAGTGGGTCGCTGCGACATCTTCAGTTACAAAATAGAAAAGGGTGGGCTTTGAAGGGGAAAACACTAGCAACACTTGCAGTGCTGTGGAGAACCACTTTATTTTGTAAACATCAAGGTATGATGGAGGCCACAAGCAGAAATGCATGTGATTTTCACTATAAAAATGTTCTCTGCACTACTGCAAGTGTTGCTCAAATTTTCAAGGCATTAGCAGTCAGGCATGAGAAGAGCTAATCTTGATGGCAACTGTTGTGTAATGATAGAGAGATTTACTTTTGATATAAAAATGCATCATATTGTAAGTACATCCCAAACCAGATAATATTTTGGCATCTGCACCCAGTATATATTTGTGTGGAGGCATTTCTGTAGTGCAGCTTTCTCACACCTCATTTTTTTTCCCTTGCAAAGAGGCTTTAGAGAAAAGTAGACAAATTCCTGAGGGTTCAGTGCAGAAATATTCCAAAAACACTCCATGTATTCAAGTATCTGTCTGTTTTAACTTGCTTGGCAGTATTCTGGATTGCACCATTCTTCCATTTTGGCATCTTTTCTCTCATATGTAATCTGTAGTATCTGCATCAGTGACTTTGGGCTCAATTGTGGTTTGTGTTTGATAAAGCTGTGACCCTGAAGAGAACATAAAAGCCTCAGAAATAATACCAGAGTTGAAAGCAGAAACTCCCTATGATCTACCTTTGGGAGTGGAGATTATACCTGCTTAACGTCAAGCAGACCAAATACCATATAAAGAGGCTATGAAATCAGCCAGCTAAATTTCCCCTAATCACAGTGGAGAGGTTAGATGCTGGCAGACGCCTCACAAGCCACAGTTCAGGAGCATGTGCGAACCTCATGGAAAGCAGATGACTGAGCTTTGCTCTTACAGGCTTAGAGCAAACTTAATTTCTAAATAATCCCTATTGTTTGTTCAGTCCATATACAATGGATGGTTTACCGGATCAGGACAATTTAGAAAGAGCAAGTGCAAAATCTCCAAACTGTCCTTTGAACTTTAACAATTTGACATTTCGATAACCTGTCAAAGCAGCTTCTAAACCGTCAAATCACAGACCTGCCTGAGGTAGCTGGATTAATGCTGATTAGACTGCAGTTTATTGGCAAATGCTTGTGGAAAATTTCATGAAATCACAAGCCAACTCTGTTTCACATCCATGAAAAAATGTAAATATAACAACTGATAGAATAATATTACACCAATATACATATATATATCATGTATTTCACCACTTAAGTCAAGAACAGCATCCTTCTTAACTGCTCATTATGCTTGACCTAAAAAGTGAATCATTCCTAATATCTGCTCACTTCAAAGGCCATTATTTAATGTTAGATCCACTTATGATCCAGCCACAGTCCACATATTTTGCCAGGCTAAATGCAAACAGCGTGAGGGTAAAAGTGTTTTTAGGCAGGCCCTCACGCCTGAGAGGTGATTGATTAGGTGGTCTGTGCCCCCTATCAGGTTGACAGATCTGAATGTCCACAAACCTGAAACAGTTCACACACTGTCCGTCCATAGCAAACAGGTTGCTGGCATCTCATTTGAAGCCTGCTCTAGTGGTTTTATCCACCCTGACAACATGGTGTTCTTCAGCTGCAAACCTCTGAGCTTGTTTTCAAGGCCACTTCTCAATATGTCCATGAGGCTGTCAAACCCAATCTAGAGACTCATTCAATCAGCTGAAAGCACAAAATAACACAATGTATGATTAAATAAAGGAAGTATTTCCAATTGGTGTCTAATAAAGACAACTGACAGGAAAATAAAAACGCTGAAGTCAGACAATTTAGAGACAATATGAAATCCAGTCTGGTGGAATTTGAGATGTGGCTTAAAAGTTTTAGTAAAGTCAGGCCACAGAGAGTGCTTTCTCATGTTCACGTCAGAAAGCTCTCTCAGTAAGGCAGGATGTGCTGTGCACATTTTCATAAACAGACCACCTGGCCTTATACTGCACCTGCCTTTTCCAGTTTCAGTGCGCTTCATTTCTTATTTGTTTTTGTCAACAGGGTCGCAGTGAAATTTTCTCGTAAACAACATTCAAAATTTGTTGCATGTCTTTCTTCTACTGTTTTCAAATTCGTGATGTTACATCACTTTGGTCTGAATGCCAGATTTCTTCTCATATCCAATAGTGCTTACAGTAGCTCATTCTGCTCCCACAGCTTGATGCTAACTGAGTGGGGCTGTGACAGCATATGTGTGGGTTGTAAAACTGGAATGATAGTGGAACTGGGCATCTGTGTGTTCAGTGATGCCATTATAGAAGACTATACCTCCCCCAGTTCTTATCTAAAGATGACACAACACATCATCACAGCCAGACTCACACATGCCACTCTGTCTGCGGAGAAAATGGGTACCATGAAAGATGAAATCATTATCGAATTTTTTTTTAAGCAGACATGTCACTAAACTAAGTCTTCACATGCCAGTGCTGTCACTGCCTACAATGTGCCCAATCTTTAGAGAAATGAAAACCTTGTATGCTTTGTTATCATACAGACTGCAGTTATTTATGTTATGCTGCATTGTAATTTACTCAATACACTGCATGCAGTTCAACATGACACTACAGTCAGATGCTCGGATTTGCTGACTACAGATATTTGGATTGGGTTTATGTAATTTATCTGGGTAATGTCAATTTCACATGCAAGACAGCGACCCTGTAAGATGTGGAAATGAATGCCAGTAAAGGTACATGTGTGTTTTCAACGCACGCAGATGAACAGCTTTCTGGAGGTAGGTCAGCACATGAGAGCCCAGGTGCATCCATGATATGGGGATGAGCCAGTTTGGCTCAAATTTTTGCTGTGATTATTGGACCAAGTAGATCTGAACTGACATCTCCCTCGCTTTTTCTCTGTCGGTGTGTGTGTGTGTGTGTGTGCGAGTGTGAGAGAGAGAGAAAGAGTTTGAAAAAGAGAAACAGAGGTAGATTCTGCCAGGGCTATTAACTAGCTGTCTTGTATAATCAGAATAAACATTTGGTATAAACCATATGGTTTAAAAGTAAACACCTAGTCCCATGCTTTAAGAGCAAAAAAGCAAACAAAAGCCTGCTCCCTCTAATCCTACACCCATCCTTTCAATCTTGTATCTAATTATCATCCAACCATGAATGTCTCCCACTAACAAAATACATCCACATGAGTTAATTAACCAACTTACAGTTTAGTGGGCACTGGGTTTATTGGCATTTATCTAAATTACCTCCTCCATCCTCAGCTAGATCAATACCTCCTACCACTAACAGATACCTCTGATGCTGACGTTTTGGGTCATGACCTGCATGGCCAGAGTCTCTGACAGCTGCAGTGACATAGCTGCAGGACAGGGAGAGAGATATCCAACCCTGGGGACTGAATGATATGGGCTGTGTGTGTGTGTGTGTGTGTGTGTGTGTGTGTGTACATCTGTTTAGACCAGTATAATCTCCAGCACCTGATGAGGCAAGGCCTGAATTTGCCTTTTGAGAGCTGAAGATATTTACTCAGTTTATAATGCCAGTGTCTGCAGAAAATTCCTAAGTTTTTCAAGTATAACCTCATCAAATATATAAAATGATTGTCAAAACATGAACTCAATCACTGTCATGCATTCCACATTTGGCTTAGGAAACATACATTACAGTAAAATATGCTGAGGTACAGTATAGCCAGAAGATGTGGCTGTTTATAGTATTATGTCTTAAATATCATAAAAGACTTCCTCTCTTTATCTATTCAATATTCGGGAGGGAGCTGTTGCTACTTTACTCTGCTTTGAGGAGTGCTGCATGGCTGATGAAGCATCTGTCAATTTCCTTAAGATGATTAACCTACGCTGAGCCTCACTTGCCACAAATAAACACGTGATGTTGTGTTCAAATCAGACGCACCTCATCTTCCATGTATGTCACACTTCGGCAGCAACATCTGCAATCAGCTTTGATTGCCACAGCCAAATTTTAATAGCTGATGTTGAGAAACAGAAATGAGACAGTACAGGAAAAAAAAAAAACACAGTACAGTTGTTTACCATTGCTGTCCCCTCATGGGACCATAAAAGTAATAGTGCAGCATGTTCACTGGCTGTATGCCTGTGGAATAAATGTTCAGAGGGGAATATGGGCCATTGCACCACGACAAGACGATGACTCTGAAAGCACATGCTTGGTTCCACTGCACCTGCCACTCTCCTTACTTCTCACTGTTTCCCCCCTCTGAGCTTTTGCGCTCATTTTAAATGAGATCAAATAACTGCAATTTTGTTCAATTTATTGATTTTTTTTTTAACCCACTGTGTTGATATACTGTATAAGCAGACTTGAAGACAGAATCTTGTTAGATTTGTCCTTGGGTCAGTTAAACCATACGGCAGAAGGATGCAGCCAAGGACACGTGACCTACTTTGTCTTTCATACCACACACACCACACCAAATCCTAACAAGCTCCACTTGTTTTATTTATTTATATTTATTTCCGCGCTCTCTTCTGAAGATGAGAAGTTAAGTGAGAGAGAAAGGGAAGGAGAGGAAGAAATAGCGTGAAGTGTAACAGCAGTATCAAAATAATTTATGAGACAGTGTGGGACAGGCAACCATTTTGTATTTTAGATTATGAACACATATATTCTCTCAAACACCCCCTCAAGGAGTCCTTGGAAATAAGTTACACCCTACCAAAGAAGGAGCATTAGCATATTTATATAACAATTTTGAAATGGATACAAGAGCACCTTAGGAAGGGCGATGCAAACCTCAGGATATGCTGCCTGGATTGGTTTCAAAATATGCCAAAAGACTTGGAAAACCACATGTATCATAGAAGAATCGCGTACGGTGCTCAAACACAAATATATCCTCTGGCACAAGTTGCATTCCTTCTTAACCTCATTCAGTCAAACAGTCAATTAATGTACAACACAAACAGCAAAGTAAATGAAACTGTTTTCTGCACTATTTATTTATTCACTACTAAATACACTGAGCCGTAAGAGCCAGCATTCCTCTGATTTGAGCGGCAACAAACTGACGGGAGGTGTCCTTAGTGCTGATTGGTGGTTTGTAATGCAGAGGAAAGTGATAGAGCTGTCCAAGGTCCTGAAAGCGTGACTGGAGAGATTCAGGCCTGCGGGCTCATTTTTTGACTTCCAAACAGATCTGACACACACACACACACTCCTCACACCTGAAGGGATTTGTGTAAGTATTTATACAAAAGACAATTCAGGTGCTCTTCCAGTTTTCTTTAGACCATGGTTGTATCCACTCATGCTGTATAAATTGGTGGATTTTCTCATTTTTAGTCTGTTAGGAACCTCGTGAGCCCTGCACCGACTTTTGCTAATTGCAAATTCGCATTATTTGGCACCAACTGCCAAACAGTGCAAGTTCACCTCTAACACCACTCGCCAGTCTATATATATTTTGTTTCTCATACTGAAAATTAACAAGCATCACGTGGTATACATGAGAGTGTGTTGGCAATCAAAAACTAAAATCCACACCCCCCCCCGTGTAGCACCAAGCGAAGCCTTTTTTCCAGTCCCTCGTTTATGCACCCCTGCTTCCGCTTGGTGAAACCACGCATGTGTTGATCTGTGCTGCAGCAACGTGCATCAGTTCCTCTCTGACCCCAGTGTTAATCTGCATTCACAGTGAGGCTCCTCCGGTTTTTTCTTAGCTGCTCGGTATCAGTGTAGCTTATTACAAAAGGGGGGGCTTCACCGTCTGTGGCGGGTTTTTTAGGGCCCTGTTAGGCTGTCTATTCGGCAACAGACGCAGGAAAAAAAGGGAAAAACGAGCGATACCAGATCAAGCTTTCGACTCGCATCGATTTTGTTTTGGTTGATTGAACTCCACCGCACGTCCGCCTCGGGTCTAGATTTGGAGACCCGCTACTGCTAACGTGCGTAATGTATCATAGAGAGGAAACCCAGTAAATAGACGGACACGTCCATCTGCCATAAAGAGGAAACGAAGATGGTGATGATGGCTTCACCAAATTTAGCCTCCAAATGCTCGACAGCAATGGCGAAGCCTTCCCTCCCTCTGAAACTGTTTCTCTGGGTGTTTATCGCCGTTAATCTGCCTACAAGGTAAGATGTCAGCGCGTGATGTTTCTTTTGTAAAACCGCGATTCTGTCTATTGGGTTGCGTTTTTCTTATTTTAACAACACCTCGTTTCGCGGTGCCAAGGCTGCCTTGCTGCTAGTGTGATGCTGAACGGTTAGGCAGGTTGGAATTACAGTAGAAGACAAAAAGCATGTAGTGTTTATATCACGTTATTAATCATTATTACTGTGGTCGACTTGGACGTGTGGTAATTTTTCAGTCACAGCTAGACATGCGTCGCGTATAACTGGGAAATATTGTGCCTCATAATATATATATATTTTTTTATAGGAAACAAAAGCGACGGACAGCTACAAGGTGCTTTAAATATTTGTCAGATGATTTTTAATATATATTTTTTTAAATTTTCCCTTTTATTTTTGAACAGATAAACGTGTCTATATGGAGGCGGTTTGTCCAGTGTCTCTCACAATCTGTCCAGTGTTTGAAATAGCACAGTGGCAGGCTAATTTGCTTGAAGCTAAGGCTACATATAGTCCCTGCTAAGCTATCTTTAAGGATCAAGTCTATTCCAAGAGCCAAAGCCCTCATTATTGAACTGTGTCGGATGTGGCCGAACTGTAATGTACGCAAGCAGTCGTTTGTAATAAAGAACCTGAGTGTGAATGTGTGTAGGCAACGTTTTACCCCACGTATATGGAATAATAATAATAAAAAAAAGCAATTCAAAATGGCAGACAATCACAGAGAATACAAGTGAAAAGGCACAATAAGGACAAGGATAATACATATGGACTCATCCCTGTCATGCACACACACACACACACACACACACACAGTGAAAGAACTGCCATTTCATCTTTCACTGAGGTACAGATTTGAGTTTGTTTAGAGAAGCTGCTTTGGTCTTCCCTGTGAAGGCACTATAGGAATAGTCAAGAGGAAGGGATGGTGAGGGTCCACGCATCGCTTTCGTCTTATGCTGCTGGAGGGTGAAAAATGGAGGCAGATAAATCAGTCGACGTTCAATCACCGTCATGCTGATCGCAAACTCAGGGCTCCCTGCCCAGTCTGCACCGACAGGCCTGTGTGTGTGTGTGTGTGTGTTTTTGTAATTGTATGCACAAGTAGTGTTCACATTATGCTTGAGTAAACACTACTCCTTCTCCCGTAGTGCCCCCACAGGGGATGAGAGAGTAGATACATGGGCAGGTTATGGATTTTATAAGTTGTGCAGGAGTGGTTGAAACATAATAAACTGATGGTAGATCACAGCAAATGGCATTTCCATGCATCTTAATTGACAAGGCCAAGTGTCAGCTCTTTATGAAGGTAAAATTTGTGGCTCACGTCAGCATGACAGCTCTGCATAGTTTCTTTTCAAGTAGTTTATATGCAGGTCTTATGTATGATAATTAACAGATAGCTATTGGTTGGAAATTGCATTAGAAGTCTTTTGTGATTCACACATGAGAACTCTTACATAAGACATCTCTCAAGGCCTCGGGCATGCTTTCAGTAATCTATGCTTCTTTGTGACTCATTGCGACAGTTACTATGTGTAGTGATGTCTGATGGCTATCAGCGCACATTAACCCCGGCACACAGTCAAGCACTGTTTTACATCCAAGGTGACATCACGGCAATCAAGGTTTTGCACCCTGAAGGAGAAGTAGAAAAAAAATTTTTCTAAAGTTTTTAGTATGTTATAATTGCATTAGCCAATAAATAAGCTTCAGATGTAGGCCCAGGATCCACCGAGTGGGTTTCTGAACCATGACAGGCCGTAAGACAAAGTGGTGATGTCAGAGTGAGGAAGCTCTGCTCAGGTTTTCTGTCAGGTCAGTTGATATTTGCTGTTCTGCAAACTCACCTCAAGCATTTTAAGCAGCTGACGAAATTCATTACATAACCGCTAATTTGGAACACGCTGCATTTTTTTCTATTTTTAGTTTTCTATCCTTGACTGCACTTGAATATTTTGTTCCTTGATTGATAATTCTGATTGAGAAACATGGATATACATTATGGTATGAGGAATGTTACATTAAATCTCATTTCAGGATTGTCATTAAGATTCCATTCGGCTACATTTTCAGATTTTATTACATTAAACAAATAAATATGCCTCGAACCTTGTCTGCCAGACAGTAATACATTTCTTACAGTCTTTCGTAATTTTATTGTAAAAATGTAAAAAAACAAGGATGGTAGGCATTTTTTCCCTTTAAATCTTCAGGGTGTGAAAGTTGTGTTGCGGATTTAATTGTATCCCTCATCTCATATTATTGTGGCAAAACAAAAAAGTCCTCTTGCTAAACAAATAACAAACAACAGACAAGTAACAGATAGCCTGCCAACAACACACACACCCACACAGTTGTTTGCAGTTGGCTTAATTCTATAGAAAACAATAAAGGGAAGGACTTAAATGAAATCTGCCATCACATGCTTAAATAAGAGTCTCAGGATTTGCAGAGTTAATGGTAAATTTAGCTTGCTATCAAGAACATGCTATGGACAAAGTACATGAAAGTGCAAAAATTAATATAGGTTTGTGGTATTTGTCGGAGCAACTATCAATGTGGACGCTGCGAGACAAATGTTATGCCAATTTTACAAGTTCAGCAGTGAATCCCACCTGCCACTTGTTGCACTGCAGTCATCCACACCAAGCACCACTTATAACCAAAAGACCAGTGTTTATACGTGATTGCAGTTCCTTTAAAATTTCATCCGTCTAAGTGGGAAACCTACAGCACACTGGGCTCAGTCAAGTCATCCAACTCATACACTATTTGCCTCTTGTCATTCGTTTGGAAGGGCTTTGACAAACTGTCAATCTGTCCTGTATCCCATAATGACTATCATACGTATTTATGTTTCGGAAATCCCAAAACGTACTTGATAGCCCAGATGTGTCACTCTTATTTTTCTTTCTTGTGTCTATTTAAGACAGTTTGACAGGATAGTAGAAGATGACAGGCGAAGCTCATAGCTGCCTCTTGCTTACAATTCTTGTCATATTCATCACCCAGGAGGTATTAAGGTCAGTGTGGTTTCAGATTTCTGGGATAGATTTGGGGAGAGGGAGTGAATTTCCAGCAGTGGTGATTATTTCCCATTTACTCAGCTCAGTATCTCAATAAACCTGAAGTAGGGCCATAACTAACAAACTCTCCTATATGAACTCTTCTCGATATGGCCGTCCTTGCTGTCTGAAGACGTCCTGTTTCTAATATGTGTTTTTTGTTGGCTAATCTTAATCCAAAAGGCTTTGTGAATTTATAATATATGGACACAAGTACACAGAAGGCAAATTTAAGATACATTTCAAAGTATTCCATCAATGTTTTCTCCCCTATAGTGGTAATATGATCGCCAAAATAAGCCTCCAAAAAGCTAAAAGCACCACAGTTTTAATGCAGCTGGAAAGCTTCACAGTACTGGACTCTGCTGTCACTGTCATACTGATTGACAAGCTTTTAAACTAATACTAGATAACATATTTTATGTTGCTCTCAACGGTTTGTTTACCTCATCTTTAAGTGAAACATTTCAGCTACCTGCCGTATAAGCTCACATCTAAACACATCAAGAAATTACTGAGCCTTTAACTTTATAGTAACACTACTGGCAACATAACAAATTGGTCTAATTTGCCGTATTGTACTGCTGAGCGAAACAAGTCAACCTTGTATGCCAATACTAGCTAATCTGTATGAAGTGCTAATCTGCCTGAAGCCTGTAAATTTGCTGCCAAAGGTCAGTTAAGTAGAGCAGGCTGACACGGTCCAGGTGATTAGTTGTTAACAGTCCTGTGTGTGAGCACCATAAGTGCAGATGCTTGTTATTGCAAATTACAAGCCAATGATTAAGCAGAAGCGCAATTTACATCCACTTTGAATGATTGTATTTTGTTAATTAGTGAAAGTGGACTGTTGTATTGTGTTGATAGTGGAGCCTGTCAAAGGATGGTTGGGTGATTGGCACACGGTGGTTTCTTTGCCATAGGTACAGATCCAACTTCATGTTGGATAATAATGAGCATGAACAATTTCAGACATGCAAAGATGATAGCACAGAGGAGCTTGATTTGGATGCCAATTGTGGACACACTTTTTCCATGGCTGATATTAAGTTCCTCAGACTTTCTTTGAACATGAAACCTGACATGAGATTTTAATTCAGGTCTGCTCAGTAGTAGGGACATGGTCTGCCTGCTGAATATAGAACAGATGAGATGATGATGGCACTAAACATGAAGGGGCAGAATGTATGAAACTGTCAGACTGTCCACACTGTGGGTAGCTGTGCACACAACGCTTAACTCCAGCGCTCTCCATCATTACACACACACAGCCATCATTACGTTCACAGCCAAGGACATACATATTCATGAAAAACAAACACGAGCACACACCCAAACATGTAAAAGTGCACGCACACGCAGGCACGGACTTCTCTGTGGATGTTCAGGTACCAAATTAGTAGGCAAAACCTCAGATCTGCCTGCAGTGGGGAACACATGGCTCCTCCTTTGATGTGCTCGTCTTTGGAGCATTTCCATATACACAGAGATACTCTGTGAGATGAATATAGATGATAAAATTGATGCAACCTGAAAAACACCAGATATTTTCAAGTTCTCACACCCTTCTCTGCCCTCTCTATCTATCTGTTTCTGTGCTGGAGACAGGTACCCCCTGGATATTTTTTTATAGCATGAACTTAGGCATACAATGGTCTGCCTCAGTTAAATAATTAAGTTTTAATGTTTTAGACACTAGTGTTAAGGTGGAGATGGATGGCACTTAGTGACAGTTACTGCAGTAAAAGGACGAGTGCTGGTCAAAACATCATTCCCCGCACCCATCCTAAGAACACGAGAAAGCTATCAGGGCTTCTCTCCTGGTACTTTACCATGGAAACAGTGTCTTTTTTTCTCACCATTACTGATTCTTTATTATTTCATTCGGATATCCATTTTCCTCTCTTCGCTCTGAAGCCTTGCGGAAAGCTCACAACTGTTTTCAAGGTTGCTCTTTCATGCTGCTGGCCATCTCCCTGATATGCTTCAGTGGTTTCTGGACATTGCAGAGCTGTGATGGCACAATTTAAAAATGCTCCACCTCTCTGTCTGTTTGTACCTCTCTGTCCATCTATCACTTTTCTCTTTAGTTTTGGCCTTTATTTCTGATGCAACTAAATGAATCTGTGTTATTCATGAAACAGCCTCAAATGCAAGTTTTTCTTTCATCTGAGGCACAACTTGAGTGTAATTAGTGAAGTAGGCCTCTCTCTAATGCATATGCATACAAGGAGGAGAAGCTGGCACAGATAGCAGGAGATGTGAAATATGCAGTTGATTTCAATTTCCATTGGATGTTACGCGGACTCTTGAATTTCTTTTAAAGAGTGTGTGCAACTTTGTACTGATGTATTAAGAGGAAACTGCTGCGAGAAAAATACATCAATTATCCTGTAATTCACAGAAATCTTAAAATTACTTAATAAAAACAGAGGGGATTGGGATTTAGGAAGAAAAGGCTGAGCTTGACATTCACTGAGCTGCTGCAGTATGGAAATACTGACTGAAGTTGAATTGGCTTGTTGTTGAATGGTGTTCTGTAAATTAAAGTTCTGTACATAAGATATAAAAAGCATAAAGACAAGTCTGAGAGATATGAATGAATAGTCCCAGACTTAATTGTCAAACAAGACACGCTGTCTTTTGAACTAATGTTTCGTCATTCTTTTTCACTTCTTCTGTAGAACTTGAACAAAACTAAATGTTCTTGAGCTTAGTATCGTGATCAAATCTCACCACTCAACTGCACCGTTTCAACTCTCCCTCAGTGCACAAAACATGTCTTGTAGGTGGTCCCAGACACTGATTGTGTAATGAACTGCTGCCTTAGTAAATCACACACTAATTACACACAGGCAGTGTTAGCAGAAATCGAATGAAAAGATGCGGTGAAGATTTGCCCCGCTCTTTTAAGTACATAAATCCAGCCCTCTGTCTCTGTCACACATCATGTACATGCTTTGCTATCTGCTTGTGCCTTTTCTGTCACACTCACGGAGTACATACACATCTCATCGGTGCCCACTGGCGGTACCAGCCTCCCCTCTTACTGCAGACAGCATTATGTGGTGTTTTAAGTCTCCTCATAAAATAGTCCCTTTGGATGACGGCACGTTGTTGTCAGCATATTAATTCACCCTAATGCACCTAGTCATTGGGGATCACATACATCAATCTTTTATTCAGATGTCAAAACTGAAAAAAATGATTTGTAGTAATATAAACCTTTATTTCAGACGTATAATTTACCAAGAGAGAGCAGAAAAACATTTACAGCCCCACAGTGGTTTTATTTGTGGTTGGGGGCTCTTGAGACATCATTATCCTTTCAGTTTGAGAAGTCTGGGGCGAGGAAGTAAACTCAGGAAAATTGTCTTGTCATTTCAAGCTCTCACAGAAACCTGGGGGCCCTAAAATCCCCTTTACAATATGAAAAACAATTCTGCTGTGAAGTTCCTCAGCTTTGCCATCTTGGAATTAATTCATCGTTTTTGTAGAGTCACCGAGTTGAAAATTGAAGCAGGGCTTTAGCTCTTATTGAAGGTCATTATGGACATCCTATAAGGTCTATAAAATTCTTGCTTATTTCTTATTTTCTTTTTTGTGGTCACATTCATATTAATTTAATTAATGTTTTTTAACCCAGTATTTTTAGTTTATGTCTTAATTGAGGTAGTCCTTCATCGCAAGCATGTCTTTGTATTTCTGATTCTAAAAGAGCTTACTTTGCTTCTCCTGCTGGCCTTGATAACCTGTCAAATACCACCTCTGTTGAGTAAAAATTGCCAAAAATTGCCTTCTTGAGAGGCTTTTTTCAAATGCCCTTGTTTAGTGGGGGCGGGCGGGGGGGGGGGGACCAGCTACTTGGATGGAGGCAAACAAAAGACAAAATATGTCAGTTTGAAGGAGTGACCGTTACTATCTTCACATAAGGAGAAATTCACAGCTCTGTCAAATCTGCCGGGATTGAAACTACATTAGGTTTGCTTGCACGATGCTTGCTATCTAACCAAAGTTGCTCACTATCTAACCAAATTACTAGAAGCACTGCATAAACAGAAAAATGTGTTTGAGTCATCTTCATGCAGGGAAAGCAAAATGTCTGAAAAATAAAGAAGAATAAAAATCAGCCCTTTCATTTTCAAGTCGAACATCAGATTGCACACATTTTGTTTTTACTCTCTCTTATCTTGTGTGGTCTAAATGCGTGATAGGATTGGTCCTGAATTACCAGGTAGGTTTTTCACCAAAACGCTCAGTCCATAAGTGCTCCAAGATATAGTTTAAGTTTGAAACGCAGTATAAATCTGAATTAAACTGAAGAGGCATGTTTGAAGAGACACTTTATGAGCGTTTTAAGAAGAAACTTTAAGAATAAATGCACAATAAGGCAATGCTGCGAGACTGTACATGTCAATGATACAATTGTATGTTACAATGGAAACAACAGGATTTTAACTCATTGCAAAAAGACTTTGCTGGGTGGTAGACCAAAACACGTGTGCGTATTATAACCTAGTGTGACAAAACACAGGTTCTGCATCACGTCACACTGAATGTGTAACATCGTTGATTCATATGTTCTTACATAATGAACGTTTTATTTCGACATTTTCTGGAACTCGTGTTAACTTCCTTGTGTCCCTAGAGGAAACAGAAGCAACATGGAAAGGGAGGATCAATAGGAGGATCACGCATATGTCAGAGTGTCTACAGTAGCAATGATGTGGTGATGAAAAGCCATGAAAGTTGTCAGAGCTCATCTCTTGACCTTGGATTGAAAACATTTCCTCCCTTTTCTCTCTGCGTCTCTCATCTCCCAACACTGCACTAGGAAACACACAGCTTGCTGTCCTTTAAAAAGAAATCATTGATTGCAGTCATTTTTTATTCCCACTCTCCTCCCCGCAGCTCCTTCCAGACCGATGACGACGATGAGGTGTCTAACAAGACGTGGGTGCTGACTCCCAAAGTGTACGAGAGTGACGTCACACACATCTTAAACAGCCTACTAGATGGATATGACAACAAACTCAGACCTGACATCGGAGGTGGGTGCTGATTTTTCACAGATAATCTGCTTAGTCACAGAAAAGCAAAGAGATACACACGTTTATGGTCGAATTTGCAATCCAACCCGTATATTTGCTCTTTAACTGACGTACATGCTTTTACACTGATTTCTACAATGGACTCTTTAAAGGCTGCAGTCTGCCATTTTCTCACTTGTTGCAGACTTGTTAACCCATGATTGTGCAACTGTGTGAAGACTGAAACACTATATATACCCATATTTAACATTTAATGTGACAATGATTCTTGAAATTGTCACAAAAAAAAAAACAAGAAGATGATGTGAGGGTGAATGAAAATCTGCATTGCAGGAGTCACTGTTGTGCCTTTTCACATGACAGTGTTCATACCAGGAATCTGTTGACTTTAAATTTGACCACCAAAAAGACTATGATACTAGGGATTAGTTTCTTCCCATATACTAAATTATTAATAAATTACTAAATAAATCAAAACATACCAAAAAAGGGAAACGTGTGTTTGTGCTGGCTTCTCATTTTTAGCCAGTGCTGACTGGTGCTTTTACAGGTTTAAATGACACATTGCCATTGGCAGATTTTATCACTTGTTAACAATGATCCTGTTTGTCAAAAGGACAAAATGAAACCTGGCTGATTTAATAAAATGCCAACAAAAGCCAGTTCAGCAGAAATAGAGTAATCAGTCAGTCAGTTTATTTGAAAAGTAGTATATTCACATTTTGGAAAACAATCTGCTGTTCTGTTGCTCTGTTTACTTTCACTCTTGGGACTTCTTAGCGAAGACTTGAGACCTACTTGTGACTTGACTCACTGTGGTTTTAGCTAGTAATAATGTTAGTCATGCCACCTGTTACATATTTGAATATCTCTGCTGCAGATTGTAAAACGATAAGAAATAATGACTTTTTAATTGCATGAAATGAAATAGGCCAGTTGAGGCAGGATGCCTTGTTCATATTCACTGCATTCAGGCTGCAGAACAGCGAGAGGATTTGCTATGAACAGCATACAGTTCATTATCACACCATGCTGAGCTGTACAAGGTCTTAGTGTATTTGTCCACTCAACTCATGTTGTGTGTTGACAGACAGGGAGGCTTACTATAAAATATGTGCTCTTGTGTTTATGTGCATGTTGCTGTTATGATCGAGATCGCAGTCTGTCATGGCCCGCGAGCCTTTTCTCGTCAGTGTGAGAAGTAGACAAGTAGCTTACTCCTTTCACTTTGACAGACAGCTGGGCAGGTCTCTCTTGTCTACACAAGCACACATATATCCTAAAGCCTGTCACGTCCATCTGCAAGAGCTGAATAGGGAGGTCTTCAGCACCCTTGAATACTTGATTCACGGGTCAGTATTCCTGGGAAAACTGGCTCAAGTCGCAGTCTGTCACACACTGAGAGAATAATAAAGATAAACCATTCTATATGCTAGCAGTGAATTGGTCCTTCTCTCACCATAGGGACACTGGACAGTGTTGTTTTAAAGTTGCAAATGACAAGAAAAGAATGACAGGTCCCAGCCTTATCAGTGTTTTTCACAGAGTTAGAGCTGAGACACTTCATATTTATCTGGGAGTGACAAACACTGAGGTAGACAACCTGCAGCCTAAACAGACGGCAACAAAGTGCTACTTTTATAAAAGCAAATATTGATGCCTTTTGTGTTTCTCTGCCAAAACAAGAAATCACAAACTGATGGGCCAATATGAAATTATTGTATAATGTGCAGATTAATTAGACAATTTATACGATGTTAGTTGGTTTCTGCCTGGACACTAGACAAACTGCTCACGTTTCATTTGCTCGTGTACATCTCCTGTCCAGACAGATATTCCTCCTCCCTAAATGATTTGACGGGTCCAGACTAATTCACACTTGCATTTGGTCTGAGATACCAGCCTATGGTCTCTGGGCATTAAATAATACATTTTTAATTTGGTGTTCATTTTACTTGAGCCTATTAAACCCTTTTTGGCATTTTTTCCCTATGCTTTCTCTACTTTTCTACTGTGATGTTTTTTTACTGCACTGTTTGACCAAAGTAGGGAGTATATGTGCATCCTCATCATTTACTTCTGCACACCTGCCACAAGATATTGCTATCCCCTTCAAATTCCTCCGACTCTCTTGCAGACATTCTGGCTAACAAATAGGCATCCCCAGTGCAACAAAAAGAGCAAAATCTTTGGCTCTGACGTGCCCATTTTTTATAGGGGAAAAAAAACTCACTAAAGACTAAAAGTAACACTTGGAATAGACCTACTGCAGTTTTAAACTCTAAAGACTAATGAATTGACTGACCTTGATCAATGCCATGGATATATTATGAATTAAGGATTAAGAAGATAGATATTATATGTAAATCTGCTTCTTTCAGATACTTTCATGTCTTTTCTCCATATACTGTACAATATGTGCATTTCTGCATACAGTGCGACACATTTCACGAAGGGCATTATCTTTATTCTTAAGACTTTAGAAGAGGGTCTGTGCTATAAATTGAAGAGCAGCTCAGATCTGCTTTGAGGTGCAGCTTCAACCCAGAGAGACGCTGCTTAGCTTGGTGGCTGGCTGCCACCGCCTTAACCATCATCTTCAAACATGCTATGATCTCGCTCTCTCAGCGTTGGTCTTCCAGCTGCTGCCAAGTTACACAGCTACAGAGGGGTTATAATTAGCTGTCTATACTGTCATCTGATCCACCAACCAATCAACCAGCCAACCATACCATGGCAAAGCAAAGTTTTTCCTCCGCTGCGCAGGGCTCTGAAATACTGTGGATTTAGATTCACTACTGATTGTGCCACGGCTTCCCTTTGAAGTCCATTGTGATGCTCATTTAATTTTAATGCCCCTTGAGTCTACTGTATGGAAAAAAAAAGAGGAAGAAGCAAATAGGATAGAGACATTGAGATAGAGTTTTGAGAGAGAGACACAAAGTAAGGGAGAGAGAGGGGAAATTTGGAACTCCTTAATCCTTAATTCATAATACATCCATGGCACTGATCAAGGTCATTGCCTTCAAGAAAATAAATAGCTTGTTTCTAAGCATTCACAAATATGGAGAGCAACGACAAGCCAATAAAGTTACTGAATTTAATTAACAGGTCTAAATTATTTGGTAAATGCATGGTGATGCATTACCAATCATTTACAAGAGCTAATTCGATGAGTCTTCTGCCAGGATGCCTGTGGTGGGTGTGTTGGCATGTATTATGTTGTCTCACACACCAAGTTAGAAATCTTAGCACAGCAACTTTATGTTCACTGGCATCCTGAAATAATATTTTCTTGGCTTGTGTTTGCATCGCCTTTCCAGCTGGCTATAATATAAGACAATTTTTTTAAATATATTAAAATTCCATTTATGCCATGCATTAGCTTTATGTGTGATTTTAATAATAGTCCAGTCCTGGGTTACATCATTTGTGCGTGACGGGGAGGCTTGAGGCTACGTGCCACTCAGATATAACATTCACTCACCCATAAACATACACATCAGATGGCCAAGTATAGAACTTGATCCAGGCTGACTTAGAGGATCTGACCGAGCATGGATGTCCATTTGACACCAAGCTGTCCAATTTCCTCAGACACACTTTTTCTGATGTCCTTTTGTCCATCTTAGTAAACTGATGCTGGCAGCTTCCCACCACCAAGAAGTGTTTTGCAAGACAGTGAAGGTGCACATGCAACTCATTGTGTGTATGCTAGTCCCCCTCAAAAGGACTTATCCTCAATTAAGAAACAGTTTCCAGTGTATCTGCTTCTCTAGTGTTATTATGTCTGGTTGTTCTCTTTTGGGTAACTGTAATATTTCCTCAGATCTTATCAAGTCAAAATATTAATCAGGAACTTATAACCTAAAAGTGTCTATGGGAGCACAGGGGCACCAGGAGGTTTGTGAGGAAAAAGAATAACTGATTGGCTTTTAAGATGAGGGTTTTATTAATATTTCTAAAGACTGTACATTTCAGATAATATTTGGTTTCTTTTTCATTTTTAAGCCATTTAAAACCAGAAACCATTCACAATATGAAGTGCAAGGCTGCAATAACCAATCAGAAAATCAAATGTGAAATAGCAAACACTTGAGAGTATTACAACATCAATAACTGGTTAAAAGATATTCTGAAATGGGACAAACAAGGTGTATCTCTAGACAATTTTTTTTTTTTTTACATTTATCTTCTGTTGTGCATTGAAATTTTGGATAAGGGACGTGGAACGCTTGTTGTCATGTTGTGTTCCTCCCCCTCTTGTATTGAATCTATTGTTTTGCTCTTTTTCTGTTGTGTTCTATTGTGTAGAAATATATTGATTGTCTCATTTTAGGCACTCCTACATGAGATACTCAGGATTGCTTCTTGAACTGGCTGTTTCAGCCTGTGGCTGAAGTATAAAGATGTTTCATATTCTGAAAGTGATGCCTGATAAAGTTCCATGATTGCATTTCCACTGAACCTGGTGCAGACAACTTTCTCTTGCATGATTTCATCCTACTCTCCTGTCTATCAGGTGTTTTCTAAATATGATAAACCATTGAAATGTAGCTGAGCAGTGATGTTTTCAGCAGCCTCATGTTCATACATTCATGGGCAGACATGATTATGACATGTTATTTCCTTCTTTGTTTTCTTTCTGACAAAACTCAGAAACAACTTCCTGGACTTGTGTATGAAATGATGAATCACTGGTCATCTGTAAAGTGGATTTTCCCATCTTTCTTTGCAGTCAAACCAACAGTGATCCACACAGACATGTTTGTCAACAGCATCGGCCCAGTAAATGCCATCAATATGGTGAGTAATACCAGAATTTTGAATATGTGTCATCATTGCTATTAATAATCAACCTGAAACTAGATGTGTAAGTCTCTTGTATTGGATCTATCTTTTTGCTCATCCAGTTTTTGAGGCTATTTAAGCCTGTTTATCTAAACTTTTGTTCGACCAGCCTCTGTCTCCAGGGAGGTGAGTGTATAATGATCCAGGGAGTAGCTCTCTTCCCTGAAGCTGGCAGGGATTCGGTGTCTTGCTCAAGCACCCTCCAGCAGGGCAGATGCTTGCTGTCATGGAGGATTGCTTAGTCCACCTAATCACTATGTTGCTCCATTGCCCTTGTAGTGCAGCAACACAATGCAGGTGTCAATCAAGCTATTTAACTACAGCGCTAACCTTTGCATCACAGCGGATAAAATGTGTGTATTAAATGCATCCGATTGCATTATACACCTTGTATTTTGAATTAGAAATAGTGATGTGAACAGTGGCGCAATTGTTGTGTTGTTAGAAACACAGGCCAGCTCTCAAAGCAACATATTTGCAAATGGCTGCATGCGTTGGCAAATTCCAAGATGTTCTCACTTTGTATTTGCCAGGAATTTCATCAGCTACAATCTGAGATGTCACCTGTTCAAACTCTTTGGGGTTTGTTCAAATAAATACACCAACTTGTTGTTTGCCTTGGATCCAATTTGTATACAAGGTATTTTTTTAGGCTTTTGAAAATTTCTATTTGTTGTCACGGTCAAAGTGACATTCAAATACTGGTGTACTGCATGTTTTTGTGTTCACTTACTGCAATGCTGTTTACTTTCTGTAAACATTTCTTTAATTAATATGTGCAAATAGAAGTTTGTTTTTTTCTTAGATTACTCTTCCAGTAATCTATATAAGAACAATGAAATAACCTTCCAGTCACATGAAGGTTAACCTTGCTATTTTGAAAATGCCACAGTATTTTACTATCCATTTTACTACTGGAAATATCACAATTGGAGTCTAACTACCATTAGTAATGTTGCTATAGTGTACTATAAACACATGATTTTTGTATCTGAAAACTGAGTTAGTAAAAGAGATGTGGTGATGTCCAAAGTAGGGCAGAACAGATCAACTGATAGGGGTGAGGAAAGATGTTCATAGAAGAGAAAAGGATTAGAAAAAGAAGCTCTCATCAGCATTGTTTTTTATGCCATTGTTTTCTGTTGCACATTCCCACTGAGAACCCACTTCTATTGTGATTCTCCAGAGCAGTCTGCTCTACGTGGTGGTGGCGTTCCATTTCACTAAGTCTTAGCTAAAACACCCACTCTTAATAACTGCAGTCACAAGAAAGTTGGAAGAGAAATATTGATTGGGTCTGTTAGAAAATGCCTGTCTGTGCTCAAGTGAGGGAGTCTGCGTGTGTGTGCGTGTTTGTGACAAAGCCTTTCTGCTGACATAAAACACTGACTGATTGCTTCACATTCATATGTAATGAGTGTGGCTGGGCCAGTGCATTCACACTGTGACATGACAAATGTAGTGAGGTTAGTAGTTTTTCTGAAGAGCGACTAAGCATGAACATGCAGCTAAGCGCAACGACTGGCACCTAAGCATGAATTATGAATTTTTAATTATGCTTTAGGGATCTTTGAAATATGGCAACGTTGCAGCTCATGTGGGAGAGGAAGAAGGAATGGGACAGGCAAATGAAAGAAAGAAAAATATCATAAGTGCATGGTACCCATTAGAGCTGAGCAGGTCTTAGCTGTTCTTACTTGTAGATGCGTGCAGCAGCTTGAGCTGTAAGAGGTGTGATTCTCTGAAAGATCCCAGAGTATTCTAAGGTTAAAGAAAAAAAATAGAAGTTTATCCCACTCGGCAGGGCCCAGATGAAGATCCTAAGGCATTCAATCTTTCTCTCATCACTGGATTTGAACTGTCTGCCCTTTGTGGGGAAAAAAAGGATGCAGCAAGGATGGGAATGTTGCCTGGTGAAAATGTTATTTTTCAAATCTCGTTTAGGACTCTTTGGCATGGATTTAGGCTTTATTGTTGGGTTAAGCTTTGTCACAAAGTTAATGCCTCTATGCCCTCTTGCACACAAATCCCCAGATTTTTTTTTTCCTCTCTTGCTGTACTTCACTTTGAACCTCGGGGCTCAACCATTCCAAATAAGAAAATAAATAAGAGAGACTGATAACTTCCTCTCACTCGCTGCCCGTCTCACCTTTCCTCGTAGCTCTTAAAATCTGCCTGTGCCTCTACAGCCTGTGTTTTTATTCCTCGTATGTATGTTCTGACACAGCTCTCGCAGGTACTGAATAGGAGGCGTATGTTTTTGTCAGGCTCAGGACAAAAAGCTGCCAAGGCGGCAGGTTATGAGGTTAGATAATACTTGAGCCAAACAAGGGCAATTATTAATTGCCCCTTTGAACATTTTATTTTCAGGTTGAGAGCGTCAAGATGGTCTTTTTAAACAGCACTCTTCAGAAGGGACAAAGGAACTTCTTGACCTAAATGGACACCATCTTGTCAGAGGAAAATGTGCCTGCAAATGTGTTTCAGTATTAAGTTTTCACTGGCATAGAAAAGTTCCCCTCAGACAGAAGAAACAGAGGGATGCTTTTGCAGCCCACATTTTGGTTTGATCTCACGGTTAAAAGCTACAGACTGGTGACAGCGCTGGCTGCAAACAATAGTGTTTGCAAGGTTTCCCTGACAAACAGAGACTTTTATCCAGTGTGCTACATAACCCATGTTCAGATAGTGAAGTTCAACATATCAGTACTGGTGGAAAAAAAAAAAAAATTGTTTCATCTGTCTTCAGGAATACACCATCGACATCTTTTTTGCTCAGACCTGGTATGACAGAAGGCTAAAATTCAACAGCACAATGAAGGTTCTGCGCCTCAACAGCAACATGGTTGGGAAGATCTGGATCCCAGACACGTTCTTCCGCAACTCGAAGAAAGCCGACGCCCACTGGATCACCACACCCAACCGCATGCTTCGAATCTGGAATGATGGTCGGATACTCTACACCCTCAGGTACGATGTATGGGCAGCCTGAGATATTAGAAGACGATATTAGTAGTAGAACTGATTTGGGTATTTCTCATTCATCTGAGATGCACCGTTTGATTGACTGTTGGACAGAATTATTAGTGGTTTTGCTACCACATTAAGAGGTTAAATTGTCAGTTATTTCATCTCTTCCGTTTAACACCCTGTTTTACAGCTAATGTTTCGAAACCAAAAGTAGTGTTTTTAATTACAAATTCAATGGGAGAAAAAGCATATATTTACATAATAAGGCAGTTAAATAGCATGACAGTTAAATAAGGTGCTAATTGGAGGTGGACTGAGAACGAATAACATATGTGCAGCATTTAATTTTGTGTGTGTATTATTGTCATTTTGTTGCAAAGAAGGTGCTTCCTGCTCTTCCTGGAATCCACCACAAGCAGCAACCGACGTGTGTACTTGAAGCACCTAACAATTTATGGCCACTCTACATAAATGATTCATGGTACTGATTATCCTCAGCAGGCCCTGGGCCATTTTAAATTTCAGCAATTTAAATTTGACATTAATTAGCATGCAGGAGCTCTGTTGTACTGAGAGAGGCAGGAAGTTGTTAGTGACAAGGGAACACTGGAACTACACTGCCCTAAACAGATGCTTTTGGACACCCCTGCATTGAGTATATGGCTTAAAAGGTTCTGTTTTTCGTTGATTTTGATTTTCTGAACTGCTTGGTAATTTTTTTAAAAAAAGATATCAATGTGATACTACTAGTTGCCCATTCCTGTCTGAAAAGCTTGAGACTGGACAAATACAATCATGGCCAAAAAGTTACTCTTCTGATGGGTTGGAAGTATGAAAGAATGTTTTCCTTTTAGCTCCATCTTTATGCAGCTCAGTAATAACATGGCTGCATATGCTATGCGAGTGTAAAACCAGAGAAACAAGAAACTCGTGAAATGTGTAAAACAGGAGGGGCTTATCATGTTTTGCACACCATCACGAGTATGCCAGACGTTTATGCTGACACCACAATATATCATCAGTGTTAATAAGGGAGAAAGTGAACTCTTCTGGAGTCAGTCAAGCTGTGATGGATGTTCTGTTATGCAGAACACTACCCCTCCACTTCATTAATTTGTTAAGGAACTCAGAATTTAACCAGTGGTTAATTAGGATGACCGCTGTGATTGGGAGGACAATGATACATGACAATAGCGAGTGCATGGATGGGTAAAGTCATTTAAGGTCATTCTCTCATTAAGGAGAAGTTTAATGACTTTGCCTACAAACTCCCTCAAGTGTGAAAAGGAGAGGCGAGTGTGCGGCTGTGAAAAACATCAATTTAGTTTAGTGAAATTTTAATTAATAATTCCTTAGGTTAAGACAGATAAGGTTAGAGGTTTAATTCTGACATCTACAGCACACATCTTAGTGTAAACTATGGTGACAGACTGGTATGTTTTTAATTTATACCGACACGAGGGCTGTCCTTGACTAACAGTTTTATTTAGTCTAGTACTCAAAAGTTCAAGCTGGTAGTCAACTTCACTGCACATTTGTGATCTTCGCTTTATGATTTTGAAGTAGAAGTAAGGCGCACATTTATGACAATGCTGATGAAAAATGATTCTGAAAGTGTTCTGAAAGGGACATTTTGTTTCAACACTGTAGCATCCCACAAGTCTCAGGAATAAATAATAATAAGAAGAATCACTTTATTGGCAGCATACATATTTTTACATACACACACTGAATTCGTCTTCTGCATTTGACCCATCCTTAGTTGAACACACACACGCAACACCCGGGAAATTTCATGCAGTGAAACACACACAGGAGCAGTGGGCAGCATCAAGCACCCGGGGAGCAAATTGGGGGTTAAGTGCCTTGCTCAAGGGCACATCAGTCGACTAATGGAGGAGGGGGGCATTTTTCTCATTAATCACTCCACCACACCCAAATTTTTCCTGCCCATCCGGTGGGGGAATCAAACCGGTGACCCTCCGAACACAAGCCGCTTCTCCAACCTCTAGACAAAAAACAAATACTCTCTGACAACACAATGTGTGATTTATACTTCCAAATTAACTCACTACAAACTCACCATGGAGGCTGCTGAACACAGTTCTGTTTCTCATTCCTCAAAACTTCCTCCTCCACCTCCAACAGCACCACTCCACCCAGTTAGCTGCACAGCTAACTGAACTAACTTCCCGATGGAAGCTACAGATGGCAGCAATTACAAACTTCTCTGTAATCTGAGAAGACTATTCTATATACACAATAATAACTGAGTCAGTGAATCCAAATATTGTGTCTCTCTGCAGGTTGACCATCGATGCTGAGTGCCAGCTTAAACTGAACAACTTCCCAATGGATGAGCACTCATGTCCCCTGGAGTTTTCAAGCTGTAAGTTTGGCCATATGCTGATATCCTACTGTCTTAGCCTTCCCTCTTTTCCCGTGTTTCATCTCATACATACGAATGCGTACACAGACACCGTGGCCATGACTAAGTGACATATGAGCAGAGCAAAGACACCATTTAAGGAATAATTATACAACAGGCCAAATCACAGAATTCCAACTACAGTAGTCTACTGAAAAACAATTAGATGAGTCATAAGGGTATGTTGGTTGAACAGATCTTTGCACTTATGAAAGTCTTCATGAACATTCTATACAGAATTTGTTACTCTCTTTGAGAATTAAAATGCTATTAGTCTTTAAAGATCCCCAACAAACGCGACAGTGTGTACTTAATGTGTTACAATACGAGAGATGTGAACAAAAACATTTGTTAAGCCAGTCATTCATTCACATTATGTACTGGCATTTCAGTTGAGGAATTTAATAATAGATGTCTCACTGCCAGCTCAGCCAGAGGCAAAGCGCTGATTGATTTTCCCGCACTTTGTCAATACTGTTCCAAAAGATATTTCAAAAAGTGACACGAGTCCAGATGAGTCAGTCTCCCCGTGTGAGGGAGCGGATGGGGGGTAAGTTATGCTAATGAGGCTGCTATGGATCTACAGAGAGGTGCACCATGGGATATTCTCCAGAGAGAATGCTTCCTAAATAGCTCCAGAGCAACAAGAAAGAGAAACTGGGGAGTGTCAGGCCTAAAAATGGAACAGAGGCATTCATTTAAATTTGATGAAAGCCATGGATGTTTTCAGAACTTTGAAAAAAATCGCTTGATGTACAGTATGTGAGCTCAGTCTCTGAGGCAGAAGGCGGAGCAGTGTCACGCGGCATATTTTCTCAACACGTGCCGCTAAGCAACAGAACATCATAGATTTTACAGTGTAACTTCCTCTTTTGTGGTGGTTTGCAACTGTGGCCAGACGAGATGAGATCTCACTGTACTGAGGCGTGGAATGATGCAGTGTATCATTTCAGTTTGCTCAGAATTGAAGATTTATCTTAATATTTTAATTTTAACAACAACAACACAACTAAGTTCAATCTTCAGGAGCGCTGCTATTCTAGTTTCCCAGAAGGACACTGAATCAGTAATAACAACAACATTCTCTTTGTTTTCATTTGTTGCCTACAAAATATCTCACTTGGGCGCCAAGTGTCTTGGTTTAATTGCGCTGTATGACCTTACCATGTATCGTGGTGGGAGACATTGATATCTCTGACGGCAGAGGTATGTAATGTTAGTATGCGACTTCAGAACTGGCTTGGCGAGCAGTGAGTAACATCAGGTCCATGTTAACACTGTTTCTCCTCGAGTGTCATTTAATACTTCATCATAAGACATAAACGTCTCCAGAGTCTCCCTCTCTGATCTGAGTGCAAGGTTTTCCTCCACACCATGGATGCTTTGCCAGTGAAGGAGCAGACTGTCTGCCTGGCTGGCTGGCTGTAATGTGGCAAACAGGCAGATCCTTCCATGCCCTGCTCCTCTGTGGTCCAGTATTACTGAATGTCTGAGAGCACTTTAGATGTAAAGCCATTTAAAGTTTGCACTGAGGAAGCTTCATGTGCATTATTCAGGCTCCTCCCTTGTAAGCTGCACACAGACCATCACCAGACCGAAGACAGCACCGGACTGAAATCGAAAGAGAATCCACTGAATATGATTGCATTTAGCCTTTGACATCTGTACACGTCCTGTCCCAACCTAAGAAGCCCAGCTTCTAGTTGAATTCGCTATTATTTTAAAAGAAAGGCAGCTATGCATCTACTAACTACAAATTCAGCACTTAAAAGTACGATTTGATTATGAAAATGCATCTGCTCGCCTAACTGAATCAGTACCAGACATGTAAAACTGTTAATGTGATTCTGACAACTGAAGTGCGTCTACTTGATGTAATATAATTCCTGAAATCCACCTCATAGCCAACCTTGGATCAATCTTGTTTGCTTTTAAGTCAGCTCAGTGCTTCAGAAAAAAAGACATTTTCTGCCCGCAGATGGACTGGATGTCTTGTCAACATGTTGTGCAGTATTCTGTTATATAATAGTTGTTTCATGAAACAGTTTATTTGCAAGCTAGCTGACTGAGTGGGTATGGATTACTATAAAATAAAACAGACTGTGCTCTGTGGTTTTGTTTTTATTATTGAACGATGTTCCAGCATATTGTTTTATATAGCAGAGAGCTTATCGAAGGAGCCAAGTCTCAAGCTATTTCCTCAAAGGGGTGAATGTTAGTCTTTGAAAAATATTGTGTTATTTTTTGCACCAGGCTCCTCTCCTTTCCTTGTTTTAACTAAGCTCCATTTAACTTCTTGTTCTTTCCTGCTCAGATGGCTACCCCAGGGAGGAGATTGTGTACAAGTGGAAAAGGAGCTCAGTTGAGGTTGGGGACATTCGCTCCTGGAGGCTCTACCAGTTCTCCTTTGTAGGCCTGAGAAACACCTCTGAGATTGTCAGGACCGTCTCAGGTAGAAAACATTCTATTCTTTTTGCTAACAAGCCTCAGCTATCTCACTTATTCAGTAAAGGCTGACTGAATACACATGTTCTATGCAAGTGACATCCTGCTGTTGTCAGTGGACAGCCCTGTGTGTGTGTGTGTGTGTGTGTGTGTGTGTGTGTGTGTTTGTCAGATGTGATTTCTTGAACATGTGAGGGCTGCAAGGGAACAGTGATTTGATGCTTGCTGCATGACACAACATTCATGCTGGACATGATACATTTAATCTGATGGCGGCAGGAGCTTGCAGGCAGCATCAGCTTAATGGAGCGGTACAGTGGAGTTTCATTTATGAAAATATGAGAGGAATAGGCATTATTACCAGTCTGAACCATGCATTCCAGTGGCTCTAAACATGTAAAAAAAATTAAATGTCTCTCTTTGACTCTCTCAAAATTACCGACCATCTTCCGAGATCTGAATGTTATTTAAGGGCAGGCAGATCTGATTCTTAAGGCATGTCAGAGTCAGCCAGAGTGCAGCGTGACCTACAGTACACTTTGTGGCCGCAACTCAGAAATGAGAAAATGAGTTACATGTACATTTCTGTCACCTGAAGTATTTAAATTGACACTTCTGTTTTGTCTTATCCCTAAAGTGATGCAGACTTAACAATGATAATAATAATAATAATAATCTGCTCCATATTTGATTCTATTTTATGGATAAAATATGAAGAATCATTGTCAATAACACAACACACAATGCGGATTAGTTATAAATATTGCAATACATTTTAAAAGCCTTTTTTTGCAAAATAGATTTGCTATTTGCCAGTCAATACAGACTTGCTCACCCCAATTTTCCCCCATTTTTACTGCTGTAATAGCTGAATGAACTGTCCTTTGTGGCATGCTCTAACAAAGGCGGATTCTTTCAAAGAATGTGATACCTATTAAATAACAGAGAAACAAAATCATGCATCATTCATAAAGCACTTATATTATGTGTTCTCTAGGTTCCACTCAGAATGATGCAGAATGTTTGCTTGAGGACAAACAGCTGCTTTCCCTGGAACATGTTGATGTTTTAGAGAAGGGCCAAAACTGTGTTTTCATGCATGGGCTTGTGTTAACTTATGTTGCCTTTCGTGAGGTGTCGGTAAGTAATGTATGTAATGTTCTGAGAGGAAGTGTTTGTGTTCTTTACCCTTGTCTGTGGAGTGAGAGAAAGAAAACCTTCTCCCAGGACTTTGACCAGAGGAGAGTTCATTCTTATGAGATCAGGTGCTTTATCTAGAGAAACTGACAGAAAATGAGTTAATATATGAAAGTTAAAGATCCCCTCATAAATCCTGCTGATAAACTGCTTAGAAAGCAATAGAACCACCCCAGGATATTATTTGCCTAAACTTATTTAACAAAAAAGAAAAGCTGTCATGTTTCCCCTACTAAGACTAACATAGCGATTGCAATCCTTTCTTTTTTATCATCAACTCAATCTCCTTTTTATGAGATATTCAATTCATCCTAGTCTGTCTCTTGTGTGGGTATTGATCAGGCGGAATGGATATTTTTGGCTGTGCTTCTGTACTAATGTGTTTAGAATACAGTGTTGACTGGAAGTCTATGGAAGGTAAAATCATTGTATCTGACTGTGGCAGTAGGGTCATTATTCTTGCTATCATTCGCCGTTTAGTATGTCTGACCATTTAGTATACTGCCTCCCTTTCACAATAAAAGCCCAGGCTATCTTGTGAGGAAGCACATTTTTTAATTTTTATTATTTTATTTTATTTTATTTTTTTTATTTACTTTATTAATCCCAAGCTGGGAAATTACTTCTCTGCATTTAATCATCACCCATCACTGACTGAAACACACACACACGCAACATGCAGTGAAACACACAGGAGCAGTGGGCTGCATCAAGCGCCCGGGGCGCAAATTGGGGGTTAAGTGCCTTGCCCAAGGGGGCATCACCCCGCTAATGGAGGGGTGGGGGCTCCACCACACTCAATTTTTCCTGCCTATCTGTTGGGGGACTCGAACCAGCAGCATTCCAATCACAAGCCACTTCTCCAACCTATAGGCCACGGCTGCCACATTGTGCAGCTAATTAAACAGCCAAGTAATAAAGTGAAATAAGTACTGTTTGTTTTTAATGTTTTTGAAACTGTTGACACGAAATTTAAATGTGGATACACTGCGAGTTGGTAGGGTTTGAAACTATTGAACAATACTCTCCTGTGATGAACAGTTAAGTTGTGTTTGGAGTGTTTGTTGAGGGTGTGATAGCTGCTGTCCCTGCGAGGCAACCTAGTGCTTCACAATGGTGGCAAACAAAACTGTGAAAAACACTATGAATCATCAGCTTTTACATAAACATTTTAGAAATGTTTGGTTTCTGTGATATACAGTATTATTTAAATATTTCAATATAAATTATCATATATGAGATACACGGAATCGGATTTCTGCTCACTTCTCAGTGGCGTCCAACAAACAATGCTGTCCAAAATATACAGAAACGCATGTACACGACGTAGCCATGAGAGTAACAGAATTCAGTCCTTCTGTGATCTGCCACAGTTCAACACAGTGTCGCTGCGACGCAATGCTAACACACCCCCATACACACAGAGAGGGTGTTTTGGTGTGTACAGAACATACACTCGCAAAACCAAATGTTCAAATGACTTTTGTGCCAGATGATAAAAAAAATATATAATGATTACAATTGTTTTGTTTGTTTTGTTTTAACCGCAGCGTTTTTCAAGTGACAACATGAAAAGGCAATCTGTGTAGGAAGATGAGCTGTAGTTGAGAATTTGCAATGTCCTCTGACTCTCTCCCTCCCTCTGATCTGGTTTGTTATTTCCACAAACAGCCATCTGCTCTCTTGTCAGAGCAGAGAACCTTGACTGTGGCTGAGAGACCTCTTGTCTCATTTTGCAGTCAGTTTGGGTTTCTGACCTGCTTCGGCATTCGTGAGCACAACATCTGTCTCAAAAAGCAGTCAGTTAGGGCCTTATAATTACCCAGTCATCTCAAGTATTCACCATGCAGCAGGTAGTGCTCCTGCTCCCCAATCCTCCTTATTATGTTGAATTGTTAATGGTTACATTTGTGCATTTTAAGTGCTGACAAAAACGGTAATAATAAATGTAATTTAGATGTTTTATCACTTTGATGATAAATCCACATCTTTGGCAGTAGAGTTCGGGGTGCTTTCAAACTAAATGCTTATTGACCCTATCGCATTTTTCTGCAGTAAATTCAGTTGTGTTCTGCAGGTTCAGCTGGGTTGACAGCTGCATTTTCTAATCTTGACTGAGCGAGACTTGGACTGTAGACTATAGGCTGCGAAGTAGGCAGGCTGTCCTTCACCCAGGCAACCCTGAGCTCAACCTCTCATTTCAGCATCTGCCAGTGCATGTCATGCTGCACTGTCTGTGAGCAAGACACTGAATCCCTGCCAGCTAAAGGTCTCCGTGTCTTTATCCTGCATGGAAGGTTATTGTTACACAGTTATTTTACATTTCAGTCCAAGAACTATTCTACGTCACTGTCAGTTAAACTGAGTTGAAATGGGTCAGGTGAGGCAACCAAGTTACTCCAATGGTAAGCTAAACAGACAGGCAAGCAGGTGAATTGGCCAGATTCAGACAATGATGACTGTAGCAAATAGTCAGAAGAAGCGATTCCCTCTCATTCTATGAGACAAGCCAGCCTCTCTCAGGCTCAGCTTGTCACAGCACTACCCTCCCGTAATAATGTATCTCTGCTGTTGTTCTCTCAGTATCTTTTTTTAAAAATGCAGGATGATAAAGAAAAAAATGATTGAGTGATATTGTAATTAATCAGGGTTGGGGCAGTGACATGCCATCTGCTGCTCTGATGCAGTTGCGTGGTAGTTTTATTTTTTGTTTTGTTTTGTTTTTATAAAGGCTGTGCCTGTTTTTATTTGGATTCTCTTCCCTCCCTCAGCCAGTGTCCAAAGGCTTGGTCTCTTAACATGTCACTTCACATCAGGGCCGTCTGTACTGCCTGGAAGCCCATACCTGCATTTGCAAACACAGACAACCACACACACACTCACACATTTCCATGCATGCGCACAATATAAGTCTGAAAATAAAAGCCCAAAAAATAAAAGTGAAAAAAAAAAAAAGTCACTGCTGCTTATGACGAGCAAGGACCCTTGAAAGGACACCAATGGACAGAACAGAGAGAAGAGTTACAGAGGATTTGAATGTAGGACAGCCCAGACGCTAACATTTCACAGCTAACATTTCTGCTAAGTTGACCTCAAAGTTAACCTCTCGATCACCGGGTTAAGCTTGATGCTGGGAGCTGTGTTCTCACCCATCTGCCAGGCTGGAGGTTCAGGGATGAAAATCACAGTGCCGACAAGAAGCGAGGGGAAAGAAAGAGAGAACAGAGGAAGAGAAGCAGTAGAGGATTGATTGAGAAGAAAGGGACGGCAGGGAAAAGGGATGTTTCATTGGTGCTACAGTCGTGCGGCTGCATTAATGCGTTATGGATGAAAGTGTTTGACAGAGAGGAGGTAAAATAAAATATTGTGAGGTTAGAGATGAATGAATGATCAAGAAATGGGTGACTAGTCTTTTTGTTCACTCAGTAACGTAACCAGCGTGGTGCATTTACTTTAGCTATCAAATGCCATAGGAGTTTGCTTCTGGTAATCATCTTCCCGGTACATTAGTGAGTAACAAATGAGCTTAAAAAAAAAAAAAAGAGACAGCATCGCTTAGATGGGCAAGATGCTTTTACGTTTAAGCGTAAAGGATCTTTTCTATTCGCTGTCTTGAATCATGGGATGGTTTCAGCAGGATATGAGGTGGTTAATTTGCTGTGCTTTTAGCGTATGAAACATGCATCAACCAGTGGTACGTATCTGCGTGTGTGTGTGAGAGAGAGAGAGAGAGAGAGAGAGAGAGAGAGACGTTATTCTGAGTGCTTTGGTCCGCACCCGTGTCCATGAATTAATGCATGTTCTATGTGTCCATTTGCTTGCATGCACATTTCAGTGTGTGCTCTCCACTGGATCTGGTCGATTTATGTTAGTGAAAGCTATTCTTAGAGTGACCTTCCAAAAGCCATGGCGTGCAGCACTGTTGTCTGTGTGCGTCCGCCTGTGTGATTCAGTTTGAGTGGAGAAAGCCTAAGGACACATCAGTGGCCCTCTCCCGATTACGGAGCTCCACAGTTTGCAGATGATTCCTTGATGGGGCAAATCTGGAGGCATTGTGGTTGAAAGGAAGTGACCCAGTGAGCAGAAACAGCCAACAAAACAACACACAAACACCCATGCAAAGGATATAGGTACACACACACACTAATGCTAAGCACAGTCACTCTCTGACAGGCCAAAGGATTCCCCTTATAGCATGACAGAGTGCATCGTTGTTCTATCTTTAGACCCTCTGTGCTGCGAATAGGGACCTAGACCATAATTTAATCCTTAACTACACTCCTACACAGTCTTGTACACAACTAGAATAGATACGGTTCCGCTTCAGCAAAATAATGGAAGGTGAAGCGTCACATCAGAGTGAGATGGAATCCTTAAAATTATTCTATGCCACAGCCATTCAGATGCCAACAGTTCTCCTCTCCATCCTTCTTTCTATGATCACTTTGTGATCATGTATCTTAGAGGGAAAATCAGAGAGCATTTGAGTTTTGTGTCACGGGTTGCAATGATTAGTTGGGTTTCACTGAGGCTGTGTTGCGTTATTATTGCACTGCCAAACAGAAAAGCTGTTCCTTTAAGGAAATCCACTTAAAAGATAGGTGTGACAGGCACATGCAATGTTGTCTTGGCATCAGGCGGATTGTGAAACCCCCCCAGTGGTGGTTTGGTAACAGTCATGTCACATACAGCTGCAGTAGCAGAAATCCAAAGCAAATTAAAGGGAAGATGTTGTCAGATTCCTCAGGGGGGGAAAAAAGAAAAAGACAACACTGAAACAAGAGCGCTTGAAAAGAAGAAAAGATGCAGTTAGACAAAAACCAATAAAGCCTAAAATGTCAAGAGTTTTATTTATTTGTTTAGTTATTATTTTATATTTTTGTGTCTAAGAAATCACATCTCTGATCAAACACAACACCTCAAGCATATTGTGTGAAATTATCCAAGTTTCCAATGCATAAATTGTCCTAATGTATAACACCTCATCCTCATTATGATGATGATACTTCATGGTGTTGATTTCCTGTCATACTTATTTCAAATATTTCAGTGATGTACTGTTGTGATTGATAAAGCATAATGAAGATGTGAAACTGTCAGTCCTGACCAGTTTGTCAAAAGCCCTTGGTTTGAGCAAAGTATTGTATCAGACATACTGTTAATAAGCAAATCGAAATACTACACAATTGGTGTACAGCAGGTTGCTCATGACTTTATGCTGCATATGAAAACAGTAATTTTATCGCAGTAATAATGCCCTGCAGCTTTTTATCAGATGACAGTCACTCTTTGCAAAAAGGTTAAGAAGTGCTGAAACAATGCATTAGCCGTGGCTGCACTGTTGCTATAATAGCTGCTGTCTCTAATCTCTCTCCTACCAACCCTCCCACCCAACCACCCCCCTCCTCCCCCCGTTGTGCATTCCCCCTCTTGCTTCTGGGTGATAGTTGTGATGGGCAGGAGTAGGAGGAAAAATGCTCTGACTCAGCCAGAATCCTCCTTTTGTGAAGTTAAATACCAATTTACCCTCCTCCCTATCCCCTCTCCCATCCTCCACACGCACATCATAACCCGCCCTATACGCTAAACAGCATTCACATTTACAAGTGTCTGCTCCCTACAAACCAGACACTCTGCTGCTTCTTCCCTGCTCACTCTTGCAAAAGAGATGAGTTTTTTTTTTCTCTCTTTTCTGCGCACGGTGTATTCTGTGTCCTACTTTTTACAACCCACCTCCCCCCTTGCTCTCTCTCTCTCTCTCTCTCTCTCTCTCTCTCTCCCTCCCTTTCTCGGTTGACAGTCTAATAAGCCAGTAATTAAAACCTGAAAACAGGGAGTGGTGATAGGCCGTAGGAGAAGAGATTGCTTTGGGAAAATAAGACTCTTGTTTTCCTCCCCATCAACCACCACCTGCATATAAAAGGGCGCCTGTGGTGCAAAGCAGAGGATTGTCAGTCCTTGCAGTGTTCTGTGACAATCCGTGAAACACAAAGGAATATGGAGTTAAGACATTGGGTGAATATTGAGAAATAAAATAATGTTCAGCATCAAAGGCAACCCATTGCTGCACTCCAGCAACTTTCCTAAGTCGTAAGCTCCTTTACCTTAGCGTGTGAATACAAATGTATGTATCCGCAGCACAGCTGCATTTGCAACATGAGTTTCGAGGCGATAAACTAGGACACTGGAATACGTTGAATACAAATTTAAAGTCATCTAATTTGCAAGAGGCAGAAAGATGGGGGAAAGCAAGTGGACGTAAATAAGTGAGGGTGTTGTTGGTTCCTGTTTTTCGGTTGAGATGCCGGCAGGCAAAGATGGAGGTCACTGGGCGGAGAGATGCAGGGATTTTAAAAAAAAAAAAAAGGGTGAGAGGAAAAAAGGAAGAGGATGTTTCGCCAAAACCAAAACAGGTCAAAGCTGTCAGGGATGCAGTTTTTTGGAGGGTTTGTGTTCTTCTTGACTGCTGTTGGTGCAGTCATCATTCTGAAACATCATTCGCACTGTAACAGAATGGAGCACTGGAAGGTCAGTGTAATGGATGTGGTCTTAAATTTTGATTGATTTTGAGTGAGAGACTTTGTAAGCCTAAGAGTCACATATAGACCGTGATTCATGATGAAATGTTCTCTTGGATGCTTCGGCTAAATTACTGCTGGTACTACAACTTTACTGCTACTGTTACAACTACCCCTAATAAGATGACATCTGCTGCGACTAATACGTCCAGTTTCGTCCAGTTGTAGCGAGTCAAGTTGATTCATCTGTTTTACTCATATCTTAATTTAAAAGGAAATAATCAAGTACAGGCACCTAAAGTTTTACTTGCGTACAGTTTTTGATTTAAAATACTTATACTCCACCACTGAAACAGACGCCATACAAGCCAAAAAGCATTACTCACACCATAAGATAACCACTAATACACTAGTAAATGAATAGCAAGTGTATATAGTAAGTAGTGTGTTATCTTTGAATACATGGTATCCATGTGAAAAGTAACTGGGACAATAGGCATAGTTTTCCATAGATATGTGCAGAATATTGTTTCAGCAACTATTACAGTGCGTTAGTATGTGCACTGTACATGCTGTATCGACACGCACAGAATGAACTTTAACACTCTGTGCTTGCTACCCTGATGAAATGGACCGAGCTGGTTTGGATGCTAAAAGCAGTCCGAATTTGATGCCACTCTGTGGAGCAATTGTACCCAGGCCAAGCCCTCGTTGCTCAATAAATTGTTATAAAGTTCTGCGCTTGAATCCAAGATACTCTTCTCACTCAGCTTATTGGCCTCATATAACATTCTGCAACCCAGGGTTTCAGAGTAATTAGCCATGAGATATAAGAAAAAAACTGGTGGTGGAACATCCTGTGGCTGCATAGTTAATACATTTCATAAGAGGATAAATCTCGGAATTAAAACAGAAGCAGAAGTTTCTCATTAATCATTGTGACGCTGTGAACAAAATTAAATGCTTTTTCCCTTATTGTGGTATGAAAGCTCTGCAGAATCAATATTTATATGTTCTCATGTGGCATGTGCTAATACCTTTCTAAATCCTTACAAAGAGCACAATACGTCTTATCCTGTGCACATTATGCTCATACGTGTAATAGATGCTATAATCTATGAGAAGCCTATTACCCTAAGTGTAGAATTAAGGTGAAATTTATATACATTGAATACTGTCCATGAATCTGTATGAGGGAATGTATTGTTCATTTCCATGCTGGATAGCAGGGATCATGCATGAACTAAAGAACGAGGAGCACATTTGCTTTTAAGACACAGTGCATTAAAATTACCTTTTCTTTTAAAGTGTAGATGCTGTGTTTTTCTGCGAGTGCTGTATTGGCAAAGCTCTGTGGTTCTTGAGGTACTTAAAAGAAAATGCTATTTAGTCTGAGTACGCACAGGCATAAATCAGTACTGCAGTTTTGGGCAATTCGGTCAATGTGATTAATTAGATTTCAAAGCTTAAAACCAGGGATCCAAAAACTCTAATCTGTAACAGCACAAAAACATTGGCAATGAAGTGGAGACTGATTGTCTGAGCTTATACAGTGTTTATTTGAGCTTATCCACCAAATTGAAATTTGAAATTATATTGTTGCTATTGTGAAGAGCGGTACATTGTGCCATTATGACTGAAAAATTAGCCTGCAGTTATCCTGTTTAAGTAGAAATGACAATAAAAGGAAATATGTCAAATGTTAACTGTTAACAGATTTATCTTACTCATCTTAATCAACCAAAATCAGCAGTCAAATGGATGTTTTGATTCTGATTATTGGCAATGCAGTAAGTGGCTTCAATCTGCTTAATGAGTCAGCAGTGCAGAAGACTATTAACAGTTTGAAACATCACATCTTAAAATTCAAAGTTTATGTTCTGTTTTGAGGATGTGTGGGAGGTACTTGCAGATTTTTACAGCATCTTTGAGAAACATCTTTGTGCAAAACCACCACAACAGCAAGGGTTTAGAATCAGTTATAAAAAATACAGCCTGTGCTGTGACATCGTGGCTCTTCGATTTTATGTTTGAGGCTCTGCTGCTTTTCAGTCACAGTGGTTGTTGTGACTAACTACTCAGTTCCCTGGCTTTATTACAAAAAAAAAATTGCTGTTCCTGTTCTTATTGCTTTTTGTTGAGGACTTTTTTCAGTATTCTGTAGCAGGTGTGAAGAACACAACAAAAGCTAAAAGTTGAAAATCTGTCACCTGTCTATCAGTCTGTGTTTTTAGGTTTTCCATTCTGTTTTTCTAAGTTGAATAGATCTCTAGTGGCCTCTGGAAAGCTTTTTGTCTTATGTATTTAAATGCAGTTTTCTATCGCCACATACATCACCGCCATTGAATCACGTTCTCTTCACTCTTCTTCGTTGCTTTTGCCTGTCCAAAATTAGTTGTGTTTATTTTGCATTGCAGCTCATCTGTCCTTTTATAGCACAGGAGTCACAGGTGGGAACAATAACTTGAGCCATCAGTGCCGCGACTGTTTTAAGTCCTGTCACTTGGCCAAAATAGTTGGAACAGAAAATAAGACCAAAGAGGTGATACATTAAAAATGAAGAGCATGAGAGCTGAATTTTAGAACTTGGAGCTTATGTAATGAGTGTGAATCGCATCTTTCGCATCTATCTGTGTGAATAAGAAAAAAATGAAGCCATTTTTAGACAAGATAAGCTGCAACGTGGATGTAACAGAGAGACTGAGAGCGGAGTGAGAGAAGTGGCTCGTGATTGTGTTGGCTGTATTTTTAATTAGCTGATATGATGGAAATAAACTCACTTATGGACTCCAGGTTGTCTTAATATTTGTGCAGAGGAATAAAACAGAAGTTGAGGATGAGAGATAAACAAGACATGTGCTTGAGGCTTGAAATACAATAAACATGTTGTAGTTTTTAAATGGCCGCCAAGGCTGGATTCCTAAATGGGCTGAGGGGACAAATGTCCCGTGGTCCATGTGGTAATTACTGGATCTTAATTTAATTAATTATAAATTTATGAGTGGCACAAGGTGGCATACTGCAGTTTTACCCAACTCAAGCCCTTGTCTTTTAGAAGACCCCTGTGTCAGAATCTAATTTTAATACCTCTGATATTTTGTATTATACAGAATTATGAGGAATTACTGTTTAAACAAAGTATCACTGACATAGCAAACCAAAACTATTGTTTAATTAGTGCTGGGGACCTTTAGCAGGTTAATGCATAGCTGATGGCAGCATGTGACTAGATCATATAAAGAAATCCTTTAACCATAGATATAGCTGATTTTAAACTTCCTTTTCTAACTTTTTCACCTTCTCAAAAAAACTCTTCAGATAATGGTAAGGAAAACAGTTCTGGCAGCTTATTATTACCTGTCGTAAATCCTATAAACACCCTTGCTCTCAATAATTTGAGAGCCATTAGTGTGTCCGAGAGAGGGATAATCACGCGTATTTGTCACATTTACTACAACGTTAACAACAAGGCAATCAAACTCTGCAGACTCCTGTCTGGTCTTTAATCATGCTGCTGTGTTGCAGCAGTTACTCACCATGACGATGCTCTGACTTCTCTGCCATGACATCATCTCGCCACCCACTGTCGGGTAGGAATAGCTACAATAGCGCGTGGAGGCAAAATGCAAAACCATTGTAACTGGTTTATCACTGGCGTATAGCCTTCGGTCCTGTCACAGGAAGTGGTGAGTTAGGCATCCTCTCTAAGTATTGTTGACCCTGGCAACCAGCCAAGGCACAACCCCAGTCATTAACAAAACTCCTTTCTTTCTCACACATACACACACACAGATGCACCATAACGTCCGCTGTCATCTGTGATATAGATGACCCCTGACAGGAGAGGAGCTCAGTAAGACAGCCTGTCAGCAGCTCTGCAATGTGTCTGGCCTGTCTGCCTTCATTGGATGGCCAGCATGTGCCTCAGGTCTCTCCTGCCCATCCATATCCACACCAATTTACAGCCTGGCTGCCAGCAGAATGATATTCTCATGTGACACTTTTTTTCTTCTTCAGGTCAGCAATTCTCAATTACCATGTTACTTTCCTATGAACTCCCCTGTGGCTATTGTGTAATAATGTACAGCCATACTGGGATCAACGTTCCTGCTCGCTGCTTCAGTACTCTCCCAACAACAAATATGGAATGTTATAGCAATTTCTGTGTTCTAATAATAATAAAATATCCATCTTTTTTCTTTTTTTTTTTTTTGTATGTCCACCATGATAGAAGGCTCATATGGAAGAGTGACACCCCCATCCCCAACTCCATGTGTGTAATTCTGTTGTTTCTATTCTATGTTGTCTCTGTGGCTTTAAAGCAGCTCTGTTTTCTGATGAATGATCATCCCCGCCAACTTTTTATTGCTTTATGTAGATTACATCAGCTTGTAGTAAATCGCTTTTGCCAGGGAAAATTGTGATCCTAATAAAAATACTTCATACCATATCTTAATACAAACAGTAGTTTTGAGCTGTTGTCTGCATCATTTTTCACACATTTTTCACACAGCTGTCATCAACAGTTTTCGGTCATGTATTATTAGCAGAAAAGAATGGATAGATGGATAGTAGTGAATTTATAGCAGTACGCTGACAGGAGTGGAGAAATTTGAACCTTTCTGGAATTTTAATCACGACGATGCCAAGACAGAGATGATTATTATGAAGTTAGGTGCGAAGCTTCCTGTTAGATCACAGGAGACGTGGGCGTTGTTGGATACATGCGAAAGACTTTGAGATCATAAGTTTGACCTTATTGGCAACAGCCTTGAAAGAGAGAGCTTTCTATAGACTCTGTGAAGACAGAGTGTGAACGCTCTTGTGAACACACCCTCGTCTTTTGCCGTTGACAGATGTGCAGTTCTAGGCGAGATTAGTTTGAGGGTTCCCACTGAGAGGAAGGTGGGCTTGGATGCTTTGATATGTCAGCTGCAGTCTTATGAGAAATAAACAGAGACCTTTCAACCCACACAGACGTGCACATGCACAGATTAACATGTTTTATAATTACACAAACAATGATAACAAGACAAGGGCAGGAATTCTTTATCAGTATGAAGGCTTTAAGCTTGCTGATGTTGTGACATCCCAGCCAAACACTGGAAACCATTTTTTTACTGAGTAAAATCAAGAAGTCATTGTCAGCTGTTACTGAGTAAAATCAGGAAGCCATTAACAAACCGATGCATTACGACAGAGTCATAATGGCAGGCGGGCTGATGCCGATACATCAGGCCGCCTGGATGCAGGGCACTGGTCGATAACACCTCCTCAAAGTGTCTTCCTGGCAAGTGCCGTGGCCTTTAATGAAACTGGCGGACAGGCGAAGAGAAGCGTACAGCAGCAGGGTCTTACACCAGCCGACCTCACCCCTGTGGTGGAAGTCCCATTATCATTAACAGTCTGAGGTAATGTGAAGGAGACCTTGTGCTGCTGACCAAGCTGGAATGAGTGTATTAACTGGCAGTTTCTCAGCTGTCAGGGGTCTCGGTTTTGGGCTCCTGCTAATGTAATGTTAATAAAAACAAAATAGTGGGCTGTGAAACCCCTGAGAGCAGCCTTCATATGTCTCCTGTACTCCTAGAAACCGAGGCAGCACACTGTAATACACCGTGCACCTGCCTGCATCAGCAGAAAACACGCATGGTGATATGAGCAGTTATGGTTGTGCTGCCCGGGTTATTCCACTTGGTTTATTTAATGATGCTATCAGTGGCTGGGTGAACAGAGGTGCATGCTGGGATAAATCACAAAGACTTGGTCTCTGTCCAGACACACACACACAGAGGGTGCACATGTTTGTAGACACAATAAACACCAACAGTCTCATCTCTCTTTCTCTCTCTGTCTCTCATTAACACACAAATACGCAGATGTTGGCTGTTTTTCCACTAAACTGCAGTACGTGTTGTGTGTCCTTTCTCATGAGGAAAATTATTAGCCAGCTGTTCAATCCCCAGCTGCACAGACTGTTCCATGTGTTGTGGGCGCTTAAACGCACACACACACACACACTGTACATACATTGGTGAGAGAGAGTAGGTTTGTACCCTGCAGGTCACAAAACACAGCGAGAGGCCAGAGGAGGTTTCTGACACTGTTAACAGTCTGACGTTAATCAATTAGCAGACAACTGACCGAGCTGGGGGGCCGACAGTGAACTGCCGTTACACCCAGAGAAACAGACGGGTACATAGATAGACAGCTAAAGAGGACAGTGAATATTGGCAAGCAGTACTGCATGGTCAAGCTGGCAAGGATGCGACTGGAATGTGTGTCTGATGAGTTTGTTCTTATACCTGGTTCACGTTACCCTCCTTGCAAGGGTGTTAGAAATGCATTTGCAAGTGTGTATGTGTGAGTGTGTGTGTGTGTGTGCGCATGTATAACCTTTTAAACAGGCAGGCCTGATGATCCATATTGCTGGGGTCAGTTCTATGTGGGCTCAGCTAACCTCAACCTCTTAACACCTAACATCTGCTGGGGTCAGGCAGCCAGCGCTGGGATGGCTCATCATCAGCTGGATGCTCGTGTCCGTGTTCCAACTAACTACTGGCAGGAGACGAGGGCTTGTGTGTGTGTTCAAGCAAGTCCGACTCCAGCTCTCTGAATCGCTCCGTTTCATTTCAGATCTCCAGTTGCCTCGGGCAAACATGCAGTGAAGACTTTGGTTACGCAACGTTATGTATTGATCAGTCCATGACTTAACAGTTTGTTTTATCTAAGCTTGGTGTTTCTGTGTTCACAGCCTTCTTTGATCATAGTATAGATAATATGAAATTATTTAATAAACCAAGTATACTATCCGCCTCCTAACTTAACTTGTTTTCTTATATGGACTGTGAACTTAAATACTTAAGACTAATCACATTTTACCATTAAATCATTTTTTTTTACACTAAGATGATAAATTACATTCTCTCCAGCATATAACTTTATACCCCTTATGTTTTATCATTCCACAGTGTCCTCCTCACTCTTGCTCTCTTTTCTGCTGTTATTTATCTCTTTTCAGGAGACTACGTGGTGCTGACCGTCTTCTTTGACCTGAGCAGGAGAATGGGATACTTCACCATTCAGACCTACATCCCTTGCACCCTGATTGTTGTCCTCTCATGGGTCTCATTTTGGATCAACAAGGATGCAGTGCCTGCCAGGACATCATTAGGTAAAAAGGACACTAAAAGTTATCATTTGTTGTACATGCTGACAGTCATGTCAGGAACATTTCTGTACTGTACAATTCTACCCTTGATACAGCCTTTTGCTCAAATTCACATTCTTATAGTTAGTCCAACCAGCCCAAACACACACATCCTACACTTATACCAGTAGCATTCATTAGTTGTCCTGGCCTTAATTACTCCCTGTTGTAAAACACTTCAAGAACCCTGTGGTGGTCACACACCAGCTCATAGTGAAAATCAGTCTGCTTAAGCTTCTGTTGTTCTTTCCTTTCCTTTTGTGTTCACCTTCACCATCCTTCTTCCTCCTCCTCCTCCTCCTCCTTTTCCCCTCTGAGACAGGGCAGCTGCTTAGGAATCTAGTCCATCTTGATTAGAAGAGCCCATCCTGCCACATATGTTTTCATGCATGCCTTAATGAGGCATTAATTATGCAATGCAGCAGGGAAGACATGAAGATGCAGCCTCAGCACAATGATATTACAGGTGGCCTCTTCACTGCATGTGGTGAAGGGACATGGAATTTAAAAAAAAAAATAGAAAAAAAAGGAGGGCAAACGTGAGGGTTTCAAGGAAATTTGTCAGGATTTGAACTTGCCCTTGGTGTCCAGCGGATAACCTCAAAAGTTCACTTGTGATGCAGTTCTGTACATATTCCTTAGTCAGCTTTCCTTTTGGACCCTTAAGGCTCAAGTCCTGACCTCAAGTCCATGTGATGTGATCATTAGCGAGCATAACTGAATGTAAAACAATCCCTGCAGCTAGAAACCCCCGTTCTACCTCACTATCGTAATTATTTTGTCCATCATTAATCTCTCTAAAAATAGGTTGTTTTGTTTTCTTCCGCTGATGCAGACATGATTTGCAGTTTCAATAATAACACTATTAATCCCTTGCTAAAATTGTAGCGAAAGTGAAATATCTTAATTTCCATTGAAAGATGATGCATGAGGTACAGAAAGCCAGGTGGTTAGGAAGCGGATTAATGCAGGATGACATCATTCTTAATCCTTCAATGCCATCCAGAAATATATCAATTCACTCACAATACTTTAGTGTTAATCTTGAATGTCTTTTCAGTCGACATTAAATTTAAACATGAATCATCTCCTATACACAAGGCCCACTCATGTGTGGTCTATTTAAAGGAAGGAGGCAGCCTTCTTAGCTGCTTGTGAGTTGTGACACTGCCGTCGGTAATCTGTGTACTTAGAAATGGATTTTCCCCATCATGGGGCTTCACCACGCCTCCATCTGCAACATCATTAGAGGCAGACAAAGTGAGTATAAGAGGAGACGGTTACCAGATAAAAGAATGTCAGTGTGGTGGTCAATGGCAGCTGAACCAGTCAAGTATGTGGACCAAAGGGACAGTAAAACAGCTGTTCGCCCACCCCACCCTCACTCACCCCACACACACACACACACACACACACACACACACACACACACACGGGTGTATAACTGTTAAAAGCTTGCACTGAAGCAGCCAATGTTAATCCTCCTATATATACGTTCTTACAGTATATCAATCACACAACATAATGTTTATACACTACAAAATTAGTTATAAAATCTGCTAATATAATGTGTAGATATGCAGCTCGGTTCAGGTTTACTGTTTCTTCAATGGGTTTTAAGGCCCAGTGATTTTTCCCCTCCTCAGCGCTAAGTGTGTATCTAAAATGAAAATTGTAACATTTACAAGCACGTGTTGAAAAATGTATGAGCGCACGGCTGTATGAATAAAACATGTATTAACATATTTAAAACAGGTGAGCTATCTGTAAAAATTATTGGTGTGAATCTCTACTTCAGCTCATTTCATCTTCCTTTTCTTTGGGGAGAATTCTTCTTTAACCTGAATAGTTAGAAGTTACTCTTCTGTATTCATACAGAACTGCAGCATGCTTGTACATAAATATTATCATTTATGTCTGATATATCATCTGCGTGGCAGTGCAAAGGAGTAGCAGGAGTAGGAGGCACTCATCTTTCACATTCTGATTTTGTCTTGATTTGATCGTTTTCCTTTCTATCTCATTGCCAGGCATCACCACGGTGCTGACCATGACCACGCTGAGTACAATTGCCAGGAAATCCCTTCCAAAAGTTTCCTATGTGACAGCCATGGACCTGTTTGTGTCGGTCTGCTTCATCTTCGTCTTCGCCGCACTTATCGAGTATGGCACGCTGCACTACTTTGTCAGCAACAGGAAGCCGAGTGCCAAAAAGGACAAGAAGAAGAAAAACCCGGTGAGCGTCTTACTGAAGTGATTTTACTGTTTGACCTTACAGTTTCTCAATTTTTAGCTTCAAACAACATTACTTTGATTTATGTAATAGATCTTTGTGTAATATCTTCACAGTGTTTACAGTAACCTTTATACAGGGGAAAGGTCAAGCTCTCCAGACACTCTCTGTCCCTCCCCCACTGCATTACAGTAGTGGGATAAGCTGTAGAAAAACAGCTATACATTGCTTAGTATCCCTAAGGGAGCATCTTCCCATGTGAAATTACTCAATGAGCCAGGCGTGCAGCTCAGACCTTTACCTAATCTGCCACACATCTGCTACAGTTGTAATTTAGACCCATGTCACATGACGGGGGAGTTGGTCTCCTGTGAGCCTTTAATCCCTCAAGAGATCATGGAAGCTCGGTTGAAGGGCCATGATCTCTTTCCAAATATATGAACGCTTATGGAGGTGAGTATGTTTACCCTTGGTGGCAAGACTAACATTTTTTCTAGTCAGCTAGAATTGGCTTATGTTTCCAGAGGTGATGCATTTGAAAGATAATTTGCTCAAATCACAACTTTAAGTCTACTTATTGGGAAAAAGTTTATGTTTTTTTAGTTATGCTTCCAAAATGTGTTGCTTTTTTTATTGAGTTCTATGTGAGTACTTGTGGGGGGGGGGGACTTGTAGTTGAAAGATATTAAGTGTTAGAGCTCTAAGTGTATTGTGCTTGGGTGAACAGGAGTATTGAACTGGAACTTTTTTGAAAGTGGGCGCTCTAGTTTCAGCCTCTGTAACTAACTGTCTCGTGGTCTAACTGTCTCGTGGGTGAATGAAGGACTAATAAGTGGAAGGTGAAATGTCAGTTTGTCATCTCAGAGGGGGCTTTTCCAGGTTCTTTGGGCATCACTTGCTAAGATGCGTGAAGGAGGAAGTATGCAAGAAAAGGAGGTCTTTGACTGAACTTCTTCTGAGGTTCACAAATTGTTTAAAATCAATCAAGGAACTCTAATCTCAAACATTTCTGTAACTACTTTGTAAGCTGGTTTGTAATTTATTTTAGAATATTTTAGAATACTGCCATACATTATCACAACATTTGGTAAATTTTACATACTGGAACTGAAAATGATGCTTTATGATGCTGTGTAAGACAACTTCCAACGTAATGTGAAAGTATAACGATGTCACACTCACAGGGAGTGTTACTTCTGCATTATGAATAGTGTTTACTTAGTTTTTCAATATGTATGCATTGTAACATTTTTCCTAAGGTGATTCTGGTGTAAAAAGCATGTGAGATACATGTATCCCACCATGCATCCCCCCCCCCCCCCCCCCCCCCCCGTGTTTGTTCGTAACATGTATGTCTCTCTATAGTATATTTCTTCTCTCTCCATTTTGAGTTAGACTGTACAAATCTTGTAATTTTCATGCATTTTCTTGTTTTTTTGTTGGTTTTTTATTGATGTTTTTTTTGTTCTCTGTTTACATGTCCTTTGTTTTTTTCCCCCTTCTTTTACTTTTTTTTTTTTTTTTTTACTTCATATTCTTTCTTTCCTGTCTGGACAATAGCTCCTGCGGCTCTTTTCCTCAAAGGTATATTGCCTGTGTCTGACTGCATGTGTCTGATGCATTTTGGCTCTTTGAGCCTTCAGCACCTCACTGCTTTACTGTCTGTTCTAGAGCAAATACACCTCTCTCTATTCCCTCTTTATCTACCTGCATTCTTACTGTACTCCTCATCAGTGACTAAACAGGTGTCACAGATAACTTAACAAAGGGGCACTCTGCAGTGCACAGTGCGGAGGTAGCCAGCCAGACATACTTACACAGTTTTTAAAATTACAAATAAGCATCCCACACTTCCCGTGCCCAGAGGAATTAAATAGTTCCAGTCCAATGTGGACTCATTCTGGCTCCCTCTGTCCTGTTTCACTCTTGTTGTTGTAACCACAGTGAACTAGCAACTGCTGCAATAGCTTCCTCTTCTTTCCTTTCTCCTGCCAGTAAATCTATACCTTTTGTGTTTGTTGGGCTTCTCAACCTGACGCTTCCTACAGAGCAGAGCCTTAACAGACTGAAACAGACAACCCCTGCACTGCTAAGTCTAGCTGGAGGTCCATTCATAAGATTAACATGTGCTAATCTTTAAGTGACCAAAATGAATCCAGGGTGGGTGGGAGTGAGCAAAGATCTAAATTAAACCTCCTGACACAAGACACGATAATCTGCTTTTACTAGATAGAGGTCCACGACATTTTTTATTTATTTATGTATTTATCAAAAATCAGTATTAAACTATAAGGGATATTTTTAAGGTCAGATAATTTAGATTTACAGCCTAAACATGTATGCATTGCTGAAAAATTCAAATGCAGTAATCACAACCCCATCAAATAGACCACAAAAGCCAGGTAACTCGGGGAACCTCCAGTTATGATCCAGAACGTTCCCACCTTTTGTCTTCTCTGAGAGGTTGTCTACTTTCAGCCAGTTAAAGTTGCAAATGCCACTGTGTTGTTTCTTTGTTTTGTTTTGTTTTTTTTTTTTCTTTTGTTATTTTTGCTAACACCAACTCAGCACAGCCCAGCTTGACCAGGTCATGCGGCAGGATGCTGTAAATGCTCCTTCTGCTTGAGCTTCCACTGCGCTTTCTCCAGTGCAACCAATCCCCTTTGAGAACTGAGTCATAACCTGTTCTGCCAATACCCTCATTAACTCAACATACTGTCCAATTAAATAAGGACAGAAATGCTGAAACTAACCTACATGTTGTTCTGTTCGTGGTTATGTATTGTTTTCAAAGGGACAGCAGGTTTGTGCACTAGTGCTGGGCAAGATGAGAAGTCCTGGGGAATGAACAGTCCAGTCAAGTTGACGCATTTTAAGCTTGTTTGAGTATGCATGCTTACAGCAGATAATGTTATGTTTAAACTAAAACTGCTGTGACCTATTTTATTCGCAGCAAGCATGCTTGTTGTAGATACACACAAAAACGTAGTGCAAAAACATTCACATGGCAAAAGAGGATAGAAAACTATTTACTTTTTGTGATGTTGGTTGCAATTAAAAAAAAAACAGAACTTAACAAGTGCCTTACGCTCCCACAACACAGAGCATACATACATGCTGGAAAACATACTAGGAATGCTAGTGCAGTCATTTAATAGTTATTGTTCCTAAAGAGGCAAAACGTAAAGAACAGCCTAAATGACAGCTCATGGTACTTTTTTTTTTTTTGAGGGAACATGGTGGGGTTTTTTTGGGGGGGGGTTTGTAGAACTTTGGGGTATGCATCTTTTTGTAATGATGAGCTCAACACTCTAGTTTATAAGCAAGGTCAATGAACCTTTCATTCTTGCCAAGGGGGGGTGGGGAGGGAGGCTTTTTTATCTGTAAAATAGCCAGAATTCCAAAGGTGGCATGGTATTTCAAGATAAAGGCTGATGAAAACAGGATGTTTGAATACTGATTGTCTCCCTTTAGAATACAAGCCCCCAGACTCACTGATGTCACTGTCCTATTTTGGGAGTCTTCACAAATGAAAGCCATGTGCCCTCCAGTGGTGAGCACAATTTAAAAAGGAGGGTTTTTTTTTTTGTTTGTTTTTTAACCCATTTAGTGTCACAAAGAGCGAGGATGGAGAAATACTGAGCTGTGTACTACACATCTGCCAACACATGCTCCTTCTTAAGTTACGGGGGGAAAACAATGGCTTATAACATCCATGCAGGTCCAAATTATGACATTTTGTTGAGTCAATGCGCATTCAACATTTTAAAAACTCTGTCTACTTAGAGTAAAGGTGCAGTCCTCTGTTTGTTAGTGTTTTCACTGCATTCTTTAAATGCTATGTAGCAGCTGTAGCATAACATGAATGAAAAATAGAGGGGAATTGCCCAGCACTAGTTTAATATAGCTGCTAAATGAAGCAGTATAGACTACTGTACTAGAAATATTATGATTGCCTCAGCTGCCAGTTACGCCCCAGCCCAAAGGTGTAATTTGCATCATAGGTTCCATGGGCACTGACCCTTTGGCAATATAATCCTCTCTAATTTCATTATTAGTTATGGGTCAGTATGTATTTTCTTGACATTAAAAGGTTCCACTGGCAAGTTGAAGGTGCAAATTACATTTTGCTGACAAATGACAGAAAGTGAAGTGGGAGACAGAAAACGGCAGCTCAAATTAGGTCCCCGTTACATTAGCGAGCTCTTGATTACTGCACTGATGAGGCTCTGATGGCTAACTGTGTCATTTTGTCCTGTTAAAAGCAGACACCCACGGTAGACATCCGTCCACGCTCGGCCACAGCCATTCAGATGAACAACGCCACGCACATGCAGGAGCGAGACGAGGAGTATGGTTACGAGTGTCTGGACGGGAAGGACTGCACCAGTTTCTTCTGCTGTTTCGAAGACTGCCGCTCCGGAGCCTGGCGGCACGGCAGGTTGCACATCCGCATCGCCAAGATAGACTCATATGCACGTATCTTCTTCCCCACTGCATTTGGTCTCTTCAACCTGGTCTACTGGGTCTCCTATCTCTATCTCTAGGCCTGGGTGTGCATCCAGCCTTATCATACAGTTCATCATATTCTGCATACGCTCTGTACCGGACATTTTGAAGGAGGGGACCCACTGAAGCGATTTGGTTTAATTTCCCTAGTTTTAATCTCTTTTGAATCGAAGTCATTTCATTTGATAGACATTGCAAATGTTGTAGCACTACATTTTAAATGGTATGAGGAGGTTTGTAGATGTGTTGTGAAAACATTGACTATGTGAGCGATTAACAAAAGTCTTAGTTTTGTTTCTCTTTTCTTCATGCTTTTATTTTGGACTTTCTATATGAAATTTCCTGCTTTTTTTTTTTCCTCAGTTGGATCTTGATTGAGACAAGTGCATTCCCTCCACCATAAGAATTTAAATACAATTCAGATCATAACAAATGTCTATCTAAATGACAAGAACTCCTATCATTTATTTTCACTCTTTCAACTTAGCATACCAAGACACAAAATCTGAAGCACTTTAATAGCTTTATGTTAGTGACAAAGTTCATTTTGATGATTCTTATTAATTTTAAATTTATTTAAGCTTAATTGTTGGCACAATTATACACTGCATTTTCTATGTGTGGTCAGAGAGAGATGATGCTGTTTATGGACAATGTTCAACTGTACAGACACTGTATATATTTTACTATTACATAGTGGTTTACATTTATTGCATGCACCTTTTGGGCCAAAAACCAACATGTTTTATGGTCTTCTATTGTTGGCTATGGAAAATACAAAATGAGCACTGTTGACAATAATTCAGGATTTCATTATAATTTAGTATTTTCTTTTCTAGGAAAATTGGAAAAATAAATGATTAAAAAAAAAAAAAAAAAAAAAAAAAGCCCAGTTTATCCTTGTAAGTTGAGGAATCGTCTTTGCTTACAGGTGGGAGGATCAGCCCAGAATTTCAGGCCTGACAACTGGTTTAATCATTTTCCTCGCAGCCATTAACTTGACTCGACTCTGACCTCTCATCCTCTCCTCGCTTTGCTGTTAAAAGGGAGCATTTACATAATGATACACTGATGTTTTATTTTGGTTATGCAAGCTTTTACATGAGAAACTGAACGAAAACAAGTTAGGTTTTCTGATAAAAGCTCATCTTTTTTTTGCCCTTTACATCAGCACAGTAATAACTGCAACTGCCTTCAAACAAAGGAATTCAGACTAATCTAAACTTTAATGCAAACGTTAATACCGACAGCTGTAGGGTATTTTGAAATCCCTGAATACTCTTCCTTTTATCTCTTAAGATGAGCAGCAAAACAATGAAACAAACCAAACAGCAAAAAATGAAATGATAATGAATAAACTTAATACCTGGTAAACTAGAATAAAGCATCTGTTTGTTTGAAGAACAGATGTGTAGGTCGTTTTAATCAAACAACTCACTTCCTGTCTGTTTGAGAAGAGACACACTAAATATGTCGAGAAAACTGATTTTAGAATTTTGCCCCTTTTTTTTTCCCCCTGTTGTTTTTGCTTTTACTTTTTCATACAAATTTGCATTTAACCTTGTAATGTCGCATGAAAGGAGCCGCGAACACTGCGAAAGCATCTGAACTGTACATGTTGTGTATGATAGCACGTAACTCACGCGAATCACGGATCCGTTTTGACAGACACCAGTATGCAACCATTGAGACAGTGCTTCAGTGTGATTTGAAAGCTCATAAGGGATAGATGTAAATCACATTGTCTATGTACATAAATTCTAAAGGGAAGGAAACACTTGTCAAGCCCTTAGGATTTTGTAAAAGGGTATATATTTTGTAATTTCAGCATTGTTACAGTATATCATCCTACAGTATATTAGACTTGTATTATGCTGGACTGACCATGTAGAATACTTGGGGGTAAAGGGGTATTTATTTATTTATTCATTGCATTGATGGTATTTATTTATCTATTTATATTTTATTGAAAGACATTGTAGTTTATGTCCATATAGCCCCTGAAAAGAAACACAGAATGCTGTCATTTATATCAAAGACACGTTTTTGTTGATGTGTCAGTGGAGCTTGAGCTTATTTATCTTGTGTTTTCCATGTTGTGGTCGATGTACACTGCTCTCACAAAGGCTTGTCAAACTGTTCTATCTGTTAAATTAGTGAGTTGCAACATTACCTGTTGTGCAGCTTCTGAATAGTACACTTGAAGATTTTGGATTTCCCAAACCACCAGAAGAAGAAGAACATTTACTTGTCTAAGTGACTCTTAATTATTTCCACTGTTTTTCCCCACCACCACAAGTTTTCAATGGTCTTGATATCTGCCATTGTTGATAAAGCATCAAGTGATGATACATATGCGTTTATCAGATTATCTCCTGAAGTTCTTTCCATGTTGTATTTAATGGTGGTCCTGTCGTGTTCCTCAGCTGCTACTTAGTGGTCAAAAGCCGTCCTCAGTGTGAACATCGTTAGGGAAGTTAGTGTGTCAATAGCAATGTAGACTGGTAATCATCAGTGGTAGGCAGAAGTGTTATCGAGTGATTACATCTTATAAAGTGCCAAACTGACACACATGCAACAGATAATAACAAAGTAACTGTAATACCATTTGTGAATCCACTAAAACAAACAACGTGAGTGTTTTCTCTGAGGAAATGCAACGCAATGAATGTTCCCTCAGACAGTATTGGGTTTTTTTTTTGTTGTTGTTGTTGTTGTTTTGTTTTGGGGTTTTTTTTTGTTTGTTTGTTTGTTTTTTGTTTAGATTTTTTAATACAATACAGAACCAAAAGCATGTTTACCACCAAAAAAAAAAAAAAAAAAAGAAAAGAAAAAAGAAAAAAAAGAAACAGGCCAATGAGACTAAATTATACTATCAAGGTGAACTGGAGGACATTTCTGATTTAGACTGTATCTGACTTTACCAACCCTTCTTACTGATAACTGAGCATGTCTTGTGTTTGAACAGTGGTGCAGAGAACAAACATACTTCTTTTTTTTTTTCATAATGGTAAAGCTTGTTTATTAGTTATTCTATTTTTCGTGTACTCTAATTTAAATGCAGAGATATAGCAGTGAATGGGAGATACCGAAGCGTGTTTGTATTCAGTAGTGTGCATGTTGAATGTGTTTTCATTCAAACAGGGATGTTTTGAAGAATTGGGACTAATTCAAGCATTTGCTTCATCTGGACTTGCCTGCGTTGACATGGACTTTTATTACACTGTACCTATTTTTTGAAAAAGTGATTTTATTTATTTTGGGACCCACAAATGAGACATATGTGAACAGCACATGTAGATATTTTCTATTGTTATGTATTTTGTCAAATTGCAGAAAACAAAATAATACGTACTGGTATTACAGAGCTCAGTAAACGGTATCCAAGAACAAAATAAATTTCATATGATCCTCATACATACAATATGTTAGTTGTTTGCCATCTATGTATATTTGAGTATTGTATAAAAGGGGCACTGATCAGTTCTGTTAGGGCCTACATAATATGCTATACATGTACTGGAAAAAAATCCTTTTCATAAGGGACTTGCACATAGCTGTGGAATTTTACAATAAAACACTTGCATTTATCAGTGTGCATAGTTCATTATTATTTATTATCTATAGCATGGTTAGCATATGTAGTAGTAATACTGCAATATACTGAAATATCACACTGTAAAATGATTAACTGGGTAGGAAAGAAGAACAATGCTCTTCACAGATCTTTTGAGTGAAGTTTTTGTGTTGTTGTTGTTGTTTGTTTTGGGGTGTTTTTGTGATGTTCCAAACAACTTATATACAATATTTACATGGAATTTAAAGAACAAATACCTAAAATTGTATTTAAGTACAGTGCTTTAGTAGCAGTCATCTCCTGCACACTTGAACTAAAAGTATCTGCGTTTGTGAGGAAAAACCTCTGGTTGTGAAGCACTGTATGACTTTAAATTTCAGCTAATGGAAAAAATTTGGCAGGTCGTCTAAAAATTCTGCTGTCCTGGAGTTCAAGCCATAGAGTACGGAGGTTGATGATATCAGCCTGTCAAGTGTCTCACACTGCACTGTGTGAGGATGATGGAAAGGAGAGGTTTATGCTGAGAGAAGATTGTAATAATACAGATATTGAGAGGATAGAAGCTATAATTTTAGGGCTACATTGCTGCCTGAGTATCGCAATGTAGTAATAAAATAAAGTACAAGAGCAGTACTTACATTATGAGGGCAAACAACAGATGATGTACTACAAAAATAATGATTTTAAAATATTCTATATTACTGGATTTATGTTACAGTCAGCACTGTATGTGGATTAATTCCTCTGTGAATAGAAGTGGTAAATATTAACCTCTGCTACAGTGAGGACAGCACATAATGGTATGGACAAATTGGTTAATCTCATCCAGTTAAAACAAAATAAAATATGCACACGTAAAAGCGTAGACACTAAGATTTACAAACGATTGGACAAGCTTCAACTTAAACAGGAGTGTGAAAAACATCCAGATTCATTGTCATTTGATAAACTGCCAGGAAATCACTTTAATTATCTGTTACATATTACGGCCGACATGTTGAAACATTTTAATAGCCACATCTTGTCCAGAAAAACATTAAAGATATCACTGATGTCCACCCTGCATAGTCACGCCCACCCCTCCGACAGTAGGCCAAATTTACACTTCAGCATTTGTCACTTTATCTGAGGCTGAGGTAATCGGCATACATCTGGGCACCACAGATTTTGTGACGAGGCTTTAAAGCAGATGGTGGATGTTATATTTGTTGCTATGCAAATTGCACCTACAGAGTAATAATGAGACTAACATGTACCTTTACTGTCAACTTTTGAAGCCTAATTGCAAACCATGTATCACTGAGTTACATCTGATGCACAAATAAAAACAGGGTCATTTTAGTACAACCTGCCTTCAGGGAAACAGCTAAGGACATTAGTTTAGGCATAGCAAAACTCTACCAGAAGCATATTTTCATTTAATAGGACAGTTTTCATACAGGAATAGCACAGCCTGTTCCAGTCTTGTCCAGTGACTCTTTTACTTCCAGGAAAGTGCACTTGAAACAGAGCAGCAGTTGGCTGATCGACCCCTGCGCTGGCACCTCTCCCTCCACTGGGCAGGGTGGCAGCTCCAAAGGACTGCCAGCGAATCCCTCTGATTATTACACAACCGTCTGCAAAGTATCACAGCACCGTGCCATCATAGCTGGCCCTTTCATCAGCTGAGGTACAAGCTCTTCAGTGAGTGCAGAGCTGGCAGTGCATGAATAATGCAGTCTGCAAATGGCTCACTTTTTCGGACTTCACCCCCTTGCCTTCATCGCTGTGTGCAATGAGAAATAGTTAGTTTGTTCAATACATAGACAGTATAAAAAGAAATGCCCGTTGCCACCATAATGAATGCTAAGTTATCAGCTGTCGAGCTTAACTGATTTTAACTGGGATTCTATTTTCAGCAAAGACAGAAAGAAAGAGAGCCGACTTATTCTCCTGTGACACAGACCTCCATTATTTGCCAAAAAATGATTAAAACTACACCAATGATCTGCACTGGTGGTAACATGTCCCTATATGACCATGGTCATGAGGACTGCAATTTATTTTGAGTCAGCCACATGTGCTGTCCTGTTGCCGTACCTCCAATAACAGCAATTGATAGCGATGAGTTGTGAGCTGTTGCAGGGTGGATGTCAGTCGTATTGGCATATGAGCCAGCTAGATGTGCTGACAGTCCTCCCACGTCAGCCAATTGCCTGTCGAGGTTTGCCAATGCAGCCTTGTAGAAAGCAGGAGAGGCTTCATGGCACATAAACGACAAGTCAGGCTAACATGTTACGACCCTGCAATGGATGAACTGCAGGCTCTGTAAGGAGATCACGGCGGCATTCCTCTAATAAGGATGAATGAAACACTAACTCAAGTGGCATATGAAATTAAAAGGGGATTTTAAGTGTATGAACAAATTAAACTCAAGGGGGATTTTTTTTTTATTTTTTATGATATGATAATAAACTTTTCTCTTTTCTTTTTTTTATTTTAAAGAGACATTTGATATCACCCTGTTACATCAGGATACCACAGGCCGCATTAGAGATGACATTTAATGACTTCTGGACTGTTCAATCAATGGTGCATGTTGTAAAATGTCAGCCATAAAATAATTTGACCTTTCACATTAATTTAGACTAGTTCCTCTGCATTAACACTGAGGGCTGCTGAGAGTGACCGCTGATGTCCATGTGTATGATCGTAGCTATTATTTGAGCTGCACGTGGAATTTTTTTCTGATGTTTCGGCCTGTGTTTGGGACATGTTATTAACTGTGCACTCTTTTTTTGTACCCCTCATTAACAGCTCAAATGTAATCTGCTTGGGCTCGGTAATAGTGCGAGCAGGGTAACACAGGGCTGGTTGCATAACTTCTTCCTTTAGCCAAGATACTCTGTATAAACAGGGATTAATTACCAGGGCTTACTGTCAAGATACTCCAGTCCACAATCATCACAGGCAGATGATGCGGATCCTAAATCCACGAGGACTACTGGGTATGTTTTTGTGCACGCACACACACATACACATAATTTTTGCCACACTAGAAAGAAATAAAACAGACATTTTATATGTTTACTTCTGAAGTCCCAAATATAAAAGTTTCGTATTGAATAAATAAAACTTTACCAACCACTAAAATCTGTCTTACTATGAAGTCCCTCATCTTATAATAATAGAGTCCACTATCTCAGACTTCAAAAGAGCCAAAAAATAGAAATAGGGGTTATGTTAAAAACAAATAAGAGATTTGACTTTTTGTCTTTGCTAATTAGCTGATGTTTTAATGCCTGTTGAGACCTCTGACATTCTTGCTTTTTAAATTCCCACCCAGCTTTACTCCTTACAGCTCAACAACAAAACACTAGATATTCAAATGGCAATGTCAGATCCAAAAGAAATCTATGTTCACTATAATGTTATGCAGTAATGAAGGAGAAAGTAATAATAATAATAATATCAAGAAGAAGAAGGGATGAGGCATGTTAAATCCAAACCATATCTCCTGTAAATTACGTTGCAATATGCTAACTGAGCCTCAGGCAACATCAAGAAAAACAACTCATATTGGAGCGGCTTATGTCTTTAAAATGCCACTAAAATTATCTGAAGCATAAAGAGGCTGACATTCTGTCAAAAGGGCATTACAAATATAATGAAGTAGAGTGTAAGAATTACACTAAAGTTTCACTTTCACCATTTGCTGAGCAAAAGTCTGACTGATTAAATTTGTTATATCTTCTTCTGTTCAGTGCGGATCTAACACAGCATGATATCCTTGCACAATGTCTTTTTGTAGACAAGGTATGTTGGTCAGGAAATGAAAGTACCATAAAGTGCAGGTTTTATGGGCAACTTAAATTCAACGACCCTGGAAGCTTGCAGCTGCAACTCTATGCTTCCCATCGTCCTTCAGCAAAATTAGCCATTGCTTTGAATCTGACCTTCCTGAAGCTTCAGCTAACCAACTGCATCATAAAAAGTGCAAAGTATCAGATGTTGATGTGAGTGCAATACAGCACAAAATTTGTAATGGTATGTTGTTTCTTTAAACATGGAGTGAATTTCATATTAAAAACGATGGCACCACGTCCGCCCTGGTCCAGAAATGATATTAGCAAGTGTCTAAGTTTGAAGCAGAACATTTATACTTTAGGCACCAGTGAAAAATCCCAAGAGCTGAAAAACAAGGTCATGTACAGCTGGTCAGATACAGCCAAGAGAATATATCTCAGTCCATATGCCACTAGCATTTAGTCAAATGCAGCCAGGTCAGCAAACTCAGCAGAATTTACATATGCTTACATCAAACATTTTTAGACTTCTTAAAGAGATGCACATAGAGAGAGGCTTCTGACACACAACCAGGACAATGCTTAATGATGATAATCAATTATACTACGTCAATACATGGACAATTATTGTACAAATAAGCCAACAAACAAAAAAAACTTGCTATCCCTCAAAAAGTTGCACAGCCATTTCTTCAAGCCCTGAGTGTGAACCATATTTACTGTAAAACCAGATTTTGTTAATACCTTAAGAGAGTAGTGGGAAACTTTGGCTCTGTTGTTGGGCAGAACTTGGCACCCCACGGGCAGAAATCCAGCCACATCGTCTAAAGTTATCACCTTCATCGTTCGTCTCATCTCTCTAAGGTGCAACTTTCAGTATCACACTTTTGCCAGCAGCCATCAGACTGTACTACACCTGGTCTCAAACAGCCAAAGTTGGCATCCAGCACTGTACAGTGTACAGGAACTACTTTCCATTATTCATTTTTTCAGTGCTACTGCTGCTGTCCACCTTGTAAACTTTGTAGGAAGCGTGATCAAAAGTGCTACCACACAGCATCTATCCAACTGTCTTAGAATAATCTTTCTATCCATTCTATTTCATCCTATTTTGTGTTCTAGTTTTCTTTGATGTATCATTTGGCTATTTGCTGATGCAGTTGAGCTGGTTTCCCCTTCCAGGGATCATTAAAGATCCATCATATCTGAAGTATGAGGTGGAGGTTAAGTTGTTAAGTTCTTATTTGGGCTGAAGTCTTCATCATTTCACATGCAGTGTAAAATAAGGTCATTTAAGGCCTCAGCCCTGTCAAGGAAGCCTCAGGTGGTGCTCTTGACGCTGGAAAACACAAGGGAGCCACAAGTGTGGAAACGTGCATTTTATTTCAGATTATAACATATAGATGAATGGCTGGCTGGCTGTGACCAACTTGAAATGGGATTTCATTGTATTTATAACACAGTTTATTTCCAGCACAGCAACAGTCGCAGGTGTAGGTTGGCTTGGATTTCTTACATAATAATTAAAAGTATCTATTTGTTTGTTGCTGTTCTGCAAGTGTTTTCAAGCAATTTCTTTAATATTTAAGTGAACTTGACATCACCAGTTTAGGTCAGATTTAGTAAGATATAAAATTAAAGATCTAGCAGTACTTCAGATATAATCAGGATATTTAAAAGTGACAGTACATACTGTGGGTGCAGCTTTGCAGCCTGACAGGATGAGTGACTTCACAAAACCAAATACCAAGTCAGACCTTTAAAGCTGTTCAATTTAAAAAAAAAAAAAAAAGTAAGATGTGCTTGAACAGTTGAAGAAATTCCTGTTCACTATCTGCAAACTGCCAGTTATTCAATGTCACAGAAAAGACAAAGACATTACAGAATTTAGAAAGAAGCCTTATAATCTACAACAGCTGTGAAAGAAGGCATTTACGCCTTTACTCAGTCAGAAGATTAGTGGCCATGTACTGGGAAACTAAAAGTCATTCAGCACCTTTGTAGTCAACAATCCCTCTTTTCTTTTACTCCTCAGAGCCATGTGGACTCATGGTGCATCTGCTGGGTTCCTTTTTAGCATGCTGGCCCTGCAGGGTAGAGAAAGCTGCAGGTGCAGAAATGTTTAAATCTCTAATCTCTCACAGTGACTGATTTCTTCACTGTGACTAAATCTGTGAAATTAGAACACTCCGTTGCTTTGGGTTACGCTGCAGATAAGAGTAAATTCTGACTGATGCTGATTAAAAAAAGCCTTGGAAAGTTTAGAGATATTCCTTATTTAGGAACTACTTTGCATTCCCTATAAAAATGTGTTTTTATACCTATGATAAAAGATTTAACAGTTTTCCCTGTGATTTTGAATTACCTACACTTTACTTGCAGTGCAGACGCATTAGCTCTCGGTCTCCCTGTGGGGCAGCCACCTGTTCCTGTGTTTCATTCTAGACACTCTGGTCTTGCAGGTACTGTCAATATTTAGTTTTACTGAGCTGCAGTGTCTTCCTTTCTAAGTCTTTACCATTTGTGTCTGATTTTATGAGTAATGAAATAAGACTGAATGAAACATGATGCCCAGGATCATCACATCATTGTTAACCCAGCACTGACAGACTTAGACATAATGAAAGTCTGATAAGTCAAGTCAATACCATTACAAGGTCTGTTTCACCGTTTGGTTTCGAGGTGAACTGTGGCGATGAGCTTTGACAGGACTGATGGAGCGTGCAGACAGGAATGACACAATGTTATACACATTTCCCCTCCACAACACAACCACATCATCTTGTACTGGGCTATAAATTGTTAGAGAGAGTCAAACCAAACGTGGTGTGAGTGAGACATTTGAGAGCTATTTATATATCCTGCCTAACACACTAATATAAAAATAAACACACACACAGGATGGTGATGACAGTGTTGTTCACAGATACAATGAAAGAATATGGTGCACTGACTCTTTCCATTTTCATCCTATAGCATTTGTTTCATAGCCTGTATACATCTCTCAAGCTTTCCTTTCCTTTTCAACCCAGTATCCAAAGAAATTACATCCAAAAGGGATGATTCCGTAAGTCACAATTGGCACCCACAATCCTCATCAAAATCTCTATCTTTCCCCAACATCATATAGTTAAGCATATCCACCAATAATCAGTTCCATCACCAAATTTGTCTTGGCAAGAATTGAAAAAGCTTGCAATTAGACATTGGTTTTTGTCAGACAGTTGTTCCTGATGTGTTGAAATCCACAACTCACATGTGCAGTTGTGTGCAAGTTTACAACTGCAACTTTGAAAAAACAAAACAAAACAAAACAAAACAAGGCATCACATACTCTACTTTTACTGATAAAGGTCCACAAAGACTTGAAAACCCCTCTGAAGCCTTGCAGGAGCAGTGAGGAGCGCAGGGGAGACTTAAATTGACATGACACACAGACTTAGCCTTAAGGTAAAAAATTTCATCAGATGAGATTTCAGCAATCAGGTTCATTTTCCATTTTTTACTTCAAGTCACTACCATCAAGTGGCAAACATATGGGCCTTCATTTAGACTGAGTCAGATTACTACTACTGCACATACTCATACCAACTGCACATTGGGGCAAATTCACACAGAGACCTTCAAAACACACAGTCATGCAAAATAATCCTTTGAGCATATGTGAATATAAACACTGGCAGATGAAACATGTTGTGACAGGAAGGGCTTCAAAGACATGTTTATACCCCACCACACACACACACGCACACAAACACACACACAAACAGTCTACTGCTTGTCTTACAGCACCTTCGGCAGCTGCCTTTTCCAATATATCAACTGAGTAGATGACGTGGTATGTCAGGTTTAGGCTTGGTTCAGGGGATGGTCACACAAAGGGCTGTCAGGAAGCAGTGCCAAAATGGTTTAAGTTTTGGTGAGTTTATACAATCACTTCATCTCGCAAGTGTCAAATAGTAGAGAAAAAACAATGCATTGGTGGTAAATTGGTGGTTATTTTAGAAACAGTTTGTTCAAGATCCCCAAAATACTGTAATAAGCAATGAGCACTGTTGATTTGAACTAATGCAGAGTCTTCACAGAAGAGCAGATGCTGCAGAGCAGAGGCTATGACAGGTAAATCAGTTGCCATGTAAATTAAATGTTGCTTTTAATTTTAATTAATTATTTTGTTGACATAAACACTTGATATCGATGTTACAAAAAGGTTGCTATGGATTATGATCTAACACATTCAAGTCGCTGGAAATAAAAACAATGAAAACACTTTAACCCTTCGGTTTGACAGTGAGTCACTGTGCACTGTGTCTATCAGCATATTTCCACCCGAGTGGGATACTTAAACCCACTTTTGTACTCCTAAACATGTGTACATGCACTAGACGGCTGGTAGGAGCACACTTCTCGGCCACACTGCCCTTGACACTACCTCTCTCCATGCGACCGCCCCTGCCTGAGTGCCCTGAGGCGATGTTGCTCCAGAGTCAGACCTGTCTAGTTGAGAAAAACGGATCTCTCTCTACCCACGGGGCTGAAGGCCCATGGTTGCGTGCCTTAGATATCTCCTCTATCCCCCCACCAACCCTGTTCCACTGACTCACCCAAGCACACAGCTGAGTCATTCCCATTGGGGGAACACAGACAAAACACAGGTTTAAACATAACAAAAAATACATAATATATACAATATATGTTGAGATATATTTATATATTATATATACTGAGGGTTTGGGCAGAAATTTGTACATACAGAGGTAGAAATTTGCTTCAAATTATTACATTTTTGAGAGGAAGAAGGATTATATTTGAGGACTTGGGAAAACAAGTTATGGGAAAACACACCATCATGATCAAAAATTTGTATTACCAACCCAAAACATTGGTATTTGTCACCCTGGGAATGACTCTCCATAATAAACTCTCTTTCTCTAGACTAGCTTATCCAAGGTTGTAAATGTATGTTTTGTCTGCATTCAGATTCATCCATCTATCATTTTTCCAAAGCTTGTATGGGTAGGGGACATGGTGGAAACAGGGTAAGCCAAGATGGCCTCCACAGACATGGACATTCCTGAGGCATCCCCTGGCCAAGTGAGATAAATAATACCTGCACAATATCATGATTCTGCCCCAAGGGTTTGCTCCCAGTTGGATGATCTATATCTATCTCCACAGGGACCCATCCAGGAGGATTGCTGATGGGTCCTTGATACCTGATGATTTTCCTAGAGGGCAGCCGTGGCCCAGAGGTTGGATAAGTGGCTTGTGATCGGAAGGTTGCTGGTTTGATTCCCCCACTGGGGAACACACACGCTGGACGGGCAGGAAAAATTTGAGTGTGGTGGTGGAAAAATTTGCCGACTGATGTGCCCTTGAGCAAGGCACTTAACCCCCCAATATATGCTCCCCGGGCGCTTGGAGAGTTTCCACTAAACCTCCATCAGCTGCTTTCAGGAATTGCTTAAGTATTTCTTCCACTGCCTAACATGTCCATTTGAGGTTGTCAGATTGTATGCAAGAGCCTCTTTGAGGCCACCAATGTCCATCACTGGGTTCTTGGGTTGTCTTCATACCAGGCACTGATGACCTGACCAACTTCATTACTCTGCCTTGAAGCTGCATGATATGATACAACTACAAAGCATATTTTCTGATTTTGGCTTATAGATATTATTTCTGGGAGAGGGTCAGAGAGTTGAAAAGGTCGGCAATCGTTGTTAACATAACATGAATTTCTGCCTATGCCACATCAGATCAGTTTTCATCAGCAATGGTGGCTGTTTAACAATAAAGACATCAACTGCCATTATTCCATGGCACTTTACTACATAAGGAAACTACATCTTTTCATTGTCTTGATTGACAGACTCCTAGCAAGAGAAATTACCGTGCCTTTAAAAGTTTCTAGCACCGGGCGCATTTATACACTACCTTATGCGAAAATCCAAAAACAAAACATCACCTGGATTCAAATATGCCCTTTCCTTGGAATTGCCCCCTCCAGCTGTCCCTGTCACTATAACTACATCAGCACTAAAGTCCTCTGGCAGAGTGGTATCCTTTTTGGTACACCATCCAGAGACTCCGAAGGGACAGAGTACTTGAAATTGCTGTTTTGGCACATAAGCACAGTAACACAACTTTCTCATTCTCCCGGGAAGAACTCCAACCCAACAGTGTTCAGCCAGGATCATAACCACACTCACACTGGAAAGTACCTCTCAGCCAGGGCAACATGAGAAGACAGAATGCAGCTCCTGTTGCTTTGCAGTAAAAGGAGAAAGACTGAGCAACTGCGTACACTGCCTGCAATCATGTGCATATTGATATATTGTCAATACAGTGCATTAGTTTAGACATTCATATACACAATGACTTATGACAATTCACTGATTTTGTAATGAGCAGTGCATAATGAATTATCACTCTTTCGTGTTTTTGTTTTTTTTGTATTCGGGACAGTGACATCTTATAGTAATGATACAGATTAAAAACACGTTTCTGCAACTCTTTGCAATAACTATGGGTAAAACGTGCATAACTCATAGATAAACTGTGGACAAAACGTTGATGTGTGCCTAGAAGTAGCCTTTCATCTCTGTGATGTTTAAATGTATGCTTGCATCTTCCAGGAATTTCCTGTCCTGCAATTTGGCCTGGCAGGCAGAGAGACAAGCGAGGAGCTATATAACAGCTGGATAGTCTATTGTATTCCCTACCAAGCCTGTTTTGTTGTGTAAGTATGTGTAAGTACTTGTTATACGTGCCTGGTTCTGAGCTATGCCCCGTGTGGGGACAAAATTTTGGACTGAAGCCATCTAATTATAGCTTTGTTAACATGGGATAACCTTAAGAGGTATCCACAATTTTGATTTCATTATATTCAGCACAAATTAAGTGTTTTCTCTTTAGGGATTGAAGAGTTGCTTAGTGGTAGCCTTAATGGGATGTGCAGGTTATCCCAGTGTATGCTTTGTTTTTAACCCAGTTCCCTGGTTTCCTTCACCCTTGTCCACTGCCACCTCACAGCCCTGAGCAGGATTACCAGTTCAGAAAATAGATGGATATATAGATGATTTAACTAACATTAGCTTAAGGAATGTGTCAATTACAGGTAAGCAATGTCCTCTTAAGTGACTGAATGAGTTTATGTGCATGCACTTGTCTGCTAAATCCGTATGACTTTTGTGTCTTTCAGAAGTTTGTAACAAATCTGGCACAGAGTAAAGCCTGAATGATGAGATAACAACGGCAGGGTCACAAGTCACTTTGCGATTTTCCCCCTCATTCAAACAACATTATTTTGAATCCCCTGTTACAGTCATGGCTGAAAAACACTGTCAGCTGCCTGATATAATCATTTGTAAATATAAGTGTCACAGCAGATGTTGGGATGAGCACAGTGATTGAATTCGAATGACTGTGTGAAGTCAGAGGATAAATCACAGGCATTGACAAAAGGTCAGGAGTTTAAGAAGCTTTTTATTTCATTATTTACTCTTAATCTAAAAATAAATTCATTGAGTCCTTGGGCAATGGATGGCCTTTAATACTATGCTCAGGAAGATGGCATTGATTGATGAGATTCCCCAAGATGCAAATGTGAGTATAATCAGATTTGCTTTGATTCCTTTCTTGATTTTTTTCCAGTTGACACTCAGTGAAAAAACCCCCCCCCCAAAAAAAACATGAGCTCCTCTCGTCTATCTAGAAGGTCTGTGAAGGAAAAAAAAATATATAGAAATGAGCAGTGATGACTGATTAAAAACTGGGGAGCAATTTATAGGGAAACCTGAGCTGCTATGCACCTGATGGACCTTTTAAAATGAGTCTGTAAAGTGCCTGGCAGATGGAAATGCCAACTGGCTATTCAAACAGTGCAACACAACAAGCATTACACAGCTCTAAAAACACTGCCTTAGTTTAATTGAATAACATTTTGTGTGCTACAGTTTGTCCATATGCTCTTTGCTTCCTTCATTGAATAGAGTGCGGACTGAAAAACTCATCGAAGCATACAAAAAAAGGTTTTAAGTTCTGAACTTTGACCTTTTTCAAACAGCTGTTCCACTTCACCACACAGTACAAAAATAAAAATAAACAAACACACACACACACACACAAAACCCAAAACAAAACTTTAGATTCATCCCTATCAAGCATATTCCACTCCGGCAATCAACCAATGTCATGACAAAGTATAACCAAAAAGTAAGTATGAAAATTAAAGAGTGAAAGAGGAGATAATTAAATCAAGTAAAGTTTGACAAAAATTGAATGAGCCAGCTGTTAAAGCACATTTTGTCATGCACAACCAACGAGCATTAAACTTCAGTTTATATTAATGCTTGAAACAACTGAAATGAATATTACAGCCAACATTATGTAAGAGAGGCTGACAGAATTCTGCTGAAAGTCATACAGAGTTGACTGAGCGTGCTTGCTCTTCTGCCATCTCTGTTTACATTCATCTAAGTCCACATTCACACCTGGAAGCTGACAGTGCAGCCGTAGTGTTCTGTTGCGGATGAGTTAACAGTTCGGCTGGTGCAGTTAAAGGCTTTCGTGTCTCACTCAAGGACAAAAAGTAGAGGGAAGCAGGTTTCATTTTAGCAAACCATATTTCCCCAGCTAATCCATAATTTTGTACTGGCACATTTAAGATTCATAGCTCAGTTCTGACTTAAAACATATTGAGATAATTCATGCTGATTACGTATCCAAAAGCTGTTCCAGCATCAGCAATTTCAAGTGGTTACAATGGAGGTAATTTCCCACCCGTTTGAAAGGGATATACTGTTTAATGTCAGAAAAAGCTTAAATCCCAGGTTTGCTTAGGATTTATAGAAATAAAGCATCACACTTATATTATTTTCGATTTTCTCCTAAAAGCTGAAAAGTACAATCACATCTCTTTAGTGTAGCACCTCTACAGTTCGACAATCACTTTCTCAAGGGAACAATCATTCAAAAATAAAACTATAGTGTGAGCCGATATGTGAAGACAAGTGAAAGATAACAAAGAGGCTAAACATCTGGCCAGATCAGGGATGGGTCTGGGAGTCACTCAACAAACTGCAGCCAATGAGAGCAGACACTCTCCTGCTGTCGTCCCCAGGAGCTCTCTGAACTCATGGTATTATGCATCTACTCGTAAAACAACAATTTCTATCAGGATACATTTGCACACACACACTTTTTTCAAGCAGGTCTGTGTTTGCATTGCCAAACATTAATTTATCTCCCACTCTCTCTGTAGGATGGATTACTTGCATCATAGACCTTTTAAATGACCATGCCAAATAATTGAAAACACATGACAATATGATTTCATAAATAAACATTACAACACAAAAATGAAACATAGTAAGAGTAACACTAATAGTCAAAGAGCTGTCATATCCGGAAAGTAAGCAATTTCAATCTTTTTTAACTATTCTACTCGACTATATTTTGCAGTAGTAACTTTCTAAAAACTCTACAAAGGCGATATCTTTTCCCATATTTGTAACAATTATCTTTACCATTTCACACACACACACACACACACACACACATAACGCAAGGCTCAACACATGAAGATTGCAGTTGCACTGTATTCTACTGTGATGTAGCTTCCTGCCTTCCTGCCCTGAGCAGGGGAAATGATGCAAAACTCGTTGAAATGTTACACTGCTCTCGCTTTTATCGCTCCGTCTTCCCTTGTCCCCCATGAGACTTGGTGGTAATGGTAAGGTCTGGCCCCTCAGGTGTACACTGACACAAAGCACATTTTAATCTGTCCACCATTGTATTCCTTTGTTACACCTACTTAGCCACTTTTGGGGAGTCTTAAGATTGATAGATTTTTTCAACATTCTAGCTTCACTCGAGTTGGTCTGATCCACATTGTAATGTGACCTTTTGGCCTTTAAACTAAACAGAAGTAACAGCTTTTGTCCAGAAAAAAATACACACAAATTGCCTCCTTTTTACCAGTGCCTTTTTGGACATTTTCACCTTTTATACCCCTTACAGCTTAATAGCTTTTAATAGCAAAGCCTCATCGCAGGTTTTGTGTTACAAGACAAATTGTTTGTCAAAGTGGCATTATCATTCCCATACGCAGCCACTATTGGGTTTGATTGCTCTTAAACCAACAACCTGCAGGACTGAAAGCCTGAATAAAAGCAGATACTGCATACTTCAGTAATAACCTGTGTGACTACCACACTAAAGAAGTAACACTGCAGCTGGCATGTTGCACAAAAGCAGCACCATGCTTGTCAGCCGCAAAGAAGACCGTTTGGGTTAGAGATGCTCTCATTTAATTAGCTTAAATGCCTTTCTATCCTAGTGTGTATTACATTGCTGTTTGTTGTCCAGATGGTTGTCAAGCTCCACTTTACTCCTTTCTACTTGTCTGATTCATCTCCGATGTTGAGGAGGAGGACGGTGAAGTGGAGACATGAAGGCAGTGGGCTTTTATTTCTCATACAAAAAAAATTCTGCTGACTCCCGATGGAAGGAGCGTGATTGATGCTTTTTTAAAAAAGCAAGCGATTAAACACTATTGCATCTGTTTATCCTCACAGCACCTCACTGTGTGTGTGTTTCTCTCTTTCTGTAACGCCACAAATCCTTTGCACATACGGATAAACTGACACTCTAATGAAAGAAGATTTTTAAACATGTTTTTTCCTTCTAAGAGGAAAAAAATCATTACTTGTGGCTGCAATAGTCTGTTTACACCTGAACTGTATCTTCCCATTTAATATTAATATGGCTGGCTGTAATTGATTGGACATTGCTTAGCTTCTGCTGTGAGCCACAGAAGTAGATATTTATCCTTTTGCCAACTAAGTCTCTGAGTCTGGAATATAAACTTTCAGGAAGATAAACAAGTTCTTGCTGTTATCAATATTTAAAAAGAAAAATATACTTATAAAAAGCTGTCAAACAGCTCTCTCATCTTCCCTAAAATTAGTAACTACTAATCCCTTAAACCTCATTAATTCCCTTCTTTTATGCTGTTTTCCTGGTGGAGTTCAATATCATCCAACGCTCTGTGTGTGCCTAAAGTACTTGCAATACTTTAGACCCTACCACCTCAGTATACATCTTCTCACCGAATCCACCTAGAAAAACACCAACCCTATGTTATCATGGCCTCATGCCTTTAGTGGCAGCCAACGCCTGAGATGTGAATGTGTGCTTGCCTGCAGCAAAGCCACCCCTCTGGGACCAGCATTCAGCAGATCCAGTAGACAGGCAATGGCTCCTATCTGAATACCAATTCACCTCTCAGGTCCCTGTTGCTATCCTGGATCTTAAGCCACCTTGGCAACAGCTCCTGTAGGTAGCTGAGCGAATCATATCAATGCCTGTGTTACTGCTGGAGGCAAAGGCATTTGCAAGAGACCTAATAAGTCAGCAGTTGTCTTGAAGTTGTCCTTACATTGTCCTCATCCCAAGACATGAGGGAAAGATTGAATAATCCATGACCTTTAAACCTTGTTAACTTCATTTCACCTAAATGTGGGTCATGAAAAGGCCAAGCAGTAATCAGACTGACAGAAGTTGAAAATATATATTTTGTTCATATAAAAATCATTTTAAAGAAAAATATTTCATCTTGAATTAAGTAGAAATGTGTATTTGCATATTTTATTGATTCAGAAAATCACTGTAAAAAGCACATAAATGTATGTACTGGACTATGGCTTCATTGGAAACATTTGTTGGTGATTGCTGATCAGTAACAGCAATAAAAGCAATAATGAATATGAAAACATACAACAACATTACTGATCATACAGAAGCTACAAGTATTGTGCCGCTCTCTCGAGCACCACCTTCGTTTTCTATACTATAAAAACTTTCTGTTATACTGAAAATACCCAAGTGCGCCATACTGATCTAAATGTGACGCACTGTGCCTAAATACACCACACAGACAAAAATATTGGGACACCTGACTATTACACCAACAGGGACTTTAATGACATTATACAGACAGCTTTGCGGCTATAACAGCTCCCACTATTCTGGGAAGGCCTTCCACAAGATTTTGGAGTGTTTCTGTGGGAATTTTCACTCATTCATGCAGTTGAGCATTTGTGAGGTCAGACACTGATGTTGGATGAAAAGGACAGACTCCCAAGTCATCCCAACGGTGATGAAAAACAACCCCATAAAGAGGTGCGTCTGGATGCTTTTGTCTATATAGTGTAGCTCTCTTACACACAGGAAAAACTGCTTGATCCCTTCTAGAAACTATTTCTCTGAAAAGTCAGTACTATTTTTTGTTTTAAGCACAATGAAAAAGCAGTAAATGATTCTTTTCAAGATTATGGTGTTTAGGTGTTTTTTGGGTTTTTTTTTTTATTATGGTTTAATGGACACAGCAAGCTAAGTGGAACTTTGAGTCTTTTGTCATAGGAACTCAAGTCGTACAGAATGGCATCTATTTAAGTGAAAAGACCAAACATGAGAGAAGAGACAGTCCCTGAACCTTGTTATCATACAGACACATGCACACCCACTCAAACACCATCTCTCTTGGCCTAAAGCTGGAGCCAACTAACACAGGGCTGCTGCTTATTCAGTGAGGCTGTGAAGCTTTGCTCCGCCCTGCAGATGGGGAGGTGTGCATGTGCGTGCAAGTGTGTGCATGTTTGGGTGAGGGAGCTGTAGGGGGCCGCTGTGCAGGAACAGGGGTGCTGTAAGTTCAATCCTTTCATGGAGATCAAAGTCGAGCTCCTGGCACTAATGATCTGATGTGAGCAGCTGGCTGGTTTCCTTTGCTGCCACTGACCTGGCTAAAAGTTTTCATTTGGACTAAGATAGATGGCCTTATTTGGCTGTTCTCTGTTAGGAGGCAGACATGTTAGCAAACAGGATGTCAATGGAGTGGCTAACAGTGCATTAAGCTGTGGCTTCTCTGTAAGCTGAGTCCCCCTGCCTGTCCAAGTGAGCTAAAATAGACACCACAGGTGTTATATAATGTAAATATATGCCATTGCTAGACATGCAGCAGTAAAATCAAGACATCTTAATCAATATACGTCCCCAAGTTACCTTGGTTGCTTTAGTACTTCCTTCTCTTCTTTTGTCCTGGCACACAAACACAAAGTGATATCCTGTCCTGGTCATAAGGGAAGTGCATGATATCACCCAGTTTTGTATTTTCTGTGGCAGCGAGATATCTGCTGCTATCTCCTTTGTGAGACAAGCTTTTGTGACGATGACAAAGAGACCTATGCCTACCAGAGGGCCTGATCTTTCCTAATGAAGCTTGTCTGGCTTTACAGAGGCTTTCGATTTTTGAGAATATGCTGCTGTCAGTTTTTCAGCCGTACTTGCAAAGGAACTGCCTTTTCCACCAGATATGGCTCAAAATGTCAAAATGTGGTTGACAATAATTTTTTTGCACTTGGTGGCTTAGTCTCAGACTTTATTGGGTGCCATTACAAAAATGTATAAAATAAGTCTGAATATCTATTTTGGTGTCTATCAGTCTTTACGTCTTAGCCAATAGGGCCTCAAGCATTCTGTGCCCACTCATTAGGTTGTACATTTTCAGAACTGAACCTGTGGACAACATGAGAGTGGCAGTCTGATCCTGTGTTGGTAGCACAGCTCAGCTATCCTCCTTGTTGTATAATGCAGACATTTGTCTCTAGGACTGAGAACACTTAGGATGGTGCAGACATTTGCAAACATAAACCACACATCCCCTTGTACACTCAAACCTCATGATCCCCGTGAAAACACAGCTTCAGCATCCCAGTGATGAAAATCATCAAGCAAGCCAGCAAGAACAAGAATTCTTGCGACGCTCAGCAAGTGGTGGATGTGTTCCTCAGCTGCATCGGCTTTCAAAACCCTTTAGAAAGAGCCTCTCTGATTTCTGATTGTGAAGACAAGCCAGCTCTGCAGGAGGTGGAGCAGTTGTTAGTCTTAGGCCTGGCGGTTTGTTCCCTGGCTCCTTCGTTCATGCCAAAGCGCCCCGTGAGTGAGACACTGAACTGTTCTTTTTAACTCTAGGACACTCTACAGTAGCAAAAGCTGGCTTGATGGTGGGAAGTTCACACACAGTACATTGTCTCTCACAGTACATGCACTCATGTTAACTTCATTTGGCATTATCATAATGATCAGTGAGGATTAGCCCACACATCACCCACCTCACCTGACCCCCTTTAGTCTCTCGCTGTAACCTTGAAATGTATAAATATGTGGAGACTCAAATATTAACATCATGTTTAATGTAATGTTCCTTCAGCTGCAGAACATAAAGTCTTACCTCAAGCAACTGTAGTTTGTAATGCTTGTGTTGTAGCCAGTCATTGAACAGGCAGACACTATTGAATGCTCTTTCATGTAACACAAATGTTTATTGATTTTCTCCCTCTCCGGACCTGAACCTCAACACTGAATTATGAATAAGAAGCACATGAAGGAGCACTAGAGGTGCTGTGTGTGGTTACAATAAAAAGGCACATATAAATGAAAATTGCATTGGCAATTGACTCAACTGTGGGAGAATGCGTTTTTTCTTTAGAGGAAACCTAAAGAGGCACGAAAGCCATTAATGATTTCCTCTAGTTCTTTTCAAAATAAAACCCCAAAACATGGCCATGATTGTTGAACATTTAAAGTCATGTTTAAGTCTTTCTGATTTCTGTTTCATCTGTATTCTTTCACAAACAGCCTTATTTTTAATGGACAATTAAAACCTTGATTTACCTTTCTACCTAAAGTACACGTTTGTCCATCGAGAAATTACCTGAAAGTTAACACTGTTTTGTAGTTGACCTATTAGTTTGTATGACTGTTGAACATTGTACAGTTATTTGAGGTTTTTCTGGCTGGTAATCAGGTGAACGTTGTTCCATTGACAAGTGGTTTGTCATTCTTGGCTCGTGGCAGGTATCTTAAACAACACATTGATTTGTGGTTTTGTCACTTTCATGCCACCAGAGACTGAGGTCTGTTGAAACAGGGATTCATGTTTGTGTAAATAGACTGAAACTGACTTCTGTACAACACCTGCAATATAGAGTATGTCTAGACATATCTCCAAACATGAAGTCCATACTAAAGGCGCTATGCAAGTACAACTTCATAACATGAATCTCATTTAGTTTCCCACTGAATTATTTGAACTTGGGTGGATTTTTTTTTAAGTGCACACTCCTCGGTCCTTCATTTCCCCAGAGTCCCAAGCAAGACATCTATTTGAGGTGAGAACTGAGAGTGCCCTAAAATGGATTAGAACCATATGGCAGTGTGCTCTTTGCCAGGGAGGCCAACATGTTTTCAGCTCTATAATAAGAAGCATTACATGATCCAAATGAACAAGTCTTAGGACTCAGTTTTAATAACATTCATTAACTATAAGTACTAAACACAATTTTAGTATTTGATAATGAGATTTCCAACATAAAAGGCAAAATGGAGATACCAGCTTTTAAAATCAAGTCACTTTTACTTTTTATGATTTGATAAAATTCACTTAGACTCAGTGGTGAAATGAAGAGATCTTCAAAGATGGAGTCCTTTCTCAATATCATTACTTTGATTGGGAGGCATTATAAAGTTGAATGTTTTAGCAAGGCCATGCACTAAAATTGTAACTACTTGGGTGTCTCTCCGAAGCAAAATTAAATAAGTACTTGGGATAAATATACCTCTAAATCCACATAATTTTGTACTGGAATTAGACTCAGGTAGATTATTTCACTATGTATGCAACACACCTCAAAAGCTTACAAAAATGTTTGGACAAACAGTCTTCTGATATTTCTGTGTGGTATGAAAAACTTTCCCATTTTGCCAAAACTATCACATGTTTGAAGAGGTGTTCTTAAGGAGTTTCCAAGGGACTGGTCGAGAGCAATATAAAAGGGGCTATCAAATCTGACAGAGTAACGAATACAAACCACATTTTGGAGGCCCAACTGGTTGTGACCACTGCTATTTCTCTCTCGTGCTCTTTATTCATTTCATTCCTTTTTTTTCCCATTGTGTCTTGTCTCAGTTGTCTTGTTATTCTCAAACATTTGATCATGAATTATTTACTATAACAGCATATCACAAGTCACTCTAGGTGTGATGATGAAGTACAAGACAGTGTTAGTTCAAACTGCATTTACATATGAAGGAATTTTCAAGTTATCTTCTTTCCAACAGTGAAGACAAAAAGTCTGTAGTTGAGTTAACACTGCTGTGAGACTGTCATGCTCATTATCACATCAGAAAGCTGAAGTTTTCTGGAGTTGTAAATGTCAACTGATGAATGGATTTTGATGTGGATACCCTGCAGCTTTGCTAAAAGGAGGAAAGTGATCAAAGTATCTACTTAAAGGGTCTGATGGATTTATTTGGACTATTTAAAAATCTCAAGAGAAAGGCAAAGTTGGTTGTAGTGGAGGAAGGTACACTGGATTTTTCACAACCCTCAGAACTTTCGAATGAAATGGTACCAGTCCAACAATCCCATTTCTCTACGGGACTGTCAAGGTTGATAAATATCAAGTAACAGTTGATTAGTATACAGAAATAGACAACAAGAAGTGTGCACCTACAAGAACACATATGCCAGGGATATGCATGTACAGCATACGTGTGGAAACCAACACACAGGCAGTTGGACTACAACATATGGCCACATGAAAAAATGAATGTGGAAATGAATCCCAACATATCACTGCGTGTTTTAACGCTCAGTCTGACTCAGTGTGAAGTTATAGTTGGTACACAATGTGAATTGATAGTCACATTGTGGTACTCAAGAGGGATGCAGTGGAAAGTCTGATTCTCAGTTGCAATAACACTGAGCAGATTTAAAGAGAACTGATGGGGCTAATCAGGGACCTGAGCTCATCTCTGTGAAAATGCATCCATCCAAGTTTGAAATTTCCCATGTGATAGGACATTATAATGTCTGTAATATTTATGTCATAGGTGCCATAATGGTGCACTTGAATTGCCTGTTGTTTTTCTCTGTTCTTCTCCCACCCACTCCTTTATTTCCTGTGAATGACAGATGTTTGAAAGGTTGTCCAGGCTGATTAACATTTAGAAACACACTGTGAAACTCCTCTCAGTTTAAAAGCTGTCCTTAATGTGATTTCACTTGTTTTACGTTATGTACTTCTCGCTATTTTACGACACTAAAGTTTAACTTTAAGGCGTTATCACATTCCATTTAACATGTTATATGACTTGTGTTTCATGGTGAAATACAAATAAAAGTGAAATTTGAATATTTAGCTCCACAAAAGTCAATGATTGTTGTTGATGAAGTCTGAATGATTTAATGAAAATCGGTTTTATTGCACACAAAGCTGACTGATGGTCAGCATGGAACTAGCAACCTTTTAGAAATCAGTTAACTTATGGTGACAGATGGATTTGGATCCAAAAAAAAAAGAAAAAGAAAACATGGGACTAGAGGTGACATGGTGTTCAAGGTAAAATTTAAAGCTCTCTTTCAGTGATGATGTAAATGATGCAGAATCTGCATCTCTATCATGCTGGTTTTACACTCATTGCTGAAAATGTACATTTTTGTTGTCTTTAAAACTGATTTAAACTGATTTTAAGAGACAGGCTTACAATCATGATTTATAAGACCACAAATAAGTTGGAAAACAATCCTGGTCCAATATTAGGCAATAAATGGGGTGATATGGAAACTCGTAACCTCCAGTACTCATACACTGAGAACTGACTTTAGTGTGAAGTAGGAGACATCCTGTGCCCAAGAGTTAAACTAGAGAATGAAAAAAATTATTAATGTATGGAATCGAAGGAGAAGGTGCCATCTTAAGGTTTTTAATTATAATAACTAATAAGAAATAAATATTTGGTTTTTGCAAAAACCACATCAGTCAGACATTAGAGAGTTTCATTCCCCTGTAGGTGTGTGCCAACAATCTCCAAAAAGTCCATCAGCAGTGACTGTTTGTCACAGGCACCAAAATGCAACGTTTTCCATGACATTCGTATAAATGCAACAAGAATACATGTCTATAGAATACTGTCACCTCACCCTTTTACCTGTTTTGTGAAAAGAATATGTAAAGATTTCACTGTGTGGGAGTGCACTCAGTGGCAGAGAAATGCATGTTCATTTTGCAACTGTTTAACAAAGCAAGTCGCACTCAATGATATAGACACATCTCATAGGTCATAAACCTATTTTTATGAACAGTATCTTCCATCAACAACCCAGTATGTAAATATATATAAGTGGGTTGGAATATGAGTGACTCCTCCATAATACACCGGGAGCATGAGGGGGGAAGGCACTGATGCTATTTTCAACACCTACAAAGTTTCAAAAGTTCTTCACTGGCAGTATGTCAAAAAGACACTTGGTATACCTTCTTTTTTTTCCACATTGAAGTCTGGAGAATGTCAGAATGAAATACTGAAAGGCAGATCAGGCGGCCTTCATTCTGAGTGGCTGCTGGAAATGGCACTGAGAGACAGAATGGGCGGGGGGGGCGGGGGGGGTTAGTATCAAACTTTTAAATGCTAGTTGGAAAAGAAACAAGTGAAAGGAAGCAGCTTTCCTGTGTAAGCCTGATGGAGCCTGGGAAAACAAGGCATCTGGGACATCTAGTTTTCGGAGAGTGGTGTCAAAGGAGGTGAGCCTCTCAAGCTCTAGATGCCAATTACTCGAACACTTGCCTAAGCAGGTAACGAACAGAGCCATGCTCCCTGATGCTAATGAAAGTCCTAATTATTTCAGACAAAGCATCCGGGATTGACACCGCAGGTTTCTAAGGGGATTGACTCCCTTTGCCTTGACGCCAAATGTTGACAGTAGCTTGAGGAGAAATCGTTGGACTGAGAGGTTCCCACAGGGTGTCTCAGGATTGGGTGGTTATGGACAGATAGATAGATAGATGGAGAGAGAATTAAAAAGAGGGGGAAGGAAGACTGGAATGAGACAAGGTGTGGGCTGGAAGGAGACCAGGGAGGGCCTTCTGTCACCAGAAAAGAAATGCAATAGGAGGTAATCTGTAGTCACAAGGAGCTCTCTGCTGAGTTGCGCTGAGGGTCCCCAGGGAGCTGTCATGCCTTAACAGCCGCTGTTGCCTTCTTAGCTAAATGCTGTGGAGGAATTAAACCGCAAAAGTGTACGAGTGTGAGAGAGTTGTGTATGTGAAAGTCTTGGTGTATGATCTCTCTGTTTGACAAGCTTGAACAGTCAGAGCAAATAATCAACCCTATTAACAATGACTTCCTCAGTGACTTCCATTATTGGCTCTGCAGCTGAGAACTGTGTGGGTGAGTGTGGGTCAAATGGCAATCCTTTCATGTGTCTCAGAGGAACCACATACACACACACACACACACAAATCCAGTACTGCACAGATGAGCAAACAGTAACTCGCCACTCAGACTATTAGCGACAACATGTCAAGCTACTACCTGTGCTGTATTCTCAAGCTACTAATTGCTAAGACCTAACTACAAGCTATTTTATATGTCTGATAAGAACAGCGTTGGGCTGTAGTGTACTGGTCAGTAACATTTTGAAATACACTATGTAGAAAACACCTCTTTATGAGGCTGTTTTTCAGGGGTTGGGATCAGCCCCTTACTTCCAGTGAAGGAAAATCTTAATGCTTCAGCATACCAAGACATTTTGGACAATGCTATGCTTACAATTTTGTGGGAACAGTTCGGGGAAGGACCTTTTCAATTCAAGAATGGCTCTGCTCCAGCACACAAAGCAAGGTCCATAAAGACAGGTTGGATGAGTTTGGTGTGGAAGAACTTGACTGGCCCACACAGAGCCATGACCTCAACCCCATCCAACACCTTTGAGATGAACTGGAACAGAGACGGCAAGCCAGGCCTTCTTCGTCCAACATCAGTGTCTGACCTCACAAATGCGTTTTGTCCAACATCAGTGCCTGACCTCCATGAATGGGGGAAAAATTCCCACAGAAACACTCCAAAATCTTGTGGAAAGCCTTCCCAGAAGGGTGGAAGCTGTTACAGTTTCAAAGCTGTCTATGTATTTAGAATGTGATGTCATCAAAGTCCCTTTTGGTGTAACGGTTGGGTGTCCCAGTACTCTTGTCAATATAGTGCACATTACATTCATCCCTACAAAGACACACATTGAATGCAATTTGAGGGTCAGAACACGACTAGTAAGAGCTCGGATCACCAACACGACAGTTACAAGAATCGATCCGGTATTTCAGTATATTTGGAGGTGAGCAACTTGCAGTGAGTCAAGCTGGAGGACTTGGCACAGGGGCTTCAGGCAGAAATCCTCCAGCAAAAGGAATATGCATTCTGGTGATTCCAAAATTTATTTGTGTCTTCTAAGCAGGATAACTTGGCTTGCCTTACCCAGGAATCACTGGTGTCTTATTCCGAACTGAGAGAGCGTGTGAATACAACACAATAAAGAGATCACCTGGAAAGCTCATAATTTACAAAGCAATACAGCCTACATGCTTGTAGAGGTGGAGTAAAATGTCCATGTGGGTGCTAGTCTCTATATTGGAGAAAAACAATTTGTTTGCATGGATTGCAGATGGATGATTTGTGCATACATGCAGATCTGGATTACATCATAGCCGATTTGCACACCTCTAATGTTCATCAAAATACACACAGTGTCATCGTCACCACAGTGTACAGCTTATTTACTGCAATAGCTATCAGTGATTGCTCCTTTTCCCTTGTGTAAAGTCTGCCTCAGTGGCTCCTAGATTTCACCAGGCATTTCCCTCGGGAGTACTTAATGGTTGACCTGGCCAGTACTTAGCACTTGTTATGTGTGCATTGAGCACATTGGTGATTAATTAAAGCAATCTATCTGTAACTCCAGAGGGGAATCAAGATGCTGTAGTAGCTGAAGAAACCTTAGGAAGCCTGTAGCACTGCAATGCCTCAGGGTAAATAAAGTTAACCAGGGGAGGATCTTACATTATGAGTAGTTCTTTAGCCTCTTTCATTTCTATTCAGTTAGTTATGTCACTATTTTTATACTGCAATGTACATCAAAAGACACCAAACCACAAACAAGATGAGATGAGATGAGCCTTTATTAGTTATTAGTTATTATTATGTCCTGAGGCGCCTAACATTTACCTAAACCTAAACAAAGTACCTCACAGGGTCATAAAAAAACAGAGTACGCTGTTAAGGTTATTTGTCAGTCCGTTCTTATAAATTACTTATTTTGCCTTCATGTGCTTACGAGGTTCCCTCGTCAGCCAAAATTTGCATGTAAAAGGTTGGTGTGATTAAGACTTTCATATCAAAGAAAATTTTTCTGAAAAATTCAGTCTGAAAATCTCTCTTACTCTGTCTGGCAATGCAATGCAGCAATCCCATTTCAGAGTTAATTCTGTTCTTGTGTCCTTTCATCCATAATTAAAATAACAAGCAACTAATTACTTTTGAATAATGTCAAGCCAGTCAGGCGGGTTGCACAATCCCTCTCTATAATTAAAGTGCACCCAACAGTTTTGGCAGACATTCCCCTCATAGCCACATCACTTTTCATTGTTTCAGTGAGCCTGTGTACAGGCCAACCCTTTGGAAAAACCTTCGAGATACTCCTGGGCCTGAATGTCAGCTAGCTTTCAGATGCTCTGGGCGTGAGTTATTTGAGGATTGGAAATACAACACGGCCCCTACTGAAGTGCCCTGAGGGTAAAAATAAATAAATAAATAAATAAGCATTGCGGCAGAAAGTTGGGAAATAAACAATGTGGCTACTGTATGCCAGCCACAGTGCAACAGTGATTGTCAAAAAGTAATGAAACGCTGTAGGATAGCTGTGTCCAGTGTTTTGAAGCAATGCCATCTGTGTGGCCACATGAGATGTCTGTCTTACAAGAAAGACAACATGTAAAAAGACTTATTTTTTTCTATCAAGGAAAACATATTTCCACCTGCCCTCACTGTGAATCTACTTTCTTATTGCTCCACTACATTTTCTAATCTGTGGCAGACAGTAGGGAAAGTAGGGAGAACCTTCCTGGTTCAATATCAAAAAAAGAAAAAAATAACAATAAACATAATATACTTAATAAATATACACATAATAAACTACCGTTTAACATTTGGTTGTAATGCCTACATTTGATTAAATGTCTGTATATCACATGATTTAAGTCTATCATTGCTTGTCCATTCTTATAAAAAATTGCCCCACTTTCGCTGCCTTCCCACAGTGCTGCAGCTCTAAAACATGGCTCCCAAAGACCATGGGGAACACCCCGGTGTATAATCGTGCCAGGAAAGGCAATTTATCAGACGATATTGCCTCTGTGTAGAGTGAGGGTCCCTACGCTCCTCCCGAGGAAGGACTATTGGGTTTGGACTAGTGGCAGAAAGAGGGGGGAGGTCTCCTAACTGATCTGTGGTCTACCATGATCAATCTTCCAGAGATCCCAGTGCTTCAATGGACACAGCTACACGCGGCCTAATGAAGGCCTCACGCGGCGCGCTGGCTGCTGCAACAAAACATGTTTATCTCTGTCAGAGTGTGCTAGGTTAAAGATTAGAGGGTGGATAGATCAGTTGGCTTATGGTAGACATGTTTTCATCTGTTGGTTGTTTCATCTTGCCTACAAGCTGCTAGCTAATATTTTACTTGTATTCTTTGATTTTTATATAACACCATTTTTTATTAAACAGATGAGGTAATTTGGGCCTCTCCACACAGAGAAGGCTATGATGTATTGTTGTATGACTGTGAACTTTTGACATACCCATTAATGACTAATTACACTCCAGCCAGCCTCCTCTTGTCATTGATTACATAATTGATGCTGCATCTGCATGGGATGTCCTCTGCTGCCATTGTCATTATGTATCTCTCTCCTTCTGTTTTTACTGGCTATATTTGGAGAATGGTTTAATATGAATATTGCTCGATGAACTGCTAAATTCAGAGGTTTCAGCATTGCTCCGTTGTCATTGCGTCGCTCTTTATTTATGTCATGTTTTGCAACAAACTGCCAGTTTCCAGTGGACTTTCACTGTCTGACACTGTGTGAAAAATGTGATTTTCATTCTCGTTCACTTACACGTAAACAGTTGGTGGTTTTGTGTTTTCGTAATTATTTATTTTTTTTCCCTTGTAGCACATACTGTATAATGAGCTATCTATATTCACTTCACTGTGACACTGAGCAACACAATATGAAAAGTAGCAGAATAATTTATGTTTCTCAGATTTGGGCAGCCAATCATCCTCATTCTGAACTCTGACTTAAACTGATTCTGACGTAAATTAAGTGATAATGACATTTACTCAAACTCTGATAGGGAGAGGACTTGGATTACACCTTCTTGTCCCTCAGATGGAATAACAGCTATTATGGTATTCTTCTTTTAATTATATGTCATCCTTTCAAAAATTGGATGGCTGGGACTGACACTGTTGTATTAGTCACTAATACAGCCATTATGTGTTGCAGGGCTCTTGAAAGTCCTTACACAGTGGAGAGGGCTTCTCCAACAAAAATGACTTTTCTTTATTTTTATTTTATTTTATTTTATTTGGGTGCATTTTATTGTATTGCTTAGTCATGGCAAATAGGACCACGGCTGCTATTCGGAATCAACATTTCAGCTGTCTCACTATCATCTCTACTCCAGACAAACGTGAAGTTCCATATTAAATCTCATCTCTCTGAGGGTTATTACAGTACTATGTTGTCAAAACACAAGGACAGATATCTTTTTGTGGGTCCTTGATGAGAAAAAATTTAAGAAGGATGGCATTGTGTAACACTGTCAGTTTTTCTCTTTTCTTTCCAAATCCCATGGCATTTGTGCAAACTGAAAACTTTCAATGGATGACATCCCCTCTGTGGGAATATAAACAGCTGCAGGAGAAGCGTCTAAGTGGTTTGCTGTAAGATGTCAGCTTTGTTCAAGTAAAGTAGGTTGACTTGTAAATGGTGATGGCACTATGATGGGCAGACAGCTGTGGAGTTTCAGGAGCAGGATTTAAAAAACTATGTGTAGAAAGATGCCAGAATCTATTTTGCGAAAATAATAATAATGCAAAAAATAAGATAAAACTACTAAGTATATATTAAGCCATCATTAACACCAGCAGACAAAGCAGGTTCTTATGAGAGCTAAATATACATATCAGTTTAAGATTCACTTAAATTACCAAGCATAGTGAAATAATTATTTTTCACTGCACTTATCTATGTACAGCAAAGGGTAAATAAATACAGCCACATATTAAATAAATCCACTTATTAGGCATGTCAAATTCACAAGCTTGCATACAGTTACGGCTTAATCTACAGTAATTTATTAAATAAAACAATTTCCCCCTCATCAAGGATAATTGAAAGAGTAGTAATTACCCAAAAAAAAAAAAAAAAAAAAAAAAAAAAGAAGAAGAAGAAGAAGTGACATCTCTTTTGTGGGCTTGTGAAAAGCTGTGAAGAAAATTGCTCAATTGCTTTGTGTTAATGTCTTCTTGGTTCCTGTCACCTTCTAATTAGTTTATAATGCTGATGGTTGCTAGTTACTTGCAGTTCTTGGCTAATGTTGGGCTGTCAGTGATTGTTAAAATTGGTTCTGCACAGAATCCCAAAGGTGCAATGTCAGGATTTATTTTCTCGAACTTATTGCACAAGGCTGTCTGAGGTATACGCTTTCTTTTTGTATTTTGTCAAATTTGCTTAATTATTTAAAGCTCTTTAGCATAATTAAATTACACAGGGTTTTTCTCTTTTATGATAAGGTAACCATACTTAGAAGCATTAAGTAAACTAAATAAATAAGCCGTATTTCTTTTTTTTCCCTATGTGCAAAAAAACAAATCTGCCATGTCTCTTGGCTCTACGACCTTATCTGACCCCTTTGGTTCAAGAACTAGGAAGGGTTGAGGTGGTTTTACTTCAAAGTGCTCCTACCCTTTCTACAGCCAGGGCCTCATTACCCCAGTCTATAATTGCCATATAGACATAGTCAAGTAAGGACATTTTTAAACCCTTCAGATCCTGACTAGCAGTGTCCAAGCCTATTAGATCACTGTGACACATGGAAATGAGGTCATGTACTTTCTGTGGGGCAATCCTTATCCATATTTCTGGGATTTCTCCTCAGAGGGAGTGGGAGACAGAGAAAGAGTGAGTGAGCAAGAGAGAAACGGGGAATAAGTTCCAGAGAGGATCATTAAAAAGTGAAAAAAAAAAAAAAACCCTGACCAACTGGTCCTTTCAGCCCTTTGCGTCATGACAAATGCTCTGAATATATAGATCTAAGAGAGGCTCCTTGTCCCTTTCAAGAAGATGATAAATCTAAAACTTTGTTCACCACTCACTGCTGCAAATAGCCTTTGAGTATAATAAATGACATTATAATCCATATCAATAAAACAACAATTAGCTTAAGCAAGGCCATGAAGCTGGTTGAACTGCTGTCACCTCTGACTTTGATGCCTCAGGCTATTTTTGTCACGTTATACTGCTACTTATACTGTAGGAGGACTGTACAAAGACACAGCTCTTTGCTTCGAATGAGGCATAGTATATTGTACTATTGAACTGAGGAAAGCAGATATGCTACACTGACAAATTTTCTACTCCAGAATGGCAGAACAGATTCCAAAAGCATCCCAATTTTAAGCTCAGGAATACTTGAATACCAAATAAACTTATACGCTTAAGACTGCACCCATGTGTGACCACCATTTTTAAGAAGTATTCACAACCTTACTATGTCTCCTCTCAAGCCACAGTTTAAACTTTCTACATAATAACATCTAACATCTGCTTTGTCCTGTATTTGACATATATACAGTATCTGTGACATGTCATTTAGAAGAGTATAGCATCAAGGGATAGATACATACTTGGCTTTTAGTAACTGTTTCTGTTAACCAGAGACATGCATAGTCTGACACTACAGTGAAACCAACCCAGAAAGCAATGATTTTAAATTATTGAATTCATTTTGATGTAAGGCCATCATCCTGATCATCCCATTGTCTATTAAATCTCACTTTAAACCAGATGTTGGCGCCTTCTAAACCGATGGATCCACAATGACCGCACAACTTAGCATATCTAGAGTGTTATGTCATGACTGATTCATCCCAGGGTGAAATGTGATGGACGATGTGTCATTTTGTTGTGACTATGTGGTGCATTTAATCATAAAATGCATTCATAATAGATCTGTGACAATATCTCCCACTCTATGTCACAGTCGTGAGTCATGCTATATGCTTCTTGATGTTCTCCACATGATTATTTATTCATGCCATGAAAGCACGGATAAGTTTAGCTGAGATGAGTCAAAGATGCTGTGATTTATTGAGATATGTCCCCTTGCAGTTGTCTCTTCATGGGTTTAGGTATCTAGTTTTAATCGTTTCTTTTATTCTTGATGACATGATGAAAATTATTTTAAACCCAGCGGTGAATGATATCAGGAAAAATATTTAAAGATGGAGTGCTTTATCAATATCGATCAATATAGATAAGTTTGTAAAATCATTGCGTAGTATGATTTGTAAATTTGTTTGGAAGTGGTAAAGCCCCAGTCTTAAGCTAGGGGGAACAAAAGGGGATTAGCACCTCCAAACCTAATGTGTTATCATTGGATTAGATAGATACAGGACTGAATGGATAAGGAAAATTAAAGAAAAATAATGCAGTCTCATTTCAAAGGACAGAACAAAATTTTTGTGTTAGAAATACTTTAAAAACCTGGAATCATGCGAGATGTTTTTTTAGTTAAATTTTACTTAAAAGTAAAGACTGAATTTGACCTCCATCACATGTAATTATTCCACTTTTTACAACTCAGGAATTATATCCAATCCCTACCAGTATATAAGACTGGTTTGTACATGAATCAGTTGGAAAAATGAAAGCTTTTTGCTCATGAAAGCTTTTAATAAAAAATATAATAATGGTCATATTTTCCAACAACATAAAACACACCATTTGTCACTTTAATTCATGGTTCCTTATTATGTTTAGAGAAAACATTAGATATCAACTTAATTTCTGGGAGACAAGACTTTCTACTTAGCCTAACTGCAAAATCAGTCACCAGATCTTAAAAAGTTGGTATGTATTGTTAGTGCCAGACTTTACTGAAATTGAGTTACTTATCTTACAATTTCACTGCTCCCATGTCTACTCTAAAACACTGAAATCCATGTCTATCTTCTTTGATCGTGCTTCTGCAGGAAAATGAAAATCTTGAGGCTGCCTCCACATTTAATACTCTACAAACAACCTTTTATTGCTCCTCTATGAAGTAGTGGACCTGCTTCACAAGTGATTGAAAAGGCTATAAATGTTAGGGAGCTGCAAGAGCAGAGAGGTCTCCTTTCTGAGAAGTGCAGGGACTCATCAAGGAATTCTGTGCCTTGTTAAATTCACCAAAATCTGCTGTCATTTATTCTTTAATTAACAGGCAAACCCAAAGGGGCTTGCCATTCTCCTTGCATTTGAAGCTTTTGATTATGCAGTCAGTCATGTTTAATTCACAGCATATTTCAGTGTCAAAAGATACATTGCACAGTCATGAAATATTGAGAGGGCCCCTAGAGGCAAAGATCGCAGGCTTGCTCTCTCAAAAAGATAAAAAAAAAAAAAAAAAAGATAACACACCAGCACACATCCAGGGCAGCGGTGTATCTTCTTGATCCTCTTATCTAATGCTGCAACGCAACAGCATGCTCCATCGACAGAGCATGACCAGCATGGAAGCAAAAGGAACTAATGCTCACAACATGGTCATACAAGCGCACACACTCACACACAAACATGATCCATACTGGGTGGGTTGACACTGATAAAGCTACAGTACATGCAGGCGTACAAACAGAGTGGACTTTCTGCTACTACAGCTGCTCTTTTGGTTCAAACCAGATGCAAATTAGATGTAATGAAAGTGGCATGGCATTTTCCAGTGCTTGAGGAAAATATCATAGCATCAATCATATAACAGACAAATAAAAGGCTTAATGCTGCAGAAATCCCAGCTGAGGACATGGGTGCAGACAAGAACTGGCACAGAGAAAAAACAATACCTTGTCATCACACTTTGGCTTAAATCAACATAATATTGAACAAAATAAAGCATTTATAAACACTGTGGGGGGAAAAAAAAGGGGGAATGCACTGATTAGACTTGAAACTTGCAAAAGTGCATTATTATCATGTTGATCCCTCGAATCAGTCTGAGATCCCAAATTAGAGTCTATCCATGAGACTGATTAACATCACTTCTCTACTGCATGTGTAAGTGTAGACATACAACAGTAAAAATAAAAACAAAAACCAAAAAACAAACAGTTAACTTCACTTACTGAACTGTGATTGATAAGATATCGTCACCATCAACTTTTGGAGCCGATCTCTTTTACTGAGCTTCAGTAAACATGGAATAGTTTAATCCACACAATGTTTCGTGTTGATGTGGATTTCAAGTCATGTTTCCCAGCCTACTTCTGAATGAGGATTTCAACATAGCTTTCTGTATCAAAAGAAATGCAGCATATTTCATTTTTACAGGCTTAATATGGCTAATCTCCTGATTAAACTCACCCTTTTTGAGAATCACACAATGACATGTCAGATGTGTTTTGGTTGACGGCATTAAAAGAATGATTTAAACTGGCTGTGTTGCTTCACCCAAGTGAACAAGTGAATGCAATTTAAGGTTAAACCATTTCAGTTCATGAAGTGACTAAAGAAATGACTTTCGTGTTATGGCTAAGTAATTTCACCACCGCTGCTTTATCCATTCTACCTCATGTAATCCACAGGTTTGATTAATTCAGAAGATAAGTCTCTGGCAAGAGCCAACCTCCGCATGCTCTGCTCTTTTCACAGAAACAAACTGTTCTGAAAGCTTGTTTCCCAGAAATCTTCTCGGAAACCATGTGTAAAATTGTTTTGTTTTTTTTAGTCTACACTGTGTACATTGGCAGACAGTAAGAAGGATTTTTGAAGGGTTTACAATACAGATTACACCTGTCACAACCTCTAAACTACTCAAAGACAAAAGTGACATCTCATTGACTTTGTCTTATTTAGCCTGAGCCTTGTTCAGGATCCGACTGCAGATTTTAGAAAAGGGCATGAGCTCATCGAGGAGGAAACTGGGCTTTTCGAAAGGTCACTCTGAAGGTCAGGAAAGCTTTTCATAAGACCAGTGTTTTTCAGTTCTTCCCTCTGAGCTGAGCGAAGTGGGAATTATTTATTGTCTGAGCAGTCCTAAACATAATAGAATATTTATGAAAGCTATTTCAACCTGCTTGGGTAGAAATTATATTGACCTCATCGTAATCTATCTATAGGGGTAGCAAGACCCCAGTGGGAGCTACCATATATACTGCACATGTGTGCAAGTGAGAGCCTGAAATGGGGCTAGCTCAAATTGCATTGCTAGGTATGTCTGTGATTTGCTGAAGTTAATAAAGTCTGCTCAGCTATGATTCCAAGCTTGGCTCAATTTAAAATGGGGAAGAGATTCCACTTCTGCAGCATTATTAGATTCTAACAGATCATCTGAATTTTTTCAGATCAACAATTTAGCGTTGCAGTATTTTGGTTAATTAAGGACGGGTCAAATGCAGAAGACGAATTCAGTGTGTATATGTAAAAATATATATACTTGTATGTTTTTAGGAGTATAAAAAACAGGGATTAAAGATGAATGAATGCTGTACTTGTATTTGACCGGTGGTCAGAGGTAAGTTTCCAAAAAAAATGCATCAGATTCAAAATGTTCTTTTAATCTTCTTTATTTTTTTTCTTACTCCTGTTTATTTTTTCAAGGACTGGCAGCCAAAGACTTTGACTCTGCTATGTGTCACTGTCAAACCAGCTATAATGTCATCCTACAACCTTTGGCCAGACATGTTCTGAATTGGGAACAAGTGAAGATAGTAAGGAAAAAGTAGTCACAGTTCGAGACCTTGCCCCTGATCCCTAAATTCCATCAGTGAACACTCCTCAAACAATTTACATAAGTAAAATCCAAGTCTTGGATTAAGCCTTTTCAGCTCATGCACTACACTTATCCTCTAAAGTCATTCACATTGGGCTAAAGTCATTTGGCATATAGAAAGAGACAAAACAGATCCTGATCCTGGACTCAGAGGAGTTGAGGCTATTCTATCTGACCCGACCATGTAGAGTCTGCTGATTGTTCCAGCGGCTTTAAGTCAGCATGGCATTGGCCCCTGGGAGATGACACACACAGTCTTCCTCAAAGGCCACAAACAGGTGAGGAGACTTTATTTGGCTCTGGCCAGAGGGTGTCTGTCTGCTGACACGTAAGCAGTCGTGTAAGGACCCATGCACGCACAAGTGCCGATGGAAACACTCGCCGACTTCTGCTCGTGCGTGCACATACACATCCTCTGACCCCCTGTCTCATGTGTGCATGTGCAAACACATGCACACCTGGAATGAGTCAGGGCTGAAGAGGAGCAAGAGGTAGCAGAGAAGGACAAACTTTCCCTCAGGTGTCTGACTGTCATGGCAGCAAATGGGCAGCTCAAAACAATAGACTTGCACCTCTCACATTAAATCTCATCAAAACGTTCCTGCCTCAAGCAGCAACAAATGACAGTTGTTGTTTTGAAGATTGATATGCCTAAAGGTGTTCAACTACACTGTGAAATGCTAATTTATGTATTTAAATCATTGTCCATGTGATTATGGATTTAAGGCATCATCCATGGAAGGAAATGAAGGTATTTCTTCATTTGTTTATTTTTATACTGGCTAATGTGTTAAATTCAGGTATACAGAAAGCTTGTAGAAACGAACTATCGACATATAAAGTCAGTTTAGTTAGCTAAAGTTTTTTTCTTCTTATTTGTTTTTGTTGTTTTTTATGTTATCTTTTCCCTCCATTAAGATTTCGTTGAGGACATACCCTGCTCTGGTGAATGCATTCTGTGGCCAGACAATGGAGAGCACAGTTAGGATGTACTTGGACATCTTGAGACAATATATATGATAAAACTGCTAAAAAGAGCTTGTGGTTTTCAGTTTTTGTTTTTGTTTTTTTTTCTCTGCCTCAGGGCTGAAAATATAGCTTCAGCTTCACTTGCAGAAGGAAAATATTAATGTATCGGCAATAGCAATAGCCGAGGGCGTTATGTTTTTGGGTTGGGTTTGGGCTCTATGTCCATCCATCTTGTGCTTAAAAATGCAAGTTTCATCAAATTTGGCACAAATGTCCACTTGGACTCAAGAAAAAAAATACTGATTAGTCTCTAAATGTTTCTCACTGGAAATTATTCACTGGAGTTGTGAATAGCAGTAGAGTGACAACTTGACTGGTGTTCAAAAGCACACGATCACTAGGCAGTATTTATAACACATCTTAAATTTGAACTTCCACATCAGCTTCATATATATATTTATATATGAAATATGATAGCAACACAGGATTTTACCCAGTGTATATATGTGGGTGTTCCATCTTTTAATCCATTATACCCTCACTTGTGAACAAGACCCTGAGATACTTAAGCTACCTCACACCAGAAATTCACTTGCTCCCACTCAAGTGCGGGCACCCCATCCCTTTAATAGTAGCATGAGTACCATGGCCTCAGTTAAGGAGGATCACATAGAGGTTTCACTGTATCCTTTTGCCCCGTACAACTCCACGGAGAGAGAGAGAAAGAGAAAGAGAGAGAGAGACAGTTCTTTCTATCCAAAAGTTTGACTCCTGAGCTGTTGCTATGTGTAGCCGTGAGCCCAGCTGTATGGACAGTTTTTGGTATTAATCAACCCCTTGAACCAGGGCTGCTTCCCTATTTTTGTAGCCTCAGACAGTGGACTCAACTGTTAACATCAGACTCCTTTTCCTAAACTTATGGGTGGTAAGCCCACTCAGCAGTTCTTCAGCCTCAGGCTATTAGGACCAGCTATCAAACACTTGCCACCAAGATCCCCCAAGGCATGACTATAAGAGAGAGCCCCAGTATCCGTAGCCCAGGAGAAAATGCTCTTTGCTGTCATTACTGAAAACATTTCCTTTAATTTTCAAGTACTGGCTGCAGATGAGACCTGTCCAGTCCTGCTATTGGTCATTGGCAATGCAAAAGCAACACTGGTGATCAGTCCACCAGTCAGTCTAGCCATCCATCCAGCAACTGGTCAGCCTCCTTGGAAATGTAGTATGGTCCCAAGAGGAAGTACTACCAATATTTCTTGCAATCTTTTGAGCTATTGCCTATTTTTTCCCCCTTTGAATACTTAGTGAGATATCCATGTGAATAACAAAAGTACTTGTCAATATTATGTGCACACCAATGTCAGTGTCAGTAATACAAATCCATGCTCCAAATCCATGTGTGAAAGTGCATTCAGTGAAGTTTAGGTTATGAGGCTTGAGCAGTCTGTGTTAAATGAATCAAATAGGTATCTTCCAAACTTGCAGTGTTTCTACTGTGCAGTTTTTGCTTGCTGAGCTCTGGCGGTGAGATATTAAACACAACAAGGCAATTCTGTACCATAAATACAGAAATTAGAATGAGCAATAACTCTGGTTGAGTATTATTTTAAGAAGGGTGTGAAAAAAAATGTGAATCTATCCTTTGAGATAAGCTCCAATCAATTAACTCAAGGTGTTTATCTAAGCTGAAGTGACCTGACCAGAGTCACAAACCCCATACAGACATGCATGCAAGACACACACGCCATCCTAGCTGACTCAGGGGAAAGGCTGATAGGACACTTGCCAGAGTCTGATCAATGCACCATATAACTAATGGAAATAGGCTCTTGATAGAAATCTAATGGAGGCTCACTTAAGCAATTTATACTTAAACATGCTATTACATGTTGTTCCTGTAAAAGCAGCACTTTACCAGGAGACAGCACTTACTATGGATTCCTGTACCTGCTCCCCTGCAGTTCAGCAGACCTCTCCTTAAGTCTGTCAAAGGTAGAATGGATAACCTTCCTACAAACAAATGGAAATCTGCTGCCACCTATCACATCTTTAATTGCACAGATATTTATTTTGTAAAATATAAGAGTGTGTCAGTGACCAACAAATTATCCGATTTGAGTCTGAAAAAACAACTACTGAACCCTTTGGAGCTAGGCAGGTGGAACTCAACAAATCAATGAATTATTGGGAGCAAGTCGCATGACGACGTGACGCAGCATCTCACAAAATTCAGAGCGACTTTTTAATCCAAGCATTTTAGAGTGACACATTCAACTCTAAATGAAGCATGACTGTGTAACTGCATGGCCTATTTCTCACTTTAAATGTATTCAGATATACTTCACTGACTGGAAAATAAAGAACAGTGCCCATAAAACTCAATTTCTTCAAATTATTACTGCATGGGGACTTATAATATATGAGGTGATTGAGATATTTAAACCGTAATCCACTACGAAATCATATGGTATGCAAAAACAGCACCACAAAAATATATACATATCTCCTCTCACCACAAACTCTCTTGTTATCCATAAAGTCTTGGGGAGGATGAAACCTCATTAAAGGGACAAGAGTTGCGTGAGACAGCACATAAAAGCTTTCTTAAAGCCCGCCTTTGAAGTTGAAGTTGAAGTGCAGCAAACACACACAGACGCGAGCATGTGCACACATACTGGTTTCAAAAAACGTTTGCATATGGGAAAATCTAACACTCAAAAACAGACAATACAGACGACAGAAGCACACAGAACTGAGCAGGCTGCCACACAACAACAGCTAAATAAATGCTGCTGCCCGGGTGCCTTGGGAGCAGAGCCCAGAATAAATGACTCGACATCAAAACCCCTCACATCTTCCATATCCCTGCAGACTCTTCACCAACCCACCCACCCAACCAAACAACCAACCAATGGAACAAAAGCGTTCTGTTCCTCACAGAGGCTGTTCATTAACAGCTTGTTTGTGTGGTTGTGGCACCCTCCACTTCAAAGCCTCATCTGATTCCTCCCACCATCACTGAGTGAGAAAATAAGCCTTTGTGAAAGGAGAAGTACACCCAAGCATCATCCATGAGTTACAATTTTGGGTAACAAGCAGATTTGACCTCACAAATCCTAAAACCCAGACAGACTTTTCAAAGAAATGCTGACCTGAAAAGTCGAAGAGAGGAAGCCGGTACTTTGATGAAGTCAGAGAAAACTAAAACACTTTTAAACTCTTATCAAGTTCTGTATAAATCACAGACATCATGGCATCAGAGAGAAGAATAATGTAGATGGTTGTAACTAGACAGACTGATTGATTGATATGGTGCTGCAGATGGACACACACACAGACAGAAGATTAATCAGGACTACACTTGCCTCATCTGCCCAACTTGCCAGACCAGGTTGTTTAATTTGACATTGTGAGGATAAACACCACCCCCTGCTGGTGACTGTTCTGTCCAGGTGTTTAGGGAGCTATTACAGTCCACTGGAGACAGCTTGAGGCACAGGTGGCAAAACAAATATGGATGCTGTGCAGCCTGAAATGGCCAGTCACATTTGAGGGGAGTGACAACTTCATTTGTCATCTGGAGAGAAAAGAATAACAACCGTCTCTCCTCACCTTTGATTCTCACTTAATTAGCCTAAGGTGACCTGCATATGGGAAGGATGGGGTGGGGGGTGGCGGTGTTTGTAACTAGTAAATGTAATATACTTTAAAATGAAGCTGCTTGAGAACACCGTGGGAGCTCAATAAAGGGCCTAATCTATTAAACACAATCTGGCAAGCAGGGATTTGGTGGTTGGTTTGTTCAAGGTTACACCAACGTGAATGTCAGACAATTAAGCCAAATGATACACATTTACAAAGATATGCAAGAGCAGTTCACTGTTGTCTTGCCAAATGATTTTGCTGCCATGTGCAGATTTTTAGTGAAGATTAAATCCTTTGTGTTTCAAATAAACCCTGATTGAAGATTACTTACACAGTGGAGGACAAGCCCCAATCCAACCCACTGAGTAAAGTGCACTAAAGTCATTAAGAAGCCAGATTTAACATTTTTATTAGGTCATGGCATTTGTTTGTCTGCATAATGCTGATATCTGTATGTGACACAAAGTATTTCCAGATGATAATCTTCTTAAAAACATCCGCTTAAACAAGCATATCTGGAGCATAAGATATAATCTGATTTTGGAACATTTTTGACTTGTAAATAATTACAACTACTCTGTTTCATCAAGGCAATCATTTTCATGCAAATCATCAAAAAGAGATATTAGACAACACACACGCATGTGTGTGTGTTTGTCTCTGTGTTAAATATGTATGTAAGGTGAATACTTTTTCTTTTTTTAAATCCCTACCCCTTCAATGCCTTACAGCACATTTTCTATATCAATGACAGACAAGCTTTGGAAATATGATTTTAGCTAATTGGTGAAGATGAAAGAGGAAGGGAAGGGATTTCCGATGACATGGGGATTCAGTGAAGAGAGAGCGGATGTGTATTGTCTCAAAAATAGAGCCTTAAGCTACATGCTTGCAGTGTAGACAAGATAGATTTCCTGTCAGGAACCATTCTTTTCCAGATCTATACTGCTCACCTCCATTAATGTTTACTTATACAAGAAATATGTAAGGGATTACATTCTCCTCCATTAGCAGTTCTCAGATTTCAAAAAGACATATGTAGGTTTGAATTTGAGTGCATCCGCCTATAAGGACCAGGAAGCAGTTTTATAATGTGAGCTGATTTAGGGCATGAGTTATCTGATGGTCACACATGCATTGTTTGCTTGAGAGATCGATGGAGAGATGAAGTTTTGCCTCATGGCGATGGAAGGTTGCATGGATTTCAATGTATAATATATAAAGTATAATGTGTATATATATTCATTCTTTACACAAATTGAATATTGTGTTATTACGGCAGTTTTGTTAAGGCAACTAGAATACTTCAAAGGTAGCCTGTAGAGTTTTCTTCAGCTTGACCAGTTTGCTGACTTTTTTTTTTGTTACACAAGATCCACTGCATCAGGAGCATTTCACCCAGCAATGCTCCTAAAATAAATGAGTTTGAGGCTAGCGGGTTTATAATTTTTTTTGTCTTTATATTACACAAACGCAGGGACTATAAAGCAGAGCGTCCTCTGCTGTCTTATAGGTTAAGGATTCCCATCCAGGGGTACTTGTACTTCTGGGGGTACTTGTGCTGTCACCCAAGGTTATTTGGAGAGATTGCAGGATAGCTCATCAATATGTTTGATGACAAATTTCAAAACAGTTCTCAACCTACTTTCTATTTTATGGATACTGAAGTTAGGCAGCTTCATGTTTTGTCTTTAATTTACCAAACATCAAAGCTGTTTCCAAAAAAAAGATGAGACAGTTATCTTTTCCACCCATGTGTTTTCTGCTTTTGTCAACCTGTCCTTCTGAATAGCTCTATGTATAAGCTATGAAGTATCCTTTGTCTGAATGGTTTGATACAAAGGCACTTATCTTCCCCAAGGATTCCACTGTCAACTCAGCATAATCCCACACTGAACTATCAGGTGCATTATGAAACTCATAAGCCTATAGAATGATGATCTATGGGCTCGACAAGTAAAGGCAAAACAAATACGGTGATGAAATGTGTGATGATGATTCCGCATATTATAGAATAAATAAAAATATGAAACACTTTTCTTTAGAAACAGACAACTGGAAAATATGGCTCTATTTTATCTTATGGACAGTGTGGGAGGATGGACACGGTGTTTGAAGCTCATGTAATGGCTGTTTGTTGGTTGACCCACCTCTTATAAATTGAAATAGTTCAACAACTATTGCATAGTTAACTCACGTTCCCCTTGAGGATGAATCCTAATGACTTTGGTTAACATTTTTCTTTTCGTCTAAAATATGGACATGATAGCCTCTTCATGAATTCAGAGATGTTTGTTATTCCATTGTCTATTGTTCCGTGCATTTTCTCAAAAATAGAGCCTTAATCTGCATGCTTCCAGTGTAGACAAAATAGATTTCCTGTCAGGAGCCATTCTTTTCCAGATCTATACTGCTCACCTCCATTAGTGTTTACTTATACAATAAATATGTAAGGGATTACATTCTCCTCCATTAGCAGTTCTCAGAGTTCGAAAAGACACATGCAGGTTTGAATCTGAGAGCCTTGCCTATATGGACCAGGAAGCACTTTTATAATTCATACTGATTTATGACAAGTGTTATGTGATGGAAACACATATATTGTTTGTTGGAGAGATCAATCGGGAGATGAAACTTTGTCTTGTGCTGGTAAAAGGTTCGATGAATGAATGGATGGCTTTCAAGACAAAGTCCTTAATATGCTTGTGTTTTTCTTCTGTACAGTAATGTTATGGAAATAAAACAAATAAAACACTGGTTAACTGTAGAACAGTAGGTAGTTGTTGTTGTTGGTAATTGTTCCATAAAGCTACTAGTGTTTAAAAAAGGTATCCACCAAACAGTACATCTAAACAACTCAGTTTGCATTCTTAGATGTTTCCAAATTCATTGTGTTCCAAGAGAACCTAAAAGAAGAAATTACAGCAGTATTAAAGTTGTGAGTGGTCGAGAAGTACTGGAGAGATTCAGTGGGTGACAAAATACTGTTTCTTGACACATCTATCCTTCATACTTGTGAAAGAGTTTAAGTGAAAACACTCCTTCAGGACAATGTGTGTCAGTCACCTGAAACATGCACGAGAGAGAAATGTTTGTTATTTGACAGTAGGTTTAAAAAGTTAATTCTGACATGAACTGTAATGGTGTCAGCTTAAAAAAAAAAAAAAAAAAAAAAAAAAAAAAAAAAACGGGCGAGAAATCTTTGTTTCCCCCCCTCCAAGTGTTAAGAATTGCTCTGGCAAAGAGTTTGTTTTCGTTGAGAAAAGGCTGAGAATGCAAGCACTTAATGAGCAAGAAAATGGATGCTTCTTAGGGAGAAAATCTCAAGTTAAGGAAAGTGTTGTGTGGATGAACCTTTATGTATACATTATGTCTAAGGGTATGGAATTATGTGCTTTCTGTGTATTGAGAGTGTATGATTCCACTGTTTGTGTGTATATGAAAGAATAACAGCATTTTGAGTGTATCTCACCTCTGTATCTGACCAGAGGTGAAGAGGAGTTGACTATCACTGTTCTCACCACACACTGATTAACCTTAATATAAAACAGCAGTAAATAAATGTGCTGCTCTACTGTAAACCCTATCTGTAATCTCTAATCTCCTCTGTAAGTTATGAAAGCAGAAAGTGCAGAATGGATAAATAATTAATGGAGATTGTTGTGAAGCTTAGTGCCCATCATCAATGTATTAAAATACACTGAATATCATTTCCCTCAATTAAAAAAACAATGTATTTTAGAAATTTTTTGCTGAAATTTATTTATTTACGTATTTGTTGGCTCACATGTTGGACAGCGTGATTGACAAGTCTTTCTGTTTAGTCCTTTAGCTGTGCTGCATTGTCAGGGACATCAATGCTGGCATTGATGAAGATGGTGATTCGTCTTCACCACCTTCTTGTGAATTTTTTAATATTGTCTTTTTACTGGAGGGTTTTTTTTTTTTAATACACACAGAAAGGGGCTGACACCTTTGTTCCTCACATAGCTCATGAAGAAATCAACTAAAAGAAAGCAAAGACAGAAGGACTGGAGATGAAAACTAGCTTAGATTTCAGACATTGAAAGAAAGAGGTTTTGTAGATCAAGGACTTGCATATGCATTTGGTTTATTCTATTGATGAACACCCTACAACTGAAACTGGTGATCTAAAATTCATTCTACTGTTCTTTCAAGCTGCTTCAAGCTTTTGTTTCCCAGTGTTTGCAAAAACTTTGTAGCCTGCTCATTCGTTAGTTACATTCAAGGAAAATACTATGTGGTGGCTGTCTCTGCCTGCAGTGCTTTGCAATTATTACCAGCACACTGATAATCATGGTGGTATTTGTGCCACTTGATCCCAGCATGACATTCGCCCTCTCCACCAAAGAGTTTGTGAATTATTTTCCCCATGTATTCTTCTTCCTCATATTGTTATGGAGAAGAAGCAGACTGACGCAGATCAGAAAAACCCTTATGTGACTCTTCAATCAGACGATAATGAATGGAGCAATTAGCAGTGATTATTAAGAGCTTTGTGAGGCTTCCCTTTGCCAATTCATCATGCGAGCATGTTCGATTTATCAGTCCACCTCGAGGCATATGATGATGACGGGCAGCCATCATAAAGCATACGCATCTGCAAGGTGTGTGTGTGCTTCCCGCTGTATTTGGCAGAGAGCAAACGATGAGTGCAGGTGCCGAGTTGTTGTCTGTCTGTTATTGTTGCTTGGATTAAGGACATCAAGCTTGTCTACCGACAATGTAAGGCAAGACGAGGATGCAGAATTGACTCTATAAGGCAAAAACAGCACAGGTAAACAGCAAACATGACCAAAACACACTCCTGTGGCCTATTTGATCTGCCAAATGACCCTTGATGATGAGAAAGTATTTTGTCACACCATCCAACGAAATATAGTATTGATTCAGTCATACCTTAGTAGTCCAGTGCATGCACGGTTCATTACGCTACTCAAACACCCTATGAAGGCTTCATTAGGTCTCTCTCGCCCTTGTATAATTCATTTTGGGTGTTTGCTTCTGCAGACCTACAGAGAGTCAAGGTCGTTTTCATCCAAGCTGCGATCCAGAAGGGCTGGCTGTCCCACAGGACAGACGGGTGTTTGTTTTGGACTGCCTGTTGTGTTTGATCGGGATGGGAGGTGAAGACTAGATGCATGCCCAGAATGACTGATTACTGTCATTCTTATGCTGGCCCCTTGACACAGCACCTCCTTCAAAATCAGGTTGGTATAGTGTCACAGTCTCGTTTGTCATCAGTCTTGGTCACCACAGGAGAAGTAAAGGGGTTGCGGGAGACGATTTGGAGAGTTTGATGTAACTGCAGTGAATCAAGATCAAAGACAAGCAGCGATGGTAATGATACAGACTTGGCAATCTATCAAGTGTTGTTGTCTGGCAGAGGCACATCAGACTAATCACTCTTGAAACTGTCCCTCATCGTAGCATTGGCAATATCCTGCATGACACATCGATCGCATTTTATGCCTCCCCAAGAACTTGCAAACCGACACTTTTTTTATTTAAAATGTCAACGGCTTCACACATTATTAGGAGGACACTGTTCATAAAGGAAATCGATTCTAGGTGTCACAAAATTCTGATCTTTTCTGCTTGGTAATGAGTTAAAAGCTGAGCCAAGCAATGAAGGATCACATGCTCAGATTTACCAAGAGCTTCTTCTGTAAAGTACTGTTTGGAACAAGAAAATAGTGAAGCATTTCAGCACCACCTTATGAGGGCATGGCATGAGTTTGACTCTTTTATTAGTTTAGTGGTGCCGGAGCAAACAGTCTATGAGAGAGAGAATTCAGGCTGAGATCAAATGCATTTAGTTGAAGCTCGGTAAAACTGTAGATTGACTTAGGAGGTAGTGATTCACTCTCTTGGTCAAGGACATGACAACGTGACCAAAGTTGAGCTTTGTCAACAGCTTACAGAAGTGGAAATGCTACAGTTTCATTAAACCACAGCTTGTACCTTCACGTCAAGCAAATGTCTCCTCAATGGCCCAGAAGCTCAATAATAGCCAAACTACAAACATAAGGAGGGTAGAGACCACTAAGCCCAGTGGACCAGAACAAATCCTTAGATTCAATCCTTGGATATACAGGCAATCTTTAGATTTTTCATACCTCATATACAAGATTGGCTCTGATTAAAAAAGGTTGAGAATGTGTGTGTGTGTGTGTGTGTGTGTGTGTGCGCACACATTTGTCATGCAGGAAGAGCTTCCATCATTCACACCTGTCTGTGATTTTCCCTGGCTTAAATGCAATCAGTGGTCTTAATTTCTTTTATGGAATAATGACTGATGACATGCTTGGTTAATAAAATTAACTAACCCAGATGTCTGAGTTACCCTGAGTGAAATACTGAATGATTACACCATGCGTCCTTAATTGCTGCTTTACAGATCAAATATGTAATTCCCATCATGTTGGAGTGAGGTTGTGATTAAAGCTAAACCTGCTATAATGTGCCTTTAGGAATGGGTCTTATTTAAACTGTAAATTAAGGGTTGTATTTGTTTAGTTATCTATAATAAAAATGCGGGCAGCACTTGGAAAAAGACACAGAGGGAGGAGAGTGGGATATGAGCAACATGACAGAGGCAGTGAGAATATAGCTAGAAATTTGGGCTAGTAGAGGTAATCCATTTTTTACAATATCAAAGCCTCAGACAGGCGTGAAACAGACATCAAACTGTTTCAAAAATGTCCACAGTGACAGGAGCAAAATGATATAAGTATAAGAAGAAGAAGAAAAGTAACACTCTCAGCTTGCACTGCGAGATATTCTTTGCAGTCTACACTAAACACGCTTGACCTCCGTGATTTCCCTTGACTTCCTCTAACACCCAGTGGTGCAAAGTTGAAATGAAGTTTGAAGAAAGCCCTCCCCTGCGTCCTTCTCCTCCTCTTGGCACTGGGGCCATGCTTTCTCAGCTCTCACTGCGGTGAAAATGTAATCAAAACAGGCCAGTGTCCATTCCAATTTGTCTCCATTAAAAACTCCTCTTCTTACCGAAAGGAGTGCCGCTTTTAATCAGCTTTGACAAAATGTTGTACTTTGAGACACTGGATTTTGACAGCGTATGTTAGTATAATGTCCATGCATAAGTACGTCTTGTGAGTGTACCATAACCAGATCGCAGTTTTTAAAAGTTTCAGAAGTTCAACACCTTAAATTAAAGGCAGCAGCAACACATTGTCTGACTTGATTAAATTTTCTATGAAGGCACGAGCACTATTCTTTATTAAAGCCAAATCCCATTTACATTTTCCTTGATCCACTTCAAAGGAGGCCTTTACTGTGATGAGTCTTAAGGAGTTAAAGTTCTGAAAGTATACTATGATCATTCAATTCTGACTTCTTCTTCGGTGGGTACGAAAAACATTAATAATGCATCTCAAAGCGTCATCTTTATTGCATTTGAGGAATTTGCATATATATTGGCTTATCATTAGATTATTATCACAATGGCCATCACATCATTCATAATTAATAAGCAACAAGTTACAAAGTTTGCTGTAAATCACATGATGCCAGATTGGAGACATTAGCTAGAGGTGTCAGTTCAGTATTGAATACAAGCTCTGTCGTCTGTTTTGATCACTTCAGAATTAGATGTCAAGGCGCTGTGTTGCACTTGCATCATTTTTAAATGTAATAATCAGGTAGTACTCAACTTTAATAAGGAGATCTTGTTTTTGAAAGTTTAGGTTTTTTTCCAGTTCTAACATATGGCATATTGAAAGAGCACTGGTGGTTCTGTGCAAAAATGCCATTGCTTATCTGAACCAATACAAGGATACAAGTCAAATTGAGCAGGCTGGTTTTGGCAAAATCTAGTGGGTATTATCAACATCATTTTTAGGTTGGAGAAGCGGCTTGTGATCGGTGGGTCACCAGTTCGATTCCCCCACCGGATGGGCAGGGAAAATTTGGGTGTGGTGGAGTGATTAATGCGAAAAATGCCACCCCCCCCCCCTCCCATTAGCTGGCTGATGTGCCCTTGAGCAAGGCACTTAACCCCACCCCCCAATATGCTCCCCGGGCGCTTGATGCTGCCCGCTGCTCCTGTGTGTGTTTCACTGCATGTAATTTGCCGGGTATTGCATGTGTGTGTTCAACTAAGGATGGGTCAAATGCAGAAGATGAATTCAGTGTGTGTATGTAAAAATATATATACTGCCAATAAAGCTGATTCTTCTTCTTCTTGTCTGTTTTATTTTCTTACAAATGCAACAGTTTTAAACTGGAATCTGAGGTGGCACACACATAATTTCTGAAGTCTGAATGTGTTGTTGGCTTGGGCATTGTTAGTGAATAAATTAACACCAATTCTAAACTATTTATGGTGTGTGACCAGTCTTAAATTACTTCTAGTGTAAAATCTGTTTTGGAAGGTTTTGCTGGAAACACCATTAAAGAAAATGTGAAATGGCACTGCCTTATCTTGGCCTCTCTCTGTCAACATGATTATAACTCATTTACTTAGTCTGTTGTTCATAACCTTCTCCTTAACTGTTACTCACTATGGAACACAGCAACTCATAGCTGTGCTGCAAATAAGAAGAATATCTTCATATCAAGAATATAACCAGTAGATGATTAACATTTACACTGAGCAACCGAGGGGCTGTATGCAAAGTTGTTTTATTGAGTTCATTATGTTTGATCATCTCCTCTTGTAGGGCAGAATAGGTTCGGGTTTTGATTACATTTTTATTACAAGGACTGAAAAGTTTTGTAACCCATAAAGTGAAATGTCAGCTTTGATCTGCATATGCTCCACACATAAATGTCACTTCAAAGACCCCGCAGACAGTGAAACGCAATACACATAATGCAACTAAACGCAAGAAACTCTTTCAACTCTATCAGGACCTCTTCTTTTTTTTTTTCCTCCTCTCTCACACCCAAGGTTCATTGTAACAGCAGTGTGACAAACTGTCAGCAAACATCAAATCCACCGTGTGCTGCTGGGCGGTGTCAACAACACAGAAAGCCCCACTCGCCCACAATCCGTCAACCGTGACGGAGGGACATCAAATAGCACAGCGTCTGCCAAATTCATCTCAAAAACCTGCACACTGAGACGACTGCTTCAGCCCACCTCTCTTTCACCAACTCAGTCCATGTGGTTGTTCTCCATTTCTGCATGTCTGTCACTGTATTTATAATCACATGTGTACTGTATATATGCAACGTAAGCGTGCACATGCATATGCAAGCACACGGACAGCATTGCTGTCTTTCAACATGTCCCTGGCAGTTACAGTACCAAGCACACAGGCAAGGAATACACACATCTTCCCATGTGTATGGTTTCTGTTCCTGCACATGACAGGAGCCATTGTGTGTCATTGTATGAGTACTCTCTCAAATATCAAAAGGATTGCGGCTCCGTAACAATGACTTAAGAACCCACGAGTGGAAGAAAACAACTCCAGAGCTTTCGAGACACCATTCTGTGTCTAAATATCTCGTAAGTGTGCTTGAAAACAACAAATTGTTTTAAAAATTGGACTGAATTAGAAATGCAAGAACAGCTCACGGCTCAGTGCAACACAGGTCAAGGTTTCTAACTCTCTTAACAGTAACCGCTAAATGAGCAAGCAAGCAAGCAGTGGGAGAGTTAATGTTGCTTAAATAGACACTGTTTACTGAATCAGTAGCTCAACTCACCAAATTCAATGTGATGGAAGTCGACTCCACCTGTGACTTTTGTATTATAAAGTAAAAAGACTTCAGGTGTTTATTGTTTCGGTGGTGAAGTGCACCAGTAGAAACACTCACACAATAATTCATCCATTTAACTTTAGTGTGCAGTAATGAATAGTTTCCTTTGATATTTGCTTCATTTTTGGAATGTCGTGAAGCTTCCAATTATTACATTTACTTGGTAGGTCAAAACAAAAGACAAACAAATTCCCATCCTTCATGTTGCCGTTCTGTTCGAGGTGAAGCGATTCCATCCTGCTACAGCTGACCTGTTCTGACATGGGGAGGTGCCTATTGAGGCATGAGGGGCTTGTTATTTTCCCCAACAGGCTCCTCATTAGAGTCCCTATGACCTTTTACAACTGAACAGACCATTGGTTGTGCAACGTTTTGAATACAGATATCCATTCCAGTCCAGAAAGGACTTTCAGCCTGCCAACCTGAACATTGTTTCCGACTTGGATCAATTACGCTGTGTCTCTGGCAAATTTGGTTTCGGTTTGTAAAATATACCTCGGAGAGAAAAATGGTCTTCTTTCAAAAAAAACAAAAAAAAAACAAACAAAAAGAAATTAAACCTGGATTTGGCACAGATTTGCTTTTCTGATGTTACCAGGTATTTCAAGACATTATTCCCTTCTTGAAACATTTAAAAATATATGCAGTCCAAAAATCCAAAAACACATACCACTACTCTCTCTTTATCTAGCTAGCTGCTAAATGAATAATACGAAACTTCAAATTTTTAGATTTAATTGAAGTAGAACTCACCTGATTTTTTTTATAACTGTGGAACCTTGTTGAAAGCAATTATAAAGTAAATAAAAGCACATTTGATCAACACAATTACAAGATAAATTGCACTATTCAGCTAAAAACCTCATTTTAACAGTGGTGATGACAAGCTCAGTTCATGACATGCAGACAGTGTTAACAATGGCAGAAGAATGGCTGAAATCCATTCCAATTACCTGGATCTCCAGCTCTTGCTATTGTGTCCTGTGTCTGTCCTTGAGAAGTCTGCTATTTTGCATCTTGCATGTCATTAGCACAAAAAGCACTTAATAGTCTCTGCAGGAGAGGTTTGTAACCTTCACCCATGCCAAGGGCATAATTTACACAGCTTGGTCACAGTGTATTTATCCACATTTTGCTCATTAGTTTTATAATTTCTCTGTACTCTGCCTTCTCTTTGCTCATTTTAGATCCTTTCTTACAGTATACAGTGCAATACTGATATCCTTTTTGTGCAGCCCAAGCAGCACCATATGATAACGCAAGCCAAATAGGAACTAAGGGGACCCCAATATTAAATAATTGTTTGTCAAAAAAAATGTCATTATTTCTTTGACTTGTTGCCCTTGTGATATCGATTTAAAGTCTTTCACAAGGGTGCTAATGCAGATTTAAGTAAAGTTTATTTCATGTCAGTGACGGATGGTTTCTCTGTCCATGAGCCAGCCTGCGTCTGCTTCCTGAACTTTCACTTCCCCACCACTAAACTGCTGTTTATCTGTCATGACCTCATATGGTGCATCTCTCAGTTCACCTCCACTAACACTGCATGCTGTGCTAAGAAGAAGTAATGGACTAACCCAGCCCAGTGATACACAATGCCACAACAGCAATAAAAAGGCTGTTTAATTTTGCCCTCCGTTTAAGATCTCTGTGATATGGTGGGATGAACATATAATTGCATGGATCAGGGACAGTCATCTAGATTGAGAAAAGATGCCCTTGGCTTAACAATAGTCTCTCCATTTCTCTCTTCTTTTTTTCCCCAGATACCCTTTCTCTGGCATTAGCAATGATGATCTTCAACTATAAACATTTTTTGGTTACAGACAGCCCTCACAAGAGCTCATATATATAACGACATAAAATGCATTTAAGAGGAATACTACACAATTTTTTAAAATCAAAATAGATTACTGTTGGTATATTATGTTACACAGGTGAAGATTCCAGCAATGCACATATTGTGCGCAATAAAATGCTTTTTCTGTGCAAAAGTAGCTTATATATATTCCCCCAAATGTGATATAAAAGGTCTATGCTGTATGGTGACCCTGTGCCAAGTGTAAGTAGTGTAACTGTGGCTGACTGCGGCCCCAGCCTGGGCATCTCACACACGGCTACAGGCAGCGTTAGCGAGCTTAATCAATGCTGTCGGACAGATAATGTCGAACATGAATACACAAGACACAAGACTCAGTCCTGCTGATAAATAAGCTAAATGCAGAGCTGCATGAGATATTTAGGGCTAAATATCTTGAACAGTAACATTAAACGTGATGAATAGCAGGGCTATAACTATTTACCGACAATCCCCCACAGATACGGGAGAGCCTCTTGTAGTAAAGTCTCTAGTCAAGCTACAACACAGGTGTCCACACAGTAAGTCTCTCAAAGGGCCATAAACATACTTTTAGTGACTGTCAAAGCATCAGCAGACTCCCTCTTTTTCCATCTGAGAAACTAATAGTCCAACAGTTCCTGCTCATAGCTGGTGAGCTCTGATCATCCACTGTACTGAGTCCGAGTAGCAGTCAGTCAGTTGCCCGTGTGTCCCCTGACCCCCAGTGTCAGGCAATATGTAGCCACAAAGGGACGCCGCCTACTCTTGCTGTTTCTGTTGCAGTTCTTAAATACGCTGGAAGGGAAAATCTGAGAATTTGAGGGTGTAATTACCCTTGAAATAATAACATCAGTGAATGTGATGTTACAACTACAGTGCTAATGCTCCATTAGTATGACAAACACATGAGTATCCAGTGTTGCAACAAAAAGATAGATGAGTTAACACCTCATATTTTGGGTTAAGCTTTCTGGAAAGCAACTATTTTGCAACTTTTGTAATTAAACTGGTTTGTTACTGCTTGTGGATGCCATGCTTAACTCTTGCATTCATACTCAGATATTCTGGATATAGTTGTTAATACATGAAAACTTTTTAACAAAACCATTTTTTACACCACCATAGGATGGAAAGGGATCAATATATCCAATGGTTTATTTTCAATTTCATGCTTTTCTGGTTCCATCAAAATGTGTCAGTGGGTGATAAATCCCGGAGCCTGAACGACTGCATTGTCAACAGGATTTGCTGACCGAATCCCCACTGTCACTTTCACATCATAAACGTATTCAGGATACTTATTTATCCAACACGTTCTAATCAGGGTCAGAGCTTCTGTGTAAAATGTGACAGACAAGGAGAGTTTATTTTCATTCAGGAAGACGTGATGACAACAAAAGTGATTGTAATGTGATGTAAAATTTAAGCAATGATGTTTTTAAGGAGTCGCTGTGTACAAGTACCTTCATTATTACAACTTCATTATTAATAATAATGATATTTATTAGAATAGTCTAACAGTATAACTTGTATGCATAAGGTACAGTTTACACCCTCATGGAATTACTTGATAGGCTTGCAAGATTATTTTTGAATACATGCTGGTGTAAGAGACTAATTTAAATGCAAACAAGCTGATTCATTGCTTTCTCTTGCCTCAAATATGCATGTTTTAGGCAAAGAAGCACAACTAAGTTATTCACACCCTTGGGACATAAACAGACTTCAAAAGAGCAGCTTGATTTGCTTGGGCAAGTTCAACTGTACCAAAATGAAACATAAAAGATAATATTTATGTTGAACTGCAATGAAACATTGCAACTTGTATTTTCAACATATTTCCATACAAGAATGTTTGATTCTGCAAGAAATTTCTTTGAATTAACCAGAGAGTTATTTCTCACCAAAAACAATATTGTTGGTACAAAGATTGACAATGTTTGTTAAATAAAAGTTATTCAATATAACCAACCGCCTCCCCCTTTAGCCTGTTTTCTGACCCAGTCCTCAGCTGACCAAAGTGACCCTTCTTTTCTGATGGAAAAGACGAAAATGGGCCTTGACCCAAGGCCAACATTATGATGATTATCTTGACAAGTTAAATTCCTCCCTAGAGGTCCCTAATACAACCTCAATTAAACTGTCCCAGTCCCTGGGCAACCCGAGGCAAGCCGGACTCTCTGGTCTTCAGTTTATTACGGTTCATCATCATGTGTACACGATCACGGCTATTTTCATCTCTGGACATTTTAATTTCACACGCTTTCAGTTTTCACTGTGAAAGTCCAGTCTTTGATTCATGAGATATGTGATGCATCGGTGGATAATCTTCATTAGAAATGCATCTTACCACTACTTTTCACTTTAAACTGCTATCGGTTCCATAGATTGGTTAAAGACTATCATGAAATAGAAATAACTATTATATTTGGAGAAAAAAAGTGGAAATTTTGTTTCAGCTTTTGCAAGAGTCAATTCTTTACTCATCATATGGAGGTGAACAAAGCAAATATTTTTTTTGCGAGGAAATTAAACAGCATCACATCTTTTTCCATCTTACCCTTTGCTGAATTAAATGCATGGCTTTATACTTTTATTCACTACTGTAGCTTATTTTACATTATGCCATAGAGTTTTAATAAACCCAGTTTGAGGTAAGCATTGATGCAATTTACAGAGATGTGCTTTCCCTCTTTAGTATTGACACCTGCAACCCACTCACTTTGCTGACTCCTTTTTAAAACTACAGGAGTGCATGAGTGGGGGGTGAGAAGAGAGTGTTCAAGCTTTATACAAAATAGGAAAATACCAAAAGAGCACTAGCACAAAAATAACTGCAGCACTAACAAACAAGAGGGAGGTGATGGTGAATCGTGAAACCAGCAGTAGGACATGACTTAAATCTCCTCTCAGGAGGTTTGGTACGAGCGTTAACCTGGTGAGGGCACAGGTATCTCATGAGCTAAAAGAGACACCACAACATGTTTGTATTGGACATTTTTTTTCTTACCTGAGACTGACAGGATTTATTTATTTTTTTAAATAATGTGCAGGTAAATTGCTAGCTCACATCAAGGTCACGACTACAGCTCCAATGCTGCTCTGGATAAATACTGCAAGTCTCTGAAAAAGTATTAGAAGGATAGACAGCACTCTTCAGATAGATATGTATAAATGTATAAACTACACATATGAGAATCTGTGCGCCTCATTCATACTTCAGACAAGTAGAGTGAGCCAACATTGACATTGAGATTACGTTGATTTAACATACAAATAAGATGAGGGGGTGAATCTAACAACAACAACCCTTGTTTGTTAAGGTTCATAACCACTTCCACTGCTTGCAGTATACACAGTGACCTGTAAAACATCTATCTGAAGTTTGAGTACTGATGTGTTTGATCACTGCAATCTCTCTTTTTTTTTATTTACATTGGCACTGGAGAGCTTTTGTCATTTTATCTGTTACACCATGAGTCCCATATACCAACTCACTGACCCCTTGATGTTTAATGAAGAGTGAAATGTCACTGCAGAGGATTGTTTACAGGTACAATGGGATGAATTAATGATACAAGAACTATAAATAGCCTGGGTCGTGCACACTGGTCATGCATAAAGATGGCTGTTGAGACCTTGTTATAGAATCTTTGATGCAACACAGTTGGTGTTGCTGCTTTGCTGTTCTTTTCTTAACAGAGCTAAAGAGCAGGCTAAATCATTGATATGCAAAAGGTCAGTTAATGAGGTCTCTGCCACCATTTATGGCTGCGTGAGGAGAACTCAAGCTTGTCCAAATGTGCCCAGTTTGTTAGTGATATTTCTGTGATTTACATCATTTTCGTCAAATCATTCAGTGACCTTGCATGTCCTGTACGGACGTATCTGAATTTGTTATATTTCTCCAGTCACTTGTGCATGTTTTTCCTCTAACTTGTCACCCATATTAATATTGTTCTGAGACTGTCACATTATTATGCTAATGAGCCACAGAATGATACATGGGAGTGAAAGAGATATTAATTTCAAACAATGCCTCGTCATCCGTACAAGCACAGTGGTTGTATTTTTGGGGTTTGGAGAGGCCTATTGAGTGAAATGAGAGGTTAGTTGAGTGTTCTGGCAGTGTAACCCATGATAGTACAAACTCAAAAGAAAATCATTAAAAGCTAATCTGTATTCTCTGGACCACTGCACAGCAAGCAAAGCAGTAAAGTGATAAACAATAGCATTTGGGGAAGGGGGTTAAACTTGATTTTAACAGTTGTTAACAATATAAAAAAAATTCACTCTAATTATTTTTTCATTTTTCAATTTCTGTTGATTGTATCATAATCTTTCCATGGCTGGTGTGACCAAACCAGGATCATGTATTAATATCTAAAGACTAATGTAAAGGGATGATAACAGGGAGATATTGGTCTCATTCTGCAGTGATTTATCTCATTTCCTCTTTGTGAGATGAGCCATTCTGAGGGCCATTCTGCATTGTAATATCTTTCCAGACTGATTGGTATTCTGCTGGGGCCTGAGAATAAACGCAGCTCTTGCTTGCTTGGTCATTTACATTCTGACCAGTCCACAATACGTTGAAGAACAACAAAATATGTTAGCATGCGGAGACACAGATCGGTTCCCCCCATCAATTGCAGTTCTAATCATTGTAATCAGTTATTATGATGTTATTACCCTCAGCCTTGCCTCGTCTCTTCATCCCCCTCATCATCTGAACACCTGGTGACCCCACACTGATGAAGCCGCTCTAAACGGGATTGAGTCACCCTGACCCTGGAGGATTGCATCTGCAATTAATCACTCAGTGTTTTGAAACACAAACAACCTGTTAATGCCCATTAGGAGTTTAAATCTGGATGCTCATGTTCGTGTTTAGAGGAGCTGTCACTTTTTATGGCCCAGTTACCTTATGAAACTGCAAATTAAAGTTAAGAGGCTACTCTTTAGCCTCTTGTGTTTATTTGCTACAAAGAATACATTATAATTTAATTGATGCTATCACATTTAGTTTTTTGAACTTTTAATGCAATTAAGCGCAATTAATTTTTTAATTGTTTTTTTTTCTTTCCCTCAGTTTCTTTTTCCAGATTTTATTTATTTTTTCACTTCATGTGTCAGAAAGTCCATACGTTTTTATTTAGATTAGGCTACTGCTAACACTCAACATGTGAGCCACACATAACTTTTCTTTATAAATCAATCTGTGCAAGCTGTCCTTCTTCAGAAACAAAAATGTTGACTAGCAAGTGCACAACAAATGAATTTGTTTTCTTTTCAACATCAGATATGGATGCCAAGAGCCAAATGTAAAGGAATCAAGCTGTCAAACTGTTTATGCTGCACAATGAACCAAAAGTAATAAAGCAGCGCCCACGGGACTGTGTCCATACATTTATTCATCTGTGAAATCACAAAAGCACAAGCAAGAAGGAAAAAACGGACGCAAAGGCACAGATCAAAAGCGCATCTGTGTGCCAGAGACAGGGAGGCAATTCGCATTCACATTTGAACCACTTTGTAAACACGCTCAGTTATTCAGGTACACACGGTGCATGCTCACATTAACAGATACGTTGAAACGCCTTGGGCACAAGCCACATTTCACATTTTACACTTTACAGTCCATGTTCAAAGGAGACAAACAGGTCATCTGAAGCAACATTAACAGATCATTTCTGTCAATCCATATCATTTTCTGCATCTGACCAACATGTGGGTAACATGTGTGGGCAGCAGCGGGGCATAGACAGGGACAGGTGCTTTGATTCCTGCCTCTTGTGGCTGTAGTCAAGCTTCACAGATGTCAGCCACTTGATTAATCCTCCCTTTGGCTGACTCTCTCCCTTTTACCGCTTTCAAAATCCACCAACCCTCTAATGTGCAGCACAACTAATGGGCAGCAAAGGTAGCCCTCCTGTTAGCAGCAGTACACTAACAAGTATGACGCAAAACAGAATAGTGACAAGTGTTTCTTTTTTCTCTCTACATAAAAGCAGCGTCACAGGGGTTGATTTTGAGTGGTTTAACTTCATGACCTCTGACAAAATATCAGTGCAGAATACATTTGCTGATGTAGATATTTTGTTTTTCACAATCTCATGAGTAGAAGAGGCGATGCTCTGTATAATTTGCCCCCATTCCACCTGGGTTGAGTGGTAAAACATCAAGCAACATGGCTGCATTTTAAAATTATCTGCGTAAATTAAAGTGGTCTTTTCAACTTGGGGTTCCTGTACCTAAAAGCACCAGTTCCTTCCTTTATATTTTCATGGCATTCAAGCTGAACTTTAAACATGGCTGTGCTTCCCGTCTTGTGCCAAAACATTTCCTTGGCCTACTTGTGGGATTTTAAGATTCTGTTTGAAAGGACACTCTCTTTGCATCATGAGCTGAGGGCTTCCTACAATAAGCATAATTAGTTGCTTCCTATGAACCTCGAAAACAAAGGAGAGGCCTCAAATACAAATGATATATGATTCCAAAAAGATGTTATCTTGAAGTAATGTTGATGTATGTGACAGATTAATGATGTAGTGTTAACTGAACAATAGCCAATGTTACATGTGAGAAGAACATCGTTCAGATGGATCAACCAAGTAGGAGGCAACAAAAATGGAGGATAACTTGGGGATGCAGTAAAAACAAGTGGAAGTACTGCAGGTGCAGGCTTCATATGGTGAAGGTAGTAGAGCTGTGTGATGATATGTGCATCAGTAGAAACTTTTAATGTGTGCATGTGTATGTGTGAATGGCTACTGGAGTGAAAGCAGGGTGCAGATGAGAAGAACAGAGGTGCAGTGAATGCAGTGGGAAGGTTTGATTAGATTCTAGGGTCTAGCTTGTGTGGCTAAATTAGTGTGTGTGTGTGTGCGTGCGGGCGAGTGTGTGTGTGTCTGTGTGCGCGTGTGTGTGTTCGATGACATGTGGTGAAGATGGAGTGAGGCTATAAACCAGGTGGCTGTGACTGTTGGAGGGTTTTAATATATGTGGGGGAGCCTGGAAGACAACGGGGAGCTCAGAACGGTGGTATTAAAAGGGTGGGGCTTGGATGGCAGAATGAATTTAGAGATAAAACATGAGTGTCAGGTGTGTCTCAGTGAGGGCTTAGTGTTTCCATGCAATGATACTGATGGTGTTGCTAAAAATGATCACTTTTGAGTGTAATATCGAAATAATTAAAGAAAAATTTCAGCTCGGGCAATTAGAGAGAAAACAAAGTGTGTGCAGCACTCTCAAGTCAAGTCACTCACTCACATTGGGAAATAGTGTTTTCATATACAAGTACATTATAAATATGTATACTTTAGAGATAAAAACAAAATGTAAATAGCAAAAAGAATTAGAATAAGCACGAGCATAGCAGAGCTAATATTTCTGAGTTCTTTGGAGCTCATGTTTTGATACCCTTTAATTTGCTTAATGCATCCAGGTCGCTGCACGAGCTGATGTTTGTTTACATAAACGAAGATGCATCAGTATGGTTTTTATAAAAGACAACAGAACCTCATCAAGGGTTTATTATTTGTGCCATCTGAAATGGCAACTGCATTATTCTTATCGTTCACAGAAAATGGCAATTTTAACAGCTTAACTAAAGCTCACAATCCAGCAGCAGGGTAGTGTGAATGTAAATCATTCATAAAACAAATGAGCCAGGTTCAGTTTTGGGTCACAGTTCGATCTTCCTGCTCTCTGGCTGCTCTGTAAACCCACTGGTGGAAAAAAAAAAAAGACTTTTTACCTCCAGGGATTTATAAGGCATCACAGCCCTATTAATAATAAATAATGAAACAATGATGGTTTGACTCCTTATGGGTGTGAAAGAGCCTGCAGAACGTCCCCAGGACATTTGGTGAGGTTTCGGCACAGGAAGGAAATGCAAATGGAGAAGCACATGAAGGGTACTGTGAGCTTTAGCAGGGGGAGTTAAATAGAAGCTGAAGCAGAGTGTCAGGAAGGGATCAAGAACAAGAGAGATCAGCAGGGTACTGGGAAGTAAGGAGGAAACTGGGGGGGAGAGGGAGAGAGGGAGAGAGAGAGAGAGCAAAATGTAAAGAGAAAGGAGGGAAAGAGAGAGGCAGGGGCAGTGCTGTGCTGGCGTGGTGTTGTGTGTCCTGGCACAGTTATGGGATGGAGCTGTACACCTGCTCTCAGTCCAGTCCCTGTGGATCTACAGGCAGACTGTCACCTCTCTCTTTCACGCACTCACTCGAACACATGTTCGCGAATTTTATACAGTACACTCAGAGATGCTGTCAAGCGTATATTTTGCTTTTGCATCCATGAGGTTGAAGTTGGTGCTTTTCCACCAGAGGCTGAGGCTCCTGTTTTCCACGAGTTTTATTTTGTGTTTGGCGATAAAACATCTAGTGCTGCACCAGCAGATAATAATCCTAATAATAGCACACATGCATTTGCATCCTGTGCATACACAACACAACTATACATTCAGGCAGATCCATCCTTTATTCATATGACTCATCTGTTCCCAGTGCTCTCCGAGTGTGTACACAAATGTGTCTAACAGAGGTACGTTTTAGCCTCATATGACAGCATAAGTGGGTCTGATGAGGACTGTTATGTAATGGAGTGTTTTGGTTTTACGTTGATAAGAGCAGAACAAACAGATTTCAGAGGATTTTAAAGGATTTCACTATAAAAAAAAACAAACAATATAATGGAAGCTCCTTAATATTTGCACCTAATCACAGCTTAATTAACAAATTATTTTTGGATTTATGAACTGAGCCATTTTAAAATATTCAGTCGGTAGTAATGAGGGCTGTTTTCTGATATGGAGTGGGGGGTTTTGTTTAATATTTCCCAGTGTTGCAGATTTAAACGATTAGTAAATTCTTTACTTGAGCCCGCTCTGATCACAGGGGCCAATGTGTTCCCTTTTGTTTCTATTCCTTTTTGTTTCTGTTAATAACTTTGTTCAAAGCATTTCTCTGATTTCCTTACTATACTTCATAAAAAAAACAATGAATGTTTAAAGACAATGAATAGCCAGTTGTGTGATCACATTCCCCTTCAGCTAATGATTTAACACAGCCGAAAGCTGACAAAAAGCTAAAACACTCTCAAATGTCAGCACTCAGTGACTCACCAATTCCCGCACTTCACTTCATCAAACCTCTGATGCCTGTCAACATTGGAGATCTTAAGACAACTCATTAAATATCAAGTAAAACAACTGTTAAAAGTATTTCCATGCCTGGAGATATGGAGCTGCAGTATTGCAAAACATACCATCAATAAAATTAATTATGTTAATGACTATGAATTAAAGTAATTAAATCACTAATTACTATTCATTTATATTGCAACTAAACAACTTGAAATAGCAAGTGGGATTTAGCTATGTGAAATCCATCTTATTAAGGAGTTGTAGAGGTTTTCACATTAACATTTCCTCATTAATATGAAAATGTATGCAGAATGTACCACATCCCTATGGGGAACTTCTGTTTTAATGTACGTTTTCGGTCACATATTGTTCTCCAGGTGCACTTTTCACAAGGAAGATTTCACAAACTGACACACAGACGATGTGATGTGCAGCACGCTGACATGCAATCAGAGAGCAAAACAAAGTTTAACAGAAAGAATCTAACTTTTTGGTTCCCTTGACTCTAATGTCTCACTCCTTTCAATAAGCAGAAAAGGCAACACAGCTCTGTGCCGCTTTGATGTCCCATCCCCCACCCCTCCCCCCCCTCGGGCCAAGCCAGGGAAAATGACCATTGTGGACACAGGTTGTTGACCAAAGGCAATCTCCCCATTGTGGCCAAATAGCCCACAGAGATGTAAACATTACATGGAAGAATGGCCTACTGATCGACCTCAAAGATTGCAAAGTGAAGGTCAATGGTTTGTCCAACAGCCTATCAGAGGAGTGTGTGTGTGACTGTGTGATTGTGAGTGTGTGTCAGAGAGGGGGTGTATGCAATTGGAGTGAGGTGGAAGGTGGGGTTGGGGGGGTTGGTGATGCTGGTAAATTGAACCACCCAGTTTCGAAAAGGACTTAAAAGTGACTGTCACAAAGGATAAGCTTGATCTCTTCACTGCGGCACACGTGTGGGATGAAACACACAGACGTGCATTCACACATACACAGCGGCCACAACGGGCCGCAGGTGCTGCTGGCAACGTCTTCAGTCCTAATCTCACTTCACAGACGAGTATGTGTCTGTAACTGCGATTATGTTCCACAAGGTTCATGTGGTATTAAGTCTTTGAAAGAGCGTGTGTGCCATTTCAAATCTAATCTTTTTATATCTTTTGGAAAAATCAGCAACAACAAACAAGCCGTTCAGAATAAGTTTAGAAATATCCAACAAAGTAGTTCTGAGTGGCTTTTTTTGTTGTTTATTCTCAGTTTACTTTCCCGTCTGCTTTTACCTTCAGGGACATTCATTTCTTCCACCTTAGCACTGGAAACTTTAATCTAACGCAGCAATTACAGCAGCACTACCTTATGTTTAAGTTATTAAGGCATTGTATGAATATTGGTAGAGGCTAAGTCACTTCAAATTTGCGGGGAAATGAGCACCATTTGCATAACTCGCTTGGCCGTGCTTTGCAATTATGCCCCCTGTTCCGACACATGCTGCATCGTTCTGCATGTAAATTCAATTCGGGTGATAAGAGTGCCTTATGAATATACAGTTAATTGGTAGCAAATTCCCCTGTTCACTTTTCAATCGTTCTGTTATTACCGGAGGAATCATAATGGCTTTTTTCTTCTCTTCTCACTTGCTCTTTCTCTTTCCCTGTGACAGAATACGACAAATACCAAACAATTGTTCCTTGGGCAGTATCTCCCAAGTAGAAAAGAGAAGAGGAAGAGGAAGAAAAGATAAAAGGGAGAGGTGATCAAGGAGAAATTTGTGGCTCCTGCCTCACGGTGCTATGTGCACACAACTGAATCTGAGGGAGATTGCAGGCGACACGGCGTCTATGCGAGATCAAAGAGGTTACTTGCTTTGCTTTGCTTTGCATATCTCAAATACTATCAATAATGCATTTCTCACCCTACCTGCCGAGCACAGTGGCCCGAGTGCACGCACACACGCACACATGCAATGGCCTACAGCAGTGCCTGGCATTTAGCTACACCCTCTGCTGAGAAGTTCAGGAGCAAAGATGGGTACAGGTTGACAGCTACCTCGGGGCTAGTGAATGTTGTGGAGGGTAGGTGAGAACTCTGCATTTTAACAAAACATGGTTCACTAAGCAGCAAGTCATTTCACTTGCACAGATGCTTTACTCATCGCTAAGGGAATAAAAATACAGACAATAAAATTCTTCTGGTGACCACAGAGGTTCACAGAGACAGTAGATGAATTTCTGTTCATATTATTCACTAAAATTTTTCAACTAATTCGTTCATTCTCATTCATCCTGTGTGATTATGAATGGTATAGAGAAGGGCATGAGTAAGACCAGAGGTTAGAGGGACAGAGGGGAGTATCTGAGGCTGGAAAGCAAAGGCCTCTTGATGTAGCCTCATTGCTTACTCTAATTGCTGATTCTATGACCTTTCTGGTTTAGAATTATGTGTCTTCCCACTTGGCCACCTCTGGTAGAGATATTTATTACCCAATCACCAACCTTCAGCATGGAGCAGGCTAAACATGATCGGCGAACTATGTACCATGTGTTGCACATGTGGTCACTTCCTAATACAATAATTTATGCTCAGTTTGAAGTAAACTACCTAAAAGATTATATTGTATAATATTTGCATTATTACATTATTGCATTATAAAGCAGGTGAAAGCTGTGGCCTGATAGGGCATGTAATATTCATTTCCTTTTCACAACAGCTAAATAGCAAATATCCATCAGGAAACAAAATAGCATCCATTAAGTGTGATGATGGGTGACTATGATTCATGGCTGTTTGTATCCATTTTTCTTACATAAATATGCCAATACATTTTCCAGAAGAACACTAGCTGCTCAAGCCCCTACTTTTAAGTCCTTCTTTTGTGGCTGCAATAGTAGTGAATAATATTTTCCTCATATACCGAAAAAAACTGATCACTCCCAAGTTATACACAGGTTCAAAAAATACATCAAAATACAATACAATACACATGCACAATACAGTGCAGAAAATGATGCAAACAATATAAGCAAGACAGCTCTGACTGTGGGAAGACCGATACCCTCATGCTAAGCTCCTCCTTCAGACACCACGAAGAGCACGGAAGTGGCATGGAGTCACTCTGTGAGGAACCATGTTGCAGTGCAAGTAGGAAGGTGCATGGGTCGGTGAAGCATAAAAAGTGCCTAAATACGCATATGCTCAAGCACACGAGCTGTGAACACTATGTGCTCAGAACATACATAAACATGCCCACAGTCACACACGTCCTGCTGTGTATGAGCTTCCTGACTGAACAAGATTTTTTCCCTTCCTCACTGACATCAGCATAGATGCATTATATATACAAAGATATCAGGACACCTGACCATTACACCAACACACATTCTAAATGCACGGACAGCTTTGCAGCTATCACAACTTCCACTCCTCTGGTAAGGCTGTGTCTAGTGTCATTTGTGAGGTCATGCACAGATGTTGGACAAAAAAGGCCTGACTTGCAGTCTCCATTCCAGTTCATCCCAAAGGTGTTAAATGGGGTTGAGGTTAGGGCTTTGTAAGGATCACTCAAGTTCTTCCACACCAAACTCATCCAACCATGTCTTTATGAACTTTGCTTTGTGCACTGGGACACAGTCATGCTGCAATAGAAAAAGACCTTTCGTAGTCTGTTGCCACAAAGTTGGAAGCATAGCATTGCCCAAAATGTCTTGGTATGCTGAAGCATTAAGATTTCCCTTCACTGGAAGTAAGGGGTCGAGCCCGACCACTGAAAAACAGCCCCATCCCAATACTTGTCTATTTAATGTAGATTTCTCTTTTCCTCACTGACATCAGCATAAATAGATATGGTCATAGATAACAGTATTCGCAAAAGCAACGCATAATAAGTACTGTGTATTCAAGTACACTTTTGTGTGAGCATGGACTCTTACAGTAAGATTTTGCCTACACTGGAAATTCAGAAGCATTTCCTAGCAGCCATTAAGTGGTATTAGATGGGAAACACCTTGATCCCGCCGCAATTAGAGGCTCTTACAGTATAATGATGAGGTCATAAAAAGTGATGAACCTGATAACGATTAGCCTAATTTGTTTCCCAAATTAATGGAGTGAAGACATGCAGCCTAAGCAACAAAAAGAGGTGGATGTGAAAATCAAAGTGTAATCACAAAAGTCTGAAAGTACTGTGATAAGGCAATATCTTGATGAAGAAAAAGGAGAGGAGTTCCTTTGTGATGCTATTATTGTTTTGGTGCCATAGCTGGAAGGCGCACAATTGAGTTTCCTTTTATTTTATGCTGACCTTCATGTCCGGGAAAGCATATCTATAATGTCAAAGTACAGTATCCCTCATGACATTTTGAATTTTTTTTTTTTTTTTTTTTTAATCCATTTTGTCTCACCATCAAGAACTTGTCACCTCAAAGAAAATGTTTGGAACATGAGAAAGTATAGGCCAGCTGCAGGGGTTTAAAAGTTTAAAACCTACCTGAAAAAACCCATCAGTCAGTACATAAACAGGATTTAATTCACACATTTTTAAAATGAGAGGCAAATGTCTTGTGTGTCATCTTTGATTCACTGACTGTTCTTGTCCATCTTTGTACACCGGCCTTGAGTTGTGACTTTTAAAAGTTCAGCTCAAATGTGCCTCTTAATCCATTTTCAGGATTAAGCTCATAAACAATCATCATGATAGGAGCCCAAGCAGTTAGTCTGATATGTTTCAAATTCCAATGAGGCAGTGAGAGGGTGTCCTTCCTCGAAAAATCACTTCAACGAGAAATGTGATCTGCCAAACTGTAAGGTGGTTTGATGTAACCTGTCAATCACGGACCACCAAATATGAGGATACTACCGTAATTTATTGGAATTGGAGTGGGGGACTAAGCAGATGGATCCGTTTACGTCAGTACATACAAGAATGGGAATGAGGGTTAACAACAGATTACTGAACAAATGTGTTAAGTGTGTATTCAAAATGGCAACCTCATCCCCAAATCCCACTTAAATATTTCATGTGGATTTGTCTCACTGAGCAAAAGACATATTTTCTCTCTCTTATCTCTCTCTTATGGCAGATTTGCTGCTTTTACTGAATTATGAGAATTTTGGGGAAGACAAAAACAAATGATTTAAACTACTTTGAATTTGGTTTAGTAATAAAGAAAGAGCAGACACACTTAAAACATGCAACGTTCCGTTCTTACTTGGACATGGAGACTAAAACTGAATATTAACATGCCCAAGTGTGTAATATGGTCTTTAAGTGAATATTTCCACTTTCAATTTACACACACTTGACTTCACCACTATTTCCAACATGACCTTAGATGTCATCGCCAAGTCAGACACATGTGCTTAAGAACACACAAACCACATACACACCAAGTAATGCATACTTGCACGCACACAAACACACACACACACACACACACACAGCAGGCCATACATATTAATGAAAGATCAACCTAATCTTCTGCCTTACCGCACTAAGCTTTTGCCCTTTTCTCATGTACAGCAAAGGACAGAGACTTGCCATGCATGAGCACACACACACACACACACACACACACACACACACAAAGCACACTAACAGTCACAAAACTGAGGCATTGTTGTTCTCCCTGTGCGCACTTAATTCATACACAAGCTGGCAGCGACAGCAACAAATAGCAGTAAAAGCTGAGGAGTGCCCCCTGCTGTTACAATGAGACCAAGGTCGGTCCACCCGGTCCTGGTCATTCCACCACTCCGTCTCTCTATTAGCAGAGGCTTACTTGGAGGTGGAGGGAGGTCGATATCATAGTGCAGCTGCCAGAGTAATAAAACCACAGGCAACCTCGACAGAGCAAGAGAGGGAGAGGCAGCATGATACAAGGCTGGCAAAGTAGGTACGAGGATTTACGCAATGGCCAGGAGAAGAAGTTAGGGTAGAGAAACTCCAAAAGAGAGGCAAGATAAAGTAAAGAAAGAAGAGGTAATTCCATGAAAGAGGTGAAGTCTCAGAGGAGTTGAGAGAGACGTGTTGAGAAACTTGGCAAGAGAGAAGAGGATCTGAAGGAGAAGATGGAGAGTAGAAGGGTCTGGAAAGAAAACAGAGTTTCTAACACCTAAGAATCTATTGGTTAGATTCTTAAGCTATATTTTATGTTTCTTTAAAATTTATTAGGTCAAATACGTTAAATGTATATGCTATGTGTTTGTAAAGCAACATTGATAGTCTAGTCTTCATTTCCTCCCTTATGCGGACTTGTATATAGTTGCGTAATGTACTGTGTTTACTTGTAAATTGCTAATTTATTATCTCTATATTTTTTGTCAAGTCTTTTTGCACACGTCTTCCTTTTTGCACTCTATTCTGTTCTTTCGAGCTGCCACGACAAGTGAATTTCCCCACTGCGGAATCAATAAAGTTCATCTTATCTTATCTTATTTATACAGGAGGACAGAAGGTCAGTGATTTATACACACTTTGGAATTGTGTGTGTGTTTTTGAAATCCAGCAACCTCCATCCCAGTGCAAAGATTTTATTTATTATATTTTATTTAATATTCTCCCCATGTTCCAAGTAGGAGTCTGATTTAAATGCATTTCATCAGCTCCAGTAACTTCTACTAAGCTCAGACAATAATTTTTAACTCCTAATTAGATAAGAAATAGCTCCACACTCGATTAGTAAAGGGAAGAAAACATTTAATGTGTTACTGTGCAATAGTATTACAAGGGAGGCTTGCACTAAGCAATTCAAAAAATAAAATAACAACATGAAGGACTATTTAAGTCCAACCCATTTCACAATAGATAGTATGACGTGTTATGTGCATGGGGTCAGTGTTAATGGCAAAACTCCAAACTCTGGCAGTGGTGGTTTTCAATAAAAAAGATCTGATAAATGCACTGAAAGCCACAAAGTCAGAAACAAGCTGGTGAATATGGTGGAGCATTTAGCAGCTAAAGACAAAGATGCTGCTCTGTGGAGTAGGTGGAAACTAAAACTGAGCAAAAAGAAGAGTGAATAGGGCAGTTACAATTGCCAGGTAAATAAACAAACATCTCCAAATCAAAGCTTAAGTTGCTCTACGTGTTTTATTTAAATGTCATCTTTTTTTTCCAAAGGTGTGAATAAGTCTATATTGATAATCACCATAGCTTTATTAACATTCATGGCTGATTTCCACTTATGTGTTACATGGCCCTGAAAGGAATCCATGAAAAAATATTATCAGTCACACCTGTTCATTTCTTTCTATGGCAAATCAAAGTGACAGCAGTGAAATGAGTCGCTTCCTTCCTAAATCCCTTCCACATTATCCCATCTTCCATAATCAGTCCTCATTAAACTAATAATAGATAACAGATAAAAATAAAAATAAAAATGAAAATCAAGCAATCAAATCCCAATTAGTTCTGATGGAGATGGGAGCAGAGAGAGGGAGAAGGGAGGGGTACACAAGAGGATAGGAGAAGATGGGAATACAAAACAGAAGGTGTGTGAGGTAGTAGCACCTCAGGACAATATCAGACGATATCTGTGCAATAGAAAGTCACAGAGCTGGAAAGAGACATACATACAGTCGTAAGTATCAAAGATCAATGAGAAGGCTTGAAGGGCAGCCTGAAGCCCTGAGTAATTACAGGGGATCAGGAGGTTATCATCTCTCCCCCCTCTCCAACCCCTTTGCTTTCTGCTGATGGATGAAAGACCTCTCGGATAGCCAACGGACAACAGGGCAATCGGGATGAATCCCGCAATAAAAGGATCATTACTCCTCATTGGCATGACTAGAGGTCCATTCGTTACGGCAAATGGTTTTCTGTATGACTCCATGAGACTGAGCTGCACAATTAGGAGACTTGGATTCATATGTCATCATCAGGCCTACAATGATGGAGAATGAGACTGAGCCATGCCGATGATAGGCAGGGATCACGAAAAAGAGAAGGTAAGAGAGAGAAAGAGAGAAGTGAGTGACAGAGCGAGAGGGTATAAGACCGAAAAGGTAGCAAATCAGCCATGCTGAAAGGGTCTGAAAAAAATGAGGAATACTAGTGAGGAGAGGTTTTAAAGCAAGAGGGACAGGAAGAGATTGTAGGGTAGCCAGCTGACTGCTTGACAGCAGGCCGACAGTGTAGACATCTCAGTAGACTGCTCTTAAATGGCTGTCTGTCAAAACAGCAATGGCTGCCCTCTGTTCCACTTCTTTAAATGAGCTCGTTATGGTTCAGGCCATTACGGTGTGGACTCACTGTTTGGAGGAAGCTGAGATGTCATTAAACATAGTGAGAGTGAGGACGATGGGAGAGCTGGAGAAAAGGAGGAAACAAGGGAAGGAGGGTAAGAATGACAGAGAGCGAAAGGCAGTGGAAGGGGGATTAAACTAACCGAAAATGAGACCGAGAAGAAGAGAGGCTGGGGTTGTAATGAGGGTAATCGTATGGGATGAAAGCAGCAGTAAAGGACTTGAGAGTGCAATTTACATAAAGAGACTACAAACTTTCACAGCTTCAGTATTCTGTGTGAAGTAACTTGGATATTGTGTTACCAAGAAAGGCTTTCTAGACCAAATGAGAAGCGTTCAGCATTCAAGCAGCTTCAGCTGTTATCTCATTGTATACCACCCTGCACTATTAAGCCCACAGCTACACCCAATATGCAAGCTCAAAGCAACTGTACAGCACATACAGTGAAAAAACCCTGCAAGAGTTGCTGTATGCTTTGTTTGTGTGAGTGCACCAGGGCTGCAGCTAGTGATTGTGTTTTTGAATTGAGCGATTGTCTGTTGAATCTGTGCAATTACAACCAATACTGCAAAAAATGCTCATCTCAATTTACCGTAATTCAAGAATTTTGGTTTATGTTCAAAGCTCACTATTGAATGTCATTTTATAGTGTTTTATACATAGTTGTAATGATTGTGGTTTGATTCTTGAGGAAAAGTGTTCGATACTGAGGCTCCATCGTTTTTCTTTTATGTTTAATGCAACATTGCTATGCAAACTGCTTATTATTAATCTTAATTGAAAATTCATGTGCAAACTTTAATGCATTTAAAGAATATGTACAGTATAGTACATGCACAGTGCATATAGTACATCTTGTTTTCTTAAATTATGGTCCTAGGACCTTTACTTTTAACTGGTGCCTCTATATGAGATACATAAGGAAACAAGACCATCAGCAACAGGATTGGCTATTGACATAGTTATTCCCGGGGTCAAATTCTGAAAATGAAAGCAGAGGGCTGAGGATGAACTGAAGGTGAAAGACACTGCAGTGCAGTGACAGAGAAGTCAGTCACCTTAGATAGCCACAAATACACATGTGAACTCATTGCTATGCATCCTGCCAACAGCTAGGTTTAAAAAAAGAAATACCATGTGATGCATCTTTCCTTTACTCATTTTCAGATCGAATGCATGCACTAACCAGATCGAGATCTTAATGATTGGAGATGATGGTGCTTTTTATCAGCAGGGGCTGCCAGAATCAATAAATCAACAAAATAATTAAAAATGCTTTAAACCATCTTTTTTCCCATGGACATCAAACATCTTTGGGACATTGCTGCATTGTAAGTTTTGCTATGGGAGCATCTCTTATTGGCGTAGCCAGCAATGAGCTCTTTTGCATCCTCCAAATTTATGCGAGCTGAAGTGCAGGGAACAACTGCCTATAGTTGTGTCTGCTTCTTCTAAGACTTTGTGGCTGGAGGACCTTTCTCTCACTTCTCTTCCACAGAGCATATATTTGCATTCTAATACATCACTTCATTTGACTAAATTTTCAGAGACCAAGATTTGCGTATGTTAACTCGGGGTTTTTTACCCCTGAGGTCCACACACACACACACAGTTTTGTTCAGACAAATGTGCCAGTGCAGAAAAACAGACATGCAAACAAACAGACCTTTACGGGTGGTTAGACGGTGAGCCAACTAAATGTCAGACTGGCAGATGCTCCATCTCAGCGTCTGGCTCCTTTGATTTTCATCTGTTTACCCTATCTCACAAACACAGAACATGCCCCAATCAGTTATGATTGAGCCAAATGTCACATACAGGTGGGATGCTTAATGGCACTTGGCTTAATGATAGTTTGATTTGTATCAGATAGATTATGAGTCTCTGACTGTTTAACAATCATTCTGTTCATGTTTACCAAAGATTCAAGATCAAGTTTAGAGGAATTTTTTTTTCTGAGTAAATAAATCCCTGTAGATTAAATGCATGATCAAAAAAATTGTTTAGCCTGGGAAAATTTACAAATGAGTTTTTCCACCAGGCAAAGTATTTTAGTATCTGTGTATTGCAATAACAATGAAACCCTGTTTATACTGATGGCATGTCCAAAACAATTCTACATGTCTGGTTTGATCCAGTTAAAACAACCACCTCTCCTGCAGCTGGAAGCTTTGCAAGGGGCCAGTTTTAACTGAGGATGAAACCAAATTCATGAAATCTTGTAACAATTTTTAACCTGTAGAAAATGTGATTAATTTTGCCAGAATCCAAAACCTCCTAACAATTAGTTCTGATGATTATGATACCACTAGCTTATGACTAGTCCCATCTTCCCTCTCTGTTTACTGCTACTTTTAAAGATAACGCTGCTGTCTGTCAACAACTACGTGTGCATGCTGATAATGTTTTGAGCTGCCACTGTCAAATTAGAGTCCCTGAACTGATAAATAAAAAAAAGGTGTATATCTAGTAATAAAATCTCATCTCTGGAGGGACTCATAATTAGAAAATGCGGCAGAGAGGTTCTTTCTCTGGTTCTCTTTCCTCTGTCGCCACAAAGCAGCAGCACAGATGCTCTGCCTCACCCATTTTTTTTTTTTTTTTTTTTGCCTGCACTCTAAACTGTATTTAAAGAAACTGACTCAGTGTGGGAGCCACAGGCAAGACAAAAAGTGGAACATCAAGGACACAATTTTAAGTTTGAATACACACTACTGAGTATTAATTATATTTATATACTTTTCCTATTTTGAGTTAACACTCATACTAAATGTTGAACATCAACAAACAAAAACAGGAACACGGCAAAGACCAACTCATGTCTATAGACAAATGGTGCACTTTAGCAACAATTTTTCCCGGCAGTCCCTCAGGCCATAACTCCAGCCTGTTCCCAAAACATCTGCCGTACACCCACTGCTCAGTAGATCAAGATCTATGGGTTCTCACAAACGGTGCTGCTAGGACGATGTGACTTTATGGGCCACAGGGGTGGTAGAGGCTGTGCTGCATGTGCATACTTAGTCACTCCACCAACAGAGTCTCCCGTAAGAGGTCACATGCATAGGCTGAGGTTCTTCATTTATCTGACAGCCTACAAGTTTAATTCCGTTGACAAAAACTATGCTAATATTCTCATGTTTTGGCTCCACCTCTGCAGGTGGAGATCCTATGATGTATCATGTTCCCCGTATGAGACTTAGTATGTGAGAAATAAAAAATATATATATTTTTTTAATCATTCCTAGATATTTTATAGGTATTTCTTTCTAATCAGACAGCACTGATGGAGTCAAATCCACATTAAAATTATCTCAAAATTATCTAAAATGATTTTTACAAATAAATAAAACAACTTGCTTGTTGTTGTACATTTAAGTGAGTGATACCTTTTTAATGATCAGACATGAGATTTGATTTATTGGAACACTGCTGACTAAATACACATAAGGATTTGAATACACGCAGTATCTATTGCAGGCACTTGGTTTGTCTCCGATGAGACCAACTTCTTAGTAAATACTTGTGGACAGAGTTGTTTCCTGAGCCTGGAGCTGAAAGGGTTATAGATGTACTAGCTCGTTGCTTTTGAGGTTCGCCTCTTTCCGAAGAGCCCCCTCCCCACCAGCACTCCCACCCCCCCACCCCCCCTGAGGGAATGATACTTGGGGACGGTGTTACTTTATAGAATCTGTGATGTATGGGTTCATCGCTGTGTGGGAGCTGGTTTCTCTCCACAGAGCTCCCTGTGTGCCTCGATGTGGTGTGTGGGCTGCCACATGCTGTGACAGGCAATGATCATATTTCATGATGACAAAAAAAAAAATACACAGCAAAGTATCGATCTATTGGCTTATGGCTGTGAAATGGGAAGTCCTACACAATAATATTTTAGTTATAGTTTGGGTTTGGTACCCCTTCTTTTATATCTCTCACAGTGTCTCTCCATCCTCTGATGTTTTTTTTTGTCACTCTCCAACTTTTTCCCGCACTTGCCTCCATTCGTCTTGAAACTCTATATGTATAGATGGCTCTTCTCTTCTGTATAGATCTTCAGAGGATCATGATATCCGTCTTGATCTGTTAAGTAGCAGAATTTAAAATCAAGTCTTTCCTAAAGAAAACAACGTAAAAACAATTACAGACACTGTGCTGCATTTTTATGTTTTGAATGCTTGAAATTAGAATAAATCATGCTTTGAAATTAGAAGCAAAGCCTAACTTGAGAATGAAATATTTGTCTGCTTTAACTTCAAACTTTTGTTAGAGGAATCACCACTATGAAAACTTGCCGGCACAAATCATGTTGGTGATGCCACATGTCTGGCTGTATTGTAATTAACATTGCAAAGTTTGAGGAAATACTCTAGCAAAACTTGTTAAAAAGATGACATGCATAGCTGCTTCCCCCCATTACTCTGTGTTTTGGACACTGGAAGACAGGTGGGAATGAAAGGTCCTGAGGGAGTTACTTGTGGAGATGGAAATTTTAATTGATCTAGGAGTTTTCATGGGGTTGTGGGAACCATTTTCAGTCTGTCACTTTCCAACACGCCTGTTGATTTGCTGGACAAAACTTTGTAGAATAATGAATCTGAATGAAAAGTTTTATGTGCACACAAGCATGAAGGGTTCTGTGGTTATTTTGCAAAAGTCTGGAGCTTGTTGCTGAACATAATTATGGCTTGACAGTGTTCAACATGACTCCAGAGAGAGACTGTAGATACCTGCTGCCTGTGACTGTAAAAGGCTCTGCAAACTAAAGGAACGGCTATCAGTATGGGTTACTAGCTATTGTGGATGACAGCTGGTAAGAATCATTTCTGTGTGAGCACACGTCAGCTGGTTGAAGAACACACAATAAAAGTGAAGAGACAAAGCAAAGTGGTTTGTGAGATTACAGAGAGATTAATATGGATGCATGAGATAGCGAGAAGTGAGCTTAACAGAATTATCTTAGTGCTGTTTCTTCTAGCCTCACGCAAAATCAGCACTCCTAACTCCTAATTTAAGAGCTAGTCATGTCTATGTACGCAGTGGCAGCATTATATAGATTTGCAGGTGCAGTGCAGGTGGTGAAGGTGTGCCAGGTGAGGTGGCTGAAGATGGTCAAGTGCCACCGCCCTGTCTCCAGACAGTGTTTGTTTTTTTGTTTGTTTGTTTGTTTAAGCAGGAGAAGCAAAACACCCATTGTTCTGTGTGTTTAGCAACATTTTATGAAGCTGTTGCCATTCCCTGTTGTTGCTCGGGTACCGGACACTGGTACCGGGCCAATATTTGTGCATTCGGTACCACAGGGAGCGACAGCAGGAGCATTTGTCGATTGAAAAAGTGGCAGGGGAAAGAAAACTTGTGCAATCCCCCTTGAAGCTATTTGTTGATTGTAACTCTTATTTTAATCCTAATGGTCTCTTTCATCTGTTACCACTGAAAATACACAAGAAGAAAATATCTATATCACTTCAAAATGCCTCACACACAATCCCAAACCACATTCTGGGTCCAAAAGTGTCACAATGTGCAGTATGATTCATAAGTATTGATCCTGACTGTGTGAAACTAGCGGCACACAGGAGAAAGGTTTGCTCATCGTTTGATGGGGCTGTGTGAACCAGGCCATAGCAGCAGGGAGCTTCCTTTCATCTACACCTCATCTCTCTTTCTCCCTCGATCCCTCTTGTCACTCCCTGTTTTTCACACAGTCACACAAACAAGGTCTTTGTCACCCTTCAGTCTGCTTCCTTACCCTCATCCCTGTCTTTTAGTTTTTCTCAGTTCCCTCTCTGTTTCTCCATGGCGCCTTTCACTCCGTCTCTTTTACGTCTCTCTCTCTCTCTCATTCTTATCCAGTTGCTTTCTTTCTCCGCAGCCTTCATCTCCGCACTCCGCCACTATGTTCTTTAATTTCCTGTGCATGAAAGATTCATCTGCCTTCTTTAATAATAAATAAGGAGGCACAGTTGAAAAGTGCAGAAGGCACCCTCGACTATCGAGGCAGGGATCCTGCTCTTTCTGTCCCCTCTTTCCTCCATCCTTTGTCACTTTCCTCTCTGCTGTCCCAAAGCATCCTGAATGAGATGCTCTGGATAAAGACACGGCACACGATCACAGTAGGTGGCATGAGATCTTACTTATCCATAGAATTCTGATTCAGTCAATGCCTTGGTCAAACACTCATGATACAGTTTGCCTTCAGTTTGAAACCAAATACAAGCAAAAATCCAAATCAAATTCATGTAATTACTGTATGCAGATAGTACACTACACAGATAGGAAAGACTGGATACGAAGATCAGACTGTGGCTTGCAGGTGCTGACCTTGCAGCCACTGTGCGGCCTCTGATTAAAAGGAAACGGCAACCCACATGTTGCACACAGGGTACATCTTTAGTTTGTGACGGTACAAACTAGGGTAATTTGAACGACTGCTGAAAGTGTTGAATACGATGAACGTGTTGGGTTTGCACTGAAAATGCTTTGAAATGTTTAAAGAGAAAAAAAAAATAACTGTGAAACTTAAAGGTTAGGGGGAGTTTTTTTGTTTGTTTTTAGTACAAGCTGTAATATTTTCAATGTTTGCTTTTCAAATAAACCAGAAGTATTCAGGCTAGATTACATTTTTGGTAATTCAGTGGATGATGTTACAAATTGCAAAATAATCCATGTAATCTGTGTTAATTAATTGACTTTAACATTTTAAAGTAATACAATTCAACCAATTCAACTCCAACGTTGCTCTCGATGGGCTTCCACAACATTTCGAATTTCCAGATTTTGTTCTAAACTTTTATCAGCATAAAATCATTCAAATACACTGTCCATATATCACTGACATAAACACCGTCTCAATCAGTAAGTGATTCAGAAACATTCCCTCCATCCATGGTCATAACCATGTCTTACCTACTGCCTTCCTAATCCTCCTTTGACAGCCTGGAGAACATCTGGTAGCAGAAACAAGTCTCACAACAGCTTCTAGCAATCCTTGACCCTAACACACTTCTTCTAACTGTGTTGTGTTGCAACAACCCAGGAGCCTGACAACATGTCTTCATCACCAAGAACATCCATATCCCCCTTGGTGTCCCCCTGTTTCTACATCCCACTACTATTGCCTGCCTGGAGATATGGAAGAAAACAAAATCGGAAGAAAAAAAGAAACTTCTTTTGCCTACCGCTCACTCAGAGGACAAGTAGCTCAACATCTACCTCCATGTTCATATTCCCTCCTCTCTCTTTCCTGAGGTTCGTGCTGAAGTTGGGTCAATCATTAAAAAAAACAACCTGCATTGTTTATGTAACAATCTTTGTTTACATCAAGTAATTTAGTCTACTCTATAAAGGTTCCTTGTTGAAGAATTCACTGATCTCATACTACCTGTTTGGAATGTTGAAATCATGTACATGATGTTAAAACAATAAGCAAAGGCAGCTCAAGTAGCCACATTGAAACTATTTTCTAATTTCAGTAGACACATTCTGATTTCTTTTGTCATTAGTGTATTATTACCTGCTTTACTTTGTTACTTGTACTTTGCTTTTACTTTGAAACAAAAATAATAACCTCAATCCCAAAACATTTAAATGTAACTTCTGCACTGTTTTTGTAATATTTTTGTTGGGTTAATGAGTGAGACAAGTAAATAAGAATCAAAATGTATTACCATTAAATACTGACTGTGATCAGTTTCCTGTATAGCTTGCTTTCCAGCCTTTCCTCCCACCTCACTGCACAGTTTATCATCATCAAAATAAAATGCTTGAAGAGACTATGATGTCTGTCCGTATGTACGTTTCATATAAGCACTGCATATTATACAATAACCCTACGTCAGGAGGACTGACAGTGAGAATGTGCCCTAGAAATGCAAAGAGTAAAGCAGCTCAGAAATGCATTTGATGCGCTACATGCCCCATGATCATCCCATCAACTTTGCTCGATGTTGCAAGAGAGGGAGAGAAATATCATAAATGGATTTCATTGACATGCAATATGGGATTTATGAAAAAAAAAAAAAAAAAGAGACCGTTCACTCATCTTCATTAGATCTGGGGGGAGATGAAGTAACACAGATCTTTATTTATAGCTATCACAAAGAGGGGACAGGAACAAAATCCTTCTGTGACATTCAGCCCTTATTTTTTAAGCATCTTAACCGTTTGTTGCCCGCAAAAAAAAAACAAAAAAAAACATATTTTCAAGGTTTTGCAGCAACCTATAGAAGTGAGAAAGGAAAATCACACACCATCCGAGTCACTGCCAGCCATTTTCTGTTGATGAGATGTTTCATGCTTCTTTAAGCGCAGATTGCAAAATAAGAGTCACGTCGTGTCCTCCAGTACTGAGGGAAATGATTGTGGCCTTGCAGGCAAAGCTGCCTCAGAGTATGGAATGAATGTGCTAGTGAAGCATACCACATTAAGATGCTATGGACCAGGGCGTGCAGTTATTCTGCTGCTGATAATGTCCTTTGGTGAGGCAGACTCACAAAGAACTTACCACAGTGACAGTACAACATGACAGTTAAAATGCTGAGGATATGATAAATTTGCCCAAACAGAAAATGAGTGACCTTTTTGCACTCTTTTCTCTGTTAGAAACCTTTGCCGTATCAAACCTGTCAAGAAAATGGCTGTTTAGTTCCTTTAAGTACCATAGCAGTGAACTTACATAACCTATTTAAACTTGTGTCACATATGGAGCGTAAGTAACCATTACATTTTCCTGAACTTAACCAAGCCCATCTGACCTAACTCCAGGGGCTCAAATGAGACCTTTTCCAGAGCCCTCACAAAAAGCTCAAAATCCCAGCAGCAGGTGACTTGCTCATTTATAATTTAACACTTTATCAAGCACCTTAAATCTGGTACATTTGTGTAAAGAAAACACAATTCAATACAGGCAAAAAGCCATTTGCAGCCCCTTTAAACAGCAGACAACAATCAACTACTGACAAAGAGAGAAAGGAAAAGGTCCAAACATGGCACAATAACATCATAATGAATATAAGGGAAAACCACAACTTCGCTTAACTTAAAAAAGAGGATTGATGGATTGAGGAGAAAAATGGAACATAAAAACTTACCTGCATAATGTCAGATTTAAGGAGACAGACTTTAGACCCTTTAGTTCCTGATCTTAGTGCTCTCTGTAGTTTTGGTGATCAAACTCAAAGCAACAGAGCACTGAAATGCTGTCAGCTAATGGGTTCTAATGGTGCTCGCAACAAAATTTTCTTCTTTAATCATCTAGCTGAAACAGAACAACATGTGCATCCCTTTTGAGTAGTGTATCTTTTCACTTGATAAATGTAACTTCACTTGCTTTATTTTCTTACTACTCAGAAAAGTATCCAGGTCTCTTTTTCTTACAAGATCTTTTTCCAAACAAGTCACTCATAGTGTTCAGACTCAGTTTAATGAAGAAAACTGTGTTACATCAAGGAACAGCTGATTGATACCCCTTTCATCTCAGTATGTTTGCTGTAAAACTTGACTATTTTGGTAAAATGTTCCTTATACACCAGAGAGAGAAAGAGGCCTTGGCCCTGGGGAGAAATAGTGGCTTGGTGTTCCTTTCAAGATTCATTTGGCAGAGGTTCAAAAATCAAGAAAAACGACTGAAGAATGAGTTTGACATTGGACCAAAAATTATTTTTGATTACTGCAATTATTATTTAAGAAGCACTTTGGATTATGTTAATGGTCCACCTGCACTGTTTGTTTGTTGACCTCTACGTGCTGCAGTATGTGGGACACGGAGGAGAATGCGGTTGTGTCAACAGTAGGATAAAGTCGAAACACTATTGTTCATGTTGATACCTTCCCCCGGGTACTGGCCACAGGAGTCAGACAATGAGAGTGTGGGATGAAGGAGTGGGAGAAGGCTGGAATGGAGGGAGCAGAGGGAGGTCAGGAAGGAATAAACAGAAGGAGAGAGAGAGAGAGAGAGAGAGAAAATAGGGGATGGGTAAAGCTGTCTGTTTTGGAGCATCCAGGTCTCAGTGCTATTTGATGAAGATGAAGTGAAGTGTTAAAAATCAATAATCTGTTCAATATGTTCTCAGCAAGGTTTGACCACTGGGTCCCCAACCGAGGGGTTCATATCAGATGCAGGCTGAATATATTGTGAGACTTTCCAAAGCTTCGGTCAATGTCAATGCTGCTCTGGAAGCAACCAAGTGGAATGACTGATAAACCTGACCGAGATGCAATCAGATATGATCTAAAAGGCTAGTAGGGAAAAATAAAGTGAAATTTTGATGGTTTGAATGAAAAGAGAAACTGCAGCACATCAAAAAACCGCAGCAATATGCCAGAAAATTACCTTGGTAACTTGATTAACAAGAAGTTACATTTTAACTTCAACACAGAAATGCTTTGCACAAAAAAGGCCAGTAAGGATGTTTTTTTGTTTGTTTGTTTTTTAAATAAATCTTACATTGAGTCTGTATTGACGTTGTTTCTTACCAAAACAGTGAAGGTCAGCAGGAAAAATCCAGGGCTTTCAGCAAAGTATCATCACTGACCTGATGATACAGACAAGCTAAGCTAAGTTCAACCATCAGCCAGATCCCACCCCGTTCACTCTGAATTTAAGATGACGTAATGATGGTTGTGATAGTGTTTTAGAATATTCTCACACGTTGTGCGTCTTGCTGCAAAATCAGCTGCCGTTCAGGGGGGGGAAAAAAAAAAAAATCTGAAAGAGAAGTAATTTCACAAAATGGAAATGAGGTTCAAACTTAAAATGACCAGATCCAATTCAGATCAAACTGCATTGTCAGGCGCACAGTGCCCCACCCCCAGCTCCCCATTAAATGATAATTTAGTGGATCAAATGTTAAACTTAATCTCTTAGGCATGGTGGCTTTGGTCAGTGCTGTGTAACAGTGAAAAAATAGAGGCAAGACTATGAAAACGGATGCAGTTTATTATACTCTGAATCCTGAATCCTCAATATTGTGTTGGCATTGTGGTTGTCCACCTGACAAGAAGAATATATCACAGACACATGTATCATATACAAAGGGTTTAGATTGGAGGTATATCCCCATAAACAGAACTATTGGGCCATGGCCACGCAAAAGAGTGTTGATATGAGTAGAGGAAACTAAATATGCTGTAAGACTGAAATGGTTTTGCTTAGTCTAGAGGCTGTAAAACATGGAATTCTCATACTGGGAGAGTGAAATAAAACATTAAATACGTTTCAGGGAATGGAGAGAGAAAATGCATCAGAAGAATATACAAGCCCCAGGACACTTTAAGAGGTCTCCTGAGAATCAATCACATGGAAAATTAGACCGTATCTATATATGCCAGTATGTGATCATTTTAATTGGTTACAGTTGGCTTTCATCATTTTTCACTTCACTGAATGAATTCCACCTAATTAACACAGTTAAGCACTGATTTCAAAAAGCTGGTTCACTCTGTCATACTTTATGTCCATCAGTTTGTATAACTTAGCTCATAAATCTGACTGTAACACAAACCATGTATGCACTATGCAGTTACAGAGGATAATCCTTCACTGGGATCAGATTTTCAGAGTTTTTCATTTGAGGTGATCATAGTCATAAATTCCTGCCTTGACTTGGCTGAGACCCATAGCTTGCAGTATTTGGGTCTGACTTCATTGTTCCCACTGACAGCACGGATACCAAGTGTTTGCATACATAATCACAGTATCATGAATGAAAGTGAACTCGACAGATTCATCATCACACAGCAGTGAAGCTGAGCTCTGTCATTTTTCTTCCCAGCTGGTAGAAAAAAAGCTAAGTATGTGGGTGTACCACATAAGTGCACAGAGCAAAGCTGCACCCACAGGTATCTTCGATGTTCATCTGACCTGAGGGTGATAGTTAAATGATTACAGGTTCACTAACAGGAAATAAAACTTCATTCCTTGTTCGCTTCAGTCATGCACAGATGAGCGCACTGATCTAGTCATCATGAAATGCTGTGATTTTGGCAAACGTTTAAGGTGAGAAGAGAAGGCAAAAGAAACTCTGACATGCTAATATTTTTGTCAGGACGCAGTGAGGCATTCCACATGCTTCAGCGGAGTTGTTTCACCGTGACACTCTGCAGAGGATAAAAAGGAGCAATTGTCACAGCCAATGACCAATTCCATTCCTGACATCCCATGTAAGTCGGATTGGGCCAATTTTCAGGCCATCTTCAGGCTGATCTTGTGAACTTCATTGATTTGAAAAGATCTTTTTGCATGTTTTAATAATCCAGTAGTTTCCATTTATTTCTGTATAATCAATTTGTAACATATATTATGTATCTTATTAATGTATCATGGTAAAAAATTAATCTTTGTTGCATTACAAGCTACAATATGAGATCAGGCTCTGCATGCTATTCAAATCAATCTGTGCTTAAACTGCAGTATCCTGGTGTAATAATACAATAATAAGACTTACACTGACTTGATTTTTACTGTAACTGATCGCACGGAGCCAGCCTCCCAATTTTCTGATTGATTCATGAAAATGAATGAAAATCAGCCTGGAGTTATTAGGTAAAAGAAAAACATAAATGTAGAACATATAAAATTGTGAATGCATTCTTAAGCTGCAAAGACACTCAGATGACCCTTTAAAAATGTCACTGAAAGAAAATAATATTAATTAGATTAAATAATTGAGCATGCATGCACAAAGGTGAAGCTTAACTATCTGAAAATGAGGAGTAATTCTTTACCATAAAGGTGTGGGTCAAGCTGGGACCTCTAAAGTGCTCCCATCTGCCTGCGAAGTTAAAGAATGTGACTTTCACCCCAGAATAACATATTCAAATCATGATATATGAGTCCAGGAGAGCCTTCAATTAATTTTTCATGCCAGGTAACGTGAAGGTGCCGTAGCCCTAGTACATTAAGCGGAACTAAATGAAATAATGCAGACATTATGGTTCATTGCAACAACTAGGTTCTGTATCACCTGCAATCTATTTTGGCTAATCAATCTGCCAGTGCTTCCAAAAGATTAATTATCCTTGCCTGGACCTCTCACTATGAAGCTCCAACACTTTTCCTTCTCTATTCCCCCTCACAACACTCCCTACCTGCTAATACTTCAATAATTGGTATGGACAAAAAAATATCATGGAATCATAGCACATTTTTTAGTGGACTCTATTGAACCACATGCTGTAGTGACCTAAGACAGACTGAATAATCTACATCTCCCTGGTCACCCAGGGCCTTTAACTGATCACATGACACTCTTTCAGTCTGGATTTTTCTTTTTCCCTTTTACTGATAAGAGGGCTTGAAAGTAAAGGAATTCAGCAACTGTCAGGTTTTATCATCTGGACAGAATAGCTACTTGTTGCTCTACTCTCTTATGACTTAATCCCTCGCTTGCAGCCTTCATTCTCATTTGTAAGTGTTTTTCTGGGTGATCACATTAGAATAATTGAAATCAATCATAAAGATTCAGTTATCTGGCAGACTACATGATTTACAGAAACTGAAAATCTTGCAGGTGAAGCTGTAAACCTCTGAAGTTGTAACATGAACACATTTCCATTCAAATTTAGCACAACTTAAAACTTCCAAAATAACTTCACAAAACAAATTGAATCAGTGTACATTTCTGTCAGGTAATGTCAACATCAAGAAAATTGTACAGCCAAAAGATGTGCTAGTAACTCCCCTGTAACTCTACGTGGAGCATCGCATTTCTTTGCTTCTTTGCTTTTTATTTGCTTTATTTTCACTCAAGTTTCCATCCAAATGAAAGAGAAATGGCCTAAAAATTAATACAGTTTCTTCACATAACTCCTACTAGAATTAAGTGATTATTAAAAGGGTTTCAATTTGTCTTCCAAATTTTTGAAGCCACCACGCAAATGGAGAAGTAGGCACTTATATAATGATATAACCTACAGCAGGACAGAGCAGATTGTACTGAGAAAAATGAATGGCTTCACTGCAGCTCGCTGGTGACATTGTTGACTAGCATGAATGAGGTGAAGATGCTGCTCTTTCTGCTCCGCCTTCATGATATACATACAACCCTTGCAGGCATTGACAGACTTTGTTTGGGGGTCATTGAGGGAACAAGTATGTTGCACGTACCACCCACAAATACTCCTCTTCAACCACAGAGTCAACACTGATGGAAGTCATAATGAGAAGGTGTCACAGTTTAGAACACGGCTCGCTTTATTTACGTCCAATAAAGTCTGGATGAATCTCTCTCATTCCTTTAATCCATGTCAGCAGTAAATCACCCCAGCGGGGTTTGAGAGTCACAGTTATGACCCATTATGTTTGATTGAAAGTAGGCAGTATTTCATCTTCCCCTAAGCCTTATGCTGTCACTGACGTAAACAATCACATTATTTGACTGTGCAGAGGCCTCTGTAATTAAATTAATGAGGCTGTGGATTTGGAAAAAGGGGTCTCAAGTAATGATTATCCTCTAAACTCACTTCGCACCTTCAATTGTATTTTTTAAAATAGCAATCATATTGCCTAACGGGCGAATTGCTGAGTGCATTTAACTCTAGTAAGCAAGTGTCATAGTGTTGCAGTCTGTGTGCAACAAGGTTCAATTCTAGTGAAGACATGCTTGACTTTTTTTTTTTTAACAATTACACATATTCAAAGACATGCTATGCTAAAGCTTTCAGCAGGTATTGTTACGTCAAATGAAAATGCCTATTAAATGTGTATCCCAAATTGTTTATCCTCCTCATTTTATCAAAACCTTTGACTAAAGCACAAAATCCACTCTCCAATCAGGAAGCCACAAAACTAACAGGGTGGAGAATCTCTATAAGATCAAGGGTACAAGATTAAGTTTTTTGGCTGATTTTGTTGTAGTACCAAACAGTTTTTCTATAGCAGTGCTGTGGTGTCAGTTTTCAACAATGTGACACATACATGTGGTCTATAGTAGCAAATTTCACTCTCAATCCTATTTTACAGGATCTATTTTTAACTTTGTTCACATCTGTCATATTTATTAGCTCTGACTTTCCTCGTGCACCAAGGCCAGAACACAGCTACTAGAAGAGTGATTTGATTATAGAGAAGGATGCAGCACAAGTAATTATTAATAGCTTGCTCAACTGAAACACCATGTTTTGCCTACTTTCTCTCCTTTATGTTTTTTTTGTTTCTTTTTGTTATTTTGTTGGGGAAACAGGAAGTGGATCAGGCTATAGTTCACATTTGTAAGACAAATGTGCAAGAAAGGAAGAAAGGAATGTTTGAAAAGTGTATTGAACACTGAAGAAAATGCGTTAAGAGGCTCACTTCACATAAAACCTGTGTCAAAGATTTGTTTTATCAAGCTCTGCTGGATCGACATTTTACAATCCACTGACTCCCTTCCTCATCTTGCTTCTCATCGGTTTTTGCAAGGAGGAGAGCACTTAGGCAAATGTTCCCCGACTCCTGCTTTGCTTTCCCTGTCACACCTGTCCTGATGCTTCTGCAGCTAGTTCTCTGACCTTTCATACTGCACACATACAGTAACAGTCCATCTCGGTTGTGATTTTACTTTTGAGTAAGACAAAACTCATTGATAATTCCTTTGTGCTCGCCCAGTTGATAAGGAGAAAAATATCAGACTAAACAGATATATGTTGGTGGGCCAGTGAAGTTGATGTTTTGGAAAAAGATTTATGTTATTTTGCGGTGTGATCGGAGGGTTTCAGAAGAGTGAAAAAGAGCTTTTGCCCTATCAAGATATCAAGAAAATGATCCTACTCTGCTGATCAAGATTCACTGCACCCTTTGAAATGGTGTTGAATGGAACTATTTACCCCTCTGAACACATCTGCTGTGCCAATCCAAGCACAACATCTAACCGAGGCCGTTTGTCAAGTCAATATTATTGGGGAAAATCTCCAGGGAAGATGTGCATTTCTTTGTTTTCTTTTGGACCAATTACAATGACTGATGACTATCGAACGTGGGGCAAAGATTTCGACAGAGCTTAAGAAGCAATTAAGGGTGCGCTATAGTAAGTAAGAAACATACCGACTTCCACCCTTACAGACAACATCAGGATTCAGAAGAGCTTCCTGTTCAGTTCAACATGGAATAGATTTTCAAGGAGTCGCTGGGTTGAGTTGTGTGTGATGAGCTCCATATACATTTCAAAGACCTAAACCTTTACTCTGATTTTTCAACAACTATTGGAGGAGATGATCTCTGTTTAAAAATGTAATTGCTCAGACATTCAAGCAAGCAAGTGCACCTGTCATGTATCATGTGCTTGAAAAGCTCTTTCTCACTGCCTTCTCAGAGTTGCTATGAAGCTCTGAATGGATATATTCTTCCACCGTCAATATTCAGCACCATTTAATGTAATGTCAGCCAGATGAAAAGCTGAGTTAAGAGTGAGCTGACAGGTCAATCTGCCCTGATCCTCATACTGTATGAAAGCCTTCAGCGTTGAAGTGGGTGAAGCCATTTCATCCTGTACAGACATTTGACATGTGCACTTGGAGTACAGGTAAAATGTGACTTGTCCAATACCTGGCAACTGGACATTATAAAAGTCATAAAGGCAGTCATTATGTGTGAATTCTTGTATTGAATGGAATGCCTGCACAGGTGTACCAAAGGAAGTTCCTACTGTGCATGTATATACTTATGCATCTACAGAAATATACTTTATATGCACCATACATAGTTTTCTTTGATCAAATGCCTCACTTCACCTGTGAGACATTTACATTACATTTACATTACGTTACTGCATAATGTGCATGTTGACGCATATTCGGATAACGCATATTCAGGAAAACTAACACATATTACGCAACAGCAGAATCACGTTTCTGGATTCAAACTTGAAACTTTATTGTCAGAATATTTTTACATCCACCGCAATTCTTCTCTGCATTTAACCCATCACTGATTGAAAACACACATGCAACATGCTGTGAAACACACAGGAGCAGTGGACTGCTGTGTCATGTGCCCAGGGAGCATTTGCAGGGTTAGGTGCCTTGCTCAAGGGCACCTAAGCCATTCAGACCCAGTCCAGGATGAATCAAACCTCTAGTTACAAGCCGCTTCTCCAACCTCTAGGCCATGGCTGCCCTGAAAAACTCCCAGCTTTTGGCAGGAGTTTTTTGGGTGGTATATACTGTTTAAGTCCATGTATTAGTCAGTGGGACTGTTCCTAAAATATCACTTTTCAGTGCAAATGAAGATGATAAAAATGTTACATTTTTAAAATTTGGTACTTGTCTGTAGTTCATTTTTTTGGTATGATAAGCCTTGTTGAGTAGCAACTTAAGTACAAATCAAATCCATATCCTCATTTAGGCTCATTTAAGAACATTTATTAATTGTACATTAAAATATAACTAATCATTTAAAGTATCAATGAAAAACACTTTATTCCACTATTTTCATCTAATTTATGGTAGTTGTTCTAGCATGACAACTAGGAAGTAGTCTAGACCAGAATCATCAAGGTTGATCTCATTTCTAGGGCGTCAAAGTAAAATACTGGTCTGTTAGATGCACCTGGCTTCAAACAAGCTCCAATTTAAACGCATCCAAGCCTGTAAGAGAAGATCAGAGCAGCTGCTCAACCCAATGTAGCATACAGAGCATATACAATCCCATAAGGGTCAAGGATGGGGTTGAGTGGTCACACACACCCACACAACCTTCATCCCAGAAAGGCCTTGTGTTCCATGTCAAAACAAACCAAATCATTGATCGTTGACCTACCAAACCTAACCATCTACATAGTTTTGCGTTAACCATGTCTTTTTGTCAGGAAAAAGTCACAGACAGATGCTGAGAAGGCGAGGGGTGTGACAAAGCAATGTCAGCATTTTACAACCTGGTACGAGAACGTGTTGTAACATCGCAGACGCTCACTGAGTAGCAGCAAAAATCTTGTCCAACCTCTTGACTGCTCATTGGAACAGCATGACGTAAGGGACGATGTTTTATTTGAAGATGTGGCACTGATGTGGCTGAAGTCCCACAACTTGTTACTTCTTTCACTACACCAGATCTTCACATGCGCCGTCACCTCCCTCCCATGTAAATGTCACTGGCCATTGCCAGACCTGTGCCCTTTCCTCTCCCCCGAAATCGAAGACAGCAAGAGCTGATATGCATTGCCCTGGTGTCCTGAACAGAGAGACACAGCATGTGTAACAGACCAACAGTGTGATATTATAACCCAACAAGGGGTGAAAAAAAAAGTGTCAAGCCCTGTGGGCCTCTGTGGCATTCTCTGTCTCATGAATGGATCCAGACACTTTGTTCTGTCTATTTTAACTCCAAAGTGAGCCTAACTGTTCATATTCTAGGCATTTGATGCCTTAGCAGTTGCTCTTCTTGTTCCTCTTTAAATAATTCTTACCCTCTTATCCCCACCCCCCCAAACATCACATCCTTTACTTTACGGGCCTCTGGTTCTTACAGTGGCTTGTTACTTTGTTTGCTGGTTCAAAGCCTTGGCTATTGATGTCAGCAGGATTATATGACATGTCCATGCATTGTGTTGTCCCAAAGGGGGTTCCCTTGCCAGCCATTGAATTAACGAGTCCCCTGTGTGCGAGCAATGTGCCTGTATACCGGTAAGGCGGACGGAGTGGTGTGTGTGTGTGTGTGTGTGTGTGTTTTGCATGCATAAGGAAGTGCTAATGTAAATGTGTCTGAGTGGAAAGGGACTAGGTGTCTGCATGTAAAGAAAAATGTACAGTGGCTGAGCTTGTGTTATTCTGTATGTTAGAAGTGAGTGAACAAAACCGCAATAAGGGTGCCATCTATGATTCATGCTCAAGTTGAAGCAAAGGCATAATTACGGAGGCTCTGATTAACAGGTGCACTGACATGAGTTCTCAGTGTATAATGACCTACTTGCTGTAGTATACAGTACATAATATATGTGAGATGTATTTTAGCTGTAAACAGGAGGGACTTGGAGATCAACGCCCACACAATTAACCTTCTCATAAATTATTTCAACAACTGTCAGAATTTACCAAGGAAAAATGCCTAGTATACTAGTTGTAGTTTTGTGTGTGTGTGTGTGTGTGTGTGTGTGTGTGTGAGATCAACAGACCCGAAAAAAAAAAGCTATTAAAAAATGTCACATTAGGGTGTGGGGAAATGTTCTGGATGATGATCGACAGATTAAGCAATCATGAAAATTGTTCTGATTTTGACTAAGATATTTTCAATTTCCAGTGCAGCATTTCTAACAGTAGAAGTGCTCCTCAACAAAGCACTGAAGCCCCATTTGCAGCTGTTTGCAAGTAATTCTACATTTCATAGACTTGCCATTAGTGTCTTTGTCCATCCATGTTTCAATCATGTTAAAGTGCTACACATGTATTAGTTAATTTTATTAGTTTGAATGTAGAACACTAGAGGACAAGAAGTGCAAGTAGAAAATCAAAATTGCCTCAACCATCCAGAAAACAATTGAGAAAATCATTCAGAATAAGCAAGTGAGAGTTCAAAGACAATGAGTTTTAATCATTCTTCAGCAGAGTGAAAAATGCTACAGTTTAAACAGTCCTGATGTGATAACATTTCCTGGCAACAATTCATCCTCATTGGCATTTGTCCATTTTCCACTCAAACATGATTGAAGAGCACAGTGTGTCAGAGAGTCTAATGAAATGGAGCACCAAGCAACAAAGAAAATCTCTAGTGATGTAGATGAGCTGTAATTTCATCACTCATATATATATATATATATATATAAAAAGATTCCCTCTTTGTCTCTAAAATTGAGAGATGCAAATTTTAGATAACATGAACTCTAATAATTGAAGTGTGATTCATCTGATTATTTCATGGCCTTATTTTCCCCAATGTGTTCATGAGGTTATGTAATTACTTTGCAGTATCGCCTTGGCCTAGAAATTTGTACAGACAAGCATAATATTCTGACTTCACAACTGGTGCAAAAATTAGGATATTGAGGATTGCAGTAATTCAACTCAATTCACTTCAGAGAAATTCTGTTACTGAATTAGAATATTGATAAAGTTAAGACCTTTAATGGCCCCCTGATGAATTAAATTAATTTTACCATATTATGCTTATTAACTGTGGTAACATCACTGTCAGTCTAGTTCTCACTCGTTTGCCACCCCCCCTACCCCCACCCCACCCATTGTGTGTCACCGGTCTCGAACCAAGCATCCCTGCTAAAAAGAGTGACTCTGAAGCTAATTAGGGCTCCATTACTTATTTAAAGGTAACTTGTTTATGTGAGAGCAGGGATATAAATTATCCAATAGACGATGTCTTTGGGGTATTTTGTTGAACAGAGCTTTATTAACAGCAACTGGTGAGGGCAATTTAATGGCATCCCAATTATTTCTAGAGTCCCTGCCGTTGCCAGTGCCAGCCTGAAGCAGCCAGGCTAGCACCCATTTAGAGAAGCGAGCGGAACTGTAGGACTTAATGACACTGTTAAAAAGATTCTCTGTGGACAGATGAGCCTTTTATTTGGACCAGGGGACAGTTTTGCAATAAAATGGAAGAACTGAGCAAATGGGGGGAAAAAAGAAACTGTTCTTTTTTTGTTTCTTGTGCAACTGAAGAAATCACACTGTCGAGATGGACCCTTTATTGTGAAAATGATGACCCAAAGCAATGTGGTTCTCAAAGCAGTGTCATAGCTTTTAACTCAGCGAAAGGCTAACATTAAGTGGGTATTTAACTGAATGTCCATTATGACTGAAGACAGCTGTGAGAGTGAAATTCTGAGGACTACATGTTTTCATGTATCTTAGCAACTACAAAGCATTATCTCAAGTATTTGTTTGTGAAAAATATTCCCAGTTCCTCCAAATCAGGAACACATATTTTTCCTCTTACCTGTAGATTGTTTTGGCATGAGCTGCCAAGTTTCTGAGATATCAGCTGTCAAGATGTTTGCCTTCACTTGTGGTGTTCAGAAGCCCAAATAAATAAATACATTTGAAAAAACTCGACAGCAGTGTCTCTTTCAAAAATCATGTTCCAGTTACTCAAGATAATCTACAGACTTTGTTGAGATCACTATCAGGTACTGTCCCTTATAGTGAGAACTGCGCTCAAAAGCACCCCATGTCTGCTTCAGAAAAACGCTTTACAAGCATGGTGCAGTGACATGACTATGACTGAATGAGCACACCCACATTTTGGCGGGTACAACATGAATAACTATCCTTTTTTTTAAAAAAAAAAAAACAACTTTATTTTGGTTACTCTCTTCTTTGTGCAACTATATGTGTACTTGTCTAACATAACTGACTCTTGAAATAACGCTGCATCGAATGTTCCAGTGACAGCTACACTAAAACAAACCCCCGACGTTGGTTTGCTGTGTGTTGTGATTAATTGAAGATGGTTTGGTGCAAACGTCTTTGCATCTTCTCTTGGATCTGAAACATTTCTGTGTTTGTTACGTAGCTGAGAAGGTCTCGCATCTTTTCATCTCGATCTCCCTTCCTCTGGAGTCACTACTCTCTTACTGCCACCTGTTCTGTCAAATCTCCTTCCGACTCTCCAATGTTTTCCACTTAATCTGAAGACTTCAGGAGGTCCTCCAAACAGCTGGTGGTGCATCTGCCTTGGAGCAGAATGAATTCCACACATGCACATTAATTGATGTTTTGCTAGAGCTGCAATATTACTATTCAATGTGTAGAATGAAGATCTCAGCAACTGCAATGTCATGGATTTCCCTTTGATAAACACAGCATAACATAATTTTATGTTTTTATAAGGCAATCCCTTTTAGTTTTTCAATGCATCCCAAGCCTCCAATAAGTATTTCTCCATGCCTCCTTCTCAGTCTCCATCTTCTGCACAGCCCCATCAATTCTACATTCAGTGCCTTACTGTAGGTACAATAACCAAAACACATTCACCATCATGACAGCTGGAACACAAGGCGCACAAAGTAGATTAATCAACCATGTATGTAGCATTGCCAAGGTGGCACCATCCCAAGGCTGTGTGAAAAATCACAGAATACAGGCCATTAGCCTAAAACACAAATTCATCACTGAGCAAATCTGGTGGCTATCCCCAAAAAGACCGGTGACAATTAGAAAGACCACCGAGGACGCACTTAATTAGTTTTTCAACAGACTGAGTTTATGCTTTGATGGGGCTCTGTGCCAGTACCATTTTTCAGCAGAGAGAAGCTGAGTGTGTAGGGAAGAGCAATGAACACAACAACCTCAATTAACATGGGGGTCAGCTCTCTTCACTATCAATGATAATTCTGTTAACTGCAAAAGTATCTCAACTTTTAATCTACGCTGAGGAGGAGCAGCACATAGCAGTTGTTAGCTAGTGCTGTTTTGGCCTGTTGACAAATGGGGTATTTGTCTTCATTGGTTTTTGTCTTTGACCATTTTAGTCCCATAAAAAGACCTAAAAATGATACTGTAAGCATGTTGGCTCAGACTAGTGCATGAAATGCATGGCCACATAAATCATGCATCAGTAAAATTATTCTGGTAACTTTTCTTTAAAACAGCAAGTCCATACACTGAGCCAAAAAATACCTTTTTTTAAAAACATAATTTGGCAGCAGGCATTTTCTTTTATACTATCAGGCAGACTTTGGCCCCGTGCATCTGAACACTTGCTTTTAAAATCTGCCAAAAATATGATATTACAGAGTGTTTCTCATTATCTAAAATATGTTGGAAGAAATGTTGTCTCCTCCATTAGGCCTTTGCTGTATATATTTCCTCACACTCCTACACAAGTACACCAACATCCAACATCCACACACTTCACAGCACGCTGCCTGCACTCCCCTTAGAAAGACCGATGAAGCTGAGTTAGCACTCAACATTTCTCTCATAGCTGAAAGATTTGACATGGCAATAAGCACTGTCTGACTCCTTTGTAAAATAAGCTTAGTCACTGTAAGGTCTGTTTAACTTCTTGAGGTATTATCAAATGGATAACTGTGAAGTGTTGCAAGACCTGCAACGCCTCCCATCTATTTGCAGTGTCAGTGGTACAATTAGCTTTGAATTTTGTCCACAATGTCCCATAAAATGCCCATAGAAACAGGTGCCCATGCTCAGTCACATTGACCCTTCAGATAAAACGGAAATTCGGGCCATCATGAAAATGCTGTAACATCTGACAGTTGGAACCTTGAATACAAGACAGAGGAGAAAAGAAAGGTCAAAATGAAATAAGATACAGCACCCCGCTGCTTCAGTCGCTGCTACACCGACTGCAGCCTTTTAATACTTAGCTGTCGGAAGAAACATAATGGCTGTCATATTAAGGACAGATCAATCAATCACAGCCTACCACCCTCTGATGCATCCAAAACCTAAGTATGGTTGACTTGTGCCACACCGACCTGACAGATTATACGGCAGAGAAAAAGAGAGAGGCGCACATTCGCACAGTTAAGTCAGAGTGTTAGACATTGTTCTTTTAATCATTCAAAGAATTTTCTATAACATAACACACACACGCACACACTTTTGGGAGTGATGACAGAAGGAGCAACTGACATGGCTGAGATGGGTTTAGGCTTGGGGGGGGGGAGGTTGTTGGTTCCTGTTCCTTGTCAGTATGAAGGAAAAAGCAGAGCAAAGAGGCTAAGACAGTGTGATTGAGCCGCTGTGACATCGTCAAGGTCAATTCTGACTCTTTCCTGCTGTGGCAGCATTCCCAATGTGAGGGGAATTCTTCACATGTAAATTAATGTCTAACTGTCTCATCCATGAAGCAGCGGGTTTGGCTAGGTTTGGTGTATGGAGGAGTGGCCAAGGAGTGCCAGGTAATCAGTGTCCATACAGAAGAGAGGATTGAGAAATATGGTTAAAAGGTAGAAAACAGATTTATACAAAGTTAAACCTGCCCTTGTCCACAAATGATGCACACACTACTACTTCAGGAAATATTAAAGAAGATGCATCGCCTCTCACCTTTCAGTAAGCTCACTTCATTTTTACCCGTATTGCTGCTGAGCAAGTCTTGCCTTTGAACATTTGACCTGCATCTGGACAGAACTCATTAAAGCAGATAGCCTTATTTGTTCTAAGTGTATGTACGTGGCAAGTTTTGTGTCATGTGTACTCAGAGTACCAAGAGCAAAGGCCATGCAAAGTTCTGAAAGTCTTTGGAAAGATACAACAGTAATAACATCACTGAATCCAAAAATAAGGACTTTACATATAAACGTTTCTTCCAAGAGCAGAGGTTTTGCAAAACCTCTTCAGGGACTCTGAAAGCCTGAGCCCTTCTGTCTCTGATATAATCTAAGGAGGGTTTTCAATTTTTAAAGAACTTCAAAGGGTTGTCCTTCAGCCAAAAACCTATAGCTTTGATAGGGATAAGACCCATTATGCTCTGCGTCCACTATGAAAGGTTAGGGGCTTATCAGAATCCCTAAGGGAGTAAAACAGAACTCCTTTCACAGAAAAAACGCCTGAGTCGTTTCTACATGGATATTTAATAAGGTGCTTTTCAAGATATTGCTTTAACCTTGATTTATTTTGTTTTTTAACCAGCTTGTTCCCAGAGGTCTTTGCTGAAAGGACAGTCAAAATTAGATGCAAGTATGACCCTTTAGAGAGAAAGATGAGCGTATGTAGAATTCAAAATACCATCCTTCTGGGTTTTGTGGTGGATAGGCAACCAAAAGTCCTTAAATTCAACCTAGTGCCTAGTCATTTAGAACACCATATATTCAACAAAATCAGCCTCAAGTTTATTTTTTGTGCACCAAGAAGTACAGGAACATCAGAGGTCACTGAAAGACATAACAGCCATCAGCTATCAAACAAGCAGCAGCATGACCCTTTTCAACCCATCTGGTTTGAGATAAATAGGCATGAGAAGACTAAGGAAGCTTGCTGGGTCCTGATCTCCTTGTAAATTTGCAGATCTTAACATTGTTCAGATAATTAAAATAATTCAAATAATCATCCTCAAGCCTTTTCTGAGCACAGACCCACTTGTTAGAAAAGACAAGAAAAGATAAAAACACAGAAACCATGGTCAAAGAGTGACCTCCAGATCACATGCACGGATTTAAGTTCATTTTGAAAACATTTTCAGCAAAGCAAAACATGCAATATTAAACAATTAAATATTCAGTATAACCAAACTGCTGATTTAGAATGCAGCAACAGTAATGCTGAGGTTAAATCACACCATCCACTCAACACTACTTGAACGTGTAAAAAAAACCAAATAAATAAATAAAACTAAAAAATTCTATTAAATTTTAAAGTGCGTCCATCTATTATAGAAATCAGTGTATTTAAGTAAACACTGAAACACACTGCAATCCCTTATACTGCCTCCATTTGGTACCAGTTAATGACCTTATTTGACAAACGGGCATACCCAATCTAGATGATCCCTGTATTTTCCTATATTTAGGGCACTTTAAAATAGTACCGGTACAGTCATCACATTAAACCTAATCACCTCAGCATGATGCATTGAGCAAAGACCCACAACTTATCTATGCTCTGCTCAATTATGATGGCCATTGAATGAAGCAGCCATATGTCCGGGTCAACTCTTTATGAATTCCTCATGGTGATGGAGCCTGGCAGGGGAGGATTTATCCGTGAAAACAGATGGGCAGAAGAAGGAGGAAGCCATCAAGCTGAGAAAGCCCTGCTGGGCGTCTCCTTATGGTAGAATGAATTACAGATGTCTGGCATTGCTTGATGCCAGAATGCAAAGCATTATCTCTCACTGATCATTTTTATATTGACTAGACTGAATAGAATTTAAGTAAATAGGCCGATTTATGTAAAGCACTGACGCATCATGGAGAAGTGTAAGGAGTCTATTTGAAACTTGTAAAGGGGGTTTATTCTTGAAATTACACAAATCAAACTGCCTTCCAGAAATAGAGGACGGTAAATTGTAGAAATTGTAAAATCATGCTGCTGTTGTTTGTCGTCATGGATTGCTTGGCATGTGCCATTATCTCCACTAAAAGCTGTGAAAGAGAATAATTTCACGTTTGAACAGCTCATTTTTACGTCGACAAGAATCAAATCAACAATACATATACGCAAACACACTGTCTAATTAGCACATCTTTCTTTGTTTTCTGTGGAGTTAGATAATAATTACATGACCCCCCATAAAGCTAAGTAGGGACGTACAGCAGCAGCCAATCACAAGTTAATGAGCATAGCAGTACAAGATGATTTCACTGGGAATTATGTGGTGTGAATTATTGATTCTTTTCATCATTTTATCACTTCAGTATTTTTCATAATTCAGTATTTACTGTTTTAATAGAAACCTTCTTCCATGGGATTGATGTCCCATAATTATACAGTATTACACTATATTTAAGGATTACAGCAAATTTGGTCTGAATGGCTTACAAACAATATTATGTGATAAGTGAAGGAATTTTCCATCATTAGGACTAGTTTCTCAAAATCCATTCATCTTTAGCTAAACGTTGGAATGCGATGTTAGGTACACCTTATCGCCGGTGCATAGCTGCCCCAGATAGACCCATTACTGAGAGTGTGGGGAGAATGTAAAAAGATCAACACTCTGGTGCCTCACAGCCTGGGAAAAGGAGCACATCTCCTTGTCAGGGAGTTAGAGGAATCTCATAGTAAGCAGAAAACCTACAACATGAGTAGGTAAGAGGTCTTTTGATTTGACTATCCAAAAGAATAGGCACAATACACGACATTATCCTTTTCACTTGTTGGCACTTGTATTGCTCATCTTTAATTTTCCTCGATGCTTCAAGCTTAAAATAAATACTTCTGCTTAAGACGTTATCTGTCTCCTCGGGTTGTCTTGCACCACCTCACAAGATTTTCTTCACAATAACCAGGCCGAAGTGGCTCATACACCACCAGAGTTTTTTTTTTGTTTTTGTTTTTGTTTTTTAACAATTATTTTATAAGGGTTGAGCAGATTTTGTTTAGCATCCTGAATGTGACAATTGTACCTTATTGTTACACTTCTTTGAGCACAGAAGATGTGGATCTTCTTTCTTTTTTTTTCCCATCCAAGGTATAATCTGCACAGCAAGGTGTATTCTGGAGTACAACAGAAAGGATTCTGCGGCTATATATCATGTGTGGTCATGGTATTTCAGGTTGAAACTTGGAAGGAATTGTTGGTCTAACTGGGTCTGGGCCTACCTGTCCTCACAGATTAATTCTCTCTCTTTTCTATATTTAAATAACACATGTTGGGTTTTGGACAATTTATTTTTCAGATTCCATCTAAAATTCTGAACTTGGGAACACCTCTAGCCCTAACACCTTCACTGAACCAACAAGTACTTTCATACATACCCTGGCTGTGTTCTAAAGGGCAGAAGTCTGCAGTATTACACACTCACTTTATACTGTATACCTACTTGTGATGTGATTAAAGAGGTGCATATGACCCATGGCTATTTCTCCAAAGTTAACCCTTATTCCTTTATAGCCAGATGTCTCTGCTGAACTGTCACAACTGAAACAAAGAAAGGGTACTGGCCTAGCTAAGCAAGACTGCGTTACCATTCAGTCAGTGCTGGTTGCATAGTAAAATGATAAATAGTAGCTGGTGTACCAGCTTACCAGGATGGCAGATGTATCTGTTCGAAGTGAGAAGGCTAGCCACTTCCTGAGGGGATAAACAAGGAGGAAATGCTGTCTTGGCACTTTTCGTACAGTGTTGGATAATTTAGTACCCCATTTGTGTATTATGTGCAGATCTCTTGGCTTTACACGTAATGTAGTTTGTTAAAACATGATACAGATAAATAGTCATTAAGCACATTTTTGACTATACTCATCAATTACTGACATTGCATTTGGTTAATGTGTGTGCACATGTGTGACCAAGAGAGACAGTGTGTTTCTGTGTGTGTTAAAGTAAATGGACTATTGTGGTTAGAATATCTCAATACACAGAGTGCTGTGCACGCATAAAGTCGCAAACGTTGCAACATTAGCCAAAAATCAAACAATACGTGTTATTTCGTTGTCCATACACTGTATTATGTTACATTTTGTATTGTAAACAGAGCATGTGAGCATCTATAAACCCCAGACACTGCTGCTGTCGGCTTCCCTTCACTTTATGACACTGAAAATGGAATTCATTTATTCAATAATAACCCACTTTAGCAAGCTGTTGTCCCACTGCCAGCACAACCTGCTTCCCTCAGCTCTAATGGCAGCCCAATTATGAATGGTAGATGGGTACCTAATAGGAGAAACTACCTCTCACTAGAGCTAGGAGGGGGAAAAGAAATGGAGGAAAAAGGCAAGGATAAGAAACAAACAGGGAAGATCGTATCTCCTGTCTACTTTTTGCTGATCCGCTGACAAATATTAGATGGCGTTGAAAAATGCTATCACCTCTAAGATCAGAGCTGCAATTATTTTCAGAATCCAATGTCAACTCTTCAATCTCTCCTTGCTGGCTTTTGACAGAATAAGACAAGCTTTTGTGCTGTGCAGTGGGAAGAACTAGAAGCACTAACACAGTGCTGTAGACACACAGTATTGATAACAGAAGATCAACTGTATCAGCTGACCCCAATCCTAAAGGAGCCATGATTTGGAATTATCTTTAAACTTTCTTCAACAGTGGCTGCACAATCAATTTTTATTTATTTATTTATTTTTTTTTTTTGAGATACTGAGAGTACATATAATGTTCCTGAGCTTATTTATTGATTTATTGGTGCTCTGTCACAGTTCAGATGCCTTGGATCTGTCATCACAAATGCATACTGATGTGCATCTGAAGTTGTTGAGTATAAACACACAAATCTTTACAAGTCACACTCAGAGTACAAAATGTCAGCACTGCAAGTTCTTTTCATGACTAAAAATCATGACAATCAAAGTTTTATTTATCAAGATTTATCATGAATTTCGCCTATTAAATCCCATTGATTATAGAGGGGGATTATAGAGGAAGGGAAGGAAAAGATTTGACTGATGGCCTCACGCTGCTGTAAAATTTTATACATAACCACAAAGGAGAAATAATACATGAGCCTTCTCACCACCTTCTCTTACCTTACCTTATCATTTTTACTGCAACCGACAGGCGAGATCCTGAACAGCCTGAGCTGTTGCATAGCAGTTAGCTTTGCAGCCAGCAGCTTTGTACAGACCACAGGACTCCTGAGACTCCCTAACTGTGGAGTGACTTAGCATGAGACTGCAAAATTAATCATGGTTTACAATAAAAGCAAAAAACGTCAATACCTTTTCTTTCACTGGAGGCCAATCAGAAGTGCAAAAAGTGGCATGCACACACACACACGCACACACACTATATAATACCCTGTCTGTAATCTAATCTCAGCCGCAGCATGCTAATACATCACAATTACCTACTCAGTCTGGATGGTGCCATTAGAAATACATTGTCTCCATTACCACAGCATCTGTGTGTGTGTGTGTGTGTGTGTGCGTGTGTGTTCATGTGAGGGCTTGCCCTTTCGAATATGGATGTCCGTTTGAGATCTAAGGGGCTTTCAATCTCTCCACAGACAATTTCAAATTCAATTACATTTTTCTTACATCGCTGGGATTGTTGCGTATATGCCAAGTCAATAATGGGCCACATCACTTGTCTGGGGTGCAGAGGGACATCAGTGACATTTAGGTCGTTAGCACCTTCATCAGAGGAAGGCTGAAACAAGTTGCCTGAAAGAGAGAAACAAAGATGCATATAAAGGAGGAAACATCTGGAGATAAAAACCATAAGTTTGTGGCGCTTAAATTGTTTTCTTTGAAAATTTGCAGATGTTTAGTCCACTTATAGACTGTAGTTATACCTGGACAAGATCATGGCACTGTTATTTTCTCACAAGTAAATTACATAATAACATATAAGTAAAAATTATAATTTTTTTCTCTCTTTCCATTAGTGAACAGGGTTTTATGGTGGTATTCATTTTGGTACTTTAGATCAGGAATATTCAAATTGTGGTGCACTTGCTAAAAACAATAATTAAATAATAATAATAAATAAATACACCTGTGTCACTCATCCAGCTATAGTTCTTGGCCCATGTTCTTAAAGCTATGTCTTGCATGTTTTGTTTGTTTGTTTTGCAGGAGATTCACACGGTGACGAGTTAAACCCAAGTCTGTGCTCAGTTTGAATAGCTCCTACATGGTTGTTATGACCCTATAGGTCAAACGCCTGGTTTTATAAGTGAATGGGCATATATAACTGTTCCTTCAACTGTTTAATTGTTTTAAATTGTGTTCATCCTGGAGGCTTGTGTTGGCTTCACACTTTAAAACACTTCCTACCCATCTGTATGTTCAATAGACCTGTCATACATATATCTCCCAAGTGAAAGGGACATCAATGAGGTTGGCACCTAAAATTTGAGCATCATTAAACCAGTTAGAGATTAATGATTATTTGTACAATTTTGGCACCTTGTAAGCTGTTATATAAACATCAGCTGTCTATTCAACAATACAAAAACTCACCCTGTCCAAAAATGCTGATAAAATTGCCAAGTTCTATAACATTAATCATATTTGAATATTTATTTTGACCCATATTCTAAAATAAGCCATACATCCACAGGGAGGACTTACCAGGACAGGACAGCTCTGATGCAAGGGCCATCGGACAAGCAAACACTGCAAAACTTTCATGCTTAATTAGCAAAAAAAAGAAGCAAGAGAAGGCGACACACACACACACACACACACACACACACACCCTGTTGAGGTAAAATTACTGCAGTGGTAAACCTGAGGTAACCTCTCAGAGAGGAGTGGTGAAGAGTGACGCACCAAGTCAGGAGAATTAGCACCACCAAAAAGAACATCATCAGTGCTGACACTTCATTAGGTAGACACAAAGAGTGTGTGTGAAAGAGAGAGAGAGAGAGAGAGAGAGAGAGAGAGAGAGAGAGAGAGAGAGAGAGAGAGCATCTGTCAGTCAGTGTGCATCCAGTGCAGAGGACGACAGCTCAGCTGGACAGATGAAGTGTTCCACCTGCCATAACCTCAAATCCATGACACGCAAGGACACTTGTATAAAGTCACACCGTGTCTCAAAATCTATAACACATTATGGCATCTCCTGCTGACATTCTGGCACCCCACTAACTCCATCATAAGGTGACAAAATGACTCAAGCAACAACAGAGGAGGATTGCCAAGAATGTTTTAGGTATCAAAGTTTGTTATAGTGTTTCTTTCTTCTTTTTATTAATGAAAAGCAATGTATGTAAAATTTAGATGATCGAATAATTGTCAAATGTAAATGAAACACCAGAATAACTGTGTCCTACAGACATATTGAGTACAAATGATGGAACAGACAAGTGGTCTATCAGGTGATTAAGTACCTGGTATCCGTTATTCTTATTGATACGGAACAGTTACATTAAATAAAGCATCAAGCCTAGAATCAGTCCGACTTTACATCCACTTCAACTAGATGTTCACAGCTTTGCTTTTGAGAGTTGTCAAGTCACAACATCGTTTAAACCACTCTCCACGGTTGGCTGATTGGTTGAGCTCCCACCTGCAGGGTCTAATCGATTCTCAGTGGTTGTTGTATAGACTAAAAGTGAAAACTGATCTTAAAAGATTTAGCCTATTTAAGAGGCGTGTTCTGAATCTTTTGACACTGATGTCTGCATTTTCCTAGCTCTGTGAATAGGTAGTAAGCCAAAGGCAAGGAAATGTAATGTGATCTTGAAGACATGGGGTCTCTCATTCAAGCAGCTTCATCAGTTTTCAGGATAGCTTTAAGGCTTAACAGAAAGTCCAGTTTTCTTTGACTTACTACTCTCTGAATATATTTTTTATTTTTATAGGCATTGTGAGCATCAATCACCTAAATTCAGAACATAAAGTCATTCTTGGCGATCATAATATGAAATTTTTCTATTCACATCTTCCCCAGTGACACTCTTCTTTGACAAGCCATGGGTTCCTATCAAAATGTCACGACGTGTCCAATTACAGATCCCTGTCCAAGGCACGGCCTCCATCTTTGTGAGGAACACTTACACAGGAACAGGAACACAGATCCATGGCTATGGGCCTAATACCTGCCTGGGCAACCCACATTTGGCACAAGGATCAAGGATCAAGGAACTTTATTGTCATACCATCTCACATTTACATGTTCGTGGTACGAAATTAGGACTCAGGTCCCAGGAGCAATAAGCAGAATATAATAATATGAAATGAAGAGTTGAATAAAAAATAAAAATATAAGCTAGGTAAAAATAGAATACAATGGCTTTGGATAAAGTTGAGCCCCGTCAGATTTAATTGGCACCACACAATCTTTCCTGCGAGTTCTTGCTTTTTTCCTCTACCAAAAATGTAACATTTCACACACCGAAAGCCTGTTTCTTTGGTCAGGGTTTAGACCATTAAAGACTGCCAGAAACTCCTCTCTCTGTGTTCTGGTTTGTGATCTTTTTCGATATTTGTGTGTCTCTGTGAGAAAGAAAAGAGAGTTAGGGTCTTGTCTAACAAAATAGGGAGAAAAGGGAAGCCAAGGGAGAAAAGATGAAAGATGAAAGATGAAAGTTATCTGGTGGGGACAACATCAGGTAATGAACTGATAAATTTCCAAAGCTGCACCGAACTGTTATTGTTCTACTGGACCATGTAAAGAGAGATATTTAAACACATTCAAACTAATGTATCCTCAAACCACTATTGCTACAATTGACCAAAGGTGCATGATAGCAAATCAATGTAATTAACAAGGTTGTGGAAAGAGTTTCATAGAGTATAATAGATTCCTTTTCTTTTGGTTTTATAGCTTATAATTAATATAATTGTGTGTACATATGTTGGTAATCTTATTTATCCTTTTTAAGCATCCAAACTGGATGACATCTGTTGAGAAAAATGAATGCGAGGACCAGTTACCACGATAATAAACATGTCTGTGCCTTTATCTTACCTCACTAAGCCTCATTCTAACAACTTATCTTGTCTCGCGTGTACTGTCCTTTTCTGTTCTGCCTTGTCCCTCACTCTTTCTCCTTGCCCTGTCTCTTCTTGACTTCTCTTGTCTCACCTAGTTATATCTTTTCCTTCCCGTAGTTTCATTTGACTGTACAGCTCTTTCCCTGCAGCCTCTAAACATCACTTTAAATTTGACTGTATCTGGAAAATAGCGCGGCTAAAAGCGGTCGATTAACATATACTGTGAGAGGAATGAGAGAAACAGCAAATTCTTGACTCGGAACTAAGTTACAGACGGCAATTCCCTCTATTGCTCCGTGCTGTCATGGGGAAATGTCTGGCTTCTGATACGATGAAGAAGTTTTGTGATTGTTGGCTTAAGGACACAATGTGGGAACAAAGGCCAAGTCTGATAGGTCTGTATAATGTGAATTTATTTGGGCTTGAGGGACAATCATGAATATTTGTTTGAAGCCTCAGGATGGCATGAACTGTGACTGCCTATCAAGACAAGCAGTTGTCAGACCAAACATGCTGATGCATTAAGTAGATCAGGAAGCATTTGCAGATTTAAACATAACTGAACCCGACATGCGGTAATGCAGTTCTTAGCAACAAACAGAACATTTCTAAGGTCTTCGGACTGTCTTCTTTAATGTATATATTTTGCTTGGCCATAGTAACCAACACCTCGCTTTCCCCCTTTCACTAAAGCACCAATGACCTTAGCAAACCTGCACAAACTCATATGATGTTTGAATTCATATGGGTACCTTGAAGAATGGATGATTTGTGATTTACTGCATTTCTCTGTTTTATACTTTTGTGAAGAGAATACTTGAGGATTTTGGACTGTTGGCGGAGAATAGAAAGAATAAGAGAAGAGTGACTGAACTTGCTATGGGTATTTTACACTACGCACATTTTTAATCTAAAAAATGAGAAGGTGGTAAACTGATAATTAAAACAATTGTTAGTTGTCAAGTATTTTCCTTTATACTTACTATGAAAAAGATCATATTTTTGAGTTTTGCAATTTTTTTGAATTTTTTTTTTTATTTCATCTAATAAAAGTGTCTGGGCCCTAAGAGGATTATCTTTCCCAGGGCTCACAAGGTTTTTCAGCAGAAAAATAACTGCAGTTTCTTGTCTGTTCACATAATGACTGGCAAGAAAACTTGGCTTTCACTCCAGGCTGTCTATTAGACACGGTTTGAATGACGGGGCCGTTCTGACCAACAATATGTTCCTGAGACTCAGAATGTGATACAATGGACAGGAACAGACTTTTTACAACTCTAACCATGTCAGAAGTGCACACACATACCCCCTATGTTACTACACCTCACATCAATCCAGGCCACGCTGCAGAAACCGGATTTAATGCTTTTGAGATCAAGCTCTTTTTTTTTTTCTACCAAGTCTTTCATTCTCTCTCTCTCTCTCTCTCTCCTTCTTTAGCTTTCCACCTTTGGGGTTTTGTGTTAAAAATGGTGTTGAAAGCTCAAGGGCTGAAAGGTGAATGGATGCCACTCTTGGTAAATTGACCATGAAGGACAGTCTGAGAGCAAAAGATGGAAGGAGGAGGACAGAGAACATGAGAGATTGAGTGGGAGCAAGTACTAAAGAGCGGACGGAAGAATGGGTGAAGACAAAAGACAAGGTTCAGAGGGACAATTAGAAAAAAAGATACTGAGGGAGGAAAACAGAACAGAAGAAAGGAGAAGAGAACAAAGAGCTGATGATCTAGTGTGACTAGAAGTGTTAAGAAGTTGTGAGGGGTGAGAGTGAAAAAAGAAGAAGAGAATGAGCAAAGAAAAAGACTGCCAGTCACTTTTCTCCAAACTTGGGTTTGTGCTGCCTTCAAGGCCCAGACATAAAATAGTGCAAAAGAGGAAGAAAATAGGGAATTGAGAGCTCCAGGGACATACAGGAGTAACGAGAAATTGCAGTGTGAAACTCTGCGAGTCAGAAAGTTTGAACCTGAAACTGTCTGACTCAGAGAACCTGACAAACACAACTTTGGAACGTAATAGGACACTGAAATATTCACGAAGCTTGGTTTTCTCAAATCATAAAATAAGTATGAGACCGATGCATTTGGGTATTCTGTGCTGAAATGCTACACTAAATACAATCTTTTAGGATTTGATATTGTGTCCTGTGTCAGTGGATGTGCACTTCACCTGCAGTTCCTTTATGTAGTGTAGTGGGTATTGTTGTTTTTTTTATTCTGAAATGATTTGCATTTCTTTCGCTCAACATTTCCTACTGCTTTTCAAATGAATACCAATTAAAAAACTGTCTCTGCCAAATTCTAACAATGTTAAAACAGGAAAAGGTTTTCACCACTGTTTAACTTTTCATCAAGACTGAGTTCATCTATTTGCAATGACTCTGGCAAATTTGTTGGCTTTTAACTTCTTTTTAACTGTCTTTCGTACATTTCTCCTGCACCCTATTTTAAGCTCCACATGCAAAAGATGCTCTAATTTACAATATTTATTTATGTTGACACTTGCTAACCTCTGTCAGGCAGTTAGGCAGCCCTCGGCGTTCCCCAACTCAGGGATTTTCCACTTTGTCACACCATACAAATCGGATCAAATACTGGAGGAGACAAGTGCATTTTCCACTTGAAACCAGACCATCTCAAGAAGCAGAGAAGATCCTCATGTCAGAGTGATTTTTAGGTTTATTATTATCATTACAGAAGAAAAGATTTTTGGAGAAATATCTGATGTGAATGTTTGATTGACAGCTGGCCTGGCAGAAAGTTGGGGATTGGGAGACAAAGCAAACAAACCAGGGCTGGAAGCTACAGCCTGGCTTATAACAGACAGCATGTTAGTATCAGTGATGGATATAATTGGTTATCAAAAATATCTCAAATAAATACCACATAAATGACCCCACAGAATTGGCATAGCTGACTGAAGAGCTCAGTTTTTGCATTTAAGTGATATATTTCTGTATCTCCGGATTCATCTAGCAGGTAAATCACTGACCAAAGCTTATATGAAGCATTTTGAGAGATAACAGATATGGAACAAGCTGTTCTCTACTGCAGGGAGACAAGGGAACACCGATACAATCTCTTCTTCTCTTGTCTTCTCCATATATCTACTTGCACCTGCTCTTGTTCCCATGAGTTATATTTGTAACTCCACCAAATCGTGTCTGCAGAATTTATTCATAGCTGGATTGAATTTTGCTAAATCAAGCAGTAGTGGGATGCTGTGTTCTCACATTTTAGGGTCGGTTCTTTATTTAATGTAAAGAAATCCCACATTTTCAAATAGAACAGAACCAGGTTCCAGGTCTCAAATCCTCTCACGCACTCTTAAAAATACACAAATGCTGCTGAGAAGTAAATCAGACTCTAAAACATTTGAAGCAATGCCAAAAAAGTGGGAGAGATTTAGTAGTTCAGTAATGAAAAACAAGCGGATCATAACTATTACGACACCTTTTAGTGTCAAGACACAGAGAGCTAGGCCTTTTAACTTTAAATAATGAGAAAAACTGATGGCTAAATGCCATTTTTCTGCTTCACTTTCAGGATCCTGTTGTTGTGCATACTTTGCTCACAAACTGTCATGGGTTACTGGGACAACTGAATAGCACAACACCATCATAAGACCTGTTTTTACAGGAAAAAAAAGTATTATTTACAGGAGGAAAAAAAAGGTACAGAAGATTTCATTTTCCATCATAAAAATGGTGGGGTAACCAGCTTTTAGGAGACCTCGTCTCATCTCTGCTGTTAAGTTCTGTAAACAGGTAAAAGAGGGAAAAGCATATTGACATGAGTGCATGCACACACACATTTTCTCGCAAACAAACACTGAGGCTTTCATCACAAATGTTAACCTCATGGGTCAGTAAGTTTTGATGGAGAGTCAGGGTCACGGTGAACTGGAATGGTGGGGGGGCACAGATTAAGGAATGAGGTGGCGTCTCGCTGTGGGTGGCTCAAAAAACCTCCAGTTATTTTATTAGCCAGACAGAAACACTGCGGGATGCTCTCTAATACCACCAGTGATTTACACATATTCAGGGACACACGCACTCACATACACCGAGAAACAGCATCTTTCTCTCAGGCAGACACAGGCCAATGAGAAAACACACACACACCCTTCCCGACAGTCCTCCCTGGGTGTGTTTCTTACAGGGCTACACGGAGATTAGCCATTATTTCACATCAGCAAGGCTGGCAAAGTTTAGACAGTTGTGAGTGAGTGAGTGTGTTGTCCGCAAGTGTCTGTATGTGTGTAAATATCGATTCAGGTGAATTAAAAAAAAACAAAAAAACAAACTCTGTTCAACTTAAGGGAAAGGAAAAATGCTAATTTAAATCGAGAACGTTCAACATGGGGACAATAGTGCACAGAGTATAAACTGCAAGATTTTCATATATGTAAATCAATGTTCATTTTGCTTCTAATAAGATTTATTTTACTGCCAAGACTATCAGTGAACATGAAACTGAAGTGCAACTACTATAATAATAATAATTTAATAATTTAAGTCATTGATTGAGCAAAAATGTTCATATTTAATGTGAGATACTACGGATATGTGTTTTAGGTATTATGGCATTTTAAAATTGAACATCTTAAGGCTATTGACTGTTGGTTTGACAAAATATGTTAAAATAAGCCAAAACATCAACCGAGGGCTCATAAGGGATGTTTTTCCCTTTTTTATATCCCTGAGAGAGGGAATTAGTGGTGCAAATACTTCATAAAGTTCACAAAGACTTCAAAATTCTGGCCAATCAGACTGAAAAACTAGCATTTACTTAACACAGAAAAACAAAACATTAGGTTTTTTTTGAAAGATGGACTACTTTGAATGATCTGCAGTGCTGAAATGGGCTTAGTCAACTTCTACTACTTCTATCATCACTTTTAAATGGTCCACATTAATCTTTCAAGTCTACCTAAGCGGATCCAATAGGAGTTATCATAAGCTCAGAGATTTCAAAATACTACTTCTGAGCAGAGTGACTTATCTGATGCCAGAGGCTAGGAGACGTGTCGAATGCAGTGAAATGCACCAGCACTTCTTCGCACCTCTTATCCTTACATGCAGACTCTTTCCAAAAGAACCTCAAACCCCACCCAGATGTATCACAGTTTTATTTTGTTCTGTTTTTTTTTCCCTTTTGCCTTGCTGTGACCCACTTACAAAGGTTATCTTGGTGGAAGATCCTCTTCCTGCTCAACTTTCTGTCCTACATATCATATCTGGCAGTTTCAAAACATTTTCACCGTGATCTCTTATGCCACAGTGCTGTTGAGATCTGGTCATGCTTCATTCACATGTCATGATGGGATGTTTTCATCCTTATTACAAGTACTAAGAGCCAGTAAAGCAAAACTGCAATGAGACCCTCAAATGAATTTCTCATGCATGAGTCTTATTCAATATCAATTCCATTCAATATCGATAACTCATTAAAGGCTCATTGTCTTCAATAAATTATTGAATAAGGGGAATGAGCTCAATGTCTTCCAATTGTTCATGCATGAAGCAGGATCAATACGATCAATAACTCATTCTCCTGAAATCTTCAACAGACTTTCATGGCTTGGAAATGACCTTCAGAACATCTCCACATTCCTGATTGGGTGTTAGATGGTTTCCATCCTCACACTTTCTGTGTGTGTGTGTGTGTGTGTGTGTTGGACAACACATATGACAAAGAGCCTACAAAAACTTCATAAATTTCACTTTGTTCAAGGAAGTGCTCTTTTTGTTAAGGGTGAAATACACACAGACAAAACAGAAAACAAGCTGCTGCCACTGCCCTAGACCACCATGTTAACCGTCTGAGACATAATGAACAGGAAGCCAAAATGGGTGTATTTAACGTGTCTAAGAGGCAGTGAAGGCCCCAGCGCAGACATCTAAATCTGCCTCTGTTAAGTGGAAGGCCATGTTATCCAAAGCCTCCATGATACATGGCCAGAAAGCTTTAGTGACTAAGAGCACCTCCACCCAAGGGAATTAGGGATGGGAGAGGCATCTAAGAATAATTCTGGCAGGTTCTGAATTATTGTCTTTTCCCAACTGGCTCCTTTTGCTCCCCCCACCCAGAGCTGTGAATACAGCCAAATCCCCCTTACTTTGCTTGGCTGGCTGGCATGTTTCAACCATGTAGAAAAGCCCCACAGAGGTTTAACGGATGATTTTGTCTGACTCAGAAACTAAGCATAAGGCTCGTGCTAGGCAAAGATGATGAGATAGTAATAACAGTAATATGGAAAGACTCCACCAGATAAACATCAATCTCAGTACCTGCTGGTTCTTGTTCCACATTATCATATTGGGGATGCTGGGCTCCAAATTAAAGTTTACAGAGAGAGAAATAGACCAGACAGATCAGCAGAGAAAAAGAGAGGGATGTTGGATGCTGAAATTTCCAGCAAAATTTAGAAGTTTCAACTCCACTTCCATCAGTTCCGACCTGGGGAAACGAACCTGCATCGGCTCACACAATCAAAGATAATTTGCACCCTCGTGCATGCTCTTTGGATACCTGGAAAAGCTCCTTTAATGTTTTATTCCTTCTCAGTCGATGATAAAGAGGTTACATATCCCAAAAGCCTTGGAGGTGAACAGAAATTGGTGAGGGAGGCGGTGGACATTTAAGACAGGAATGACTTTGAGGATGTCTCCGTCTATTTGTGTGCATCCCTTGCTTGTGTGCAAATGCAACGTGCATGTTGGCAGCGGGTCCCGACTCAGTTCACCTCCTCCCTATTCAGGCTTTCGCTCCCTTTTTATATGCAGTGCAGCACCTTGACATGAAAAGAGCTATCCTAATTGGAGACTGCTTTCTATGCAGGTTCCGTTCCACATTGCCACAACGGGAATTTGCAGAAAATAATAATAGCGCTGAACAGTAAGGAAAGAAGTATGTGTGTGTGTGCATGCGTGTGTGTTTGCTGAGATGAGGCTGAGATAGAAGGAAGAAAGAGAGAAGAAGTGAGACAGAGAACGTGTTTATGGTTAAACTGTCCTCTTCCATTTTCGATCTGAATGATTCCATTATCGCGACATAATCCATCCAAGATCTGCTTATTCTCCATTCCAGCTCTGAAAATTTCACAGTGAACGAACCAGTTTCTGTCACTGCATCTCAATCAGGTCATTGACTTACTTTTCAAGGGCGAGCGTGCTCAGCCAACACTCAATAAATGTCAGCTTCAGGTCTTTTACAGCTTGACCACTACGTTGAGGACATTGATTATACAACTCATTTGTTTGCACATACTGTACATGCATCATCTTCTTCCTTCTCTCTGCACAAACATACACTCCATCCCTTTGCCCTCACCATCTTATACACCTATAGGAAGTTGGCTGTCAGTGGGATTGCTTGGAGCTGTGGTCATACTGAGCCTCTGAATAGGAACTGAGTTTAGGGCCAGCTAAGGTAATGGATTGGTCTGTGCAGCTTAGGCTTGGGCCAGGTGCTTGGTCAGATATTGGAACAGATTTTAATGTGATTTGCATGCATCAAAACAGCAACCCATCCACCCAGTAGATGACTTTGGCTGGTGTGGAGAAAAAGGCAGAAAACAAGAAAGGGTTGAGGACAGGGAAGGGTGAACAGTTGGTGAAGGAGGAAGCATAAAAAGAGACGAGGGAATTTGCAAATGACTTGGAGAGAAATGAGAAAAAAAAAACTGAGAAACTGGCATGATTTAAAATGAAACGGAGACAGAGGGAAGAGGGGGCAAATGAGGGAGAGGGCCTTAAAGAAAGAAAGTGGAATGAGTCACAGAAGGAAAGGAGAAGAATGTGAATAAGGCAGCGGAAAAGGAAGAAAGAATATGAGGAAGAAGATTGGAGGAGCGTCTGGTTTAAAAACGAAACACAATGAAAGAATTTCACCAGAGGCATGGATTGTCTATCCAGAACATTTCCTTTTCAGCACCATCAAAGAGGGCAAAACTTGCCGATGCTGCTCTTTTTATCTCTCCACTTTTCTGACTTGCTCTCCCTACTTCTATTTTGTTTCTCTCCAAAAGACTTCCGAAATGAATGACATTCAATGGTGAACTCATTGTAGTTTTCCTTTTCTGTCATTTTTCCTTGCATAAATCAAGCTTTGTTGTGTCACGCCAGCAAATATTCAGCAAGCTTTGTTGTGAAATTGCACTGATCTGGAACAAAGATTAATCTCCTTATCTTTTTTAACAAACCTAGGCCTAAGGGTGCACATATTAGCTTTTAGACCTTTATGGCTTAATATTGCTCCTCTAGATATAACCACATAAAGACTTGGTGACATATCTTTGGTTCTGGGTGATGAGAAGAGATGATGATGAAGAGATGGTGGTCTTTTCTGCAAACCCCATCAATCATACATGAACAATTAGGCAGCAGGAAAGAGAAAAAATCTAGAGACTATTAGATGAGGGGCAGTCTCTTGATGTGGGAGGTTTGATGAATCGGATGAGGTGCAACTTTCTCATGAGGTACTCATTTTTGTGCATCTATGTGCTTGGCTATAGACAAATCCACCAACTGATTTATGTGTTGCGCTCTCTAGCAACGCCAACACTGCCGTGGCATATTAGAGCTGCAAGCGGTTTCACTGAGCGTATGCGAAGGCACAGATGGTTGGACTGATCAGTCAGCAATCATTCCTTCTGACAGCTGAAGGCATGTGAATGTTTAGTCGCAAAACAAAAGTCTGAAATAAGATAAAAGTCTATTTCAGGAAAAAAAAAGAAAACATTTTGTCTGTATTTCACAAGATGTATGTGAAAACCCAAAAGTGCTAAGTGTGCCATCAATGATGACAAAATTCAGCAACTATTCACATTTGTGAAGCTGACATTTGTGCTCAGGAAATGATTCAGAATATCATATTATCAAAAACATTGCATATCATGGGCATAGGAAGCACTGAAAATGTCAGTAGGATAATCTAACGATGGACTGGGGGATCTTCTCCAAGAGAACTTTTCAAATAAAGGTAAAATGAACGTGACAATGTGATGCTTTTTGCCGTTTTTCATTTAAAAAATGTCTTCAAACAATTATCACACACCCAATTATATGAACTAATATAATAGCAGTAACTGTTAAAAACTTTATTTATAAAGATAATTAGCCTACAGCTATGTACGTATTCAACATGATAAAAGCAAGGAGGTATACATATTACATTTACAGTTAATTGACTAATCCTCCAAGTTACATCATTTAATATAATACCCATCAGGAAAAGTCAACAAATTGTGTAGAGATTCCTCTTTATGGCGAGGACAGATAACCCTCCAGAGTGCATAGTTAAAGACACTATGGAGTCTGAGAAATTTGAGACAAATTAAGATCACAGTTGCAGGTGGAAAGCCATAAATGTGTCAAACTGGGCATATTTTTTTTTACATATTTCACATTTCACAAGGAATTTCACTGAATATATTTTAACAGATCAGATATTACAGACCTTTATAGCTAGATTTCTGGGCAAAAGCTGATCACAGACAGTTTAATAGTACAGCATAGCTTCACTATGGTGTACAAGGTTACAACACAGTAATGTAAATGGAGAGCAATGGAAAGCATGCACAGAATTTGAAATTCTGGATGTGGGGGGGCATGCTAATCCCTTCAATCCAATCCCTGTACCACTTTTACCGCTTCCAACTGTAAACTTTATTGTCAGTTCTACCTTAATAACCTCAAGTTCATGTAGTTCATTGAGCCCCAAGGCCCGTCAATCAGCTTGTTGTGCTGTCTACCATGAAAGGCATCTAGCCTGCAGCTGAGATAGGCATCATCCATAAAACCACCAGAGTTGTTTGAGAAGCAGATGGTGAACTGCAGTAATCAGAAATAAAAACAAGAATGTAAATGTTGGCTGGATGCTATTTTAACTTTCAAAGTAGCTGTATTTGTAAAATATGGACCAACAGGAACTGATTGTGCACTCAAAAATGAAAACATTGTTAAAAGAGGTGATTTGGTTCTGAGGAGTGCAGCACTGAAATGCACCATGTAGAGCTATTCATATGGTATCAAAATGTATAGCATTGAGATGACAGAAGTTTCCCTGCACAGGCCTTAAAAATAAATCACCAGTTTCCAGTCTGCAGTACGGAAAGACTTCATCCAATGGCGATTACGGTTTTGCTTCTTAGAATCTGGTTCTGTTTTCAAGTTTCAAGTCTTCTAGGTAATATGGGTTCTTTCTCTCTTGCATCCCTCTGTCCATTGCTCTTTATTCTTATAATGTCCGCCCGGCACCCTTCTGTAGTCACAGAGGCAGAGAACTCTAGAGGCTCACAGGTAGCAAACCATGTCTCTGTCCAAAAGAAAGTGTTCCTTCATCACTCAGAAAAGCCCCGAAACCCGAGGGCACTTGAATTTTCTCCTTCAAAACCTCCCCACAGTGACTACATGGAGAATATAAGCCATCTTTCACTCATTTTCCATTTCACTCTCCTCCCATCTCCCTTACTGTTCCAATTCTAAGCTCCCATCTTTCTGAATGTGCACACTTGGAAAGCTGTTTTCACATTCATCTACTGAAGGGGCAAAGTTTCTCACTTCAAATTTGAGTTTAAGATGTGCGCACAAGACACATAAGGTAACCTCACAACTAGTTTGGAAGCCAATTATGATCCAATATCCAAGCAAGATGTGATGCAGAAAGCATCTGGTGGACACTGACAGTGTAATTGTCAGTGAAGGAGGAGACATCTTCTGCCTGGGGGTTAAATCTTCAAAATTAACATTATTCATAGATAGATGTATATTCATATATTCTGGATAAGAAATGGCAGGGTCAGACGTCATGTGAAGAGTTTTTACTTAGGTAATGACAATATTTTGTCTTAATATCTGTTTATAGGTGATCTTTAAAAGGGAAAAAAATAAACAAATAAAATAAAAAATAAGAGTATAGATTTTACTATAGGTGACAGTTCTTGGGCCTTTACTCTGAGAAGCTCTGTCAGTCACCTAAAACTAGTAAAACACTGGTGCGTGGGCATAACGCCGCTTTTGTAAAGCTATTTGTGTGTCACAACCATAAGCAGGACTTGATCAGGTGGATATCTGGCAAGTTCTGAAAATAAATAATTATACACTCCAAACCTATTTGGGTCATTTTCCTGAATCATTTACAAATATTGACACTAACTTGGCAAAATTTTTAGCGAGATTAAAATCAAACCCATTGCGGATTGACTTTTGAATAAATTTTTGCCATCTTTACAGCCATTTTACTCAAAATGGATGAGAAATAATTATTTTACCTCTAAGAGACAAAACACATTTTTTAACTTGTCTTTCTTTTAAACCATTTTTGTCCATATGTGCTTTTAATTTACCTGAGCTGATCCCAGTGTTAGAGGTTAGGTTAATGCAGATGTGACTGCTCAAAGAGAAGGGGGAGGAGGGGGGCGACTTACAAATCCCAGCCGTCGCGCTCTATTCCCACAGAGCACTGAAATAAAACTTGATTTGTCAACCTAAATTACATTGGCTTCTTACAAGAGACTTCTCCCTTCTGACAGAGGAGGAAGCACATTCACGATAATAGGCAAAGAAAATAAATTGACATTTATATAATCCTAATCACTTTCTCAGGGAGCCCAGTGGTGAGTATCTCAGGGGCAAGGCAGCATGAAGATAACACTGCCTGCCATGCCTGTTAAAAAAAAAAAAAAGTGTGAGGAACATTCCTTCTGCATCTCCCATCAAATATGTCCCAGTTGAAACCCCAATGAGCCCTCTCGACCTGATGCAAATTAAAAAAAGAGATTTGAGGGCAGAGGCACGAGGAAGAGAGGGATAAAAAGAGAGAGAGAGATGGGAAATAAATATCGAAAGAGAAATAGGGCAAAAAGAATACTGATGCCCCACTCAAGTCTGCATGTGCCACAAATAGGGTGAAAAGTTTGGCAAGATTTGCTTTAGAAGTTATTATAGTCATTCTCACAAAAAGCTTTTAGGGATAATGCTATTGCAGCATTAAAATTCATGCAACTTGTCAAAGTATTTCAGTGTAGTCTACCCGACTCTTACAGTGAATACATGCATTTTAGAGCAGGCACACCAAATTGTCTCCATTACACCACGATTACTTGAGGGAATTGCCATTCAAAAAGCAACCAAGAACACACTCACTGGTATATATGTTGTCAAACTATGGTCACCAGGAAAGTAGATGAGAAGCAGTAAGCCATTTTCCTGCATCACTTAAGGCCACAACAGACATCAAAGACTTCAGAGTTTGATCAGATTCCTCAAATTAAAATTCTCAACAACATCACTGCTGTATTCAAGGTCAAGCAGCTCCAGGGAAACCTACAATGGACTTTTTCGTTTTGTAGCAGGGTTGGATCAGAGGAATCACCAGTATCCCTGTGATGGTTCTTTTCTTACCAGCCAAATCAAAGAATCAACTGATGATTCTTTTCTTTATCAGTTTATCTGCTGATCTTTTTTTTTTTCAATTAACTCATCTGTTTAGAAACTGAGTAATTATAATTTCTAAAAGCCTCTTGTCCTGCCTCCTCCAATCATACAGAACCCCAAACCTCAAAACCTAAAGTTCATTTTAATATCATACATGACAAGGAAAACCAGCAAATCCTCACATTTGAGAGGATCTGTAACCAAACAATGTTTGGCTTTTTTTCTTGAACAACAAAGTAATTTATCATTAAGCACAAAAGTTCACTTTCTGAAAGTCAAGAAAGAAAAAAAGTTGAAAAAAAAAAAATCACTTAATATCTTCACCTAAACTTTCAACAAAAAAACAAATTATAACCTTCACGAAGGCAGGATTTATTGCAGGACTCTAGCGTGAGGTTACATTAGCTTTAGCTCAGTGAACATGATAAAATGTCAGCTCAGTGTATTATCTTCCATAAAAGGTGAGAATGACACTGGAACACAAGTCACACCTCACAAGATTTTTCCTTCCAGAATTACAAAACTCTGTAAGTTCAGTGATGAGGCAGAAAAATGGCATGACATTATTGTGTAAAGGGCAGACAAAGCAAAAAGCAAGCATGACAGGCTGGTGGATGGTGTCCTAGCATCTATAACAATGTTTCTCATTAGGGTGGCTGCAATCTTTCTTTGACAAATAGTTTTAGTAGCGTTATCCTAACCTAACCACAAGGGTGGCACAGAATTATGTGTCGTTTTCAAAGGTGGTGACAAATTGCCTATTTCATCGTTCAGGTATGAGGACTTGTTGACCTTGAAATTTGGTGAGAAAACTTGTGATGTTTGATTCTGTGACTAAAGCCAGAGACTTTCAGAGCCCTGTAAGGAGCTCTATCTCCAGCAACGTGACTCCTGACCTTCTCCTCTCCAGCAAGGAAGAGAAAAAAAAAAAAACAAAAAAAAAACAGATGTGATGTAATAAGATTCATTACTTTTTACTCTGCCCCTCTCTCACTTTCACTCTTTTTCTCTTCCTGTCTCGGCGACGTGTCCTTATCCCCCATAGCCACCCCAGCGTTGCCACCCTCTTCCCTGCATGTGGAGCCAGAGCTCCCATCTCCCCTCCTCTCAGGAGTACCATCCTCATGCACCTCTCCATTCCTCTTTTCACTATCAGAAGATGAATCCACTGACAGCTCCACATAAAAAGAGAAATCCAATCAGTCTACCCACCTGCACAATGGGAGATATGAACCCAACCTTTTACAAAGACATACACAGACACGGCGAGAGAAAGGTCTTTTGCAGACATTCAGATATTTTTAAATCTGAATGGCTGCTAAATAAAAAATGAAAAAGGGTAAAGTGAGCTTAAAGTTATGATTATTTCTATTATAACAAAACCATATTTACATAGTAGTTGCTGCTCACACGCAATTTCTAGAAACAATGCATGGAAGTTCAGGGAGAAGATCAATATCGCTCTCATGTCTGTGTGTCAACAATGGAGCTAAATCTGGGAGTCCAATAATATGAAGCCAAATTGCTTTAACTGACTTGGCAAACACACTCCAATAAAGTGGATGGTGGTACACACCTTTGAAGCTGAAGTTGCGATCTGTCGGTAAACAAGAAGGAGAAGAACAAGCACAGCACGCCATTGTCGATCTTATATCAAACTGCTGTGTTTGAGAGCCAAACACGTCGTCACAGGTGTTTACACTTTTACAGTTTCAGAGAAACTACAACTGGCCTTTCTTAGGCTCAGATGCACATAAACTACAGGTTATGAACTTCTTTTCAAAATACAAAATTGTGAAAGTAGCAGTATCTTCTGAAAAAGAGAAGCATACCTTCCTCTTCACTGTTTAATCTGAAAAACCTTTATGTGCAGTGAAAGTGTTTCTTAGTGACCGACTGCCAAGTGTGGCGACTTCCTGGATTCTTTGCTAGTTTCCCTGCAACCTCAAAAAGTTACAGCAACACTTTGTAAAGCCACAGCTTGTCATTTCTACATTTTGGGTGGTGTACAAAATAAAAAGGAGATGGAGCATGTTAATTTGTGAACTTTGGACACAGTCAAGCTGGCTGTTTCCCTTTGCTACAAGTGTTAAAGCTAAGCTACACTGATAAACCGCTGACTCTAGCGCCAGACTTCATACACACACATTAGGGTGGTATCTTCTCCACTAACTCTCTGGGAAAAAAAGAGAGTACATATCATGTACTGTTCATATCATCTAACTGATTAAATGTTTGCCAACTACTCTCTTAGCTGCATCAAAGCTGTGGTAAGTAACTGCTAATGCAGACTGAGCATTTCATGCTGCTGCCTCACATTAAATTCAAACTGGGGCTTTTTTGTGAAGCAGCTACCGGAAATCACATCTCACAAGGTTTGGTGATAATTCTAATTAAAAATTGACATTTTTTGTGCTTTTTGTCAGTGGATGTATGTTAAATATTGCAGTGAGAAGGAAAAGCCACGGCGAGCTGTTAGATGAAGAGGAGCAGGCGTCAGGCTGTTACTGTACTTTGTGTGATCCAGCTTAACATAGAGTCTAAGAAATACTGTGAGTGCAGACACACTCTTTGAAATAAGGAGAAGTGGGTTTTAGGATAATGGGATCTTAATTTTGAGAAGTTAAAAAAAAAAAAAAAAATCTGTATTCAACTTGACCTGTGAGTGTCTACCAACGAGGGCTGACATCTTTCAGTGAGATGTCACCCTCTCCTTACAATAAGTCTGCCTGACACATTTAGAGACAGATGAGAGAAAGAAATGGGTGCTGTCAGATATTAGAGGGGAGCCAAATTGATTTCTCTGGGACCAAAATGAAATGAGACTAGGATGAGAGTCATTTTCTCCAAGGAGGCAGCACAACTCATCCTGCAGGACGAATCTAGAAATGTTCTTGAATCCAGAAAACACCTCTGGGCCTTTAGAAAGTTTAATAAATGGATAAGTTTTGTTATAAAGTTTTGGATTATATTAAGGATAAAGATCAACGAAGATTGCAATGTAAAGGATTAGGTATAAGTCAATCATTTCTCTCTCTCTTTTTAAATTTCTGAAAGGAGAAGCTAAAGATACACAGACTGTACACCACTGAATCGGGACAATTTTAGGGACCTTATCCAGCCATTTTCTATGAAGCTCCAGCTGTAGGAGACATAATGACTCCCACCATTCATTACATATTCCACTCTGACTTGCCTATTTTTGATTATTATTCTCCAATAGTCTCATCCTAATTTGAACCACTTGCTTGGCTCTTGAGCTAATTAAACCGAGCACCACAGTTCTTGCTTACAAAGGGCTTTGGCACACTGCACTATGAAACTCTCCCTTCCACCTCACACCTGTTTGTATTCAAATCTGTACTCATCTTGGTTTCAGTGTTCAGAAGTCAGCACTTTGCCTCATCTTTTAAAAGTTTCAGACCTCATTTTCTGTCCTCTCATCCCCCCCCTACACACACACACACACACACACACACGCCGATGAATAATAAATGGAGCATCATGGGGATTGCTCTTTCAGATGAGCAGCTGCGTTTTGTGAGTCAAATGCCCTAAATTTCACTAGACATGTATAGAGTTAGTGGTGAAAGTTTTGAAGAAGATTAGTTCTGGATGGTCTGTTAAAATCCTCAGCATTTGGGGCCCCTAAAGATCATCTCTAGGCAAAAGATTTTTTGCCAAGAATGAAAGAGTCCATGCTAACATGCAGTTGCAAGAGATTTTGTTATATCATCCATTGCTGAGATGGATATCTTGTAAGTATATGTGGGTAGTGTCAGACCATGGTGGCCTTTTAAATCCACAAGCATGACCACTGTATGTCATGAAAAGTGGATTTTATTCCTTGATGCTCTTTTTTCTAAATGTTGTTATGATATAAATTACATAAACTGTGACCGTTTAAAGAGTGTGCATCACTATAATCCTTACCTACTCTACCACAAAACCGCAGCGCACACTTCTCTGAACGGGTAATTCTATGTGTTGTTATGTGATATGACAATACTCATTAAGACTCTTTGACTCCTTCAACCTCCGTCTCACTCCTTCACCTTCTCAAAGAACAGATAACGCAACAATGGCTCCATCGACAAAGTGGACTCTTTGTGTTCGGAGCGGAGGCTTTTTGAGGAGACTAAAATCGCTGAATAGATCCAGTCATTATGGCAGAGGTTTATGGCAGAACATTGGGCTTTGTTCTCTCAGTAATTAACTGATTGAAAAACTATAGATTTCAGTTTGAACCAGACTCTTCCAGATGCAAATTTTTGATCCTAGCAGTTAATTTGTATTTAGAAGCAGGTGTCTTGGCTTTAATTGTCGTATGTGCTGAAAGAAACAATGAATTCATCATCAACTGTTGGCTGTCAGCATGAGTGTATTCAACATAATGAACAATGTGCATCCATCTGTCATACTGAGTTACACCAACAAAAGTTTAACTAAATAAGCTTTATTCTAACATTGTACATAAATTTAACACCTCAAGAGCAGTTTTCTAGCCTTTAGCTTTCCTTAGGCAAAAAACATTCTTTAAGATTCATAGAAGCTGTGGGAGTTTAGGTGTAAATTTTAATTTAAAAGCCATTTATGTATTTAAAAGTTCTAAATCTAAATTGTTTTTACACTGAAATAGTAGCTGTCCCTTTAGGACTTACTCAGCTTATTTTTCTCAAGCTGCTGGCAATAGCTGCTGTTGAGAACTTTGAAAATAATTAGCTTATGGTATCAACATGCTATTGTGCTGTTGCAGAACTAACAAAATGCCACCTATATGTTTTCTACATAGAGTGAGGACAGATAAAAGGCTTGAGAAGGGACTTGTTGATTTTGGAGTCCAACATGTTGATAATATTTTGCATCTGGGATCAGATCCTCCAGAGTCAAAGGGGATATTATACAACTGTGCATGTGCTGGAAAATGAGCTATATAACCAGTTAAATGGTCTTGATGTAAAAAAAATTGAGGAAGTTCCACTTTATTTGAAATATGAAGCTCATGCTGCCCTTTGAGTCCTGTAAGCTGATGTGAATGTCTTGGGAGTGGGCAAAGGATGGAGACGTAAAGTGGAACTCTGAAAATCAAAGGACATTTTGACTTTTGATGAAACCACACTTAGGACACAGACTTTAATGGATTGTAGTTTGCGGCATATGGGCTGCTGTGCTTAGGAGGATGTGGATACTGACTTTCAGATCATCACAATTCATCTTGTGTAAAATGCTCTTTTGTTTCTCTATTAGCTGAGGCTTTCCAACGACATGCTATTGCTGTATGTTGTGTTCTCCAACCATCTTCATCTCTCTTTTAGGGAGAGGAAGAAAATCCACCAAAGGGATAGGACAGGCCCTAAAAGAAAACATGTACAATATGTGTATGTATTGTTCAGCAGTGAATATATCATACTCCAATCTGATGTCTGAATGGTGTAAAGCATTCATAAATTTTGTATGGCAGTGCCAAAGTGGATGAAGTGGCTTGGATCTGCAGGGCTTATATTAAGTCAGCATGAATAATGACCAATACAAATGTCACCATATAGTTTGCACATATTGCACTGCAGACATAAAAACACAACAACATTTTTTTGTCATTTATTAATCTACTGATTATTTTCTAGATGAATTATTCAGTTAATTTGAATCACAAAATAATGTAAAATGTCAAGGCTCTACCATAGATACAGGGAAGCCAGAGTGGTTGGAAAAAAAAAATCCCTTGAATTCTTTAAAGCCTGCTTACACAAACTGGACAGTAATCAAAGGTTGCTCGCCTCACTGAATATTCACAATGTAGGTCATCAGCCTTATGAGGGTAAAGATGATGCTTGCCTTCATGTCTGGCAGACCAGACGATCCATGCGCAATACAGGTTGAGAAGCGTGTCTACCAGTGCATGCATTCCATCTCACAGCATTGAACACAACTATCATAATGGATATATTCACTGAAGTGAAAATTCATGGACACGATAAGCTAGAGCTCTTGTATATCTTCATATTTTTCAAGGTATGAACAGAGGAGTGAACCTACAATGTTGTGTCTCATCGGTTATCTCAAACACACACAAACGCATCATAATTAAGGTTAATCTACTGTGATTTGATTCAGACAGTGTAAACAGATGGGTCTTTAAATGTAGATGTTTTTAAATTTGAGTGTTTCCATTTCCATATCTTCAAACACAGATAAAAGAAAAAGTTGTTTCATCACTCAGGACTTTGACAAATTATCATTAAACAAAATTCAGAATTTTCACAACACTTCTTTTTGTGGTTGCCTATACCTGGGTATTGGGGGGGTAGCTGTCTGTATCAGGGTATTGGTGGGGGGGGGGTTGCCTATACCTGGGTATTGGTGGGGGGGGGGGGGGTTGGCTATACCTGGGTATTGGTGGGGGGGGGGTTGCCTATACCTGGGTATTGGTGGGGGGGGGGGGGGGGGGGGGGGGGGGGGGGGGGGGGGGGGTTGGCTATACCTGGGTATTTTGGAACTCAGGGATTCTGAGAATTTGGACTGCGATGATGGTGTATGGACAATTTCATGTTCATTTTGGGTTAGTTTTTGTTTTAAATCAAGTCCCCATGGTAGAGAGCTGTTTTGCTGTGCAGTTCTAGAAGTGTTTTGTGGATTAAGAGACATTCCATCAGCATGGGGGTAAACTTGAATGGGAGAAACCATGCAATAAACATTCACATTTAAAAAGAAGGAATGGCAGCAACTTAAGGCACAATTCCCCCACAAATCAAAAACAGTGAAACTCAGATATTGTATTGGCACCAATTGGTGTACACCCAAAAGGTCAAGCACTGATCAAATTAATCTGCCATGGCTAACAGTGAAACAACAGAGCAGTGATGTTCATAGAAATTGAACAGAGATTAATGTTAACAACATATTCTGAATTCATTAAATAAGATCTAATAATCCAAAACAGTAATACTTATTCCATAAAGAACACAATCAAATAGAAAATGAGCCAGACTAATTGAAAAAAGCTTATTTGATTTGTAAAATAATAAATAATCGCTTTTTAAACAGATTGTGGGCTGGGACACCAGGCTGGATCTCAGCCTGGACAACCAGCCCTGACAAATACTTCAGAGAGTAAAGTGCAACTGTGATACAGTGTGGTTTTACATAGCAGAGATGGGCAGCAGCCCCAGTAACAGCTATACAGACAAGAAAATAAATAAATTTAGGTGATGTATCCCCGTAGACAAGCCAGTTGTTTCAACAAAATAGGCGAAAAAAAAAAAAAGAGAACAAAAAGTAAATCTAGCCAAACTAAATCTAAACAAAAACCATGTGGAGCAAAACAGCAGTAAAACAGCAAGCTCCGCAACCTCTGGTGCATTAACACATTTGATCACTCAAAAAAAAAAAAAAAAAAAAAAAAAAAAAAAAAAAAGGTGGACAGGACGACCATAAGGTTCCAACACTATTTAGTCAGCCAGCTCTATAGAACAAAACTAGCTGCTGTGGCCCAAGAGGTAGAGTGAGTGTTCACTAATCGATGGGTCAATCCCTCATCTCTGAAATGCCTCCAATAGCAGTTAGATTAGTGCGTTTGTGTGAGTGTTTATTGCTTGTGTGTATGAATGGGTGAGTGCTGGTACATGTTCTAAAGCCCACATTTGAGTGTTGGGTCAGACTAGGAAAGAGCCATATAGTACAGTTCATTAACAAATGTAGTGCAAAAACTCACAGGAGCAGGCAGCTAATTGAATGTAGTGTTGGTAAGCAGCACATGATTGTCAGTATGTACAAGACATTTGGCATGAAGTGGGCACGAGTGTAACCCATAGAACTGAAGCGTTTATTGCACAGGCAATCATGGTAATTGGAAAAGCAAAGTAAGTTCACTCAAATCCATAGCTGCATGTCTGAAGTTTAAGGAAAATAAATGCAACACTTCTGACTGACAAAAGCTATGAAAACACTCATGCTTACATTTCTAAATCAATATACAATAAACACTTGCAATTGGCAGCTAGAAACAATTCAAAGGAGAAATGTGTGCAAAACCAGTCAGGCCAAACCAAACCAGGATCGAACCAGGCCTCAACTCAAGGCCTCCAAAACTCCAACATTGTTCTTATTTCAACACCTTGCAGCAGTTTTAAAGCAATACAATGCGCATGCCAAACACCAAATGAAAACAAAGCTCACACCATTCAAGAAATGATTGGAACCATCAATACAAACGCAAACATTACAGCAGCAGCAGCAGCAGCTTAAGAGCATATCAACCAGCAAACAGCATGTTCATAGCTTCATAGAGCAAAAAATGAGTTAACAGAGACATCAACTCAGGACAAAGACGTCAGCAAAAACAAAAAGCAAGCACTTACCTTGATGAAGTGAAGCAGTGATGTCTGGCTTCTCTGTGGAACTCTTCTGATAGGGTCTCTGTGGTCCCAAACAAATGGGAAATCTTCAAGCTTGGAGAGTGTTTGAGGCCTACACCTAATATGACCAGCAGCTAACCACGGATTGAGAGTAAAGTGCAACTGTGATACAGTGTGGTTTTACATGGCAGAGATGGGCAGCAGTCCCAGTAACAGCTTTACAGACAAGAAAATAAATAAATTTATGTCTTGTATCCCTGTAGACAATCCAGTTCTTTCAACAAAATAGCTGAGAAAAAAAAAAGAAAGAAAGAACGAACAAAAAGTAAATTTAACCAAAAGTCTAAACAAAAACCATGTGGAGCAAAACAGCAGTAAAACAGCAATTTCACCTATGAAGGGAGAACAGAAATTAGCAGGGCTATCCATGCTGCACACTTAAAATGATTCTTTGATATAATGACCCTGCTCACCAGCTCTGGTGCATTAACACATGGAATCACTCCAAAAAAAGGTGGACAGGATGACCATAAAGTTCCAACACTGTTTAGTCAGCCAGCTCTATAGAACAAAACTAGCTGCTGTGGCCCAAGAGGTAGAGTGAGTGTTCACTAATCGATCGGTCAATCCCTCATCTCTGAATGCCTCCAAAAGCGGTTAGTTTAGTGGATTTGTGTGAGTGGTTATTGCTTGTGTGTATGAATGGGTGAGTGCTGGTACATGTTCTAAAGCCCACATTTTGAGTGTTCGGTCAGACTAGAAAAGAGCCATATAGTACAGTTCATTAACAAATGTAGTGCAAAAACTCACAGGAGCAGGCAGCTAATTGAATGTAGTGTTGGTAAGCAGCACATGATTGTCAGTATGTACAAGACATTTGGCATGAAGTGAACATGAGTGTAACCCATAGAACTGAAGCGTTTATTGCACAGGCAATCATGGTAATTGGAAAAGCAAAGTAAGTTCACTCAAATCCATAGCTGCATGTCTGAAGTTTAAGGAAAATAAATGCAACACTTTTGACTGACAAAAGCTATGAAAACATGTTTACATTTCTAAATCAATATACAATAAACACTTGCAGTTGGAAGCTAGAAACAATTTAAAGGGGAAATGTGTGCAAAACCAGTCAGGCCAAACCAAACCAAACCAGGATCGAACCAGGCCTCAACTCAAGGCCTCCAAAACTCAAACATTGTTCTTATTTCAACACCTTGCAGCAGTATTAAAGCAGTAAAATGCACATGCCAAACACCAAATGAAAACAAAGCTCACACCATTCAAGAAATGATTGGAACAATCAATACAAACACAGACATTACAGCAGCAGCAGAAGCTTAAGAGCATATCAACCAGCAAACAGCATGTTCATAGCTTCATAGAGCAAAAAATGAGTTAACAGAGACATCAACTCAGGACAAAGACGTCAGCAAAAACAAAAAGCAAGCACTTACCTTGATGAAGTGAAGCAGTGATGTCTGGTTTCTCTGTGGAACTCTTCTGATAGGGTCTCTGTGGTCCCAAACAAATGGGAAATCTTCAAGCTTGGAGAGTGTGTTTGAGGCCTACACCTAATATGACCAGCAGTTAACCAACAGGGTTGCTAAATCTAGCCAGTGTGCAGCACAAACACCTCACAAGCAATCCCAACAGTACCAGTCAAGTACTTATTTCTCAAAAAGATGTCAGTAACAGCAAATGTTAATGCAAAGGAGTCATGTCCAGCACCAGCACAGCACAGCTTCAGTGGGTAGGGCATCAGTCTAAATAACCCACCTTGAAACAAAGGGTGCGTTTGATTTATGCACCAGCAAGTGGTGGGATTTTAGTGATTTTTAGTTGCCTGAATCCTAATGACTGTGGTGATCCACTCACTTTTCCTACGGCACCTGAGGCTTTGTGTGAAAGGTCTCAACAACCAGGCCCAGTGGATGGATTACCATGAAACTTAACTTTATGGCATTTGATACGAAGATGAATCTGACACACAGTTTCAGTGTTAAAACTGATAATTGCTGTCTGTGGTCCTCTATGGGCTGTGGCAATAATTTTGCTGCTTCAGCATATTGAAGAAAAAAAAAGACTATGAACTAGTTCATTTTCAAAGTTTGAACTTTATAAAACATTTTAATATTTGTGAACTGAACTTTGAACTAGTTCATGTGGAAAGTGAACTTTCCCAACACTACCCTTAACTTTTCATTAATGGGCAGATGGATCATTTTTCCAATGCACTGACACCTTGGAACACCTTGTGGTAAATAGATAGATAGATACCCTAGCCCCCACTGCGACCCTGCATGGATAAAGAGGTATAGAAAATGGATGGATGGATTCGTTGAGTACAATTTCCTGCGGGATCAATAAAGTTCTTATCTCAAGTTCTTATCTTATCTTAAATAAGCCCTTTGCAGCTTCTTCAAAACAACAGTTTGAACAGTAAACTATTACGCTTGCAGGTTAAATCCCACCATGTTTATAATCCCTGCTCATTTCAATGAAAGGGCAGACCGAGCTCACCTGGACCAAACAATCCTCTGGGTGTTTCGTCTGGATAAACAAGAATGAAGGTGACTTTAAGGTGTTTTTTGTTTCCACAAATAAAATGCGGTTACCTAATTCGAATGATTCCTCACCTGCATCCACTCAGGAGAATTTTGTTGGCTACATGGCTATCTATAATTTTATCAGGATTCACTTAGAGAAATGATCACACTTGGCAGAGTGCACCAGAGGCGAGGAAGATGTGCTGATAAAGCACCTGACAGAAAGTTTGCAGCCCTGCGTCACTGCAGAGACAGAGTCATGAATACAAGTATCCAGGATCAAATCTGAGAAGGATTCTAGATTTGCACTCTTCCATGCAGTCATAAGACTATTGATTTTGTTTAAATTTTCAGAATAATTACTGATTATAATCATCAAAATGTTATTAATAGTTCTCAGGACTGTGACAGCTACTGACTTGAAAAAGGAAAAGTTGTTCTTAGCTGCAACTATTAACAACTCTTGCAGTTTCAACATCAACAAAGAACTAAAACTAAGGATTTGGAAGAGATTATTTGTTTTCCCAAGCGTTTCACTTATGCAGCTTAACAACTTTAACCATCAGAACACAACCAACAGTGCAAACAATAGAGCACATTATGACACAAAACAATGCACAGTGCCCCTGTGTAATTCAGACACACGCACATATCTGCAGGAAAACACACAAAACGCACACTATCCTGACGCAGCAGTACGCACACACAAACACATAATCAAACAAGAACACAGGAACCCTGAGGGTCTCCCAAAGCCCCAAAATTCTGTTTTCGTGTGATTGCAGAATGGCACACACACACACACACACACACACACACAGGCGTATAAAGTACTCCCATGCCACTGGAGAGCTGGACAGCACAGGCCAAAACTCCTTTACTAGTTGTGCTGATGGGAAGAGTTATTGGAGAAACATCTTGTACAGATCCAGGCCTCAGGGCAGCACCACGACAGATTCCACCTGACCGCGTTTCACCTTAGCTCTGCATTTTGTCTTGGATTTTACCCCCCCTCTTGCCCTCTTTTCCTCACAAGTAATTGATGTTTTAGCCTTAAAGCATTGTACCAGGGGACCTGCGACACACACACACATTTCAGGCTTCAGGTTACAGCATTTCCACATCCCCCTCTGCTTTTTTCTTTTTTTGCATTACAGTTTCAACCGTAACTTGGGTCAATTTTTCCAGGATGCTGAATTTTCACCAAACTTTTTACGTCTCGCTTTTAAAAACCACTTCTCAGAAACTGGAGAGAAAGCGAGTGTGCAGTGTGCCAACACCCCATGTTTGTACTAGATTTTCATCCTATAAAAACAAGGTTCTGACTTAAAAGATCTGTAATCAGCCTTACTTTGCTCATAAGATGCAGCGTGTTTACACAGCTAATTACAGCTTTCACAACACGGCCACCCTCTCTTCTAAATTTGTGTTTTCACTTCAAGTCCAAAAAAGACATGGGAAATGCAGTGCACTACTGTAAACTGTGAACTCCTTTTTTCCCCCTCCCCCGTGGCCAAAGACACTCAGTCTTGTCTTATACATCGCTCTGATGCCATACACTCAGTGTTTCTGCACAGTGATCTGCGTGCTTCTGTCAATGCAGCTCTCTCTGGGGAGCCCACTCTTCATAGTGCCATTGGCTCTGAGACCCAAGTGCCAACATTAACACTGACCGGGGAGGACTTCACACTTCCCTTTGTGTAGCGACTCTCCAGACATCTTTCTACTGAACCATGAAGAAAATCATCCCCTCAAACAGGATTTTGAGGCTGCTGCAGTGATTGTATTTCTTATTCTATTCCCTTGCGGGTGTGGCATTGTTGGGGCAGCAGAGGAAGCGATTGGGCTGAAGAAAAAGGAGAACGGGTGACTGTTGATGTTGAGGGACATTTCTTCCCCCTTGTGACTGTGAAGAAAAACTAGAACCAATATCAGAAAACTAAATAGATGTGTGTGTGGACATTTTTGTGAAAATCGGAGCCCCATTGTTGAAGAATAAAGCTATAATTTTAAATATTCCAAGGTTGAAAGCCTGTATATCACTAAAGGAAAGATGCACAACTGTCAGCTGTCAAGAGAAAACAGATAGACGACATAACTGCCAGATTCCAACTGGTGATCCTCATCAACGTGAATGATGCTAAGTGAACATTTTGAGTCTGCAGGATAGAGCAACACACACACACTCACACTTTCACTTGCTCACTAGATCCAGCACAGGCTACACCACAGCGCTAATGGGTACATAAAAGTTTATGTAAATCAGTCATGGTGTTAGCGACAGTTGAGCTGAAGCACGAGTCTCTCACTACTTCCCCTTCTCTCCCTCTCTCCCTCCAGGGCTAACGTAATAGCATGCTACTCCTATCCTTAACATCCAGGCCGAGACAGCAGTGGGCAGTAACTGTCATTCCTTTTCTGTCAGTAATGAGACCTGACAGCAGCTGAGTCGAAGGCATACAGAAAGGCATATACCGATGCACACATACATACATAACATATACATTATCATTTATTAGATGAGTGGGGTAAGCAAACACTAACACAGCCTTACACATGCGAACACATGCATTCTTTCATTGTGTGTGTAGAAGTGGATTTACACTCAGTTCACATCATTTCTGTCTTACCAGTACAAGACTACTAAATACAAGCAATTCAGTGACTTAAATCAGTTTTGGTGGCTATTAAAAGCAGATGTGACAATAAAAATAAATTTGAGAACATGTCCAAACTGAATCCTGCTCAGGTGTTGCTGCTATCCCAGGTGTCTCTATCCCCGCCGTGTCTTGTGCTCTCCATTTGTCTCAATCTCCCTCTATCTAAATCTGTCCTTTCTTCTCTCTCTCTTCATTCTGATCGTTCTGAAATATTGTTCTTCCTCCCTGTCTTTGAGCACCAGCCTCTCTTTTCACGCGGGCGTCTCTAAGCAGATTACCAGTCTGAAGTCCTCCTTGACAGGTGTAAATCTGACACTGGTTTTAATAGACTCCATTCGCCAAACAGTTGTGGTCTTTTGATTCATGAGCGACACACACGCTGCCTGTGTGACACGTATAGTTAAACACAAACCATATACAGAGAGGTAAAATGGTTATAAAGGCATTCATGCTCTCAAAAAATAGGTACACCAACAGTCACACATCTTCAATTGGCCGGGCTGTTACTGCTGACTCACAAACTGGCAGGCTGAACTTAAACTAAAATATATCACCACTGTATTGTATATTTGCAGGCTCCGACCAGAGCATTGGCGATTTTGTTTTGTCGACTGGCGCCAAGGTGAAGAATGAACTTCTTATAAAGCCAACATGGCTGAGAAGTGCACTTAAAGTGCAGAGGAATACAAGCTAGAAACGTGTTTTCAGCAAACCAACTCACCTACATCAAGTGGATGTTTCCCTTCCAGTATGACAGAGAGACAAAGTAAATAAAATATTTTCCATCACTGAGTGCATTTTTTTAACAGTGAAGGAAAAATTTAAAGGCCGTCCATCTTTCCGATTGTCTGGAACAAGCAGAGATGAAATTCAGCAAAAAGTCAGTTCCTGTGACCTCACGCTCTAAAGGATAATCACCTCTGCAGCAGTCTACATTGACAGGTTTAATGATGCTCAACTGAGTCAAGATTCAAAAATTCAAAAACTCAGATAGGTATCAACACAGAGTCAACTGAGCAATGAAATACTTGTGACAACCAAGTATAAAATAAATAATCAAAAACCTAAATAAATAAGTTAAATAGAAAAAAAGAAAGAGGACATTATATACATTATGGAAACAGTATAAACAAGTGCACGAACCAGTGTGTGCATATGCATGGAAACAACTGAGCACCAAATTTAAGGGTATGCAGACCAGGAGGAAGGTTTGTGTTTATGCTTGCCTACAGCAAGTCTTCTGGGTTCAATTTAATGGTTTGTTCATATTTTAACTGTAACTGTTTTTTTGTTTAGGTAAATGGCCACAATGTGCAAGGTTTTCTTTTATTAAATTGGCAGATAATAATAGATTATGACAGAATTTCTACAACCTTACCTGTCAAAATGACAGACAACTCGACAGCCCAACACAGCCTCTGGTGCAGAAAACTGTAACATTTGGACATTTGGATTTGGAAATATTTTCTGTCAGGATGTTGGTAAGAGAAACAATCAACGTAAGAAAGTCAATATACTGGGTTTCTTACGATTATATAATGTGCGAACATGTACAGTAATATCTATATTTATTACAGGCCTAGAGATGGTAATTTATTCCAATCATACGTAAACCATTGACTGATCTTCTTGTGGGAGTTTATTTGGCACATGGCTATGTAATTGAAAGGTTTATTTAATTTAGAGACAGTTAGTGTTACAAGATTTATGAAGCAGAACACATGTAGTATACCCAGGGCTGTAGGTATTATTTTAGCAATCCAACACTCTACCATTTATTCAAAGCTTAATCGAGCAATTGCATATAAAATTCTTTTGTTTTATTAAACTAATAGTGAAATAAATGTACATTAGCTATGAAGTAACAGTTAGCTCATAAGAGTCATAGCTAGTAATTGATTTGCTTGAGCAGTTGAAGTATACCCATTAGCATTAGGTCTGCTCATCAGACTTTGGTAAGTTTGGTATTCAATCGCATGGTGTGACCTTATTACATCATTTTGACTTCATGCTCAAGAAATATTTGCACCTACAGCACTTAAGCCACAGATCTGAGATTTTACTGTATACTTACTAACAGTACATCAGCTGATGAATTACAGCACAAACAATTTCACTGTAAGTTCAGCGTGAATATTTACCTGAGAGGCATACGTCCTCTGGTTTGGAAGTCACAGGACTGGAAAGTTCAAACCTTTTTGAACAAACTTTTTTTTTCTTTTTCGCCTTCCCAGCAAAGACACTGCTGAGGAAATGATGATGAAATAAATCTCTACAGTCTGTACTCGTGAATTACTGTAAGTTATTTTTGATATCCCCAGAGCAGAGATTTTGATTGGACTCTGATTGGCTGCTTCCTGCTGCAGAGTCAGGGTGACGACTGATTGCTCTCCTTCTCTCTTCCTTTCTCTCTCTTCCCCTCGATAATCTGCTGAAAGTTTGTCCAACACTGCTGCAAGTCCGTGACTAGACGAGCTTCAAAGTAAACTCCACAGCCTTCTTCTACGTGTCGTAGCCTCAGAGCACAGGCCGTCCCTGAGCGCCAGCTCCCTACAGATCGAAAGCAGGTTGCTGTCATTTTGCTTAATGAAGACCTTGCATTCTATTTCATCAACCCTTTCTTCTTCTGCCTCTACATTGCATATGGTGATTTTATTATTTATAAGTGCTCATCTTTTCACTAATGAGTACACTGATTTCAGAGTTTTCTTGTGACAAAAAAGGACAAAATTTCTTGGTTTCTTTTTTGTTCCAGAGCTTTTTGTGGATGCACCTTTTGGCTGATATTTGAGCTTAAACTCAAAAATATATAAACTACATTCATATCATCTCTTGTGGTTCAGATAAACCTGATAATCTTGAGAAATTCAACATGCAACTAATAAAAAATTAGAAGACAGAAAGGAAGACGAATTACGAGAGCGATTCGAATGAGCAGGTTTATTAATGCCACTTGTAGTCTAGAACCTGATGGTGACCTTTCAAGCTCAAACATTTATTTTTGCGAGTAACATTTCATGCCAATTACAGCTAGGCTGGAGTAATTTCCTCTCCTCTCTCCTCTAATCTCCTCTCCTCTATTTTGCTTCTCTCTTCTTTTCTTCTAATACCATGTCTTTCCTGTTTTCCTCATTTCTCTCCCTGTCTTCATTTATCTTCTCTGCTCCTCTTTCGATTCCTCCGTTTTCCCTTCCTCTGCATTTCCTCTCCTCTTTCTTTTTCCTTTCTGTCTCTCACCATTTCACCTGTTAGTTCCGGCTCAGCGTACCCTGAGAGCTGTCAGCGCGCAGACACTTTCTCCCCCTGTGGTCGCAGAGCCAACCTAATCAGACCCCCAGCAACAGCTCTTAGCTCCTCATCCTCCTGCAAGACACTGATAGAAGTGCTGCGGTTTGTTTTCCTGCTAGTGTTAATTATGTAACCCAATTATACCATCACAGAGCTGACGCAGGGAAGCTAAATTAAAAGCGATTGGCTTCATTACAGTCGCCTGAATGCTGCACAGGGTGCTTTCAGGAGGCCCTATTTAAAGTTTCTTCCTCGGTGAAAAACATTCCGATCGGCGTGATGTCATTATATTATTCTTCTTTTTCTGAATCATTACAGTATATGTGCTGCATATATTTAGCAAATATTGGAGTTTGGTCAATTTCCATAAGGACGACTATAGACAGATGTTTCAAACTACTTACTTTGCCACCAGTTCAGCTGCTTTGTTTGTTTTTATGTACTGGGAAAAAGTCATTAAAAGGTTTGAAAGGTCATGATCTGCATAAATATATCCATCCCCACACATAACCTGTAATGCAGCCTACATTCTGACTCTGTTAGGCACACCATCATTGGAATATGTTACATTCATTTTTTGTTTTTCCTGATGATCATATCACCTAATGTCAACAATCACTAGAGTCTTCAGGATTCATCCTCTGACGACCATAAATACCTGAACAAACATTCATGGCAATTCATTCCGCTGAGATACTTCAGACTGGAGCAAAGTATTGCACCTACCAGCAGGCCTACATTGCCATGCCTAGAGCTACAATAAAAATCAGGAAATAACCCAGAAACTCTCACATTGATTCAAATATTGCTAAATCTTGACTATCAAAAGAAGAGAACAGAAATCTCTCCTGTGAAACAGCCACAACTAACAGAAACTTTTGTTCATATAAAACACCATTGCTCGTAGTACAAAGTTGATTGAGATTGAATATATTATTATCAACAATTATTTAGTATATTATTTTCACTATTTTCAAACAAGAGTCAGCTAACATCTGCCAAATCATAATCCTTATCAGTAAAGGAAAATATGTGATACTGAGTTTCTCAGTGTTAGCCAATGATGCTACTGTTCATGAACAGTTTTTCCATCTCTGCCATTTCACTGCCATCTTCATACAATTACCCACAAAAGTGGGTCAGATTATGGCAAAGTAAAAATGGGAGTCAGTCCTACCCTCTTTGGGACCCAACATCAAAAAGAGGGATTTGGATGTGAGGCCCTGCGACAGTCTAACATCTTGTCCAGAGGATGTGTTTGGACATCAATCTGCCTCAAGTTACACAATGGAAGATTAGCTGTGGGCTCTGTGGGCTGTTTGAAATGAGGCCTTACTTACTTTCTTACTTACTGTAGTTATTTGCCTTCTTCTTTGCTTGGCTACTTCTGTACTTGTTGGGATCCTTTTTAATTAAACTTACAGCACTGAATGAATACTCCACATAAAAGGGATATTAAATACAGTTTGTCTGGAGTGATTCAATTTCTCTGAGTAGCTTAATTCCACATCAACTCCACAGCATGACACTGACATAAATGCCTCCACTTGATCAAGGACCTCATCTACCTGGGGAGACAGCAGAGAAAGAGGAAGAGACTGTGATGGGGAAAAGAGATGAGGAGAGGGAAGAATCAAAATGGGGATGGGAGGGATTGGGGAAGCGAAGGGTTGAAGGGTGCAAAGGAAATGCATTCAGCTCGGTTAAGTGTGACTGCCACACTTTGCTGTATATTTAGCCTCCATAAATAGAGAGCTATTTTTGTTTGCCAAACCAAAAACGATCCTTCGCTCAGCTCGCTGCTTTTCCACTCTACTTGTCCTGTTTAGAATCCATGGTCATTTCTACTTCCCCTATGTGAAACAAGGATGACATTTAAGCTTGTTTTGTACATTTCCATGGTGCTTATTTTGCACAGGAGGAGAGAAGAGGAGTCATTCTACCCAAACATGGCATAAGAAAACTTTCCCATCGTTGCATCACACTAATGTTCATCGCTAGCATGCCCTAATAGTGATAATTGTGCAGTTTTTCAACCTTAGCACTCCTCCTCTGTTCTCCGCCCACCTTTTTGTTTGCATCTGCACTCATCTTGCTTCTTTCTTCCCAACATTTGCTCTTTCTCCAAACTTACACTTCCCTGTCTCTGCTCCTTCAGATCAGTCATTCCCTCCTCCATAAAGTAGTTGGAAGCACTTTCAAAAAGTCTTCAACATCAGGTATGAACCAACACTGCCCCCTAAAGGATGAAATAATCTGGGAAAATTACTGAGATGTTCGGGAAGCCGGAGAAGACTTTCAACCCCAAACTCATTAATTAATAATATATTTTTATGTAACATTTAAATGTTTTGTGTCCTATATGCTCAGATCCTTACTCTGAATGCACTCTAAATAACAGTCAAAATTTACCTTTGTAAATCAGTGGGGATACACAACACATAACATTTAATTGTGTTTAACAGAATGAAGACAGCAGTGAAGAAAACGCTTAATGTCGATGAGACTCCTTAAATGATTGTCCAGATATGTATACAATTCCATGTCAGTATGTGCATAAATATTATGAATAGTCACTCAGTATTTCTGTTAAAGGCTGTGACATGAAAATGCATTAATGAATGTCCAATAATACAACTAATAAGTGAAAATCTGCCCTTAACTGCCTGACTTCATGGATGAAGAACTACAATGAAAGGGCTCGAGTCTTGCCATCAGCGAAAAGTTTGTTCTTGAGGAATTCTCCTCTCCTGTCATAAAATTTGCACTACAAAGTGCATCCAATTTTCTGGCATTAATATGCGTTGATTTTGTTGTGACAGTCATTTGTGATGTTGTTTATTTAGATAAAAAAGACTCTGGCTCTGAGGCAGATTTTCAGAATCATCTAAAAACAGTTAAATTACCTCTGATGGATATGGACTTACATAACAACTGGCACATCTTTTAATTTTTACACTCCGAGTTTAATTAACCGTGATGATTTTGCTGTGTACCAATCACTTTGTAAAGGCACTTGTCACTTTTTCCTCAAATGTTGGCTGCGTCCTTTTTGGGAGCCAAACTGTTCAGATTATCCACATTAGAACAGGATTGGTGCTGACAGGAGAAGAGATGCTGGTGTCGCAGATGAAAAAGAAGGCACAGCAGTACCTTTGAATATCAGAATCTGTAAAGTGGTGTTCCACCTTATGATGTTCATCATTTTCATAAGGTAAAGTCGTGTTGTTAGATGTGAATGAAAACATATTTTAGAAGTGCCAGACAGATGTTTAACTGCAGCTCTCATGAGGTGAGGATAACTTTTATTTAATTATTTAATTATTTATTTTGTGAAGCAGTGTTTTGCAGTGCTGCAGTGCAATCACAAACATCAGCATTTTCAATCCTACTGCATGAAAATTACCATTCGCCCCTCTGAGCGAGGCACTGCTGTATACTTATACGCAGAACCTCGGTCACCTACAAGTCATTGATATTCAGTATTCAGGCTGGTTTCTGAGCTGCACGCAGAGTTTGGTGCAATCTGTCGTGAGCCACTGCAGCAGAATGAAACAACTCAGCTACAAATGTCAAGAATTAACTCATCGGTTTATTATGTTCCTGCTTGTTTCTTTCCATCTTTTCATTCATCCATCCATTTTCTATACCGCTTATCCGTCAGGGTCGCGGGGTCCATCTTTTCATTTCATACATTTTTTTTTAAGATTAGAAATTGAAAAATAACTTAATGACTCCCATATTGGGAGAGTGGGAAAAGACAAGTCTCTATCTCAAGTGTGGTATCTATGTCAGAACTGTTGTTGATTTATTTAAGGGGGCACCAAAATTTCAGCAGCCCTGGATTGATTCACCAAGCAGCGGTCCTGTGTCTGTGGCGTTCTTCAAAGTTTATTTCTTCAGAAAAGAACAATATGTTCTGCACTTGTGTGCAGTGAAAGTTGAATGTTGCTTAATGGGCAGAAGCCGTGATATACAGTTTTGTGATCCTTGCTGTACTTCACTTTACTGGCATAAGTTTTCACAGAATGTTTATTTGTCTGCTGTAATCCTGATAGTTGTGACTGTGGGTGTGATGAAAGATGCGAATGTCAAATGATTCGTGATCATAAAGATGCAATGCCATGTGCATCATGTAACACTGAGTAAGATTACCAATTAGTCAATCCAAATGAGTCTTGCTATTTGCAGTGGGTATTAAGTACCCCAGATCATGTCCCATGAATTACTAATTTACATTTCTACTCTGCTTGCTTGTAAATCACAAGAACATTTGAATTTTACAATTCAGTGGGTTTGGCAGCGTTGTGTTTTCTGAGGAGGCAGTTCAAGCACTCCGATTCCTGATTGGACTTGCAAATTTAAAGGCTGGAGGATATCAGACTCTGTTATGTGTAAAACAACTGTGAAGTAACGGTTGGTCATGAAAAACAATGAAACAGACATGATTGCTGGATAAGTAAATACATCTCTGACACATCATCAGTCCACCAAAGACACTTACACTGCAGTGTGCGGAGATTTAAACATAATCTGGATAATAGTGGAGTTAAGTGGTGCTAAATTATATGTAAAATGAAATCTAAATAAGTCTCCTTTCCTGCCTGTACAACATCCATTGCACATCTGCCCGTCCTGGGTGAGGGATCCCTCCTCTGATGCTCACCCTGAGGTTTCTCCCATTTTTTCCTTGTTAAAGGTGTTTTTTGGGAGTTTTTCCTTAGTCGAAGTGAAGGTCGACGGGCAGAGGATGTTGCTATGATGTTACGTAATGCCCTTTGAGACAAACTGCTTGTAAAAATGGGCTATACAAATAAAGTTGTCTTATCTTGTCTTGTCTAAATAAGCCGGTACATGTTCCTCTTGCTGTGAGGCAACAGAGACAATGACTTTACCACCATGTTGCTTCCCTTAACTAACCAGACAACTAGCTTTAGTTAGCTTTCACTACCAGTGGTATATGATAAATTAACTTGCATTTATATGTAAATAGAAACAGTGTTTGTATTGGATGGATTGTCCACTGCAGAGCACACATTTATTTTAATCTGTAAAATTTCCATTTTTGATCAATCAATCAATCACACTACTGGTCATGTAACAGCTGAATTGCCATCCAAAATGTCCTTTCAGCCTCCAACTAATGAGTAATGTTTTCTATAGCAATGGATATATAACATTCAGTTCTTTTGACTAACTGACTGACTGCGTGTTGAATAATAATATAAAGAGATCAGCATGAATGCTAAAACCTACTGTGACAATTGCACAAGTTGAGAAGAGTCATTAAGTCTATGAAGTTAATGAAAGTCTATGGACCTGTAATGTCAGCTACACTGCAATATCCATGTGGAAAATTTGCTAACATTAGCAACCTTAAGCCAGTGGACCAAATAAGATTGTAACCACAAAACCTCTGAGTGTATTGAATTGAGCAGGGATGTGTTTTACTTCTCATTAATTCAGAAAGAAAATGTGTTATGTCTTCTCTTATGTTAAATAACCTCATACTAAAAAACCCAAATGGTCATTTTATTATATTATGAAACGAAGGGAAAAACTGGAAGTCATCACAGTGGAGAAGCAGGAACCCACAAATGTTGTTATTATTTGATGTATCACAGCAGTTATCTTCTTCCTTTCCCTGTGAATCACTGTACAGTTGAAATAGTGCTGCAGTGTTTGGCTGTTAAACACTGATAGTGACCCTAATTACCTTCACTCTCCAGACAACATGGACCGGTGTGCTGTGTCATCTGTTCTCTTTGTTCATCTGCATGACCCCCAGAGGATGAGGAAGTGACCCCTACCTCAGCAGTGTCACTGGAAAACTACCTAATGAGGCACACACACATACAGTAAGCTGTCACAGAGAAAAAGAAATGGGGAGTAATGAATATCATGCCAGTTGCACTGCAGACCCCACTACCCAATTACTGTCCATGTGGTGAAACTTTGTTGTAAACAATGCAGCTTTAAATGTTAGTTAAGAAAGATAAACCACCTATTGTTTTGGCAACTTTTGAATTCAAAAGATGAAGTTTGCTAATGTCTTTGCTCTCTTATAGGAGCAGCTATACTAAGACCATGGACCAATGTTCAAGGTCAAATGCTATTAACTTTTTGTACCAAGAAATAAGATTATAAGACTACAGCCATGATATCAGCTCTTTGGGGCTGCACTCAGGCAGAGGGATGTTCTGAGCTGATTTGCTAATTAGCACTAAACACAAAGTACAGCTGAGGCTGACGGGAATGTCATTAGTTTTGCAGATATTTGAAAATAAATCAAAGAATAATACAAAATGAAATATGAGATGACGATGGGACTAGATCAAAAGTAAGGGGATCTCTGGAGTTCCACTGCAGTTAAGAATAAAAATGTAAGCCTGCTGGTGATGCTAGAGGGGATGTTAGGGGGATCATCAAAGTCTGTAGGCTTCATCCTCTGGGGACCATGAACAGCAGACCAAAATATCATGATAATCCATCCAGTAGTTGCTGAGATATTGCAGTCTTGCAGTCCAGAGTGTGGGACCAACCCACCGACTGCTTTCCATCCCTAAGATAATGAAACAATTATGTGTTAGCAGTTTAGTAAGTGAGTGGTTTATAGCAGGTTTGCATTCATATGTTTTGCACTCCAATATCTCAATCTGAAGTCTCATCTGAAACTTTTGTAAAAGTGAGCCAGACAGTCATGACCTCTGGCAGCTAAAGGGAGAGTAACCATGTATAACCCGGCACAAAGCCAAGTGTCAACACGACAGAACCCATGAAGCACCCATCCAAAGGACAAAAGTGCTGAAGAATTAGCCTGGTGGATAGAAGTTCAACTCTTTTGTATCACCAATAAGACACTTTTTTATTTGATATTGGCGGTTTGTGTCAGAGACCATGAGCAGAGGGTAGAGGGCTAAGGCAATGTTCCAAAGCTTAAGATGCGATTATACTTCCACTGTCAAACTCTTGGGTTGTTGAAGCAGAAGACAATGGGATAACGGATAAGAGCAGAACATATGAAGAACAGAAAAATCTGATGATAGAGCCAAAGATTAGAATAACTGTATTTTTAAGAAAAGAACAGTTAAAGCATCAAAGACAAATTAATGGGTTAGGAGTGAAATTCAAAGTGTATATTGCTGATTATTCACAGAATAAGGCACAATATTATTAAATAGTAAGAATTCAGCTCACTTCAATTTAACATTTCTGCCCACAAGGGAAGACCCTCCTTGTAGCCAGAAGCATAGAAAAGTACAAACATGTGTGAATATAGACTTCACTATGAGCTCTTTTGCCAGCTTATGTGAGACAGCAAACTCAATGTAGGATTAACATGAGCTGCAATTTTAAGTGTTTTGCACAATGGTACAAAATTCTCTTTTGAAAGCTAAAAACAAAAGAAACAAAGGTGAAAATGAAAATTACGACAAAAAAGGGACCAACATCCATTAATTCAAAATACAGTATGCAGAGTACAAAGACTGCTAGTGCATTGTGCACGCGTATGACATTATTAAATATACAACTACAGCAAGCATGTATTTATTTTCATGTTCTCTTGGGTCTGACATTTTTTTCCTTAAGGATCCATGTGCAGGGAGTTTCTTTAACCCTTTTAACAAGGAAAGGCAGCTAAGGTCAGATTCCTATTTTCAGAGGAAACCTGGGGGAATAGCTGCATGCGAAGCAATGGTTACACTAATTCACACACTCACACCTAGGAGCTGTCCAATGTTATCACAGCATCACACCGCAGTTTCACCAAAGAAGCGAGGCATCCAGCTGCAACTTCACAGGGAGACAGTGAGACCAGTAAAAAATTGTTGCTGCTTGAGCAACAACGTTCAAGACTGCACTAGCAAAGATTATCATGATAAATTAATCTGACAGTTTTCTTTATTAATCAACTGACAGTTTATAAAATGTAGGGAAATTTTGAAAAATATCCATGGCAATTTCCTTCAGCCAAAGTTTGTTCTGTTAATAGTTTAAAAATGTACGTAAAGAAACACCTGAAATAATGAAATTGAGATTTGTGGCATTTTCTTTTATTAATCGACCAGTAATTTTGTCTTTAGTTCATTAGCGAATGCAGAAGTAGTGTTGAGAGCAGCAGAGTTAAACAACAGTTCAACAACTTCGTAGTTTTAGTTGCATACACATAACCATAAGAGCAGAACATGACAAACTACCCATTTTGTTGTTTGATATTTTCACTATTGTCAGAAAATAGTGAAAATTAGTTTAAACTACTGTCAGAAAATAGTGAAAAATGCTCGTCACGGTTTCCAGTGGCTCAACCATATTCAGTTCAGATTGCTTGTTTTATTTAAGCAACATTTCACATTTGAGAAATTGGAATCACATAATATGTGCCATTTTTGCTTGAAAAATAACTTAAAACTTAAATTGATAAAATTGATAATCAGCATAGCCAATTGATTTTCTATTGACTGATTAAATCAAATTTAAATAACTGTTGCATCTCTGTTAGGGACGGTTTATTGTCACAGTGAAATCAGGACCCTAGGTTTGCAGGGTTTCAAGGCTTTATGTTAGCAATTCAAATTCAAAAACCTGGCATAAACAGTCCTGGATAAACAGGCCCCCAGTCTGCCTGTATCCAGCTTGTCACTGAAACCACTGAACAACTTAAAAGTCAGTGGCTCTCACTCAGAACTGCTATGTGCACTTCACAAGATTGCAGTAACATAATTCCACCAAAACCCACCACAATGACATTATCTATGACATTTACAATCTTGGTCAATGATCCTGAAGTACATTTAAGACCCCTAATAAAATATAGTGTGCTCTATTGAACCCATGACCGGAAGCTGCTGTAACAGTTCGAAAGGACATTCACAAGTCACAAGCCCTTTCTCTTCCATTTTCACCCCTTAAACCTAAAGTGATTTTCCCCCATTTATTTTGGAGCTCCTCTGAAGTGTGTCCTTGTTTTCATATTCATGCTTTTCTTTTCAATCCAATGACAATCTACTAGAAGGGCATCTTTGATGCATTACTCATTTGGAATAAATCAAATCTGAGAAAAGCTAAAATAACCTTAAGGCTATCAACTTAATGGAGTAAAGAAAAATGCCACTGGCAAAGTTCGCTTGGGTTCTAAACACTTTAGAAATTCAGCACACATGAAGTGCTATGCACAAAGAGAAAGACTGACATATGGGAGATATAGATGGTCTTCATCATTCATAATGGTTTTCATCTCATATACAGAGCAAAGCTATCCGTCCATCTCCGTTATCTCTGATACACACAAATGGGTCTTAATGAGCCTGATTTCCATCCCTGGTATCTATAAGAAACAAGGTGTTTCTTTACTTTTCAGTAGCTGCAATGAAAAAAAAACATTGGCAAAAGCTCATTTAATTGTGCAACTGAATTTTAACAGAAGCTGGTCATTTTCCAAATATTTGGTAAGAACTAATACAGAACAAATAACAATCCTCTACATGTGTCACCTGCAGTATAAGTTAGAAGAAGTTAACTTCAGGTACGCTACAGACCTGAAGTTAAAAATAATTTGTAGAGGAGCACAAGAAGTTTCCCAGGCTAATGACTCCTCACCACAGCTGGAAAACACACACACACACACACACACACACATACGGAGAGAGAGGAAGAGAGAGAGAGAGAGAGAGGCAGTAATTTGGATGAGATGAAATGAGATGATAATTAATCGCCTTTACAGTAGTCATGCCATGGGACAGGTGGATGAAAAGAAGCAGAGCATAACAGATCTCTGAGGAGAAGCGAGAACTTTCAAGGCTTGAAAACGAAACTCTCCAAGTCAAAACATCAATAAAAACAGGAGATGAGCAGCTGCAATGAAAAAACAACTTATCTGATACAGAGTCAAAGATACAAGAGAAGAGTGTCAGCATGAAAACCTCAAGATAGAAGTCTACTGATGCAGCTCCCAACACAATAGAGTAAAATTATTCATTCACCAACTTTTAAATTCTGTTGCACATTCCACTAATAGCAAGTGCATTTTAAGATAAGGCCTCGAAAAGCTGATAATGCATTAAAGAGTTTAACTCGACGAGGTTTCAGAGTACAGGTCCGTCTGGACAATTTTAGCATTGAAAGTGTTTAAGGTCACATTGCAATGAAAAAGAAAGGTGGTTTGAACTATTTTTGAATGATTATAAGTACATGAGTGTTTAGATATTGTATTTCTATGGTGAGGTACTTTTTCTGATATAAAATAAAATGTTTCAAATGACAGTTAAATCTGCATCTAGCATCCGTGACTTTCCACTGGACTGCCATCATTATGCTTATGTCATAAGTTGAAAAGTGAGAGCCTGAGATAGCAGCACATTGCCTCAGCCTGTCAGCAGTCAACATGAGATGGAATGACGGGCATGAAAAACTTTCATCTCAAAATATTTAACCAACCAGACCTGAGGGATTGTTGGACTTATCAGTTTCTTGCCAGCCACATTTTAATTTAAACAAAATCTCTTAGCAGGCTTTAGTTCCAAACAGGTCGTTTTTAAGAGATAAAAAGATAAAAACAGTGAGAAAACTGTTTAGTCAAAGTATATTATATATGTATTATATATATGTATGTATTCATATATGTGTTTAACTGTATTTAAGTGCCATCCCCCTACTTTACATTGGAGAGAGCATTTGAATGTGGGGTGATTTAAAGATTATACCTTTTAGGAGAAAAAAAATAAGGCAACAAAAGCAAACAAGTTTGAAAAAAATCAGCTGTGACAGATCACTCAGCAATGCTCTGAAAATTTTTAAAAGTTTTATGTTGCCTCTTTTGCAAAGTAGTTGATTCTCCTTTCTGTTTTTGATCAGCCGCTCTGTATTCTGGTAGCTTCGAGGAAGGAAACCTACAAAGGGCATCAGTCTGTCACACAGATGAAAGGTGACCTTGCTTAGATAGGAGAGATCGGCTGTTCATGTTAGTAAAGGCAACATTTTCCCTCCATCAAAACAATGTAAGAATGTAAATGTGGAGGTCCTTTTAAAGAACAAAGAACAAATAGCTACTGATTAAAGAAAAAAAAACAAGCAAGCATATGCAAAACATCTGAATAAAGAGAATCTGCATTGCATCAGAACAAGACTTGAACAAGAAAATTAAAACACTTTTCACTATTTACTTCGCCTCCTGTTACAGACCTGCAATTAATGTTCACCTTTTTATGAACCATAACAGCACTCTTTCCCCAACCTTAACCAAGACTTTTTGGTACATTTTATTAGTTGATTCATCCATTTGTCATTGAGGAAAAAAGTAATTTTAAAAAGGTTTCATTTAAAGATGAACTCATTTTATGACTTTAACTTAATATTTCAAACCGTTGACACTGTTGGTCCATCAATGCAGGTCATTTGAGGGAGTCAAAGGAGATAACAAATTCTGAATTGAAAAAGTATTGCTGGATTAATCCAAGATGAGAATAAATTGTTAGTTGCAGCCCAACACAGAATTTAAACCCGAATGTCCATTTTCTTGCAAGATGACAGGATTAGTCCGACCACAAGAGCTTGAAATCAAATATGAAAACACCGGTAAAAGATCTGTGGTACTTCTTCATGTTGGCTAAACCTTTTACAACCCAGTCTCATCAACAGGATGTCATGCTGCTGTTTACTGATGTCTCTCAGCTTCTCATGCCTGCGGCACACACCTGACCCACTATACAGGGGTGATATTTCTTTTCGACTGTCATATTTCACAGTATCCTGTTGTATATTTCCTAGAACAGACCCTTCCTGTTGTATACTGCCCACATATCAGCTTTATCATCAAACTCGTCCTGACCTGCTAAAGACTCATTCAGACTAATTCCAAAAATACTCTGGACCCTGCATAAAGCATAAATAATATAGAATATAATTGTTTGCTATCCATTCTGACATACGTTCAACTTGAAAATACAATACAAAGACAGCATATTTAATATTTACATTATCAGCTTTATTGATTTTTGTAAATATATTCTTCTGAAATGTTCAAGATTCCACATGTAAACAGGTTAATTGGCAGCAGGTGATAATATTGTGAGTGGATATGAAAAGGGCATCCTCAAAAAGGCTCACAAACATGCAAGGTTCACCACTTTGAACACGTGATTGTATAAAGAATATCGCTACAAGGGATCAGGAACACTCAATGAAACAGATGTCGGTAGTTCGTTTGAAAATGACTGCATTCCATTTTTATTTACATTTTACACAGTCCCACTGTTTTTGGTTTTGGAGTTTTATTTATATCCTAATTTTTTCTCTGTCCTTGGGCAAGACACTGAACCACAAATTGCTCCCAGTGGTCGGGCCAGCACCTTGCATGACAGCTCGCTGCCATCAGTGTGTAAGTGTGTGCATGGAAGTATGAATGAGCAACAAAAACCTTGTACAGTGGTTTGGATAAAAGCACTCTCTAAATGTAGCCGATTACCATTCATCCTGTTGTCCTCGAAATCCCAGCATATGTCCTGTAAAAGACAGAATAGCAAATAGAAAAATGACGCCTCTATCATGCTTTTGTCATGTTATGAATTATTCTCACTAAATGTGAGCTGCAGGGATGTTCTCTGTAATGGAGCTGTTCATTATTAAACAAAAGCCTAAATGGAACATGCATTGAGGGAAATGAAGACACGCAGGCATTCAGGGTGTCAACGAATCACTGAGAAGAGGGACTGAGCCTTATTATGTGTTAGTCTGGTCACATTCAAGACCAGACTCCTTTTAATGAAAATGTCTTTTAAAAGTATCGGCTAAATGAAAATAAAAAAGCATTAGAAAAACTTGATGGCCAACACTGTGGAGGTCTTGTTGCCTTAACAGTGTTAGGGCCTGTACTTCAGAGTGAGAAGCAAGTGAGAGACACTTCATAACTGATACTGGAGGCCACTTTTAGCTGTTGAAAAGATGTTGCTTTTTTGTGGTGGGGTTCCTGTGCTTTCTGAATAAAAGTGTCCCAAAGTTCTATACTGAATCTAGTTGAAAACAGTATCGTGAGTAATTTCATCCTTGGTTGCTAGTTTAAATAAAAAATGCTTCAGTGATAGGCTCTCTAAAAAGTAGGCCGTTTTTAATTGAATCACGGAAAAAGGAAAAAGGTTTTTAATTTGTTAATCTTGAGGCAATGCATGAATGCTGCAAATTATTTAATTAGCCATGGCTGCCATGGTGAAGGATGCATACATGACTCACTTAATAATTTTGATTCACCTCAACCACAAGCCAGGAGTTAGGACTGAATCTCATACCTTTGCGTTTCTCTGTCTCTTCTGAAAATAGCACCCAAGCTGGGGTCATTTATTTTTGACTGGGCCTACGTGAGAGCCAGACATAATGAGATGGAGCTATAGTGACATGTTACATGGCAGTCTAGATAAGGGAGCAGGCAGGAAATCATTTCTTTTCCATTTACAGCTTTAAAGTTTACTTTTAAATCCAGATTTTATGAAACACCACGGCTGCAAGGGTGACTTTAACTGGCTTTTGCAACCCTGTACTCAGGCCTCTAGGAATTCTGGACATTTCATTTAAACTGCATATAGATGCATTTTCAGCTATACAGGAGGTCAGTCAATTTCACCTTAAAGTTTATGACAAGTCAGTGGGTCTAACAGAAAATGTAAAGGTTGCATATAAGGCCAAGCCACTGTGGAGGTGCAGTTCACTTAATAACTACTGGAACTATCCTTTAATGCTGGAAACGACATCAAAGCAATGGTGATTCTGCACTAATTAATGTGCATCTCCTTACCCAAACAGAATTAAATGTGCACCCGGAGCATGGCTAGAACAGGGTTATGATATCAAAATCGGCATTAAAATTAATGTTTCTATCTCCCAACACTCGCTCGGCTTAAAACAGAAACTGCTGAGTTTAAAGGTTAAGCTTTAGTGTGTGTGTATGTGTGTAATTACTGCATATGCTAATGCAGTAGTAAACAGAGCTGGCATTGATTTTACCTCCAATGCATAGCGAATCATGACTTTCTCTGCACTAGTATGATATGACAACCAGGCCAGTCAGCTAAGGCAGTGAGATATGAGGGCAACATTAATGAGTGCAAAAAGTAGCCACTGTATTGTTGCTGGTAATGTTTCCCATCTGTATTTCCGTGCACATTATCACCCCCAGTTCATATCTCTCACACACAGTTATTGCCCAGGTGGCAGAAGATCAAATCCTGCTGTGGCAGTGACGGATTACACAGAAAATGCTTACATTTTTTTCAGTAATGACAAAAGAGATCTGAACTGAGATATGAATTATAAACTCATAACAAGGTATACGCATGACCCTGAATCCAGTTACTAAAAATGATGGCACTGTCTGTAAAACACCCCAAATGTCCCCTCTTTGGCCTTATGGCACTCCTTGCCATCCTTTAAATTCTGAGCTGTCCAGGCAAGCGGGACAAGAAGAAAGAAATCTGGGCATTACACAGCCAAACCCAACTGAAGGGAGCTGAGCTTAAGCTGGAAGTGCAAGTACAACTCTCTTAAACAAATTAAGAATCGAGCATTGCTGATTCAGCCAAATTTCAAAACTCAGGGTTTGCCACCAAAGCTGCTGAGAAACACTTTGATGCAGGATTTTCACTCTGCCCTTGTAAAACTCTGAAGGGAAGAGTAACTAAGGCTAAATCTGGTGGGGGGATGGGGGGGGTATTTTTTTTAAAGGAAAGAGCAAAGAAGTCTTAAAAAGGGTGATATTTCACCAAAATTGGTGGCAAGTGACAAGATATTTGAATGTCAAGACAGATGCCCAAGGTGCCCTTTAGCAGCTGACTTCACTCAAATGATGTGATGGCTCTGTGACCACTAGCTGAAGTCTGCAGTGAATGAAAATGCAACATATGTGTACATAACCTACAGGTAAAATCCAGTTCATTTCACAAAATAAAGAAGAGAATAAAAGGACTACAAAGTAAAGTGGAAATCTCTGGCTGGATTGTACCAGATACTGTGGTATGGCCTAGAGGACGGCAAAGCGACTTGGGACCAGAGGGTCGCCGATTCGATTCCCCCCAGGCTGACAGGAAAAACCAGGTCCGGGTGGAGGCAGCACTTCTCCACCGACCATAGCTAATACTGCTGTGTCATTTCTGGTGTTACCAGGCCTAAACACTGACACTGATAAGACAGGGATGATGATGCAGAAGCCATAGAAAGTCACTGAAATGTCAGTTTTAAAACATCCACAAAGTTTTGGATCACACACACATATCTACACCTATTGACACAAAATTTATTTTAATTAACGATTCACCCTTTTAGATCATGTAGCAGACATTATTCTGAAGGTATAAATCGAGATCTCTCCCTCTCACAGTCAACAGTGTGTCTGTAATCCTGTTTGCAACACAAATACACTGTCAAAGCTAAGAAGACAGGAAGGCAGGGTTGAGCACACACACAGCTGCTTATGCAAGTTGCAAGGTAAGCAGCGTGCTTAAAGCCAAAATTGCCTCTGCTATCCGCTTGCAAAACTTGGCAAGAGCATGATGTTCAAGACAGGAAAAGCGGAGTCCAGAGAGAGAGAAATGCGTGGATGAAAGGATCAAGAAGGGCGAAGGAGAAAGAAGAGAGAAAAGGGGTATCGGTAACTCAACAAATTGGATATCAAATTAGATAATGAAGTTCGACATGTCTTTTTGTGCACTCAGGCCTTCTCGCTTTGTCTCGTTCTCTATCTCTTTCTGCCCCTGTCACACCTGAGTAAGATACAATAATGTGAGAGGATAGTGAGCATTTGGCCACGGTGAAACGCGTTATCCTTGGCCACCTTACAAGCTGAACACAAACAGACGTGTACACAGAGAAATGCACATACACACACATACAAAGAAGCACGTACACCACTGTGTCAGGTCCACTAAGGAAAGAGGACAGGAAATTCACTTTCAACGTCATCTTTTACTGCCATTCTGTTATCTCTCTTTCCATTTTTCACCGCTCTGTAGCACAAGGTGCACAAGGTTGAAGTGGGCCTGACCTTACAAAAGAAACAGAATGTATTGAAGATATATTGCCGCTTCAACTTATAAAAAATTATTTCGAAATCTTTTTGAAATTTCTGGATGATGGGAGGATTCTGCAAAATATCAATGGAGAGAGCGAGTGGTAGGTGTGGGTCTTTACTGAAGAAAACTCTGCTCCAACAACAAACACAACATAACAGCCTTTTTTGTTGCTGTCATTCATGTTCTTTTGTCAGTGTGGATTGCTGTTGCTGTTCACAGAGACAGGGTTCAGTGGTAGGTTGTGGGTTTTCCAAGCAGATCTGAGCACACAAACACGCTCTCCTCACTAAGTGCCAAGTATTTTTCTGCAGGTGTATTTTTTTGTGAAACTAGCAGCCTCTCTGTCAGATTATAATGAATGACAAACTGCCTCAAAGCAGTCACATACATATCGTGTCAAACTAAACTTTTGAACGCTGGTGACCACCCAAGTGAGACGGGGCAAAGAGCGAGCGGGGCTGCAGGGAAAACAGACAAATATGTGGAATAGTGAAATCCGTCGGGCTGAACAGAGCAAAGCTAAGATCGATATGACTCATCTGTGATCTCAGAAGAGGCCATTCACGAAGCTCTCTAGCAGAGTTTATCAGCCTTTACTAGACCATGACCCTAGTTTTAGTGCCTATAATTCTCCTGAGTGAGGCACTTAACTATGAAATTGAGTAAACTATAATTTTCAAGTGCATTTTGTAGCTCTGACTTTCATAAAAATGAATGTAGGCTTCAAAATTACTTTTTTAATTTTAATGCTTTAAACATAAATAAATAATTACTAGGAACTCAACACCATCTGTTCAACAAGGAACTTTATTTTTAGGTTTTCTGGTTTGACAAGGACTTTACTTTTTAAATTTTGCCACTACAACATAGTTAAATATATTAAAAATGATGGGAAATCACTTGATTATAGTCAAAGTTGATGATGTTAATGAGATCCGCCAGTAGAGGTTGAACGCCTGCAGAACCAAACACAAGATTGCCACAGTGGAGCCACAGGAACACTGGACTTGGAGTGCGTTTCTTCTTTATACCATGCAGAGAACCCTTCAGGCTGAACGATGGCCTAAAGCCAATATGACTCCAGCCCCAGGGTGGGATAGGCTGATGGCTGACACACAGATACGATAATAGCGAAATGTAACTGTCTATCCTCTAAAAGAAGAGCTGGAGCACAGAATGAATCGACTCAACGCATCAGTGCATTTTTTTTCTAAAAACTTTTGCTGAAAGCCTATATCTCTGGCTTTAGATCTCAAAATGGTGGATTGAACATACACATTCTGAGTCATCTGCAGAGCTCCTCCAGACAATCCCAGATGGACAAGTGTCGTCCCTCACCCACTCCCCCACCCCCACAAAAAAAACACAAAAAAAAAAACTAGTCTTTGGACATTTTAGGTACCTTCCAGCAGATGGTTGTTCTAAGAAGAAGAGAATGAAGCTGAGGGCCTCAGTGGATTTTCATCATATTGAAGAAGCCCCGTTTTACTCCCAAAAGCAGGATGCACAATTTTGCAAACCTACAGATCTGCTTTGATGCAGATAGATGCTGTCTTCAGTTTTACTCCATGTTACATTAAATCATCACCTTCCTCAAGTGGCCCAGGTGGCAGGTATATGGCAGGTTGCATTCATCACCACACTTCATCTCAGTTTGAAAACAACTTAAATCCAATCCAGACCAATGTCAAAGCCTGGCATTCAGCAAACTGCAGCTGGTCTTTAATCCAAGTTTTGCCTTCAATGCCACGGAGGAAAGTTATAGAGCAAGGGTGACTTTTAATATAAACATAGGCTGCAATTTAACACAGAGTAGCAGTGTGATATATATGGGATGCATCAAGTATATTCAATCAAACTACTTGATGCGAAGGTTGTAAGTTGCCTGAGGCAAAAACACTTAAATAACAGTATTTCAAAGCCAAGCATTTTGGCATCTACAAAAGGGTTTATGTCTCAGCCAACAGACCTGTTTACTCAACAGAAACATTGTTTAATATGGGAAAATTACAAATAGGTCGATGTATCTGTCATGTAAAAGTAGATAAGGGAGTCTAAGAGAAGACGTTAAGCAACAACATATATTACATAAGGGTATACATTACAAAAATCTGCCCGGCATCTGTCCCACTGCTCTGCTGAAAGCATGCGCTCTATGCCAGATTTCTGTGATGGCTAAACTGTTGTTTATTCACGTCATTCACCAGCTCTGCTAAATTAATATTTGTACCAAAAACAAATCTGATCTCCCTCTCTGAACTGAAATACTGACCGACCATGAAGACAAATCAAAATGTCTGTCCACTTTCACTCCTGCTGACTTACCCAGTTGAATAAGTAATGGAAAATCAAGTGATTTATAAAAGAAAAATAATCTCATTCTGATGTCTTCCTGTGATGCATCCAGGACCCCAATCTCCACAACAAACATCTACCTTGCCTGTTCACTTTGATGTGGCTGCCAAGACAATCACAGAGCATGCAGACACTAAGAGGAAAAAAGTGCCATCTATGCCAAATAACACACTCTTGAAGATGAAAGTAGCCTCACAGGTAGAAATGAAACCCCCATGACAGATATGCACAGACAGACAAACACAATTGTTCTCTAGATGACACATTCTCCCTCAGTCCCATCCGCACACACACACACACACACACACAAACGTGAAAGCACACAGTGATTGGGCAGGAGAAACACTGGAGGGATTTGCCCAAACGAGCTGAGTGTTGAGTGTAATCCCTGCAGAAGGTAAACAGACTGCAGAGGTTTTATATAGAAGCCAGGGAGCAGGGCTGAGAGTGTCACCTCCTGCTATGGCTTTGAAGACTGAGGTTGGAGAGCATAGAGCCAGATAGGACGGGGAGAACAGGGAGCAAGCATCTGTTTTTCGGCTTGGTCGGTTGAGCTGTTTTATCTGTCTGTCTGCCTGCTTGCTTCTCAGTCTGTACATTCCTGTCCCTTTTCTGTCTTGTCCTATTTTCCTCTGTGTCTTTGTTTGTATTGTTCTCTGTCTGTCTGTCTCACTTTTTCCTCTATGAAGACAAGATGAATCTTTAATGATCCTCTGTGGAAACTTTTCCAGAAGCAAAAGTCATAGAAAAAAGCAGGGGGGAATATAAACATGAAAACACAAGTACAAGGAATTGGGATTATAAAAAAGTTATCTCAGTTGTAAAATGAAAACCTTGTAAATCAAAAATTTTCTTACAAAAGTTCCAACTTGGAAACAAAGGAAAGCAACCAGCTTCTTTCTGTTCCCAGAAATTATGTAACATGTATATCATGATTATTAGACCACCTTGTGTTGTGTTAGGTTGAGTACCTGGTGAGGGCGGCTTTCACAAGACAGAATGTTCATGTGTTACCATTCATAAGAAACAGTTTTTATTTCCCTGTCAGTTTTTGATTGATTACTTCCTCTGAACAGAGATGATTTCCTGTCAGTGACCAAACCTGCCGACAGAATTTAATTTGGGAAAACACATTTAATATAGCTTCCCAGTCACAGGTGGTGGTGGTGGTGGTGGTGGGGTTCACTCCTCTCTCCTCTGATTTAAGCTGATAAGACTATGTATGATAGTGACTCAGCTCTAGAAATGGCAATTATGTTGGGGCTGAAATGATGGCGGACACTGTCAAAACGTCCCACATTTCACACTTCAGTTCATTAGAGGATATCTCTAAAAACGAGTGATTGAATTTCCTTCAGCCTCAGTGATACTTTAAAGCTGACACAGCATGTCAACAGGCTAGACCATTAGCATTTTAACTTAAACTGCTGAAAGTTGAGCAAAACTGAACACAAAGCTGAGTCTGACAGCCCTTTGAATTAAGTGGCATGGGCTTTTGTCTAGTGCCACCCTCAGGCCAAATGTATAATTTCGCCCTCACTAGCTGTTATACATCTAAAAATAGCCAAAGTTGTGTCTAGTTTTCATCCATCAAACCCTTTGGTTGTCTGTTGTGTAATGAGGGTTACAGCCTCGCAGGGCCAGGGCATTAGCTTACATGAAAACCCTTCCTAGTGTAACTTGAACAGATTAAAGACACAATTACAATAGATTGTTATTGTTCTAAGTGTCTCTCCTATGTGTCTGTCGTGTAAGCCTCTGCCTCTCATCTCTTTATCTGCACTGCAACACTTTCTCCCTCCCTCAAGCACCATGTCTCCTGTCCCAGCGTTCCCTCTCATCAGCGTCCATATCTGCCTCACCCTCCCCTTTCATTCCCTTCATCTCCCATGTTGTCATCCTCCACCCCACCCAACCATCTCTAACGCTGTCAGCAGTTAGATCAAAGTAACAAGACATGGGGTATTTAACCCATCACTGCTTCTGCTGATCAGCACCTTCTAAAGCCCTGCTGGCAGACTGACAGAGGCTAATATTCACCCACACACACACACACACACACACAGAAATTTACATGCATGACTCACAGGGTCATGAGTCGTGCTCAGGAAGAGATTTGTGTGTAGAATGTTTAACCACCAAAACATGTTCAATGAATGGTTTTCAATAACTTTGACATACTTTAAAGGGGGAGACTTCACCTGCGTGATTTTCCAGGTTTTTTAAATGAACTCCCACTCAGCAAAAATCAGTGACGAAGGCGACAGCGCTGATGCCTTCTCCTCCCTCAGCCACACTTACAGAAGTTCACTGATAGCATAAATATGAAGGATGACTAAAGTGTTAGTTTGCAAATTTTGAACTTGTGAGTGAGAGATGATCTTATTATCGTTACACCTTCACTTAATTTGTCACTTGATGTTTGCAAAAACGCTATTCAAAGTTGCACTCCTGCTCCGGCTCAACGATGGAGGCAGACAGCAGCAGTGAATGGAGAGAGGAAGCAGAGTTTGTGCAAACAAAGCAGTGAATCAGACAAATAAAGCTTTATTTTCTGACTGATTTATGGCAGTTATGTTTCAATCCTCAAAAACAATCCTGCAGGAAGGTGTTTCATACATAAGTTTTCTGTAAATTCAGCCAAAGCGCATCTTATCCTGTCTATTTATCCTCTGTGTGGCTGGCCACGTTTCTGTGTGTGCATCTCAGCCATGACCCTGGCCATGTTCTAACGGACACAGACTTGCAGCTCACAAAGTCACGAGGCAGGGGGCTTATATGTAGCAAAGTCATGATCAAAAACTTACATCAGGTAACATGGGAGAAGTTTTTAGAAGGGCTTTATAAAATGCCCCCCGACAACCACCCACACACACACGCACACACACATCAAGAAGAATTCCTAATCCTGCAAGAGAGGGAAAGAAGACAGGTTATTGGCCTTTAAAATGCAGAAAGTGCTGATGCCTGCCATCATTGATATCTTTCATCTGTTCGATGGGGCAAATGCATGCATAATCACAACTGCAGATGGGTCTGATCTTTAATCTACAGCTGATTCATTTTTTGTCAATGCCTTTCATTTATATTCATTAGCTCTTTGAACCTGAAAAAGGTAGATTTCTTTTCACACTGTTAAGGTCAGATGCTGAGTTTCATTCTTCCCCTGCCCCTCTGTCGTTATCTCGCTGTTTATCCATCCATCCATCCATCCATCCATCCATCCATACCAGGAAAGTTACTTTTGAGGATGCAGTACTGAACATCAACATGAAAGTTTGTGGCAAAAAAATAGCTTCCTCATCTGTTTTCACAAACTCTCATTGTGAATGCTCTTGCTAGAACTTACTTCAGTTTCAAAGTAGTTTCATCATAAAATATGTTCCTTCATAATATCCAAAGAGAGCAATCGAGAGGCCATAAATTAGCACATTTATCACTCTTTCATCAGAGTTTCCAAAGCGAGCTACTGTTTTAAAGTGAGACGAGTAAGATGAGCAATACGGAGGATTAAAACATTTCCCAAAGGGAGAAAAAAATTCTGAATGAGAGCCCTCAAGGTCTCACCGCTGATTGACCTGAGCTTTTGCAAATTGTGTCTGAAAATACTTCACACAAAATAATAATTGTCTTGACATATTTTTTTCTAACCCTGCAATTGCACGACACGGGTACAAAAAAAGAAAAGCACGCCTGAGTTGCTTGCTAGATTTATAATTACAGCCTTTGGGACTCACAGTATGTATCAAGCACATGAAAGAAACCATTAAACAGTCCATCAAGTGACAACATGTAAAACACACGTCTTTCGATGCTGTCAAGTTCTGAAGAGAATTGACAGATGGAACAAGCTTTCTTGAGGACTTGAGCTCTGGCTTGCGGGTCTTCCTTTGCTCTCTTAGACCTTTGCCTTAACCTATCCTCACAAGGGCCATAATTTTAAGTGCCGTGATAAAACATGACAGGGTAGCAAAGCGACTCCATTAAAAAACGCAATTACTGTAATGGGTATGGTAGGATGTCCAGTTTATGTATAAATGGGGAGACTATTTTCTCCTGACCTCTATAACACTGTCTCAAAGCCATCACGGCTAAAGTGCTACAGGCAGCTAATATTGACAGATCTGTTTGGCAGTGGTGATTGGACTATTGATGAGATGGTATGGGGGTTAATATGAGGAGAGGCACCCGGCGGCTATGAGCAATAAAATCTGCAAAGCGAACTTCTCATCAACTTGTGGAGATTTAGCAAAACTTTGTCAGAGGATTTGCTAACAGATGGTTGAGATGGAGGATACTGAAAAACATGAAAAAATGTGTTCTGCCAAAGGAAAGATCCCCTCTTTCAGAAAATATTACAGTATATCTCATCCCTGCATTTCAGCAAAGTGCGAGGCAACATGCTGTTTCAGAAAACTTAAAATGACTGCATACAGCAAAAGACAAATTCACAATAAAACCCCAAGATATCTACCATGCAGAAAATATGTATTTATATCTGAAATGCCAAAAAGGAAGTTTGGTGCCCCAAATTGAACCCCCGCACCCCCCCCAAAAAAAGGAATCCATAAAGGAGAAACTACATGTAAGACTCCGTGTGCATTTTTCTTACTTTAAAACATTTTTCTGTCCATTACCACAGAGAAACAGACATAATGATGGAGGCCATCTAGTGATGAAAACCATCATCAGTTTGACAACTGGAAAAATCATCTGTGATGGAGCAGCAGTGGTAAAATCACCTGAGACTTTGAGGATATTCTATTTTCACTGAGCCATGCATCACAGAGAGATAAAAAATCCAGGGATGAAACAGAATGAATAAAGCACCTTCATTTTCATCCTTTTAAACTATATTTGAGGATGTCTATCCGCCCATCTTTTTTACCCCTAAAACCAAGTTCGGTCTGAACACTCATGACTCATGGAGCAAGCAGGAAATACAGACAGGAGCTTGTTAGCTTGCTGCAAACAATTTGTTAGTTTCAGGTTTGTAAGTTGTCAAATGCTTCTTTGTTAACAGATGTGAGAACATACTCAGCACATCACCAATTAGATGATATCAGCAGGGGGTCGGGTGCAACTTGTTGTAGCAGGAGAAATTAATCGCTACATCTAGCCAAGCTGAACAATAGTCCATAATTTTAATCATCGCCGTTCATGTCATCATGGTTCATTCACAAGTCATCCATTGTGAATGACTTGTCAGGATCTGCATTATGCAAATCTTGTTCCTGTGAGTTGACAGCACCGGTCGTCAGATGCACCCTGTGAGGTTTGATTGCGAATTTAATTACTGTTTTTCAGATTAATTTGTCAGTAAATTAGCCCTGACTATGTGAAGAAAACATTGGCTGATTTTAATCATTTTACAACATTAACCTTTTGGTTGTTAATGATCATGAATTTCTCCGGTTCAGCAATACAGAGAGAAAGGAGAAAGAGTCAGTGACGTTTCCTTCCAAAATCATAATCAGTCTCAGAGTCGTACTTTTGCTTATGTCTGTCCCTTATAGGGTCAGTTCGCAAAATGAACAAAAAAAAATACTTTTCTGCTTGACTTCAAGCTGAAAATTTTGTTTATACTGTACTCTATGTGTTAAATCAAACACACTGTCAGTACACTCACAGTAAATGCAAGGATGTTTGGCTTAATCACAGTTGCCCCCTTCAACAGAATTCCTGTATGAATGTAGAAGTTATTCAGCTCCAAAATGTTAGTGAAAGTGAAAAGTGAAAGTGGTTATGATGCAGACTTTGGAAAATAAAAAGAAACAAACACTGAAATGGTTGTCCAATTTGTCTGGATGTGGAACTACATCATTTCACAAAAAGCAAAAGTTTGTTGTTAGCAGCAGATGGCAGCCCAGTCAATGTGGTTGAGTGACAGCTATAAAACAGTTATAAAAGTAAAGACTTTATGAGAATTATAGCTTTTGCAGGGGTTTTAAAAGTGACATGCCCCAAATTTTTTTCTAAAATGGAGGCTATTTGTCCAGAGGTGACTTCTTTTATGACCACTCTAGCCTGAAGCCTGGTCCCTTAACTGCAATTCTGGATGTACTCGAGGAATCTGTTGTTCTTACTAAAAGAGATAAAAATATATATTTTGTTTCATTTTAAGCCTGTAGGCATAAACTCATTCATATCCACCCTCTTCCATTTCTTGGTTAGAAGTTTTGATGTCTTCTCTTGACTTGGAGAAAAGTAAAGACATTCACCTGCACTTGGTGGGAATAATATGTGTGATAAGTTCTGGTTTAATGGGAGCAAACAGTGAAGCTTTACTAGCCAACCTTGTTTTAGATTCCTGCAAGGAGGATGTATTTTGACTTATCACTTTACCTTACTTTTATTTTGACAGAATTTTTGCATTTATGCACACTGCTGTTAGATACTCGTGACTCTGACAGAGAGAGACAGAGACAAAAGGAGACTTAAGTTGGTTCACAGTAAAAGCACTCCCAGAAAGTCAATAGGGTTGCGTAACTCAATTTCCTCTAAGTCCAGGAACATCATGAAGATAATGGATTTCTTGTCAAGGGAACAGGGACTTGGTGGTGTGAGATGCCAGCTGCATGCTCACACACACTCACTGTAGTACAAAGATTCTGTGTAACGAGAAGGATGACTAATAAAGTAAAGGGATTGAAATGTCTGAAGAAAAGAGAGAAACTGGGGAAAAGAGAACGATAGAAGGATGACAGCCAGAGATAAAATGAATAAGGACGAAAGCATATTTTAGCTGGAGGATAAAAAGAGACCCGAAGGGAAATGCAGCAGGCAAACGAAAAGTTGAAAAGCGTGAGAGACCATGTGAAAGAGAAGCAAACTGATAAAGTACTAAAGGCCGAAAGGACACAAAGAAGACAGAATAGGAGGAGGAGGTGAAGAAAGGACAAATAATTTGAATGACACCCTTAGGGAGAGAGCAAAAGGAGGAAGCATTGAAGAGGCAGAGAAAGTGAGTCAAGGAAAGATGGAGGGAAAGAAAGAAAAAGGGAATTATATAAAAGCATTCAAAGGTTAAATAATTTTGCTTGAGGATCCAGCAGCAGAGACTCTGAAGACAGGAAAACAAGTGTGGAGGTAAACAGTGAAAGGACAGAACAACATAGAAAGACGGAAGGAAGGAGGGAAGTTAAGAGGGAGGCAACAATAGATAGTTTCACTGGAGGATTAAGAAGGACCCTGAGGGCCATCCTAAAGAAAGGAAGAACGATCAGAGGGAAGCACTGACATTTGCTGGAGATTTAAATTCTCACAAGTTTTACATGAATTACCAAGGGTTTTTAAAGTGACAAGGAGTTTGCTTGGAAGTTTGTGCCTGCTGATGAAAAATTTGTGAACCACCTGCAGCCTCAACAAGTTTTATTTGCATTGTAGCACCAGTTACTCCGCTTTCCAGTTCGTCATCGATAAGTGACTTACAGAGACTGTCTATCTGGGAAAAACTGCACGCTGCATGTCCATGATGAAGTGACCCGAGAGATCGCTGTTACAGATGACTACTACTGCATCGTTCCCCACATTCAACACATTTTCACAGTGACATTCCATATAACCAAGTGAATTACCGTTTTTAAAACTAACCAACATTAACTGTAGCCTCATCATAACTTTGAAAGGTTCTGAGAAATGATATCCTGCCAGTGGGGGTGTCAGATCACAATCCCATGTGTGTAAGTGTAAAAGACAATGATTTTTCATTAATGTAAAGTGTATTGGCATTATAAAGATGCATTGATATTCATGACTGCCAGAATCAGCGGATAAATCAAACAGCTGAAAGTATATTCCCCATTTCTGCCTAAAAAGCCTTTTGAATTAAGGGATCTAACTTTAAAGTGATGGTAAGACAAGAGCTTAATTTGTTTTTAATTCTACTTCCTGTAGGAGTTGAGGGTTTACCTCTAGACATTTAAGAGTCAATAAGAGCTTAGCTAAACATGTTGTTGCAGCAGTGAGAAATCAATTACCTCTCCCTATATACACACAAATACAGCACTGCTCTCCAGCCTTGTAGTGAGTGTTTCCCCACACATATTTAGCCTCCTGCTCAACAGTGAAAGGACATTTTCCCCTCACCATTTTTTAAATTACTTTTCTCTGTTGCACATTGGTTGCCTCAGCCTACGACCTGAAGTGCAGAGTGAACAGCAAACTACAAAATGCTGTACAGTACATCAGCTGTTGGACCATGTGTGTCATCCATATGGGAATAAGTGAGGAAAAGAGATAGAGCAGAAAGATTGGGTTGGGGCAGGGGGCAGGTTTCTCTGCCATTCAGTCATGTCAGATTGATATAGCAGTTGTTGGATGTTGCTCATTCATGTATACCAATAAATACATTAAATATTTAGAGGGAGATTATACAGTTGCACGTGCACTTGAGGCATAGACAAACTCACATGCTGTATAGGCCTTCTGTATATATAACTTTAGCCTCAGCTGCACTTAACCTGTTAAAGCAGCATAAATTCAAGAGAAGCTTGCACACAACATTGCCTCCTGTCGGTGTGCTCAAATTACTCAATTGGCTACCACTGAGATAAATGTTGAACAGACTAATCGGTTAATCAATTGGTTTATCAATAGGAAACTAACTTGTTTCAGGTTCTCAAAGGTATGGATTTGGTATTTTTGCTTTTTGCTTTAGTCTTCTCTTCAGTTGTAAAGGGAATACCGCTCAGCTTTAAGCACACCACAGAGTGATATTCTCTTGTCCATAAAACAATGCACTTCTTATTTAAAGACTAACACGACAGTGGGTGCACAGATGGGCATGGGCAAGTACATTTGTTTACTTACACAACAAACTTGCAGGATCAGGTTGTAACCAGGGGAAAATAATAGCTCAGCCTTGTCTAGACTGAGGTGCCGATGGTGGGCAGATTTCCTGCTGCAGATATTAAGGAGTGTAAAGATGTGAGCTTCAGTCTTGGTGCTAGAAGAGAGAAAAAATAGAGTGTCACAGCGATGGCAGCAGCAGGAGATGTAGTGCCATGTGGCCATTGGAGCAAACCATTGAGAGGGTGTTCTGTGAAACAAAGTGGTAAGTCAGAGCACAAACCATTGGCAGATCTCCATGTCCCCAGGTCAGCTCAGGTGCCAAGGAACATCTGGTAGTCAACATTTCAAAGGCAAGAAGGATCTGCGGGGAAAGAGGGTGATGTGTAAAAACATACGGACAAAGTGAGTAAGAAGTAGAATGTTTCAGAGACTGGAAAGGAACACATGGAGCACAGGTAGAGTGATTATAGCTGATTCTAAGCAGCTGGTATACAGGCAGATGTAACTTAAAGGAGGATTTGATGGTGATGATGATTACAACTAATGGTCAGGAAGGAGATTTAAAGATTAAAGGGCAGAAATAAATAAAATTAACATCTTCATGTTCTCTTATAGTATATGAGGAAGGGCTACATTTTGATCCAAAAATATATATATATTTTTTTAACCTGAGTGTTTGAGGTTGCACTGAGCACAAAGCACAGCAATGCTGCGATCTAAATGCTAACATAGTTATTTTTAACAGCTATGCTTATGCTTGCTGTCTCAGTTCATTGTTTAGCATTGTAACATTAGCTCATGTAAACTAAACATCATGTACAGCTCAGGATTGTGGGAATATCCAAAGCTTTGCAGGTATTTGGAAACAAACTGGAAAAGTTAACCTTTTGTCTGACACATGGCACTTGTTGAAAATGCAAGGGATTATCAAAATGATTTCAATCCATTCCAGGAGGGACATAAATTACAGATGACAACATCACAACATAAAAACAGTGGATGATTTGTGTGATTTAAGTAAATGAAATGACGCTTCACTGAGCATGGTTGAGAGAAAAAAATACTTAAATCTTGAATGACATTGGGTTCATGCTGATGGAAGTGTAATTGGTTGGATGGCATCAGGTGAGTCCCAGGCACAAAAAAGAAAGATAAATCCAACTTTTAAATCCAATTTTTTTACTATTTTTCGATATTTTAAAGAGTAACGCAAAAACGGCCACAAAAAATCAACCTTAACATTTTGGGTGATATATGTGTATTTTTTCATTTGTGGCAACAACTGAAAAAAGAAACTCTACACTGCATTGACCTGTGTTGGTAATGTGTCTTCAATAAAACTGCATTTTAGTGCTAGACCAAATCATTTTGTCCACCCAACCAAACATGGCCAAAGAAAAATTATATGGCCAATAAGAGCTTATAGCAGCCATGAGAGAAGAAACCATCAATCAGAGGCTGATGACAGCGGTGTAATTTGCCTCAGGTTCGCGAATGTGTAGCTGTGGTTGTGTGTTGTGTGTATGACTGTATGGTATGTGAGAGCATGCTCCTCATCTGTCATCTCTCCTGAGAGTCTGTGAGCATACAGGTCTACTACCACTCAGCCCCACAGCTACTGGCAGGTAATGAGAGCTTTATGTGTTTTCATTACTTTGTGCCAGACAACAGAATCACACTGAGGGCTGCTGGTAGAGACAGAAGCTGGAGGTACGCAGTCAAATCAGATTAAGGACCTGAGATATATGGTACCACAGGTGAGCAGGTAGGCTGACTGAACTAACAAACCCATGCTCCAGGGAGCAACACACACAAACATTCACACACCTGCATCACAAAATGTGAAAGCATGCCTACAGCTCTGCACATAGAGCACATATAAAGGTACATGGACAAACAATGATATGATAAATGATGCGGGGTGAATGCGGTTGTGTGTTTGTGCACAAGTCTCTTTTACTTTGAAACTGAAACTACCATTCAAAAAAATTAAATATTTTGTCTGTAATGGTCTGTCCAAATTAAAATTTTGCAACAGGCCATGTTTGTTTGTGCTCTAACAAATTATGTGTTTGTTCTCATGTGCCTGAACTTGACTTTTTAAAAAAGTGACAACCTCAGTGCACATGGAGAATATACATTGACAGATGATATCCAACTTGCATCCAATGCCTTGCAGCGCTCTTTATAAAGAACAAGAACACAAATTCTTGTATGTGAGTGATGTAAAAACACATTCAGGAATGTACTGATCTGAATCAATGTGCAGATTGGGTACCAGCCACTACGTGACAGATCCACATCAAATGCAATTCCTTTGTAAGTGTCATTATAAAATCACATTTGAAATGGGATGTGAGTTACACTATCATTCACATTGCTTGATTCAAACTGACTCTTCAGTTTAGCTGAGCAGTGAGATATAGAGATATTAAATTTTATTGGAGAGGTTGCTGGGCATTAGCAGGCCCCCCCTGAGTCAAGGGGAGCATGCCTGAAAAAGATGTCATCTGGATGGCAGCATATGTTGCTCCAAAACCTGAATGTATCTTTCAGCATTAATGGTGCCTTCACAGGTGTTCAACATACTCATGCCATGGTGTTAACACACCACCATAACATCACAGATGCTGGTTTCTAATATGAATAGTTCTTTTCCAGTTCAGCTCAGCAAGCACAACGTTCATGATTTCCAAAACCAATTCAAATATTGTGTCACTCCATCTCAGATGAGCTTGGGCTCAGAGAGGTGTTGTTGTTTCTGCATGTTGTTGATGTATGAATTTGCTTTGGGGTCTTAACTTGCATTTGTAGATACAATGACAAGTCCAAGCATTCAGTTGATACAATCATGTTGGTTCAGAGTGTCGTCTGAAGGACTGAAGGTCATGGACATGCAGTGTTGGTTTTCAGCCTTGCCCCTTACATACAGAGTTTCCTCTGGGTTTCTTGAATCTTTGATAATGTGAAATCCTTAAATTCTCTTCAAAAAGTGAAGAGAAAAGGAAGATTTAGGGAGTGAGAAAGACCAAGAAGGCTATGGATAGAAGAAAATGACAGAATTGGAGAGAGAAAACGCAGGGTAATAGAAGGTAAATGCCTTGAGACAGAACAATATTTAATATCTTAATGCCTCTGGACTCACATTTATTCCTGGTGAGTTTGGCCTGTATCCCATCACCTTTGTCTGATTTTTGCTACAGGCTCAGTACAAAAAAATGAAATATCAAGAACTGAACTTCTCTCTCTCTCTCTCTCTCCCCCCTTCTGTCTTTGCAATAAGAAAGGCAAAGGCTGTTTCGGGGAGAAATGGAGGGAGTACCACAAATTATTGCTAGTAAATTATAGATGTGGGACTGCACGAGAGACTGAAAATTGGTCTAATAGAGGAGCATCAAAATGAAGAGAGAAGTAATGAGCAGTGGCAGAAGGAGAAAAAGCTATGGTATTTTTGTGAGGTATTAAAACCAATGAACTTGCAATAAAGAACCTTAGCGCCCCCCTTTTGTCAGTGAGAGTAATTACACAAACACTGTCAACATGCTTATGATGCCACAGCCTTGGACATACTGCTGTTTGATGTGGTGTTGTCCATCACCACAGTTGCTTCTCCCTTCAAATCTAGCAAACCAGTCTGTCCTGGTTGACCAGCAAAATCCTCACAGACTTAAAAACGAGTTTTATCTGGCAGTAATAAGTCAATCATCATCGTGCAAAACCATTGGCAAGGGTTTGAATGTAACCGCACTGCAGATTTAACATTACATCTTGAGTAAAGCTGATATAAATGGTATATTAAAATTTAACCGAATGGCTAAATTTTGGATTGCAATGTCTTTCACATTGTAACAACATTACATTCCCAGAAGTTAAACTGATCAGTCAATAAAAGGCACACAAGGGTCCTGACACACCAGGGAACTCAAGTCCGCAAGCACTGATCTCAGGCACTGATGTTGGACGAAAAGGCCTGGTTCACAATCTCTGTACTAGTTCATATCAAAGGTGTTGGATGGGGTTGAGGTCAGGGCTCTGTGTGGGCCAGTCAAGTTCTTCCACACCAAACTCATCCAACCTTGTCTTTATGGAGCTTCACTTTGTGCACTGGGACACAGTCATGCTGGAATAAAAAGGGTCTTCACCAAACTGTTGCTACAAAGTTGGAAGCGTAGCATTGTCCAAAATGTCTTGGTATGCTGAAGCACTGAGATTTCAGGTTACTGGAAGTAAGGGGCCAAGCCCACCTTGAATTTCCAAGTGGTATTATTGTTGCCACCAGTGTCGCAAATTTAACCGGAATGCTTTCTGTTTTCCCTCAGATTAGCAACTACCAACAATACAGGATAAAATCATGAGCTTACTCATTTATTTAATTGGACATGGAGACATGAAAGCAAACTGAACTGGTGCCAGGCTGCCAGCCTGATTTGATCAACCTTCATTTTTAGATTAATAGAAAAGTTTATGGGAAGTACCTTAATCCTGTTAATGTCATTATTCTATAGCCATTACATTGTGCAACCAACATTTACTTCATGTGTTAAAGCAAAAACTTGTATTTTAGTGTTATGATATGCTTAGTGTCTTCCTAACCATGACACCATGACATTATAAACAATGATTTGGTATTATAAAGACCACCATGACATTATAAACACCAAGCAATATAAACATAATGAATTTAGAACATAACAATGTGGGAAACCAAACTCAGTTCTTAAATTTCTGAGGGTTTTGGGTTCTCGGATCATATTGGAACTCATCTCCTTTTTTCTTTCTGCCTGTCTCTTCCTCTCAGCAATCAGGTCAGTCACTGAGTCTCGCCAGCGCGCATGTGCTCCTACAAATCCTGTTCTCACATGACTTGCAACCTGACTATGCAAGAAGAGCAGCATGGGACTCAGAAAGATGAGGGCAAAGAGAGAAGGAAAATATGCGACATCGCTTGCATTCTTCTTCGAGGATGGCCAAGGCACATTGCGCTGGAGAGACAGAGGGAAAAAGAAATGAGAAACATAAGTAAACAGAAAAGGGCTTGTTGGCGACGCCACATTCTCCTGAGACCGTGTCATCTATTTTCGCTGCCTGACAAGCATGTTCTTTCACAGCAAAGAGCGTCAGGGCAGGGGGAGACACAGCGAATACACAGTGAATCAGCGCCATCTCGCTCTCTAAATCTCTCCCTTTCGCTATCTCCTTCTTTCTTTCACACACACGCGCACAGACATTCATCTCCCCATGGATGCCATGTCACTGACTTGAAGAGAGGAACATTTGCATTTCTGTTCCTATCTGTCTCTGAACTCACATGCTGATTCACGTGACAGTGAGTGTGTCGATCTGTGTGAGTGCATATGTGTCTGTGTATGTGTGAATATGCACAGAGATGCAGTGCATGTACTTGCTAACAAGTGTGTCATGTTAGTACATTAGCACATGCCTGTTTGGGTTGTTATCACTTCTTGTACAAACGCAGGGTGCATGTGTGCATGTATTTGTATTTTGACACGTCATACTGTACACCATCAAAAAGGGATGTTCTTCAGCCAAACATCTTCACACTGTTAGACATGGAGCTTACAGCAGATAGTTACAAAGTAGGGATTTTGTGAAAAGGGTGTACTCCAGCATAAAAACCTCAAGGCAGAGAAGAACACATGAAATAGGAAATGTGAACCCACAGGGAAAGGAAATATATGAACATATATCCAAATATATGCAGAATATATGTTGCATGTATGCCATATTTAGGGTCATATATGTGCATGTATGTGGACATATAGGAAATATATGTGTCATATATGACCACATATATGCTAGTCAGGTGCATATATGTCACACATAATTCCTTATATATAGCTCATATATGTCTGACTTTTTGCATATATGCCATACATAATGTCTATATCATACCTATATCTCACTTTATTCCCAAATGATGTAATGTGCATATATGTTCAAACAAGATGTATTTATGATTGTACTTATTTTAATTCAATGCAGATTGAGGTTTGCGGAAGAAAATTCAGTGTATAAGACAATGGTGCCTTCACAGGTGTGCAAGCTACTCATGCCATGGGCACTAACACATCCACATACCACCACAGATCTGGCTTTTAAACTTTGCACCGGCAACAGTCTGCATGGTTCTGTTCCTCTTTAGCTTCCAGAAGGTTTGAAGGTCAGGGGTATTCAATGCTGGTTTTTAGCCTTGCACCGTACATGTAGAGATTTCTTTGAATACTTTGAATCCTTTTGATGATATTATGGGTTGTAGATGGTGTAATCTTTAAATTCCTTGCAATTTTTCTCAGATTGCTGGACTATTTTCCAAGACAGCTTTTCATAAAATGGTGGAGCTCGCCCCATTCTTGCCTGTACATGATTGAGCCTGTCAAGGATGTCCCTTTCATACCTGATCATGATACTCTCACCTGTTGCCAAGAAAACAGGTGTTTTTGAACATTCCATAACATTTCCCAGTCATTTGTTGCCCCTGTACCAACTTTTTTTGAGATATGCTGCTGGCATCAAATTCTGAATAACAGACGATTCAGTGACCCTTTGTGCCTTGTATGGAAGCATCTGCATTTGCTATGTTTCTCTACCCATTTATCAGACATTTTTAGCCCAAATTTTCTCCAGCAATCTAAGTCAACTTGAAGGAAAAGTTAATGTTAACAGAATCAAAAGTGGTTAAAATGAAGCTCTCTGAAGCAAGGTTGAATAGCAGCAAGCATAAATATTACATTATCGCCTAGAATACCCAGTCTGTCATATCAGGCCATCATCCCTGAAAGGAGCTTAGAAATTTAGTTTTTAAACCCAAAACTACATAAATAAATGAACTCTGTTTAAACACACAAAATTAATAAACTGAATTAAGTTGTACCCAGATATATAACTAGCTTAAAACCTTAACATGAACCCAAAGTTTTCATAAGAGAAAAACTCCCACAGTGTCAGCAATAGGCAAAAATACAAATACATGAAGATAGAATGATGGATTCTTTTGTTTTAGCTTTCATGAGTCTGCAGTAGCACTCATACTCTGTCCTATTTCCTTGCTCAGTTTCAACCCACACATCAAATGAAAACACTGCATAGACATGGCAGTTTCCTGAAATTACAGCTTAGACTTTTAATGTTAAAAAAATAAAATCTAAAAAAGAGCTATTATGATTGCATAGCACTCAGCATGCTTTACTCAACCACTGTGTCCTCAAACACAGGCACATTTACATTTAAAGCGCGCATGAACAAATAGGTAGAAAATGATCGGAAAAGAGCAAAAACAAAACGAGAGGAATGAATATAATGAAAATTTCTCTCACAAAGCAGAAGAAATTTCGAAATCATACAAGAGCAAAACCAAAGGAATAAAGCAAGCAAAATAAATATTCCGTGGACAAACTATGACAAATTTCAAAGAGACCACCATGACAAGGCAGAGACAGAAGCACTGTGGTCAAATAATTCCTCAATATATTCAACTTTAATACCTAGCATACCGTATATAGTAACCAGAAGGGAACAAAGGAGCCCAGAGTCATCCAATTGCAGAGCTCCTGGGGGTTCAACGACTTGATGACAGACTGACGGCGATGGACACGTCAGCTGCTGTTGTGATTAACCTCATGGTTATGAGTCACAGAAGAGGCTGAGCAGTTTAACCCCACAGAGAAAAAATAAAGATGTGTGCAAGAGAGCGAGGCAAGAAATTTTCCTAAGCATTTTATCTCAGCCACCTCTTATTCTCCTTTCTGTCCTGACCTGTGGAGTTGAAGTGTTTTAATTAAACTCATTATCCTTGGGGAGAGGGCAGGGGCAAACAGGAGCAGGGAGGGAACAGGCGGGCAGAGGTGAGAGTGTAAGGGCAGGGTGGAGAAGAGCAGGGGGAGGCTGGGACCAGAAATGGGAGCGAAATGAGACGAAAGATGCCATCACCCCAATTTTAATTCTATGCTTCTTTGACAGTCCCTTTGGCAATGTTCTGTATGATTAAACTCTCCTTTCTTGCAAGAAAAAGTTTTTCACAGGGTTATGATGGATAGATTTAATATTGTCATGTAAATCAAACTGAACTGTAGAGTTCTCAGTTATATTTTTGCCCATGAACTAATAACTTGTTTGTCCTGTACTTTCAAGACTCTAGGAAAAGAAATATTGAGGCCCAAGAAACAATATAAATGGCAAAACATATCACTATAATAGGTACACTAGTGAGACACCTGACATGTCTCAACAGGTGCATTTTAGACAACTGTAGTGGGTGACATGCTTGTCCAGAGGAGAGCTAATAGGGAAATTTCTGTATTACTAGCATTACAAGAAATCACCAATTTTGGCCAAAGCATCTGCAGGGAACTGAGAAAAGTGGACACACAGACAACTTAATTATTTCCTTTTATTTTCAACTTTCCCTCCTTCAGCAAACATGTCAATGTCAAGTGCTTCAGAGTGACAGATAGATAAAAGCTGGAGCCCTCACTGATGCTTTGCCAAGCAGAGTTTCTGAAAAATACTCAGAGAGCATATGTACACCTGTGTTACAGAAAAGTGGTGTCGCCAATCCCGTGACTGAAAAGTCTAGTAACCAGTGGTGAGTGTCAATCAAATAAATCAACACATGCCCAGTAAAAGTTTCCTTCAATAAGATGAGCATATGTTATTTTTATAAAATGCAGTACCATGTGCATTACATCTGTTACATCACTTCAGTAAAAAATAGAAGCATAAAACCCTTCAATATGGTGGCATTTATTTTGAAATACATTCTAAAACCCCTGCTGCATAGACTAATGTGAAGCTCTCTGTTTCATTTTGAGTCCAATTCATGTCATCAGGGATGCCAAGCTGTGAGAACTCCATGTAAGTCATTGGAAGTCACAGAAAGGTTTTAAACAGGCCATCTATCTATAATAACTTTGTCACTGTTTTTCCATCCTTTCTTCCTATCACACTTGCACCATCTTAACGACTTTGTGCCTTTAAGCATTCATCAAAGCAACGGCCAATAAATCAACCATATCACAACATGTCAACGCCTCTGGTGACTGATAATTTGTGATTTCTAACACAAAGCATGCACGCACACACACACAAAGTTCCTCCCTAACCTACACAAAAAAGAAGACTTGCTACATTTAACAGCAGCAATGAGAAGAAGAGAAAACAGAAAAAGTAACTGTGATCATCCATTCTTAGGTATTCAAGGCTGAAGTTCCAAAAGGGCAAAGCAGGTGATTCCACTGAGGCCCCCAAACTCAGAGAGAATTAAAATACATGGGCTTTAACATTGTGCAAAGCTTCATTGCACAATATGCAATATTCTGCTGCTAGGGATCACTCACCAAGAAAAGAGTTTGGTGATGTTGTGAAATAGCATGGGATCATGAGATTTGCTTTCTTCACTGTTAAACATCACCTTTTTTATTTCTAGGTTAGGATTCCTCTGGTGTTCATTGTTTATGAGATTTCTACCACCAGACAAAATATCCACAGAGGTCCCTTCCTCCTCCGAACAGTTCCGATAATTAAAACCACGAAAAAAAACTGAATAAGGCAGTTTCTGGTTTCTTGATAAAAATCAGTGTCTCTCCAAAGCTCTGTAAGCCACACTGCTAACATTAGCTCAGCTTGTTTCTCTGATAACTTAAGATCCAGACTTCCAGTTACTGAAATCCATCATCCTCCTAAAAGATATGGTCAACAATAGCCGGTGTCTAAAAACTGACTGCAACAAGCTTTGGAAGCAGGCAGTGAAAAAGTAGTTGGCACCTTTAAGACCATCCTTGTGTCATGTTTATGTACATGTCGCATATTACCACACAAATAAAAGCAAGGTTGTATTTCCGCAGCTCATTTGTGCTCTGCACCCTCTAACTAAGCTGAATTCAGTCATGCAGCTATCATGTTACATGTGACAGTAAAATATAGCAATTTAACTGGAGGAGTATAACTATGTTATTCTCCTATGAAATTTGCTAATGAGGCGAATAAGAAAACACTTATAAGCTCCCCAACATTTTCTATGTGTAGTGTATAGCTAATGCAAAAACAAACTGCGTACATACATCACAACAAACCATGAAATAAACAGCAGACATACACAAACACAACACTCGCCATGAATGGAAAATCCCTAAAAACTGCATACAGCACTGGATTAAACTGTGATGAGCAGCAGCAGTTGTCCAAGTCCGTCCCTCACTGGAATCTAATGGCCATTAGACTCAGCAGTAACTGAGGATTGTAGAGTGAGCGTTACTGATGTACCCTTAATGGAGATTTCATTGTCACAACTGGGAACATCGTTAGGGTCTGCTAGCCTCACATGGCAGTGACATCTAACCAATTACAGTGTTTATGAGTCCAATTAATTAAGACGAACATCTGAGAGGCATTTTTGGATGGCATGGAGGAACATTCTACCAGGGAAAATTATTACTGTTGAGGGGGGGAGAGTGTTTATTTACCATCTGGGTGATGTGGAAAAATAATTTTAATTCAGACTGTGTTTTAGGGTCTACATTCATATGTGTGTGTGTGGTTGATGGAGTCTACAACATCTCTACATAACAAGTGGTCCACCATCAAGCTGTCACTTTTTATCTGAACAGCCATTTAAAAAAAAAAAAAAAAAAAAAAAACTGGGGGTAGTTCATAATATGCCCTCGTACTTTTATCCACCGCACGCCCTGTTGCCCTCTCATTAAGACTGTTCTCGTCACCGCTGAAAAAAGAAAACTGGCAAGCCCTCCTGAAGAGATAATCATGACGCCAAACCATCTGGAATATGAATGCATTTTGGATCTGACACCACACAACATAATGAGTATGCATGGAAGAAGGGTGGATAAAGGTACTTCTGCTCGCTAACTTTTAAAAAATGCATCTGCCTGACAGTAATGTAACCGCAACAACAAATCCGAAGTTACTTGTTAGTCGCCTGATAGCTGAACTGAACTGCCATTTTCACTGCAGATCTCTAAATGGATGTGATTCAGGAATATGAACCCACGCAAACGAGTCATCTTGTTTGTCAAAGGTCCAGTGTGTAGGACATAGTAACATCTAGTAGTTTGGTTGTAGATTACAACCAAAACACCCCTCCCCTCACACTACCCTTCCTGGTATAGAGGAGAACTTATATTGACCATAAACCTCATGAATAAAACAAAACTAAAAGGCCTCTCTTGAGCCAGTGTTTGATTGGTCCATTCTGGACTGCTGTAGAAACATGGGGGTACAACATAGCTGAGCAGAGAATCCCCTCAATATGCTGATTTAAGGTAAGGTAATGGAAAACACAAGTATTCTTCACTTCAGGTGACTGTACACTGATGAAGGGAAAATTACAAGCTGAACTTCAACAATTTAGTTTTGTATCAGGTTATGTAGGTTGCATTAATATACATGTACAAGCCCTCCAAATTAAAACACAACATAAGCATGTCCTGATCCAATGAGATGGTTCTGTCAAAAACCACAAATCAAAATTCCAAAAATAACACAGCACATCACGTATATTTACTACATTTACTAAGTAATACATTTACTTAGTATTATTGATATCGCAGTTATTTCCCCTTTATTCCAACAAAAAATATGATAATATTGATCTGAATCAAGAAATGGAATGAGTATCTCATTTGCACATGGTACCCTTCATGAATGACAGATTTAAGCTCCAACTGAGAACTAAAATAAAATGAATGAGTATTAAAAGATGAAAATAAGAGCTACATGAGAAGAAAGACACAGGAAATAAGGGTTATGTCTTCTTTGCACAACTTATGAGGTACTGTATATGAGAAGAGGAGATCTTATGTAACCATTTGTTTCCCTCTGGGTTTGTTATTTGGAGCAGTGTGAAGAAAAATGTCCACTTATGCATATATTCCAATTTGAAATGAAGAATCTCTTTCTGAAATAGTCAAATATTTTTTCATATTCATTCCTCCAGAACAGGAAATTGCTTTTGTGAAAATAGTTAACTATTTTACATGCCAAAATGCAAAATAGTGCATTGAGCTCTGCTTTCACAACAATAAACAGTTTATAAGAATATTTGTCAGTCCACATTAAAACATCTTCAGCAGCGACTGAAATTATTCATTTTTGTTGTCCTTGTCTCACAACACAAAGCCCAAGTCGGGGCAGAGGTGTCCAAAAGAGCTGATCATCGCACTACTAAAATGGGATCTTTAAAGAAATCAGAGCTGTGTGATTAAACTGTTCAAACAATGATGGAAGCATGTATTGATCGATGGTGGGCCAAAGGTGTGAGGACATCTCAGGCTGTTGTGGTAACGCTGACTCAGCAGGAGCGTGAGGTGACTTCTTCTTGGCCGTTTCACAGGGATGCTCGGTTTCTCTCCAAGCAATTTGGCAGCCACCAGTCTCTAGCAAATGTAACTAATCACCTCATGTTGGGTACTTGTTTACACCATAAACATTACATCAGACAGCATTTTGTTGGACTTGACTCAACTCCGCCACAATCTTGAACAAACTTAAAGAGCCTCACACTGTCAGAGATAACATGGTGGTGCAATGAGAGGAAAATTTGCCAAACCCCCGTGTGATAGCCAATAAGGAAGTAAAAAATAAAGAGTTATTTTTCAAGAGTCTCACTGGTGCCTTTCTTTCAAAAATAAAATCAGCAGCAAGACCACAGGTTATTTTGTAGTTGTTTGGCTTGTTGGTTATTTTGTGTTTGATTGGTTAGTTGCTTGGTTATTGTTATGTTTTTGCGCATTTGATTTGTTCATTTTTTTCTATCATTTATATACTTTCATTTGATTTTTTTTTTTGTTGTATTGGAATCATGAAGGATGGTTGTGGGCATCATGCATTTACTAACCTCAACACAAAGGCGACAGAATATGTAATCCAGGCTCAGGATTCCTCCAGTCGACCAGAGGATTTATTGCAGGTTGGCAGGAGATGCCAAAAGAGGTGTGTCTTCAGTTGATGAAGTGAGCGCTGATTCAGCAGGGGCTCAGCAGAGGTAAGGTGACTCATTTCTAATCCTCCTAATGAGTGTTTTATTAGTTTAGTTTCATAGACTGAAAAAATTAAAGGATGCAGGAAATTGCACTACAGTATATGGATTTAGGAGGGTTTGCCCAGTAACACGGCAGCCCAGAAAAGCTTGAATGTAGAGTCTAAAAATTATTGTAAACAATTTTGCTTCTAAAATTGTTGTTTCTTCTAGAATATTCAGTAAAACTGCTGTTGGTTAGTTGAATATCTCAATATGCACCTACTTTGAGCAGCCCAGAGGGACCAGTCTATGGAGGCTGCGGTATAAGACCCATGCTACTGTGAAATTAGTAACCTCACTCATTGAATGCAATAAAACTCTTGCCAGAATGGCTTTCACAATGTCAACCCTTTCACAGAAGCAGGAGCACCCACACATATTGCTATAAGGTTTAAACTAGTTAGTGCATTTGTTTGAGATGCATTTGGAAGTGGGGTTTAAACAACTATTGCATCTACTGTTGACAAACCAACAGCCATGAGTGTGTTGTCAAAATCACAAAATACAAATGTCAACATTCCTCAGCCTTCCTATCTTGAATTGTTTATCTTGCTTGGCTGGGTCAACTTGAGTCCTGTGTGTGAAGTTTATTGATCTGTCCTGAGAAAGAGATTGAAAGCTTACTGGTGACAGTTTCCTGCGGACAGCGAAGATTAAGTCACTCTGTCTGGCCGTTCCCTCTCTGACAAACCATGTGATTAGTGTACAATTAAAGCAAACGAGTAGAAAGTAAGGAGAAAGAAAAGTTCGGAGAATGAGAAGGAAGAGTGTGAGGCTGTAGAAATAGGGTAAAATAAACAACCTTGTGAAACAGCATGAGGAGAAGCAGCTCTAGGAGGAGAGCGGAGTGACAAAAATTGAACTTTAAGCAAGCAGGCAGTAATGGCAGTGATACAATACAGAATAGAGCACAGACATAATCTTTTATGGATCATTCATTTCATTTGAATGCATCATCTTTTACTTACAAGAGGCTTCGCTCATCACAGGACGCCGCCAGTAAATATCTCAAGCAAAAATATGGAGTCACGGCGTTCCTCCATGGCACCATTGCAATTCTCAATTTAATATAATACAAAATTTAATACAAACAGTTTCATAAAGAATGCATCTGCCCCTCCAAAATGAGTCTCTATGAGTAAAGACCTTGGGACTGAACAAATAACTCGAAAAATGCAAAACACTTGCGAATATTTTGCTTCAAAACTATTCATACTGTGAGTATGAATATGAAATTGTCACAGTTGGAACACTTGTTCAGTATGGTTCAAATAGATTTGCGCCAGCTTATTTTTTTTTAGAAAAAACAAACAATGGATTCAGCATCATCCTTTCATTTGACAAAAGAAGAGATACGTCCCATTTGCGCTGAGAGAGTGAGACGGGCGCCACACAACATACAGAGAGCTGTAGAGCTGTGATGTGACAGCCGTTCCACGCGGCATGATTGGTTACTGCTTCTATACGCGGTTAGCAAGTTCTGAAAAATTATTCTTGTTCTGGGAAAAATTATAGCACCTTTTTCCTGCATAATGTTCTGTACTCATGACAAAGACACAAGTTTAAAAAAATAAATAAATAAAAACTCCCAATGAATGTAAAAGCGTTAAGACATTAGTCTTATTTTAGTTTGCCCCTCAGCTGAGAATGAGATTTTTAAGAGGCCCCCCTGGTTCATGCTCATTTAACTTTTTTCACCCATCTTCATTCTGTACATTATCATTGTCAAACTCAGCTCCTCAGTCAGTTTTCTCACTCTTCATCTGATGTTCCTCTGGTACTCCGTTCCTATACTCATCTTCCCACTCCTCTTTAATGTCCTGCCATCCTTTTCTTCTCTTTCCTTTTTATTTCCTCTCCCCACGGCTCCTTCTCCTCTGTGCCTCTTAACTGGCACCAAACTTCTTCCTACACTTTTCATAGCTTCAATATTCAAACATCTTTTCTGCAGATTCTTTTGTGCCAACACTGCAGTATTTCATTTTCCATTTTAGTGTTTGTTTTAAGAGCTGCTCATTTAAAAAACAAGCTTAACTGTCATTTTTTCAAATTCACGCCTCCCGAAATAATCTAAAAGGTAACACAGCCCACAAGGATTGTAGAGGTGGAGTTAAATGTCTCTAAAATGGAGAAATTCATTTGTTTGGGTGAGTGGTGGGTGGATAACAATGTACATACAGATTGTGTGTGCTGCGTTGTGCGACGCTGTCACAACTTTGCAGTGCATATTTGTCCTCTGCGGATTACAAATTACTTTTAAACTGACATTTGTTTCAATTCACATGCCATGATAAAAAAAAAAATGTACATCTGCGATGAGTGACATCTGTTTTCAAGCGAGTCAGGAAATCTTGCTTTGATCAAAGTGAAAATGTGCTGAAAAGTATCCTCAATTACGTCATCTTTCCCAATCTTAGTGAGACCTTTGTCCCCACGTATACACTCTCTCCATTTCTGCTTCCATTGCCTCCCTCTCTGCCTTTCATTCTCACCCATTATCAGGCTCACACTCTTCTAAATCCAGAATCTGACTTGTCTTGATTTGGGGCTAATGGTGCTGACTCATAAGAAGTCCAGAGTTTACAGGTTTTTTGATTTCATTGATCAGTTACTCCTCTCTGGTTGAAGCTGTGCCAAATCTCAAATTCAATTGCTTGTTTATTTAAATGAGAGCCTGCAAAATCATGTCACATGGTTCAGCCTAGTGGTAAAGCAAATTTACATTCTGTTGTGTTATTCCATCCTATCTCCCTCTTTCAGTCTTTTTCTCTGCTTCTCCTCCTCCCGAGCGGTAAATGGCCGAGCAGGACCTGCAGTGAACTGACCGTCCACTCAGCAGCTTGAAGCACGTGCATAATGCTGCATTCACGCACATGCACACAGCATCCCATTCTACAGCATTATAAGATAACTGGGGCAGTTATGCACAAGTACACAAAAATGTTGTGCGTTCACACTGTAGACAAATTATCTGCAGTAGTACTGGAGTTCGCAGCTAGAGGAGTCTGTAAGTACGGGCTTGCAGTTGCATCACGTTACACTGTCACAGTATGTCTGGTAAAATGAGCCACTGTGGAGGTCAACATTGCACTGCCATAATCTCAGACATCTCTTAAGCCTAATACATTTTCCTGAGACAACTTTTCTTGTCTGTTCCGGCATCAGAAAGCAGAAGCACTGGTCTGCCAACTTCTGCTGGGAGATGTTTTTAATCTTCTAATCATATCCAGCTCTTCCGCTCCATTTTCGACAGAAAGCTTCTGAGGTCTGTAATATTCCAGTAAACTCTACAACGGAGGGCATTTTCTTTCACTTCCAGCTACCTGATCTCAACTTTCCATCTCTGTAAGCAGCCTCCTTGCATTTAAATATGCTGTCAATTGCTTTGCAAACCCTTCCAAAATCAATGTAAATCTTTGATGCAAAAGTGCACCGTTGTCTTTCCAGCAGCGCGTTCTGCCTTGGGGAACTGTGTCCTCGTGGGCCTTGCTACGTGTACTGGTTCGCATTAAACCGCACGGTAAATGGAAGGGCACCGCTTAGCAAGCTAATTGCAAAATCAGTGCCTCCCCTTTAGGAAGGGAGCTGGCAGCAATGAACATGCAGCAAAGAGGAGCAGAGGACACTCAGTCACACATACTTCAGGAACACATACTACCAAAAAATTAATTAACTTTGTTTTTGTCATACACATGTGAACATATTTTGGCTGCAATTCAAGTAGGAACTATCTGGTTTATGAGTAAAACAATCAGTCAGTTGATTACATACACAAAGAAACAACTTATACTTCAGGTAAAGATGTTTCATTTTGTCTTTGCACATATATGTCAATGTCATTTCTAGGCAAAGGTTTAATATTGAAATGATTAACAACAGGAGCTCCAATCTGTCCAAACAGCATGTAAAAACTAAAATAAAGTCAATTGGTCCAAGGCAAGTTTTAGTAAGAAATATATATATATATTAGAATTGAATAACATATCCAAATATGATGAGACAGTCTGAGAGAAAGGCTGAATAGTTTTTCCATAGCTGAAGGTTGATATGTAGGTCAAGTTCAGCTTTCAGCAGTCACTCTGACAACACCAGCAGGCATATACTCTGCTAGGCCTTCCAGTAGAAGTACATATACACGTACAGAATACTGAAGGGTTGAGGTCAGACACTTAGCAAACATGACCCACTGGGAAAAAAAAAAACGCTCTGTGTATTAGTCCAACCAGAAAAAGACTTCAGGAGAGAAATCAGGAGACATAATTTACACCACCTTGTTGGTGCCATGTGGAGGCAAACTAGGTGTTAAACTCTTCAAGGGTTTGAGGAAAGTGACCCACAGAACACATCTGTTTAAGAGCATTAGAAAAGAGACAAAGGTTTTGTTTCCTGTTATGGGCAACAGGAGAATTCATGCTGGGACAGTAGTTCAAAATGCAGCAGAGTGGACGGCTGAGGTGCAGGATCTCAGTCAGTAGGGGGATTGAGGTGAAGGGTGTAAGCAGGGGCAGAGATGTGAACTGAAGCAAAAGCTTTACCTGTGGTTATGCTCCTGGGAAACAGGTTAGGCACCTGATCTACTAAAGTGTGTCTCTGCATAAAAAACCTGGGGAGGCAGTGTGCTGACTGAACGACCGTGAAAATCATGAAATAACAGTCTGGTTCAGCTTAATTCATTTTCCCACTGTTCAGTTTATTGCAGCTATTGCTGAGGCATAACCAGAGCACTTAAATACAACACAGTTCTGCTGTATACTAGAGCCATCTATGCAAGATCACACTAGCTGATGCCCCCAAGATGAACGCTATAATGAATCTCGAGCTGCCTCAGTGTTTTTCTCATTAAAGTTCAAGAGCTGAGAGTTGAGGGCAGGATTTCTTGAAAAAGACATTTTTAAAGCAAGCTGCAGCCTTGTATTCTCTTTTCACATATTCTCATTTGCAGGATTCAGCACCCTGGTGAAATCATGTGAGGGGATTCGAATGTGATGTTTTCCATTTGAGGCCAGTTTGAGAAAACACGCTGCAGGGGAGCTTCCATTCCCACGACTGTCTGAAGCTGAGGTTGCATTCTCGTACAGCCATGCATATCTCAAAGACTTGCAAGGATCAGTTGGTCCTTCTGTGGGAACTTCAGGGTCCAATCTCTCCCACACAGCTTTCCTTTATAAGCTACCCTCAACTCTGGCTCACACATGTGGACACAAACACACTGACATACGCTCAACCTCAAAGGGGAACCTTTGCTATTACTTCGGGTGCTCACCCACCCCGATTAAAATGTGACAGCTTGCTTATTGCCCTCCTTCTCCTTTTTTTATGTGCTGTCAGCCATTGATTTTCCTGGCCTGATCTAATCCTGAGCTCACATAGCTGGGTATTAATTAGAGAAGGCGATGCAGCAGGAGAGAGAACAAGCGTGAGCCAGTATTACACTCACCCAAGGCTTAAAAACTGCAGGTTCAAAGTTGGATCAAGGGCAGGTAGAGAGAAAGAGGTGCAGATTCTCTTAGTCAACCATCTGCTTTTATTTCATTTGCGCTTTCCAGCCCTCAGGGTCCTCCTGTAAACTATATATCTGGTAATCAAATGTGTAGCATCTCAATACCACACGCCCCCCTTCTCATTTTCCACACTCTTCAGTGCTATTTTTCTCTCCACTCCTGCTCTCCTTATCAGGGTGCAGGTCGCTTGGATCTGAAACCGCTGTATCTGTCACTCAGGAAGGAAACGCTCGCAAAGCCCCCACTGTAAGGAGCACTAGGGTCTCTCTCTCTCTGCCTTTATGGAAACTTGATTGAAGAGAGTTGAAAGGACCTGTCTGCCTGCTTGGGAAAAGAAGAGCAGAGGAGCTCCTGCTTGCCACTCACCATCTGGAGAAACTCACACCCAACATTTTTCTATTTATTTATTTATTTATTTATTGGTCTGTGTGACTTTGCTTCCATCTACTGGGCAAAGGGGAAACTGCCAGGAGACGAGAGGGTGGGGGTGGGGAGGGGGACGCTGTCTGAAGCAGCTTACGTGTCTTGCATGAGTGAGAGTTTATTTCGAATCAGTGAAGGGATCATTGTAATGAGTTACTTAGTTATGACACTTATTGCTGAGTTCGGTAAACAACCGGGCCATCTGTCTCCTCAGCATCCTTCACTCACATCTTTCTCTGCTCTGGGATCCTTCCACACAAACCCTCTCACAGCTCTACCAATACATGACTGAATGGCAGATGTTTTTAATAATTTTTGTCTTCCAAGATTATGACTGGGCTGTAACTGCATTATGTTTAGGTGGGATTTTATTTATTTTCACTTCTGTGTTGTTGTTTTTTTTTTTGTTTGTTTGTTTGTTTTTGTTTTTTCAAGGACGCATAGTACAGCCCTGCTGCAGCACACGGCAATGATAGACAGAGCGATGCATAAAGTATGACGGTGAAATTTGGAAATTTTCAGGCTGTCACTGCAGTACCTGCTCACTAATAAAAAGAAGGATTAACTCAAACTCACATGAAATTCTGTAAAAGTGGCAGTGGAGGTAACTAACCTTGGTCAAGGTCACTGGCTGAAATCCAGATAAATAAAGCAAATCAAACAGTGTTGGAGCATTCAGTTTTTGTGTATGAAATTTAAGTAACTTTTTAAGACCCCCCACCAGGAAAGATACAATAATGAAGGTTCAATCTGTTGGAGACAGTGTGGGTCAAGGGAGGCAAACCACTCACACATATTCTGGGAATGTCCTAAGCTGAGTTCATATTGGAAGGGTATCTATAAAATATTGTGCACAGTATTCAAAATTTATCTACCCATGGACATAGAGTCACTTTATTTGGGCCATATAGTGTGTTTGAAACAGAGGAGGGATATAAAGCTACTCCAGGCCCTTTTGGCGGCGAGTAAAAAATCAATCACCAGAAGGTGGCGAACTACAACTCCGCCTACCATACACGATTGGTATGGGGTAACCTTAGAAATATTTAAGATGGAAAAATTGACTTACTCTCTGAGGGCTCAAAAAGATAAATTCTACCAAATTTGGCAAAAATGGATTGATTTTGTAACCCCAACGAGAACAGATTTTGTATAACTTTGTATAACACCCGGTTTTAACAACTTTCCCTCTATAGTTGAGAAGAATGTAATAATGTAAACTCCCTTCAGTTCAATTGTATATAGTTACTGTTTTTTGAAATAAGTGGGTGAATACGGATGAGCAGTGTCATCTTAATTATACGGACTGTAAGGCATTTAAGGACTGAGTCTTGACACTGGAAAACTGCGACATCTGGATGTTTTCTTTTTCTTTTTTCTTTCTTTCTTTTTAAATTTTCTTTTTATTACATATGTATAGGACTAAAACAAGGAAAATGGGCAGAGTGTGCTATGTAAAATGTCGAAAAGCTGTAAGTTTAATTGTGGTCTTTTTCCAAATAAAAAGATAATTACAAAAAAAAAAAAAGAAATTTAAGTAACTGCAGAAATCTTTAACATAATCAGTCTTCTACACTGATGAGAAAAAAGAAAAAGGGAGGATTGAATCATACATAAACAGAACAAACACGCAACGGTGGCAATTTAAAGCCTATCCGAGGTCCCAAAAATTTCTACTCTTAAGTGACAGCCTCATTTAGTCTCGTCTCGTCTTGTCTGTCTGACCAATCACGTGCTTCTGTCCTTCCAGTAACACCAACTGAGGTGTTGTCATTTCAGTGTAACTTTTTACCTTGAAACTAAATTTCGCATTTGAATAATAACTGAGAGTAGTTGTGCTGCTCTGAATATGTGCTGAAATAATGAAACATTTAATCCAATTAAAATCTCTGGCTACTGAGGTCCGCGAGCATGCAGGAGATACCTTTGCTGGCAATGTGCATGAACTGTTCTAGCATGTATGCTTCTGAAACAACTTGCCAATTTTGTGGAAATGAGAGAACCATAACAGTAAACTATGATCTCTCTCCACTCTGCTCGGGAACAAAGTCTCTCTTGATAGAAGCCTAATGAATCTGTGCATTATAGCAAAAGACAATATTGCACAACTATGATGAGAAGATTATGACAAGCAGAGGTTGTTAGCCCTTGCGCTGCTATATGGCTTGAAAATAAAACGTTTTAGACAGGAAATGAATTCGCCTCACATTTGCGCTCATTACAATGAGGGTAAATTGTTAAGTGTGGCGTGGCTGCCTGCAGGCCAAAGCACGATGAGTACGTTCACATCAGTTTTCTGGTTGGCAGCAGCTGTCTTCTGCCAATTAGACGCATTGTGTGTGTGTGTGTTTGTGCGCATACGTGTGTGTGTGCGTTTGTGCGGATGTGCGTGTTTCTTCATCTCCAAACAAATACATCCCAGTCCTCCTTACCCTCCGGGCACATGCTGCCTGTGCCTCGGCAAGCCTCCTGACAGTGTTCATAGACAAACTCAAACTATCCTCACACTCTCATTAGATTCCCCCAATCTTCCCATACTCATGTCCCTGAACCCACGAGGCCCTGAGTTGCTCTAGGGAAGACAAACACACATAAACTCTCCCTCTCTTGCTCTCATCAATTCAGATCTAGTGCTGTCTAAATGCAGAACAAGCATTGGTGAAAAAGAAAGGGAGAACAGAAGGCAGGCAGAGAAGCCAAGAAGTTAGTGAAAATAAAATAGTCAATGATTGATAGTTCGTGTCAGTTCCAACAGTTCACATGTGATGAAACACAGCAGATACTATATGAATATCCCCTTGGTGTCAGAAATCACTCTGTTCCAGTTCATTGGATAAGATGGGTTAAAACTGATGCTTGCATTTGTTCATAAAATGCTTGTTAAGGATGAAACAACTGTTGCCTGGTCATGGAATTTTATTTCCTGCAGTACTCAACACACTGAAAAAACTGTCCAGTAGTATTTCCTAAAACTGTAGGATCTGGCTGTAGTGGTGTTTTTCCTGCTGTTCTAAAACACAAATGAGAAATTTTATTTCAGATTTGTGGTTAGTGAAGGACTGACAACTGCTTGCAGGCTTTTATTCTGTGCTTCGTGGGCAATGCCTGAAGTGTTTCGGTATTCGCTGGAGTATCGTGACATCTGATTTTTACCCTGTGCCACCTCCTTATGAGTCTGAACACCTAAACACCTGCGTTATGAATGCAAAGAATGACCAAACGTACACATATGGTGGAAATGTTAGCTGTAAGCTGCAACTGCTAAATTTGGGAATTTCCTTCCTTTACCCTTAAAACACAAGCAAATATCTTTGCCATGAAAAGGTCCAAGCAAGTACAAGAACAAAAACAAAATACAATTGGTGACACAGAGTTAACCCTCTAAACGTTTTCTTGCCACACATTATTAAACTAATCAAAGAATGAAGTGGGTCTTTACACTGACTTTTACACGAATTCTACGTTGGGTTACTTTATGGCTGCAAGAGAGATTGTTATACTTGTTAACATCACATATCTAGCATGAAAGACTAAACCACATGTTTTTCAGCCCGACTGATGGGCAGCATTTTCACTGTTATCAAGTGCTGCGATCACTTCTTATCCTTCTTTGTCCTCTTCGAAAACACACAGCGTAAAACAGCTGTGAAAAGTGGGTGGTGATAAGTACATGTCCATAGCTGTTTATGAGGTGAGGATGAATTGCAGTGAAGTGGTACTGTAGTGTCTGGGACATTTTTCTCCTTCTAGTTCACAAAGAAAAAAATGCTTCATTTCTAACCTCATGACAGTAATAATGGAAGGATGGATAAAAGCTTGAGTAATCCAAGGACCTGCATCCAGACTGATTTCTTCATGGCACTGTGGACCATGAGTCGCTCACACAAGCAAACGTGTGTGCACCAATAAGCACTAATGAGGGTTGTGTGCCAGTTTTGACAGCTGTGTTTGTGTGAAACCTTTGGGCGCTGAGACCTTAAACAGGCTGCCTGCCCATCCCTGCTGTTGGCCTGGCTCAAACCAATGGCACAAACACACACGTACAACAAACACACGGAAACACTGAAAAACAAAACAAAAAAACAAAACCAGCTGAAACGATGTGAGAACTGGCAGAAAAGGAACACGTTTATCAGGCGACCCTTTGTTTTTACCCACACACTAAAACTGTGGACAAACATGACTATATCAACTTTTCGCCTACCGAAAACACCATCATTCCACCTTAAAGAGGGGAACCACCAACCATTGCCGTCTCACAAGACAGAGAGACCTGAAAATGACAGCAGTCTGTTGGAAGGTCACAGCCTGTGCACTACATATCCATTTAAGCTTTTTGGCATAGCGATCTGCTATGATAATGGCTACCCAGAGGGCGAAGTCTCTGGATGGATGGAGCCGTTTCAATCTCAGAGTGGCAGACCTCAGTGACCTTGTCAGGAGGTGGCTGAGGTCCTGGTGACTGACGAGACTCCCCACAGGCACAGCGCATAGCAGAGAGCATGACTCGCCTCTGTTGCAGTGGAGAGTGGTGGGAAGAGAAAGATTAGACGAGGAGCCCAAGTCTCAGGCTCAGATACAAGGGAGAAAGAAGAACAGAGAGGTGCTGGATAAAGTCAGGTGTTGTACGTCAGGAAGAAGACATGCAGGGAAAGCACCCTAAAAGACGAGGGGAGCCCCGGGTAGCTCACTTGGTAGAGCACACATATTAAGGCTGAGTCCTTACCACAACAGCTTTACTACAGGTTATTCTCTCTCGCTCTCCCTCTCTGTCTCTCTCTTGCCTTTCCTGTCTTTCTCCAGTGGTCTCTATCTAAAAGAAGCACAAATGCCAAAATAAAAAAAAAAAAAAAGTTAGTCAAGAACTGAGCGACAGCCAAAAAGAAATATTAGTATGCCACTGTTGTTCTTCTGGCCACTTACAAACAGCATGCTAACTATTTGTCACTGACACCATTTCTCAGCAGCAGGTGCTGTTCAGAACTAAGGCTGAAAGACATAAATGGGAGTTGGGAATAGAAGGCACACACAAGCAACAAGCAAAAGCGGTGTATTTATACTGGTTTAGAACATACTGAGCATACAGATGGATAGAGAAGCAGTGGATTGTGCTCCACAAGGGGTTTGAAAAGTTTTTATGGACACAACTGGGTTGTTGCTTGGAACAAACATAGGTTTTTGGCAGAACATTGGCCACATCACAGTGAAGCTGTAGCAAAAGAAAAATATAAAAATATACTATGATTATCCATTCGAAATGTGCAGAACACACACATACAAAAATACAGTGCTCTTTCTAATTCACTTCTGGGCTTTCCTGCAAAGAGTCTTTGGACTTTCTCATCCCCACACTGTCAGAGCATATTGAAGCAGTGTGTAAGTAAGGTCTGTCTGTCTGTTAACCTGGAAATTCTCAGCTCGTAGAGCCTGGTGATAAGAATGATGTTCAACCCAATAATATATGAAAGAAAAACTTCCTTCTGCAAACTCACAAGTCCACAGATGTCCAAAGCGAACAGTGTTGGACATGTTTACATCTGTGAACGTGCACAGAAGTCAAGTCCACTCCAGAGACCATAATACAGTAGAAACCAGCTCCTGTGGTTTGGCCCCAGGGTAATTCATTCATATGAGTATGGGCTGCTGTGACCTGCGAATGTGATGGAACGCCAGATGGATGGAAAGATCAATTATTAAAATTTTGACTGATGGTTGTGGCATAAAACAGCACTGTTTGCTCCAAGTAACACATGCTAGATCCTTTAACATAAGAGTCATTCACACAATTCAATCAATGACCATCCAGACACTTCATCTGTAATTTTCTACTGCATTTTCATGTAGGTGGATGGAGAGGAGAAGAGAGGAGAGGAGGAAAGAGGAGAGGCTTGATACTCCTGTTTCTTCACTTAAGCTATGCAACGCTCTCTCAGGCACTGGTTATAATGCTGGTTGGGTTGTATCTGTCTCCTGGCACAGCTGTTACACCATGATGCCAGCAGTTTAGAGGTTGGGTTGTGTGTGTTGTCACTGCGCACCACCTGTGTCTATGCTGGCAGGTTGGGTTTGGCATACATTGTGAGAGAATTCTGCCTCTCCCTTAGTCCATGTTTCACACTTTGAAAATCCCTTCCTCAGCTGAGAGAAGTGCTTAGTGTAACTGTGCAGGCTGGGCATTATGACATTATCTCATGTTGTTTTAGGCCATTGCAGGAATAAGGAAACGTATGCCTCAACGTGTGAGAGAATCAGTGGGCAGGACTGCTGCAAGGGAAAATTAAATTTAGAGGATTAATGTGTCAGTGTGATGAAGTACCTTAATTTTTCATATATTTAATTCGTTGTATTACTTTATTTGAGATGTACCTAAAAAATGACTTCTCAAATGAATCTATATTACAATGTGAACAATATATCTCTGACCTCCATACTTCTCGCTTCAGAATACTGCGTAGGCATATAATGTGGGCCGCAGGCCAGCTCACCCTGATTCATTCAGGCTTTAGCTCAACTGGGCAGCTCAGATATGAACGCTCCTGTTTTTGTTTTTTGTTTCTTCAGATCAATCTCAGTCAAAAGTCAATGTTTAACCATTTGTTAAAGATATAATAATTGATCAATTGCCTCCAGGTTATCACTACGATTGGTCTTTTACTTCAGCAAACCCTCCTTCCTTGACCAGATGCTTTGTCAGAAGTACAACGGTTGACTAACTGTTTTAATGAGAGTAAATGATCAGTCAGTTAATAATAACTCATATAGTTTTTCCACACGACAGCAGAAGACAGCATCAGGAGTTGGTTACCTTGTTGAGGAGTCGGAGGTGTATGGCTGTTACCTGCAACTCTTCATCTGTGTGGCTCCTCCTTCTGGTTCCAGTACTCACTGCAATATTTAAAATGTACTTGATGAGCAAAAATGGTTTGAAAGGCTTTGTATTACTTTGTGCTAATCTTTGACAAATAAATTTCTTATTTTGTTACAATAAAAGGTTGCACGTATTATAGGCTACCTGCTGATAATGAAAGCGTAGCCAGTAAATAGACCTGATAATACTGAGCCAGCATCTACACGCTGGATCACACACGCATCCTTTCCTGCAAATTCCTGATGTGTGCAAGAAATTCCACTAACAGTGAAAACTAACTTGTAAAGTTGCAATTGCAGAATGTAAATACACTGAACTACAGAATTGCAGTCTGCTCTTTTGTAGTTTATCTGTCAGTATGAACAAGTCATCGTGCTTGGAAATGTGAAGACTGTATAGTTACAAGACAAAAACATGATTTCTTAGCAACACAGCACATGTATTTCCCTCTTGACAATCATGATAGTAATTTGGCCAAACTGATTGCCTTTCTTAGAAACCTAATCATTTACCATAACTCAGTAATTACTGCTGATCACTGAAAACTGAAAGCAATCAATAGATGTTATTTTCAGTGTCAGGGTTTATCCTAACACATGCCAACATCGTTGCCTTAAGCCAGCAAACAAAAGAAAATCAATTTCACACAACTATCGATAATGCAGCAGTTCTAGTGATTTAATCTGATGTTAATGGCTATAACATTGAGGCAATTATATGTTATGCTGTCCTTCACACTTGTTTTTTTCTTTGCATTGAGAAATAATTACCTGAACAGTCAACAAATGGTAATGAGTTGAGAGAAGTGAAGTCACAAATGCAGCTGAATGTTGATCCAATCCTACACATTCACTGATGTCTAATCCACGTGTTTGCAGAAAAAGAACAAGAGTAGGCAGTCGGCTGCAGATTTTATCCACTATTTGGAAGGGACTAAGCTTCTTGGAGGGGGGCTGGGAAAACAGTTCTTTAAGTCCTCTAAAAATAAATTTACAATTAATGCTGAATTCCAAAGACCTGCTGTGATTTGAGTGATTTAGTCTAGATGTATTCCCTGCTGAATGCAATTGTTTAGGTAATTTACATGTGAGATTGAAAGATTATAGTGTTATTCATTGCCCAACCTATTTTCTTATGTTTGTACCCACTTACTTTCTTTCCAGTTCAGATGCAGACACATTCCAGCGTGAACAAGGTGGAAAACAACGACACACCACAGACAGGTTGCAGGTCAGTTTCAGGGTCAACGCAATTAGGAACCTCATTCACACACCTGTGGTCAATTAAGTCTGTGGGAGGAACGTAGCAGAGAAATGGAAATACCACACTGACCAGGATGAGGATGAGTCGAAACTGTGATTAAACACATGTTCTTCCCCCTCATTATGTCAGCTGTTTAGTTTTGATGAAGGAGGAAATTTAAAGGTTATCCAAGTTCCAAAAACACAAACAGATCACTCAAATGACACATACATAGCCACACGCATACAGTGCAGTGGTAGCAACTAATGTGTGCCAAATAATTTAATAACAGCTCAAAATGTAACAGATCATACATGAATCCCACCAAACCTGTTAGTTGTATACCCCAAAAATGCAAAGGACTTCTTGCATTCATTAATTATGACCTCATAAGTATGTGAGATATAACATACTTGATCCATAAGAATCATACTGACTGATAATGCAGCTCATTTGAAACCAGAACAGTGACTGTAGATTTATCTTATTAGTCTGTTTTATTAGAAAATGTATATGACTGATATAACCTGTGCTTTCCTTGTATTTAGACTGACAGGCTACCAGAGCTAGCTGGCTTGCGGGCAACAAAAATCTATAAAGAGCACAAAAATTATTTCTGTGGCTGTGTTCCAATCTTTTGCTACAGTTTACATGCAAACATTTTGTGGCAGTGGTTAATTTTATGTTGTGTTTAAACCCCAGACCACTAGATGGCAGTGTTGTTACCCATCTTCTGCCATTTGACTCTACCACTCCACACGGGAACAACATTAACTCAAACGGGAGGAAGTTAAAGCATAATCACAAAAAGCACAAGCCTGCTGAAGAATATACCATAATGTGTTTCGCCATTTTGACTCGAAACCCCAATATTACGTATTGCATTGCCAGTTTCTTGCAAATACGCAGCTGCACTGTAGAGACATGATGACGTATTTTCTGCCAAAGTGTCTGGACAAGTTCAACTCTGTATTACTTGTCTGTGACAATCATGCAGTTCTTTGTCCCTGATTCTCACATTTCCCTCCTATTTCCTGTTTGTTTCTCTGACCTTTTTCTTCAGTGACATCATGGGGCCCTCATAAAGCTTTAAGACAGTGAAAAGCCCCCGTCCTTCTGTTTCATATGCCCGAGTACTCCACCCGTTCATCCTCCATCCAGACTCCACTTTCATTAATCAGACGCCATCGCACATTGCCGTTCGGTTAAAATTATTCAGCAATTTATTGAATCATTTGATGACCAACATTGAACAAAAATTCATATAGTTTGTTTTAAATTGCAAATAATAAAACGCAGGTATAGCCATTGCACAATATATATTCATCTGTAACAAAAAAAACACTGAAGGAGGCCATCCATCATCATGTGACTCCTACATAAACACTGCATGAGTATAGAAGCGCAGCCAATTTTCTTGAACAATACAAACCTTCATGTTTATGCAAACATGTGGCACACTTCCATATCTGTACATCACGTATTGCACATCACTAATGAGCAACAGCAGGAACCACCTACTCTGAATGCAATGTTCAATACTCTGTGTCCAAATTCAATTCGTTCTGCTCAAGGTTAATTGTTTTCTAGAGCAGACACAAATGGCTTGTAAGTAGCATGTTCATGCAGCTGTTGGTACATGTTTATGTGTGTGTTTGTGTGCATGTCTGCCCCTGTCAGACCAAATCAGCATCACAATTAATGTCAAATTGTAAATAAAAGAGGCGTATGTTTACCCACCTCTTGTGAATACGTACACAGTGACAAACACACACAGGCTAATGCATTCTGCAAGTAAATGCTCAGCTGTGTTTTTGCATGAATAAACAATCAGTCCCCGTCAGTCAGTCAAACGAGAGACAAACAAATGTAGACAAACAGTGGGGGGAAAAAAACATATGCAGTTTACTATCAGCAGTGATTAGGCCAGTGCGGAACAAGCGATGGGAATCTCAAGGTTAGCAACCGAATTTCGAGGTGGCGGTTCGACCATTTGCATAAGTACTCTGCGATGCTGACCTGAATGCTGCCAAACTGGCTCATGAAATGAATTTTACATGCAGCCACCAAAGCACAGCGCTGACTACCCAAAGTCTGGTCGTATGTTAATGTCACATTCAGAACTTGAACAAAAATGTAGACTTTTCGTTCAGAAGTCACTATGGGATTCAACCACCAGACAGACAAAGCACAACAGAAGACCTATATGATGAAAGTACCAGTAGAGGTATACAGAGCTTTTTACATTCCCAAATTCAAGCTACTGTGAAACCCTAACCGCCAGCTATTAAACAACAAACAGTAAATAAAGTGCATGAGAGTCATCTCGTTTCAAGGTGTAACAGGTTCTACCCACAAGTCCTTCACAAAACGTCCACTAGAATAACACATCTAATCTAATCCCACTGTTGACACTGCCTTCCAAAACCATTACAGAGCTACGCTGGAAAAATAAATACATTTTGTAATCGGACAATGTTATGTTTAAGGTCCGACATTCGACCTTCACAGACTTTGTAGCTCTAGCTTCCATATTCATGTTATATTACTTCCTCCCTTGCCGTTTTCTGAAACTATGATACTATTTTTTTTATTTGGGAGGACAGCCTTGGTTCTAAAGAAAACACTTTTACATTTTTTGAGGGAGGATTTTTGCTAATTTTTAGAAGATAACAAACAAAGAGAAGGATGTCAACAATCCGTAAAATCTATCGACTCAGGTACTTTCATTTACAGAATAATTTATAAATTCATTAAATGCATTCTTTAAATTTTAAAGAGAATTAATGCTCAAATTTAGGAGATAATTTTTTTTGTCAATATGGATATGCAGCTTTTCATGTAGCATCTCCATCCACCCAGCACTCAACTTTTAATCAACCACCTTTGTGTGTCACTGCCTCGCCTAGAGACATGTTAAGAAACACTCTAATATGCAGAAATGAAAAGCCTGTATATCAGAAGGAATAAAAATGGTCCATACACACAGGTGCTGCGATAGCCTGAGGGGAACTGTGCAGTATGAGAGGAGAATCGCGTTTAATAATCTATATCACTAAAAGCTAACGGCCTTACATGTGAGAAAATGTTTATTTCAGCTATAAATTATACAAAATGTTTGATTCCCCGGGGTGAGGTAGTAGCCTTTTGGAGATACGCTATCAGGAAGAAATGAAAACATTTATGGTGCTACCAGACCAAATGGTTTTATACATACTGTAGTGCGTTATTCAATCAGGGAGCCTGGATCTCCCTAAAAGAATGAGAATAAAATGTGTTGAAGAAACAGCCTGTGCTGAAAAGGAAGGAAGAGACTAAAATCAGGTCTGTACTCCATGTTCAATATTATACTTTCAAAATGCATTTGTTCTGCTGAAGGTTAATTGCAATGCGGGGCAGACATGAGTGGTTTTGTAACACTGTGTACCTGCAGGTAGTTACTGTGTGTTGGTGGGTGTGTATGCCTGTCACACTAATTCAACGTCACAATTAATGTCCAGTCGTAAATAACATTGACATCTGAGTTTGCTTCCTTCTCTTTCTAATACACACACACATACACACAGTTATGAATGCAGTTTACAATTAGCGGGGTTGCCTGCAGCAATTATTAAGGTCATTATGGCCCAGTTGTGACTGGCACAGTGAGGCCCCTGTTAGGAGAATTAATCGACAGGTGAACTCTTTATTATTTTGACAGTTGGGTACCTGGGTCAAACAAATAAATACACACAGGCTCACACAGTCATGCACGCAGACACACACAGATTCCTAGACTGCCAGGCCTGACCTGACAGCCACCTACCCTCTGGTTCCCCGCCAGGTCAGACTCGTTAACTGTTTTCCCCAGTCATTTAAAGCCACTTAGCACAGGAAACAACTCCCTCACTCGCTCTCTCCATCTCTCCTGTGCTTCACTCTGTCACTGACTCGTACAATTTCTTGCTCCCTCTACCACTCTTGTTTGCTTTGTAACAGTTTATTTTTTTTCTCTTTCCCCTATTGACTGGGTTCTGGGCATTTTGCAAAGCCTATTAAGGCCCATTGTCTTTACAGAACAACGGGCAGTCAAAGCAGCGCTGCCTAATCAGAGTGCAGGGAATTCATCATAATCTTAAGGGAGGATGGCTGCTGATGCCATTTGTTTCTCTCACGCTGTTCAGGAGGCAGAACCAAACAGCTGAAGCTCATAGCTCCACAGAGAGAGAAGGAGAGAGAGATAAGACGGAAAACTGTTGACTTTCAGACCATTAAACTCACACAATCATAAATTTTCAAGTGCCACACTTCTACAACCGGTTATCAATCACATTTAAGCTGTTATAGTATTATAAGCAATTGTTCCTGAATTGCAAATGATACAAAGGGCACTGAGGGATAAATTAGCCTAAGTGAGCATGACTATCAAAACAAAGCTGCATTTTGTCTATGCTGCCACATCTGGCACGCAAACACTTAGACTGATCTGATCATGCCTATTAATCAGACAGGCAGTCGGTCGGTCCTTTGCAAGCATAAACTGCCATAAAGCCAGTGGGAAAAAAATCAGGTCAGTGAAATGATGAGCCAGCAAGTCTATGATATGTGAACGAGACAGGAAAGTGTCGTAAGACTAACCCAAAACTCAGACTTAAAACACAAAGGAGTCAGGTAGAAAGTCAAGGTGGTGATTGTACAGCCTGTCTTTTCTTAATTCAGCCATCAAGACATCCATTTGATAAACTGAATTTGATTTGATTTGACAAATGGCAGCATTGAAACTTAAATATGGGCAAATGCTGAACAAAACTGGAGTTGACAGGCCCGTTTGTCTTTGCTTTAATTACAAGATGCTCAATTACTTTTCATTACTAATGTAATTTGCTCTCTAATGTGGTTAAATGAGCTCTGAACTTGGGGATGGAAACCTTTTTGTTTAATTGTCTAGAAAACAGGGAGACTTTCAGATTTTGTGGAAAACTTGGAACAGCTGAACACAGCACGGAACAACCATTTGTCTTATGTTGGCTTTTATGTCAAGAAATTTGTTAAAAATCAATGTGACCACTTATATGATACATTAGATATGCACATGATAAATAAGATATGCAAACCATCACACCAACCTTCATCTTACCATTCCCAATCAAAACACCGCCAATCAGTGTGGGAAATATCCAGTGAAATGAGATAAATCTGAGGCCAGCAATCCATCCATCTGATATGTAGCAGCAGGTTGAAGCTGAGCCAAGTTAAACTGATTTTAAATCTGAATTGGTCCCTCCTAACTAATTTTAGCATTGGGCCAAAGTTCCGCCAGACTGGTTGAAGTTTGACATGGAGATTGAGCAATGTAATGACACCTGACTAATAGCCTGAATGATCAGTGAACTGGCTCTTGGATGGATTTCTGGAATGATAGAAATTTTTCTGTTTAGTTTGAGCAGGTCAACAGTCCAAGTTCCTAACTGGTTGCTTAAAAATGTGTTTAAAACCACTGCGATCTTTTTTAAGAATTTTTTTAAGAATCATTGGAGGGGTGATTTACAAGTCGTGGCTAAAGCTATACTATTGACTGGGACTGTGCTGTAATATATGGGTATAATATAAATAATATAAAAATAAAACTTCAATGTGGACATTATTGTCAGCATCTTTCAATCATCCATAACTCCATATGGTTTTTCTTTTCTTTATTTACTTAACAGATGACGCAATACACGTATTTGCATATTCACAGTTCCATCATACACTGATTTACATAAGCAGTTGTGTCAGTAGCAGCAAGGGAGAGATCACCTTAAGCCATATAAAGGGGAGATGGGAAAATCCTATCCAAATAATAACAAACCCTCAATACAGGGAGCGTAGCCTATATATTTGAAGTAAAAATGTTTACAAAACTCGACAAGGAGAGGAAAAAGATCAAACTAACCATTTAAATATTTGTAAGGGTCTATCGGGACTGATTCAGCCCAAAACTCTCGTAGTCTGGAACCGGGATAAGGCTTTGTTCAGCATCCCCTCAGACTGGACTAAAGATTATGAAAACAAGTTATTGTTTGATATTGTATTGTACGTCACAATGCCACATTGCTTTTACTAATACATTTGAAGGCCATAAAAGATCAGTCATGTCAAGGTACTCGGAGATGTGAAGTCTTTTTACTTGGCTGCTTTGTGAGAATTAAATTGAACAAGACAGATAAAAGTATGGGAAGGAAGAGAGTTGGCAGCTTTTTGTGGTTTGGAAGAGTTTTTTAACCTTTGCTGGAAAGTCTCATCTCTCCCATATCAACTTATTTATTTAGGCATCCGAGAAACACATAAATACTGCTGGTACCATTGCTGTCTCTATTGCACCCCCCTCTGCAAAGATTTAACAGGTGGCACATTGCCTGTTTCTCTTTATTTTTATTAATAAAAGACAGGATGAACCACTCCTCACTGAACCACTCTTCAATCATTTAAGGACTGAGGGGTGTGTGTGTGATACTGTATTGATTTCCTGTCTTTTTGTTGCCTCAATAGCAAGCTTACAGCTGATAAGGATTCATTTGTATACAGACTATGATTCATTCCAAAAGTGCATCAGCAGAGCTGAGTGCTGCTGGAACAAAACTTGATCCCAGGCCGGCTGTTGAAGGACAGACTCAAGTAAACGTGTCTAAACATGCATATGAAGCATGTTTGGATTAACGCACAAACTGTAAATATGGCTCCAAATGAATAATTCTTGTGTCTACTGTATACATATATGTATGTTTTCTTCTGCAGAAGACCTGGAGTGTGCGTGGGCTGCCACTCATTTTCAAGAAATTACGCTTATTGCAGTTTGTGTGGTAATTAGCGTATCATTCATTTGTGCAGTTTGTGCTCACATTTATTTCACATATGGGGTTGTACTTCATTGATTTAAGGGAAAGGCGCAGTTTTAGAAGCTACAAAGCTCCAAGGGGAGTGACACAAGTGAGCTGTATTGTTTTATCAGATTTAGCATTTTTTGTTGTAAAAAGTAATGGGTAGAAAACCCATGCTGTGTTAAACTGGCCAACCAACTGCCTAGAAAGTTAGCTCTGATGCTGCGTGATCATCAAAAGAATCAGAATTCATGATTAATGAATTCCCCTACAATGGGGAATTATGAATCATAAATAAAATTATGATTATGTAACAGGTAAGCCACATAACCCACTGCTTACTAACCTTTTTGACATGTGACCATTTAAACCATTCACACAAGTAATACTTTAATAATAGTGCTTGGATAATTTCTGTTGTGGAGTGTGAGGGGCCAATAAACTAAATATAGGCGAGTTATGGACAAACCCGTTGAATGACATGAGCTGAACCACCTGACTTAACTATTATATTAGTTAAGTCAAATTCAGTTTAAAATGATTTCAAATGAACACATTTTAAGCATAATTGGTGGTGTCAGTGAATGGGTACTTGAATTCATCTGACTGGGCCGTGGCAGTATGTCTTACCACAAAGCTGGGAACAACTGGTTTTAAGCTACTCTGGGTGGACACTGGAGCAGCTGTACCACCAAACTGATACGACCAAGGTGCACCGCAGCAGATCCTTGTGTATCCTTATTGAATATGAAACGTGTGAGAAGCTGATGGGAACTGTGGAGCAGGATGATGACTGCAACACAGGGAAGGCTTCGAAGAATATATACTGTTGCTTCCGGGCTTGGCTTGAGAGTATGTACAGGATATGAGAGGCAACAAGAGAGAGAGTTTGCACCAAAAATGTGAACAAACAGGAAAGGAGGCAAAATATCAGGCAGAAATATTACAATTATTGGATGGATCGCTATTAAACTGTAAAAATTCCATGATCCCCAAAGGTTAAACCTAATGATTTGGTGATGAAATTTACCAACATTCATGGCTCCTGAATTGCTGATCCTCTGAGTTTTTCTCTAGTGCCATCAAAATTTCAATTTGTAAAATACTTTGACTTTTAAACAAATACCTCCAAACTAATGGCATTCTCATCAGTCTTGGCTGTATTCTGTGTTCGGGGCTAATTAGCAAATGCAAACATTCAAAGCTCATGGTAATGAAGATAATGAACATGGGAAACATCCTGCTTCCTGTCATTGCGAGCTTATCAGCATGCTAGCAAGATACTGATGCATCTTTCTTTAAAGAAAATGCTACATGCTAATAGCTGACTGCCCTCTGAGCCATCCCATCCACTCTCACAGCAGTAACAGCTTCAAACCTACACAACACAAATTCATCCACATGAGCAGTCTGTTCATGCTTCACACATTTCTTCTCTTCACATTAATCACTCCAATCTGCTCACCTCTCCTGTAATAATCTGACAAGTGGCAGACCTTCCCTGGCTCTTTCTGCCCCTCTTACGTTGACTTTAATGATGGCGTTGCTGGAGGTAGCAGGCAATGATTTCAAACAAACAATATTATAATTGCTTTTTTCTCATTGAGCATTCATGCCAGGCGTGTCATTTCTTTGTATTTGTCTGTTCTCAATTGTTCTGTCAGATAGCTGGAAAATTGCAGGGATGCAAAACTCTCATGAATACAATGAATCCTTCACCAACAACATGGCAAACGAAAACGCGCCAGTGTTGATTGAAAGGGTACAAATGATTAATTTGAGTCTTAACTCAGACAGTTTGTAACGTGAATACATGAATGAATGAATGAAAGTTATACAACATTAGCTTGGGATTCAGTTCTTTAGGAAGAGCATGTCTTTTAATTGAAACTCTGTCATGATATAAGGCTTCATTAAATGGCACCAAAGAATTCCTTCAGCACAAATGCTCCCCAATTGCTTTTTAGAATAACAAAGCATCTCCGCAGCTACTTCTCAGGGGCCATGAAGACAGAGCGAAGGAGGGAGTGAGTAGTTTAAATCATGTACTATTTAAAACACAGGCATATAGGAAGCTGGCTGGTGCTTCCTCGATGGATAGTTGGCAGATATTTTCCAAATCCCGAGCAATGACAGCAGCAAGCTTGGGAAGAAAGACTGAAAGACAGAGAGAGAATAAAAATGGAGCTAGAACACTGATCTTGAGGATGATTATGCCAACCAGCTAAAAATGGAGAATGTGCCTGTATTTAAGAGAGATAATTCATTTTATCATGCCAAATGTAGTATTGGTAATGTGCACTCTAGTAACTTGTTTTAAAGCCCCATATCCATCCATCCATCCATTTTCTATACCGCTTATCCGTCAGGGTCGCAGGGGAACTGGAGCCTATCCCAGCTGACTACGGGGAAGAGACGGGGTACATCCTGGACTGGTCGTCCGTCAATCGCAGGGCATCCATATCCCAAGCAATCTTATTATTGTGAGCTACAACATATATCTTGTGCAAAATCCAAATTCTCCCAACTAACAAAAAAAAAAAAGACCAAGCACAGAAAAAAGCAGGTTTTACTGTAAAAGATCTATTTGATCATAAGAAGACTGCAAAGAAACTATCGAGGCTTTAATCATGTTCCTGCAGTCATTAAATATTTACATTTGGCAGATGAAATGGCTTTTAACCTCGACATAATGTCCACTGACAGCGCTTGTGGCTCTAACAGCAAAAGCAAATGCTTGTTCACAAGGTCATGCAGAAAACCACACACTTCACCACCTCTGATTTTCCCCCGCAAACTCCACACAAGCTGGAATGCCATGCATGGATGGCTGGAGACATGTCGACAACTAATAGGTTGGCTCCAAGTGAATAAATCATCAAACAAGTGTAGATAGAAGGATGAGGTTCCACTGACATGAAATGCAGTTCAGCCAGTGTTGTTGAATTATGTATTCTGTCTCATGAACATGACATTATGTTCACTTGTCATGTTTTTTTGCCTCTGGATTTTACACTACGTTAGGCTTGTGCAATGTCCCATTTCATGTTTTTAATAATCTTTGACCTTGCACCTCCACCATGTTTTAAAGAGAAATGGCACAATTTCAGGACTACTATTTTCAAAATAGTTCTAAACCTGTCTACTCAGGAGAAACGCAATGTTGTATTGTGGTAATGTTACTAATTAATATCATGTAACATCATGAAACAGTTTTGATGGACATATCTGCCAAGTTGCAACACTGAAATGTTCACTTTTTCTGCAAGAATATCTGCTCTTGCTATGCAGTATCTGCTCGTAGCAATGAAAGCATGATTTCATATTTTAGCATTATATATATATATATATATATAAACAAACCTTTTAAGGTACATAACCAGCTTCAAAAAGCATAAATTCTATAGGATGTAGTGTCTATGCCTAAGGAGACAGACCTATTCTCACATGTCTACCAGAAATGAGAAACAGGAGGTCTTTCCGTTCAAGCTAAGATGGAGGCAAAATAGCGGCTCATCGGAGAATACAACCTGGGACGATTATTTTCCCGCTCAATTCACATGGGGTCAGCGTGAGGACAAATCCAGCAAGAGGGCATTGTGAGTTAATGGGTAGGAAGTCACTGTGAGTTCATTTGCATATATTTAACTCATGTGTGCCTGAAACTTTGAGGCAGAGGATGAATTAAACATTTACCAAAACAGATCTGAAAGTTAAAACCTGCTAAAATACTAAAGAGATTATACAAGAGAGCGTTTTGATGTGGAGTGAGGCTGCCGGTCCACTGACAACAACAACATTTCTTTCAACACTTGCATTTCTGACTTTAAAACATTATTTTAACAGACATCATTATATTGCCTTACATATTACAAACACGTTAACATGTAGCTGCTGGTGGTGACGCCAAAATGTAGAATTAATCGGCCTGCATCTCCCACAAACCATAATGAGTGTGATGAAAGCATGAAAGCTGTTCATGTATGCATTTGGATGAATCTTCTTTTTTCTTTATGAAGACAGGAATTAATTGGGGTTAATATTTTCTAACCCAAACAGTTTAAATCCATAATGTTCACGTCAAACTGAAACTTTCTGGCACCCTGCCACTGACGGCTTTTAACTCTTTTCTGAGTCACAGGAGCGTATTGCTATTTTTACCAACATGGAAAATCAGAAAAATGGATCATTAGTCATCACCTCTTCCCATCATTTGGTCAAGTTCACGGCCCCACACTTGCCATTCATTGTGATGAGCTGTCCACTTTGCCTACAGCATCCTTAAAACTGCCATAAATGTTAGAGAAGTGGAACTTCAAGAAGAAAAGTAACGCTGATGTTGCCCCGTGCTCCTGACCTCGTTATTTCCACCATACTGTATGTTTAATGACAAGTGCAGCTTGGGTCACTGCAAAATAGACACTGATAAAGTGTATGTAACTTGTCTTATCTTGTTTCTTATCTTATAAATGTCTTGTTATTTTAATCTGAAAATGCATAATAAAACATCACATTCAATCCAGTTAATAACAGTAATTAGGGTCAAAAACAGTAGTACAGTAGTATTATTATTTAATAACAATGGATTCAAATGAGAAAATATCAAACATAACTTGCCCCAGATATAATATCTATCTCTAGTGGTCAGCTTGAAAATATTTTAGCTGAAATGTAGCACAGTATAGGCTAAAGCATCACTACAAAAGTGATTGTATTTGCTGCATTTGCCTGCAGCAAGCCTGCACATGTGAATATATGATTTGCTACTGCAGAATATTTGTGCAAAAGAAAGGCTTACTTGAAAGAAACATGAGACGAGATACTGTTATGTTATTAATGCCTCACGTGATGCCAACAGATTGTGAACATATACAGTTTATGCAGTTTGGTTTATAATAAGAGATGTGTTTTTATGTGCCTCGCAGTAACGTGAATTCATGCGTTTGGTTATCTGTGTGGTCTCAGGGGAATCGAACCCCTTGTTCCCGATGAGAAGCCTTCCTTATGCAGACCCTTGCTCCCTTTTAATTTTCCCAGTTTCCAACCCTTTGAACCAAGTGTTGGTTCATTCATTAATATTTATTTCCCTTTACATCACTTTGATGGTGGAGCCTTTTAAATGTTTAATTTGGTTCAGAGCCATTAAACAGTAATGCTGGAGTTTTAATTCTAATGTACACATTATGGCACAGCTTGTGCACATGCTGTGTGGGTAAGACCTGGACACTGTGCCATGGTGGCCTTGTTTCCTGTTTTCTAGATCTCTCTGTTGTTGAATTCCCTTGTTCTTTAAAGATTTAATTCTGATAAATTTGTCTCACCTCGTCTTTGGTCCTTCTTTATTCCAAGCTTCATTGTTCTTTTGCATTATTGCTGTTTATCTTTTACTACGGCTCCTATTTTGCAATAGGGGATAGTTTTGTTTCTCAGAATTAGTGTTTAGAATTAGTGTACTTTCTGAGTTAAATTCCAACTGAAATCACACTTAAATTTATCTCTTTTTGTTATCAAAGCTTTGCTTAATCTATCTTACTATATATAGCTCATCGTGATTCACACGGATGATTACTACTGACGCACAACAGTGTGGATAAAAAGTGATGGAGCAAATTGCAAAATGTTGAAAGAGAGAGAAAATAGTGAGGGGAGAAGAAGGGAGACGGGCCAAGCAATACAACCAAAAGTGTTCAAAATTTGGGACAATTTCAAGCTAAAAGTAAACAAAAAAGCTACAGTGTGTCTGTTGTAAAACTGAACTAGCACTCCGGTGCTCAAACACTTGCCAAAAAGGTTAAGCATTGACAGGTAAGATACAAAAGAAGCTAAATTAAAAGGAAATAAAAAGAATAAAAAAACAAATAAATGACCCTGCATTTTTGCTTGGGCATCTTTTATTATGTCACCTGTATAAGTGATATTAGCAGCGTGAGTTAGCATTTAATCAAATCTATTTAGTTTTTCTATGATTGTTAATCAAGCAAGGTGCTATATTAGCTGTCTTCACTGTTGAATTACTGTTGGGAACACTGAAATATATTTAACTCTTTTAACCTTTACTCTTATGGACTGTATACACCATAACTGTGTCCTGAGTCGGCCATTTCCTTTTACCTCAGCTACTAATTTAAACAGTGATTTAATGTTCCCTTTAATTTTATGGTGTAAAAAGTAAGGTCCAACTTCTAATCAAAGATCATTTGGTTTGGTACTTCAGCTTTGTCCTTACCACAGTCAGCAAAATGATACTCACTGGTGGCTTGTCCAGAGTCAGACACCCTTATCTTCCCACTGTAAACCCTGAAGGCTGGTGGTTTTGCAGGGGAATTAGTTTGTTCCTGAGTCAGCCAAATCAATACCAGTGCTGTCAACACATCAGAAACTGTACTTCCATTCTTCTCAATGAGATAACATGCTTCAACAGCTCCAAATCATGCAGCGAAGGTTTAAGCAGCACAGCGAAAATATGGAGAAACACATGGAGAAAAGGCACACTGGTCCAGCTAAAAGGCAAAAAAATCTGAAAATCTAAACGATCAAGCATGTAGAAATTACTTACACTTGAGAATTGTCAAAACTGTTCCCATAAGAAGAGTGGCAAACACGTCAGGCCGATGTGCCCACATTGGCAGCAAGCAGTGGCTCAATCTGAACACAATCTTCATATAATTTCTAACTATAACTTAATGTTAATCTGTCACATGCTCTCTTTCTGACACGAAGTATAATTTTACTGATTTGACAGCTAGTCTGTCCTTTAATGCCTTCAGGCCTCTGAACAGCCCACAAATGAAATGCTCTGAGAAAGAAAACTCACTTTTGGGTTGACTTGTTTCTAACTCTAGTGTGTGATGAGGGGTCATGAGCAGACCCTTCTTAAGGGAGTACACTAGCAATGTAGTATTAGACCTCTGTGAATTGAGGGGTCTTTTTCTTTTGTTTGTTTGTTTGTTTTTCACTGTTAGAGTTGGAATCTGAAGCCCCGTCTGAGATAACATTCATGGCATCGTCAGGGTTATTTTCTCAGCTCCATGTTAATGACATTATACAACAATTTCCAGCCGTTAACAGACTGACCTTTGTGTGTGAAATCAGTGGAGGGCCCATTTAATTATGTAAATATTAAATGTAATGACTTTCAGACGAAGTGGAGGAAAGACTTAACCTGAAGGATCAAACAAGGCTTATCAGCTGTCACATAAACACATACAAAGTCCTTCAGGTAATACAATCTGTCTGCTGCCTTCCCTGTTCCCCAATTACCACAGGTAATTCCCCAGCCCATGTGACCACATCAAACACATGTCCCATTACCTCCCTGTTAGCCTTGCTCACTCTCAGTCCCATGTTTCTCTCTGGCGACAAGTATTTTTCTCAGTCTTGTTCCTTTGTATTACAGGATGCAGAAATCAGCTGAGGTCTGATGTCAAGTCAATGTACTCGTCACAGGGACTATTACAAACCACATAAAAGCAGCTGTCTAATGTTTCACGTACGAGATGGCATCATCTGAAGAATCCCAGTCTGAGTTTGGAGAACTTTTAACAGAAAGCCTGCATTTTAAGGTGTGAGTGTGGAGCTCAAGAGATGTGGGAGTTTGGACCATGTATGCTTTATGATTTAGTTCAAAGGCATCAGCTGGCCTATGGGCTGGAAATCTGTTCAGTAATTGGATACTGGAGCTGATCTGATGGGACAGTAAAATGATGATATTGATTCAGCAAAAAAAAAAAAAAAAAAATCAATAACCTTTTAAATGTGCATGAATTTTAATAAAAGATTGCATCTATTTGAAAAGCTTAATGAAATGCTAAAGACTGGTGTGGTAGCTTATAATCACTTGGGCGTGAGAAATAAACATACAAATCAAATCGAATTGCTGTTCATGTTTGGATTTATGGGACACTGCAGTGGTTTAATTTAAAGAGACAGTATGCAGAGTATTTCACGTTATGAAAACGTGAAATACCCTGCATACTCCGAAACATAACAAGTAACTCCAGCTTTGAAATAAGCATTGAATAAAAAGTAGTTTTTCCAATATTTCCAAATGTACAATTGCCCCAGAACTGTGGAGTTGCAGTATAAACTATTATGAAAATTCTCTAAAGTAAAACAAGTATGTGAAAACTTACTTTGTATAGTACTATTTAATCCCATTATCTGTGTAAAAACAAGGCAAACAGAACAATCTGTTAGGGTGTGGTCAGTGGCAGGTGATACAGTGAAACATGTCACACCATTTGTCAGATATGTGTTGTGCTCATTCACCCATCTCTGACTGTCAAGAAGCAGAGGAAACGTAAAAGATGCATAAAAAGACATTTGAGAGGAATTTATACACACATACCTTCACTTAAGGAGTGAAGGAGGAATTTGCGTGGATGATCCAGCACTGCATCACATCACAGCACAGCATGTGGGTCCATGTGTGTGTATTTTGCAATCAGTGTCCCTGGAGTTATGAACCCAAAGGTCCAAGCCAAGCTTGAAGCTCTGTGCCCCTTGATTTCAGTAAGGAATGTCAATAATTAATAATGCCTTTACTCCTAACATGAGGCACTCCGGTCATAAAAATAGCCAAGCAATATTCAAAATGTCAAGCTGCAATATTCTATTAGCAGTTATACTGACAGGTGTGAAAACCACATGAAAGGGCAAAATTCCCACAGAAACACCCCAAACTGCAACTGTAACTCCAGCTGCAAAAAAAGTGACTTAAACATGATAATTAAGATATCGAGCTTTCCTCTTTCCTCCTCTTCCTCTGTGTGTGTGTGTGTGTGTGTGTGGTCGTGCTCATTGCTGGGGCAGGTGCTATCTCACAGCTGTTACAAACCTGTCCTAATTTTAAAATGGAATGAAAAACAATTATTTGAGTTGTTGGAGTAAATAAAGTAGAAAGGGTTCTGAGTTTATATGTAAGTATGTTTGTGTGTGTGTGTGTGTGACCGTCACATCATTAATGAGCACCTTCCAGGCAGGTTGCTGTGATGAGGACTGGTGCTCTCCTTTCCACAGAGATGAGAAATGATGGTGGCAGCCCAAAGTCTAATTATAAAGTGAGCCTAACAAACCAGCCGTTCATATGTCTCTCACAGCTTAATGCCTCTGAGGAGAATAGCCTGGATTTTCCTGTACTTTTCATTCCTTGTCTTTCATGTGTGTTGCTTCCTCAGGAGGATGAAGGTTTGTCTTGTGCCTTCTCCTCCTCCTCCTCCTCCTCTTCCTCCTCCACCTACACAATGGCCGCTCTCTTCGAAACAACTCCCCCAGTGACTTTTTTCCAAGAAGTAATGACATGACCAACGGGGTTGTCATGGTTATTAAACTGCAGCAAAAAGACTTTGAGATGCTGTTCGGTTTATTCTTTAAAACGCATGTGGGAGGATATTGTTGCATTGCGTAGTCTGAGCACTGCGTGTTCTTTCCGACACCCACTTGGAGTAAAAGTTTTCCCTGGTGTGAGCACAGTGCAATGAATGTACACTCTGAGGCCACTTTATGGGGTACACCTTGCTAGTATCAGGTTGAAGCCCCTTTTGATTTCAGAACTACCCTAATCTTGTGGCATTAGGTGTGGACTGGCCATCACAAAAAGTTTATATGTATATATATACACATATATATATATACTTTAAAACATTTCCTTAAGTACTAATACCACACTGTGGAAATACTCCACTTCAGTAAAGTTGCATTCAGTAAAAGTATGTATTATCAGCAAAATATACTTAAAATATCAAAAATAAAAATACTCATTCTGCAGTAAAGTAGTCCCTGTCACGGTCTTATACGTATATGATGTTTATCTATGAATATTACTGCTGCATTAATGCGGGTTAGAGTTGTTAACGTTTAAACAAAATGGCAGATGGCAAGATGACAACAAGTTCCAGGGCTGCTTTTTGTTGACAGTTGGCCATTGTATTGGACTGAGATCTACGGGGGCCATTTGTCTACAGTGAACTCACGATCCTGTTCAAGAAACCAGGTTGAGATATGTGATATGTTGCATTATCCAACCGGAAGTTGTCATTAGAATTCACCTGAGGGGAATGTGAATGTTCACACCAAATCTCATGGAAATCCATTAAATAGATGTCAAGACATTTGAAACCAAGCTGCAAATATAAACCTCATGGCGTAGAAACATGTACCAAATGTCATGGCAGTACTTGTATTCATTGTTGAGTTATTTCAGTCCAGATCAAAGTGGTGAACCGACTAACCAACAGACCACCATTTCCATCCCCCAGAGCTCTTCTGCTAGCATGGCTAACATTTCATTAGATTCTGAAACAACCCCCAAAACTCTGAAACCAATCAAGAAGCTGTTTCTCACCTTGTCATGGCTGTGAATGGGTGCAGTCTCCTTATAGGACAATGAGGCAAAGCAAGCAGATGGATAGCAGTTGGAGGGGTATGTGGTGTGGCATGAAAAATCACCAGCTGCAACTCCTCCTTCACCATGGTGAAATTAGATCAGAAGGCACTCTGGTATGTCAGCAAGGAGGTACTGCTGCTTTCACAAAGGGAAAGCACAATATGCAGCAACAACAACAATGCAGATTTCATACATTAACGGGTCATTTTGGTCCACATGATTTCATTGTTCATTGTGGATTACAAAAGTGCTAATAATTCCCATAATGAATGGAATTTCCTCCTTAATCTTCAGTGAACTCAGGATAACAGTAAAGAATCCCCTCGTAGGTATGACTAACATAATGATATGTACAATGGTGGACAATTAGCTGTGCAATAATGCTTATTATACAGCGGGTGGTTTCAGCCAAGCAATCTGATGTCATAAATCTTAATTTGTTTAATGCCTGAAGTAAACCCACACTCAATACTGATTATGCCTAAATTTAATTCTTCACCCAAGGTGCTATACAACAGAGAACTGATTTAAATGGAAATTTGCTTATTCCATTTTAAGCACTTGCATGAGACTGGTGATTAGAATTTAATTTCAGAGTTAAGAGGTGTCTTGCAAAAGGCAATCAGCCAATCAGAAATAGAGTTGAAACATAGTTTTACACTGGAATTATAAAGACGAGTGCATGTGGTGGTGGTGGTGGACATTTGTGATTAGACATTAAACTGAACTATATATAAATGGCTTTTACTGAATAAATCATTGACCCTTTGCTCTTAAACCATTCAGCAAGGAGGACGTATGTTTGGGGCACTTGGACAGGGTCACAAAGGTTGGACTCCAAGGTCTGTACTCCAGTTATAGAATCAAATACCAAGAGAGAGACAGCCAGGAAACTGAACTCAATATCCATACTATAATAAAAAAAAAAAAGGTTTTTGCAGTATTGAGCTAGTTTTAATATGAGCTTGAAAAGCAAACGATGACACAAGAATCAGAGACAGAAACTCTGGCTCTGACACTGAAAGATATTGAGTTTCCAGAAATTCCTCGGCGACTGCTGCTCTGCGTCCACAATGATTTTATTATATAATATTTTCCCCTCTTTGTACTCGAGCGCTTTTGTGCAGAGGGTAGTGACAGCAGCCCAGCTCCTGTGTGACCACACTGCCCCCTGTTGACTAAAGAAATTACCACAGCATCATGCTTGATGCTCCTCCTGCCTGGTGCCTGACCAGGACGACACCAGATCAAAACTGCTCCCTGTTACAGCATATTCAAGGAAGAGTCACCTGTTCAACGTTTTCCCCCCAGAAAGGAAAATGTGACACTTTCTCAGCTCCGTGAAAAGGAGAAAGTGAGCTCTGATAAAAAGGAATAAGAGTAATAGACTGGAAAATATATGCATCATCATGCACAGAGCCCACACTGCATACAATTGGTAGTATAACATGAAACTGCGAGCCACTTATTTAAGGCATTTAGTGATTTATATATCAAAGAGTACAAATGTTTGGTTACCCACAACATGAAACTACATCGATCAAGACACTTCTGATTTGAAATTTTGTATTATTGCATTTAGAAAAGCTGTTGCTGCTCTCCAACTTGCTTTCATTTACTTTTCTTGTGAAAGGCAATCAAATGAACAAAACAAAGAAGAAGGAGAGTTCTCACTGATGACTTGCCTGTCTTATGGAGGGATTTAAATGTGTTTCAGATCCCTGTTGCTCAGGATTTAATAAGACATGTGGCTCAGTGATTTAACCTTCCACTGTTTATCTCCATCCATTATGCCACATCAGACACACTGACTCCACAATTTAATCGGACAACCTGCCACTTTTCCATTAAACAAACCATGAAATTGATTGAGCCAGCCTCAATGTTATTATCTCGGTGTTCAGCCTACAACCTTTAATAATGACATGAAGGCAGAGAGAAAGGAACGCTGTGTTTTTGTACTATTCAGACCCACTTTGATGATGATGGTCCAGCTACGGGCTGCACATCCTGCTCCCATCTCTTCACCACTTTCTTTCTTCTCTAACCTGAATGATGTGAACTTGTGAAGTCTCCCCCTCTGGAAATTCTCAACGAAAGCTTTTCAAGGCAGGCAGGGGTGAAATCTGACATCTGAGAGCCAACCACAGTAGGGTGCTTCAAAGGAGGAACAGAAGAAGAAAGAGAGAAGAGATTTTTTTTTTTTTTAATGAGCAAATGGGTGTGAAGTTCAGCATTTCATCTTCATATCACAGGGACGATGAAGAAGTCCAAATCATAACTGGGATGAAGGGAAGCTGTTGAACAGTCAGCACCTGTCTAGACATCTATTGTCTGGCCTCTGTCTCCCCCCAGTGGTGGCTGATGAGTCCAACAATCTTTATAGATATTAGGTTGATGATCTTGTCTACTGGCAGGAAATAAAACTATCAGCCTCTAATGATTCCAGTAGCATTCTGATGGCCAATTTCCAGTTGCTCCTCCAGTCTCTGCACTGTGAGGGGTTGTTGAATAAGTGCAGAATACACAGGCAGGTTTTTGGCCAGGAACCATCTGCTAATCTGCTTAAATGGTTTTATTGTATTTGTACAACAGATGCATACAGCTGAGCAGGAAGGCTAAATATTTAAAACTAAAAGCTTCTGCAGAGTAGCACTGTGGTCAAAAACATCATGTGCTCACACTCTCTCCTTGAAAGATTTGACGAGATTTCATTTAACAGCTGTGTAGCTTCATTTAGCATTTGATTGTTTCTTTCATGATGCCATTTGTGAAGACCAGCATGCTACTAAATTACTAAAAAACGATATTAAAGTAATAAACATTTTCGAGCTACATTGTGACATAATCATCTAAGTGCTCACCAGGTGCATTTATGAGCAATGCATAATATCAGTACCTGTAAGGATATTTCTGCAGTGTTGGTTGCGGTTCGCCAGAGTCAATTTTACATCATTGTAAGTTCAATATGTTTGTATTTTGGACGGGTCTGAAAAAATGAGCAAATTTGAAAATCCACACTAGGCCCTTCTGACATTTTATGAATTAAATAATTTACTGATTAGTCTAAAAATAAATTGTGAATATAATCATTAGTTGCAACCTGATTTTGTTAGATGACATACTCATTTTTGAAAAAGCAAGTGAAAGAGAGAAACCGCATTACCGGAAGACGTATTCGTCGTTATTCTACATCTACAGCCATGTTGGTAGGTTTGTAAGGCTATATTCAAAGACACAGCGGTGCTTCAAGCTATATGCTAAAGTAAGCATGCTAACTCTCTCATGTTTAGCATGTATAATGTTCATCATGTTCATTATCTCGGGTTACATTGTTAGTATGCTGAAACATTTGCTGATTAGGACTTAACACTGAACACTATACAAGAGCAAAAATGTTTCTATGGTGACACTAGTCAGTAAGCTTCATCTTCTGGAGACCTTGAATATGTGTACAAATTACATGGCAACGCATCCAATCGGTTTTCTAGACATTTCAGTCTGCACCACAGTGGTGGACCGTCCAGCAGACCGACACTGAGCCATACTATCACCATGCTAAAAATACAACATTTAAAAAAATGTGGTGCTAACTCTGACATTAAAGAACATGTACGATGACAGGAGAAAATTGCTGTAGGTTGTGATCTAAGAACATAATCACAAAGTTCTCTTTGTTATCTATAGGGATCTGTACCATGAGTAGCTGGAACATTATGTTCAAACAGTGAGTCCCTGAAAAAATGAACAGCCTTCTATGGACCATAGGCATGCATGTACGTAAGTTTAACTAAGCCAGTGCTGAGGCGCCAATGATCAAGAGGGGCCTCAAAAGATAAAAAGAAAAGAAAAACCATTTCATTTTGGCCCAACAGGCAGTGATCAAAGTCAGAGATCAGATGTGACTCTAGGAACATAATGTGCTCAGCCAAGTGAGCAAAGCTTTCCTGACAGGACAGAGTTGATTCAGAGTTGACATTGATTTACGGTGTGGTGCTGAGCATTCTTTCGGTACGGGGTAGAGGGGAGACACAGGGGGGTCTGCAGACGCATTGTAAATTCTTGTTAAACTGATCAGAGCAGACTGTGCTCAAACTATCACTCAGATATCAAGCTAAACATGTAGAGTCTCCCTTTTCTGTTTCATTCTTAGGATCCAAGGAGTTGAAGCCAGTGTACCCCCGAGACTCTGTGAGTGTTTTCATCTCTTGTACAAGCAGTCCGGCTTGGCTCCCTTGTGAATATACTTTAGCACTATATGTGACTATATATGTATTCCTTTATGGGTAATTCATGCTTAATGTTTCATCTTTTAAACTGTGCATGTCTACATTTTTTTTTTCATTCTCATTACCATTTCATACAAAAAGGAAATATTTATGCAGCATGTTATTTGTCTTTGGAAAATAGGTGCTGTTTTTCAGGTGCAACATAAATACCATCATAATGACTGTAACCAATATATTTTCACAATTGATTAATGTTTTTTAAACCCTAACTCTAATGTAATTTACATTAAACATAGAGTTAATCAATCATATAGTCTGTCAAAAATAAAATAATTTTGGAAATAAAACAGTCTATCACATGGGGCCAAAATGATAAAAACTAAAAAGTCTGAAAAAGTCTTCCTTCCTGTCTGAAAAGCCTTTAAAATATTTAATTGTACAATAACAAGACAGAGGGAAATGCAAGCAATATTAAGCTGTGTCAAGCAGGTGTTTCGTATTTTTCCTTGATAAATGTCAGCAAGGTTAACAAACTTAACCTAACAAAGTTATTATTTGACCAAAATAAAGCTGAACTCAAGCTCCAGGTAGAATGTTTTTTTATTCACTTTCAGCTATGTCTTCATCAGCAAATTGAGTTCTTAGAATTTATCATATTACATAACAATCAAATATTGTCAATCATGAAAGCTATTCTTTTGAGTAATGTTGTGCAGAGTGTATTGGTCATTAAAGGATAAAGCAGGCCTGAGTCTGGTGGCAAAAGTAGCAATGAATTGATCTGCTCACAAGTATTGCCTTTGTAGCGAACTGTGATATGACCTGTTTGTTTGTGCTGCAGAGACATGTTGTTTCTTTAACCTGAAACATATGTAATGTGTGTAATGTAGTTTGTTCTCTGAGTTGATCCCACATTTAACATCCTGCTGTGAGTGAAACACCCAATAATGGACCAATTCTCCACTGAAAACAGTCCTCAACAAATTCACCTCAAGTGTAAATTCACTGTTTAGACTTGTTAGTTACATGTGCTAAACATGACAGTCCTTAGCTGAAATCATTGAGCATTTCATCAAAAATGGCATTGCGTGTTTTAAAGATTGAGGCAAAGCAGGATATGGGAGCTGGAACAATTTGTTTCATCCTTTAGCTGACAAGTAATCTTCAGTGCTTTAACATGTTTGTGCCTTTAAAAGAAAAAAGAAGCTTGTTTATCTGAAAAAAATGGCCACACCAAAAATACAACGTATTGGCTGGTGTTTTTTGTTTTTTTGTTTTTTTCTCTAAGCACTGTATAATGCTATGATTGTACTCATTTCCAGCCTGGCCCCTATGGGACATAGTAGTGTTAGTGCCACGCTCCTACCCTCCAATTATACAAAAACACCCTAAAAAACAACCTGAAGTGAGTGACAGAGATGCTTATGTTGCTACTGTGTACCAACTGGGAGCAGCTAAACCTTCAAAACCATGAATATAAACAGTTTTCCATCCAGTCATATCCCCACTGGTGACCAGAGAGTTATGGAATGTAGACACACACACACACACACACACACACAAACATTACTGTGCAAATGTTCGATCAGCAGAAGCCTTTAGCAAGCATGACATTCTGCACGACACAGCTCAGTGCTGCAGGGAGTGGAGACGAAAGAGGAGAGACAGTAAGACAAAGACAAGGACAGAACTGAGTGTGGAGTTCGAAATTATGACATAACAATAACCCTCACCATTCTGATCTCAAGCACTCCAACAGAACAAACAAGATAAACCTGAGCTCAAACAGAACCTGGCTTGATGCAGCACAGCCACTGCAGTCCCACTGCTCAGCACCCCCTGTCAACATGCAACATGCGGCTCGATGTGGCCGTCTTTCCTTATCAGCATTCCAGCTGTGACCTCAGCTCAGACACACTGGCCAACTTTGTTTTTTGTCAGTCAGCTGTGGGAGCTGAGTGGAAAGCAAACAGTTTTCTGCCTGCAGCTGATGTCTGTTGAGTGTTGTTAGATTAAGGTATTTGGCTGTATATATAGAAAGTGCAGGTCCGGCGTTTCTGAGAGTCTATTTCTGACGTTTACTGAGAGAACATAAACTGTGAAGCACAAACATGTTTTCTCCTTCTGTTGTTTTTGTGCGCTGCTTGATTTTCAGTCAAAAAAAATTAAACATCTGTACACTGTTGCACAGTCTGTATTCTTTACACCAAGCTGTCAGCATGAAGCCACTTTATACTGACTAATGGAGAAACTAGAAAAACAATGGCAGGTTTGTGGCACAGCGCAAAGGCATGTAAAGGACATCAGTAATAGATTCATATTTCAACAATAACGAGTACAATAGCTAATTAGAGCGAAGATTTAACATTAATAACTGCTTAAGAGGTTATTGTACCACCATTCAATACTTTACAGGCTACACACTGCAGGCTGAGAGTACATTTCCAGCATTTAAAAAGAAAGAAACAACTCTGAGGTTAGCCCTTAAACACACATGGCCTTTTCTCCTTTGCTCTTCATAAATCATATGCTCAAATTTAACATTTTATAAATCTGGATGGCTCAGGTAACAAGGATTATTTTGATTGGATTTATTACAATTTAGACAGCTTTAATCGGCATCCATAAATGTTCAACATAGCTTTAATACTCCATCAACTGAGCAGGTTAAAGTCCTTGAAAAAACATTCTTAGCTATTATTTACCACTTAAAATTTTTCTATTCTGCAGAAAAGCTACAGACAAATCTGCTTCATCAGGACTGTGTGGCTGCAAGTCTGACTGACCCTGCAATGTGAGCAAACAACCTAATTTTGGGTTGTCATATTTTTACATTTGAGCCCCACCCTTTTCAAACCTGGCTCAGAAAAACACAGAAATGCCTCACCTGAAACACTCAAAACTCTTCAAATATTATGTTCATGTAGGATCCCATCGGGTGCCTGTAAAAAAACAAAAGAAAAAAAAATTGAGAAAAAAATCCATATTTGGTGAATCATGTCAGATTCTCAGATATGCTAATGCAAGAAAAATGTCCAATTATTTCAGTCACTAAAGAAAGTGGTCAAGTGGCTATGATCAAATATGGAATATGGTTATTCCATTTATGTTAACCTGCACTCATTACTCTCCGTCCCCTTTAAACATGAGTTTCCAGCATTTAGTCATTACTTGCTTTAAAAAGTCCTGTATAGTGTGACTTGGAAACCAGAAATAACTGAATAAAACTGGGTAAAACTACCATTTAGTAAAAGGTCACAATTATCAGTATGTTTTTGTCCTTTAATTCCAATAACCGAGGTTTTGGGGAGCAAAAGGGAAAATAAGCTACTGAATAATAAATACAATGAGAAATACTGGGTAAGGATTGCAACATTCTGCAGTGTTGCAATCTCAGCCCTGGCATTTGTGTTGTTATTTTGAAGTTGAGGAAGTTGACTGCCTGCCTGACTAAACCCTAAATCCTCCACCCACCATTCCAGTTTTCTCCAAGACTCTGTGCATTGTGTCCAGAAACAAAACAATTAATCCTGTAGTGTGACAGAGCTGCTACCTGGCCCCAAATTTCCTGAATGTCAATCAGTTTGTAATCATTTGATTAAACACAGTCTTATTTAGCAATGTGTAACAGGATGTTAGCATTATATCAACCAAATTAATAAAAGGTATCAAAATCTGACACGGGCCTCATCTTTAAGACGGGATCTCAAGGACCTGCACTAAGGCCCTTATCATTATATTGCACTCAGTACAGTAAACAAAACAGTAATTTTTGACAAATTTAGACCAAAGTAAACCTGGTGCTCCAGGAGTCTCTGAGAGAAATTTGTCAATATGTGCTGTTACTGATCCAGCCTTGCCTTAGCTCAGCCTCATACAAGTTTAACTGTGCTAGCAATGCTAATGCTAATCTAAATTTAAACACTTCATCAGCTCTTTTCCTCAAAGCTTAAAGGCTTCTTCATGGGAGACGTTTTGACTTGCAAAGGGATCCCATGAGACACTTCAGTGAACCAGGGGTCACATCATCAGTGCTCTGGACCTGGTGCTTTAATCTGTAGAGGACTGTAGCTGCCCTAAGAGGGACATTTGGTGGGATGTACCATGGCTGATACGAGCTTTACAGCTGTGGAAGCAAAAAAAAGAAGGTTTTTAAAACTGCTCATCATACATTAAAGTCAAAAGGTGTCAAACAAGCATGGAAATAGACCTCAGAAATTATCAATTTTAAGATCTGACAACTTCGCAATAGTGAGTGAGTGAGCCAGATTCAAACTGAGAGAGAAATAATGAGCTTGTGGCAGAGAAAGAGCCGGACATGCTGCAGTCTGGCCCCCGCCAGGATGAATTCACACGAAGGGGGGAAACAAGAACAAACGTATGACTGGAACTCACAGCAAAAACCTTCCATTTCCAGCGAGAGCCCGACCATTTTGTGTGCGGGGTCCCGTATGTCTGACCCACTAACACATTTCAGTTTATCAGGCGGAGTGACGTCACGGAGGGGGCGGAGTCTGCGGCGTTCAAAACACAGTCTGCCCTCAATCCTTCCCCGTTTGCTTCCTGCCTCTTCTTTTTTTGCGCTTGTTTGTGCCACCGTCACAGTTATTTCGATTAATTCGCGCTTTTTTGCCTTTTGTTTTATTTGCCCTTTTTATATAATGCGGCTGCTTTCCTTACGTTCACTCCAAAACTCGTTTCTTTCCGAGATTGCGTTCTCTAACAGCATCCGATTGTTGGTTGTTTGTTTGCTGCTTTCGGTGAATATGGACTAATTAGAGGGGGGGAAAAAACGTATAAATGCACCTGCCGTCGAGGAGATATTCTGCTTTTCAGATCGAAGAGGTAAGGCTGCTTGAGCAAGGGAAAAAGAAAACAAAAAAAAGAGGAAGACAAATGTTCTTGACTGCAGCAGCAACTGTGCAAGAGGCTGCAGCAGCTGCAGAGCATTATCCCGCCTGGGTCCTGTGTATCTGTCTGTGTGTATCTGTGTCTGTGTGTGTGTGCAAAAATGATTATTTAAACATTTTTGCATTTAATTGTTGCTTCTCAATCCTGCGCTGCTTGCCTGCAAAGTGTGAAAAAATAGCGATGTTTGTCGGACTGTTCGGCTCAGTTTCCTGCCATACTTGGCTCTTTCAGCTGGTCTCATCAACTCCACACCACATTATAATAACTGGCGCCCAAAAATGACAAGATAAACAAATGTTTCAGAAAGCTTTTTGAGTTGCTGGTTTGAGGTTGCTGGTGTGCTAAATTTAAACTTTTCTGTTTATCAAACCGTTTTTATTGTCTCAGCTTTTACTTGTATCTACCTCTAAAGAAATGATCCAGTGTTATCATGCATCTTTATCAAGTATTTCATGTTAAAATGAAGGTGAGATGTGAATCAAACGTCTGAATTAACAGATGGTCGTTACTGTTTGGTCACTGAGTGAATTCAGTGGACCCTCAGGAAGTTTTGTTCGATGTAGGCGAGTCCGTTTCCATTGTGACCTTATCTGTCTCCTGCCCCGTCCTCCGTCAGGTGTGTGTGCCCTGGGTGCAGCCTGGCCTGTGCTGTGCTGGAGATGAAGAACCCAGGAGCCGTGGAGGGCCGTCGGCTGGTCGTCCTTCTGGAGGCCGCCCTGCTGAGGGAGGCTCGCCTCTGGAAGGTACCTGTCTACAAGAATGGATTCATCCAGGTGAGACAAGTGCACGCATTGTGTGTTTACTGTGTGGTCAGGTGGTCATTTTGCATTTCCAGGTTATTTAAAGGTGGTACGTGTAGCGTTTTAATGTTAATACTTTACACAGGCATTTTCAGCTGTAGGTATACCGACGCTGAGCAGGATTTGTCACACTAACAGTTGAGCTTGTGTGATAAAGAAATGGGCTGTGGTCTCATTTGTTTATGGAAATGATATCAGCCCTCGTTTGGCTCTTGCGTTGTCTCTCTTTGGGATACGGCACTGAATATTTAAAGTAGGAGAAGGAAGCCAGTGAGTGAAGGGATTAACGGTAGTAGGTACGTTCTGTAATACTCACGCTTATCCTGCAGAGATAAAGGCCTATTGGACTTATCACACCACGGTTATGTATTTGCCTTTTTTAAAAATACCCAACGACTAATATTTCATCTATTAACCCATGGTTGTCTTCTTTGACCTCTCAGGGTGCGGACATCTCTTCATCCCAACACCAAGAAATGATCCTTTGGCTCGGAGAGATGAGCAGACTGTTCCAGTTCTCTCCAGAGACTTTTGCACTGGGCGTCTGCATCCTCAACCGACTGCTGTCTACTGTCAAGGTAGACTGCAACAAGATATGATTAGAATTAAATCTCCCATCGCTAAAAACTGCACAAATGGCTGCATGGTACAGTAATAAATAATATCTCATTTTCTGCTTTGGTCTGTTGACCCCGAAGCTAAATGGTCCACGTGTGTATTCAATGAAAGCAGCCTGTGTTTGATATCAGACTGTATTGTGAACAGGGCTGCACAGTGAATCATGAATCATCTTTCCACTTCAGTCCATTTCTTTGTAAAACTGACTCTATGTAATTATGTTTTTGTTTGACTTGGACCAGCTGCTGCACAAATTAAAGCCTCTTGAACAGATTCTCATACATTTTCCTTTAAGCACTGATAGGTATGACCTACTGGTTTATCTTCTGCTGCAGAACAAACAGGATTATTGTGAGCCAGTGTGATCTAAAAGTACACACATTAAAGCACTGAAAATGTATCTGATGTCTGGTGTTCTACTTCTTAAGAACTGAAATGAAATGTTTCCTTTTTTTTTTTTTAGGCCCAACCAAAATACCTGAAATGCATCGCTTTTACCTCATTGGTCTTGGCTGCCAAAATCAATGAGGAAGATGAGGTAAGATCTTTATCAGTGATGTCAGACAACCGAAATAACAACAAAAAATGAAGACACTCACATCAGTGCTTCTTCAAAACAATACATTTATTTGCTTCCCTTTGTTGGTGTGTGTTAAACAGGTAATCGGCTCTGTTAAAGACCTGGTTGTGCGGAGCGGATGCAACTTTTCAACAGCGGAGATTCTTCGCATGGAAAGGATCATTCTAGACAAGCTGCACTGGGACTTGTACACTGCAACACCAGTCGACTTCATTCACATGGTAAGTTAGAATTCAGCAGATGGACAGGCAAAACATGAATGCTTTTTCTTGTTATTTATTTCTTTTTTAACTAGACTAGTCATCAGAGCATTTCAAAGAGGGCTGGCTTGACTTTGAAATGCTTTGTGAGTTCAGGTCCTGGTCTTGCCTTTTAAACACAGCAGTACAAAAGCACACATTAAACCATCATGCTTGCATCATATTATAAGTTGCTGTTTACAAACCCTCAAACCAGCCCAGCCCCCCCAGTAATGAATTGGTCCTGGTAGAGATTGTGCATTTACTTGACTTGACCCATTGTGCCCATTATTATTATAAACTCCTTTCAGTCCTGCTTGGAGTGTGTCTGTACTTCCCTTTTAATAGTCACTGTGGCCATCAAGGAAATATAAAATCATGCAAATCTAATGCAAATAATAAAATCAAAGAGCCTGATTAGACAGTATGCTAAATTTGCATTTAGTTTTCCAATGCGTCAGAATAACATTGACTAAAATATCAGTAAGTATTTTTTCCTGATAATAGTTCCTTGTCTGACCTCAGTTTTGATAAATGGTCTGCTAATCCTGAAAGAACATTTTAACTTTGCATACTTCAGTCAGTAGTTCTAAAGGTCTAATCTAACAGTTGGAATAACTCACATTGGTTTACATAACTGCTAACCATAAACCTAAATACTAAGTAAAGGTTCATTCCCACCCAAAACTTTACATTGTCAGCTATCTGCATCTTCAGTGCAAAACACTAATATCTGTGTATGTTGACGAAAAAACAACAAAGACACATTTGCTGATGCCTGAAAAGAGCTTTATGAGATTCCTTAAACGAAAGACTGAATTTGCAAGCCGCCAGCAAAATCACAGGCGTGTTGCATGTCAAGCCAAGGCACTTCTGACTATCTCCTACCTGCAGCCATAGAGTGAAAACCCAAACCCTCCTAAAAGAGAAGATTTGGGTCATGAGCGTGTCACTATCATGCTGTGAATTGTTCAGACTGTTGTCAAAGCAAGGTTTGTCTTTGTTAAAAATCCCACACCGTGTTACTCTGTTTATGGCACAATACTGTTCCACAGCAGGGACCTGTTTGCAGTAGTTTAATTATTAAACCTTCACATATAATTGCCTGAAGTGTTAACTACTGGTTCAAATGTCAACAAACACACACACAACATGGCTCACATGCTGCTGGGCACAGGGCTGTAGCACATCGCTTTTCATCCAGAATATAATGAGTAAAGTAACTTCACAGCAGGTTTTAGCAGGTTCTGATGGGCTTAGGGTTGGGCAATATTATCTATTTACCTTATAGCACAACATGGCAAATATACAGAAAATCAGTTTATTGCATTGAACATCTGTTTTAATATTTTTACCTGTAAACTCTACACATCTGAAACAAAACTGCACTTTCTTAGTTGTTTTTAGTGCAGCTTTATGCATTGCAGGGTGGGTCCAACTCCAATATCTTGTAACTTGTTCATGGAATGCCATGAAATTTGGTTCACATTAATGTCCCCCTCAGGTTGAATTGATCAGTGACCCTTTTAACTTTCCATGTGAGACACAATAATGGCTGTAGAGTCTTAGTCTTTTTAGTTTGCTTGGAATCATTCATTTGACCAGAATTTTTCAAAACAATACAACACATTATGATATCATGATATATTTTCACTGGAATTCAGGAATGATGAATATTAAATTATTGCCCAGGCCAAGTTTCATGTCACATGAAGATATTCCAACTGCTTTCTTTGCTTTAAAGTGAAACAAACTGCAATTTTGGTTGACATCTAGCTGTGAATGAGGAGGCAGAACCCTTCATAGGCCAGTAGTTGGATGCTCTGTGAATACAGCCCGTGAGTTCTTGCCAGAAATAATTCACCACGTTGTATTGATCCGCACTACTGAAATGTTTTCCACCAAGACAACATCCATTTTTACGGGTAGAACAGTTTCTGATACAAACATCTTCTCTAAAACAAATCTGATAGTGATTATTTTAGATATTGAAGATATTGATTTGCTCTTGAAATGCCTTCTTTTCACGCGTTCTGTGAGTCAAAATCTCATCCCAGACCAAACAATCCCTCAACAAATCAAAAACAGCGTTGGATTTATTTTTGATATTGAAATTGGTAGAGGACGGAAACATTTTCTTAAAGCCACAATCCATAAACGTCACCAAAGCAAGTCCAAATGCACATTTGGACTTAATTGAAATGATTCAGTGTTTTCTGCAAAACTAAAAATGGTGCTTTGTCCCACTTTTACAGTTTGTGGATCTGACAGATTCTGATGTTATAGGTTTATTGTTTTGAATCTTATTGTCCTAGCATTTCACTTGAGATATTACAAAAATCCAGGACTTTTAAAATAAAGAGACAAAATGTTTTAATAAAAACTATAATAAAATAAAGACATTTTCTTTTTATATTATTCAAATAAATACTTTTTAACTATACTATAGGTATCTCACAATTACATTCCCCCTGCCCTGAATAATTCCTTTTCTTAAATAAAGTGTTATTCTCCATTGTCTATAAAACAGCCATCAATAAAATCTCTCAATAATTTGTCTCTCTCCACCATGACACTTTGACATGATTTATATAAGAGGATTTACAGAGAAGCCTTGACGTTATCTCTCAATAAGCATCAACATCCAAGCAAAACTCTTCTGAAAGACAGAATCAGCTCTGCGTCAGGACTGTCAAATCTGAACGCACTGTTTTCTTTGTTTGCTACATCTTCCTGGAAAAACCTTGAGAAGGAGGAAGGGACTTAAGGATTTTAAAAAGTCAAGAAGAAAGGTTTCAGTTCCTGCTTCTTGACTTTGGCACAAAATTGCTGAATCTGCCTCCCAGTAAATTCCACTTTTTCAAAAATCCATGGCTTACTTTTGCTACAAAGAGACAAACCAAAGCAGATGAGTTTAACACAACATGAATGAGAGACCATAACAAACACTTAGAAAAATGGTTGGACAATTCAACAGCAAATCGCTTTTTAGCTTTCTTCATTTAAACCAAAGCAAAGAGCTAGCTGGCTAGCCTGACCTATTGGTTTCAGTAAAGCTAACTAACAGGCCGTTAGCAGGTGTTTTCTAATCACCGTGGACAAGAGTGTGAACAATTTCTCTACCTAAAATTTAGAACGCCTTTCTTAACTTTAAGCCCCCACTCCAGATGAGATTTACAGTTCCTGCCTACAAATGGGAACACAGAAAAGCACTGCACGTACGATACAATACGAACAAGATTACTATGATTCCTCAGGCAAACAAGTGGGTCTTCAGTATTAAAACCTGATCGTGGGGTTCTCTACCTGTCGCTTCAAGTGTCTTCCTGTACAGAGCTTCAGGTTTGGACATTTTACAGTGGCTCTTAATGCAAAAATGAACACTTGAGAAGAGTAGAGAATCGCACACTGCAAAGTGAAAGTGTCCTGGGTGGATGAGCATGAAGTTTGGATCAGAGGGGTGAATGATGTGTTGAGCTTTTTGTCAGATACGAACGGTTGGACGTTAAATGCACTGCTGTATTTGATGTTGATATGAATGAATTAGAGGGAAGGGATGGATAGACAATGAGACAACCATGACATCATTATGCTAACATTTTGGTCTCATTCTTCTTCTATTCTCTGCTCATCTCTGGTCCAGTTCCACGCCCTGCTCGTCTCCGGCCATCCTCACCTCATTCCGTCCATCGGGCTCGGCTGCGGCGTCGGCTGGGACCCTGCAGCAGACCCCTGTTCTTCTCCTGCCGGGCCAGGGTATCAGAAGAGGCCTTCGGGCTTCCATGCGGCGCCGTGGACCAGGCAGGTGCAGCACTGTATGGCCTGCCACCAGCTTTGGCAGTTCAAGGGCTCCACGTTGGCCTTGGCCATCATCACTTTGGAGCTGGAGTCACTCACGCCAGACTGGTTCTCCGTCTTCACAGATCTGATGAAGAAAGCACAAGTAAGAGAAATGCAAGGACCTGCTTGGGAGGCCTTTTATACCTGACTATCGTCAGACATGTGGAGTCTGCATATACAGTATATCCCTATGCCTCCAGTCACTAGAGTTATTTATGTATTGATTAACTGAAGCTTGACAGGTTTGAATAACTGATCCCTGACTGTCCAAATATACCAAGAATTTCAAATTCTGGTTAACTTGTTGTTATTGTTTTTATCTTGGAAACGTCCTATGCTATTTTTCAAAACCCCAGAGTACTTTTCCTCCGCCTTTCACCAAACAAACATTTAGACATTTTTCAGTACTGAATCAGCATTTATTTTTCTCATGTTTGGATGAACGGGCCACTTTAAAAGGCAGACATTCAGCTCAACACACGATTTACTGTACTGCCAAAAGCATGTTTGGTTAAAGCAGCAGCTTCCACATGTCCAAAACAGTCAGAATTATGATCACACTGAGAAAAACAATAGAAGGAAATGACATTTTAGTGAACTTTAACACAAAAGCATACAACTTAAAATGCTAATGCACAAACCTTGCAAAAATGTTGTCAGCATATGCAGTCCTGTGTCATCAAATATGGAAGATTGGAATCATACCACTACGCTGAGACTGAAAAACTGTTGACTACAAGGTTGATCACCACAGAATCATTCTTTAATCATTCCTTCTACGAGGTAAACTCTGGTTGGATCTTGTTTTAGCTTGCAGCATTTGACCCATTTTCGACATCTTTTGCACTCCCAGGTTGACAGTGGCGAGTTCATCCATTGCAAAGAGATGGTGGACGAGTACCTACGCAGCCTGGAGTTCTCCCTGCCGCCCAACGCCATCTACATCTTGAACAGCGCTCAGATCCAGGACGAGGAGCGAGCCTGGAGCCCCGCGCAGCGCTTCGGGCAAGCCAGGAGGGGGCATGGCAGCAGAGAGCAAGGTGACTGCGATGAATATTACGACGGGTTTAAGTGTTTGTATAATGAGGAGGCGACACTGGGGGCGGAGGGGAACGATGCTGCGTGTTTGCAGAAAAACATCTCGCCCTGCCCGCCGCTGCACCCCGCTGTCAACTAGCTGGACGCTTGTTCACAACGTCCACCTCTTACAAGTGCACAGTCCTTCCATATCACAGTGAGAATGTTAGAAATACTGTAACACATTTTAGGGTCTCAATCTTAAATTTCATGTGGCACTAAAGTAACTGACGTAAATCAAGGTGTTAACTCACCTGCCGGAACATTCAAGGATTTGAGATTTAAGAAAAGGTAGAAGCATATTCTCTATGGCCTACTTGAGATCAGATTTAGATATTATTGTAGTTTCTTCTGTGCACTTGTCCACACCCAAATGTGAATCTGCAGGCGTGCATGGATCAGTGGTGGAGTTAAGCTCTTCCTCTGATGCCGTAACCTGTTCTCTGTGTTGACAGCTGAGGAGAAAGTGTGGGGAATCGTCGAGTCTGACTGAATTGAGATTTGAATGTTCCTCCTTGATGCAGACTTATTGCTCCATTTTAAGTTCCCTACTTAATATTAATTTGTTTCTACTTTTTTAAACTTACCTGTCCTTTGCATCCTCGACAAATTGTTTTGTTTAACAAGTTGAAGGTGAAGGATGCGAATTAGGCAGTTGTGTGGTGATTTTTATGAGTGTGTTTGAGACCGAGAATGGTGTTTTTATGTTTGAGAGTTTATTCGGATTTTGTTTGTTGTGAGGTATCTTGGTGCTCAGGTTCCCCTCCAGAGCCACATAGCACTTTTGAGATTAAGCTTTTTTTTTTTCTTTTTCTTTTTTTTTTAAATGCAAATAATTATATTTTTTCACAATCTTTTTTTATTATTTTAATCCCTTACTTGTACTCCACATTTTTTTGTGCTTCAAGTGTTTATTTACTAGTTATTTACAAAAGCTACATTTCACAAAAAAAAGCTTTAATTTCATGACTAAATGCTGCAAATATTTGTATTTTCCTAAGTCTTCTGTCTGTGTTGATTTTGCTTTATGCAACTGTTACATATCAAATAAGAGCACCTTTGGGAGATAAATTCAACACTAGAGCAGAATGACAAAAAAAAAAATGGTCATTTTGTCATCATGAGATTACATGATTAGGGATCCACTGTCAATGCTGTCATTCAGATTTTCAGTGTTATTTTTACATTATTACATACTGTATGAAGGCACCAACAGTCTTACTCCAAATATTGTCAAAAGACAGATTACAGAAGTACTGGGATAAAAGTCACATCACTTTAATTGCAATACTGATCATCATCTTTCACTTTAAACTGTATTTAATTTTGGATGCTACATAAATATGTGTCCAAGCCTGCAGACACTGAACAGACTTTGATTTTCATTCTTTGACTCTAGGCTGCTGCAATGTTACTTTCAAAGTGAACTGGTTACTGTCTGTCTTCTTCAACTGTAAAGTCTGCTTCACTTCATCCAGTCAAGACCAATGTAAAGATTTTTCTTCATATTCCTTCATTTACTGAGGCAGCTATATCCTACTGTATTGTCAACCACAGAAATAAAGCTATGACTTCAAAAGTCCAATGTGTAATTTTCTTCTGGTTTGTCAGTTTCAAGAGGTTTCCAAAGGTCAAAAGGAAAAGTTGACATGTTTAGTTCTACATATTTTGTATATTTATTAGTGCTTTTTCTTGTTCTTATAAAAGTACAAGACAAAGGTCAGCTGATTTTTTAGACATCAAAGTATTTTGTGATTTTTTTGACTCCTGCGGGTTGATGAAAATCTGATAAATTGCCTCAAGTGATGTCAGTCGGGTCTGAAGACAAGTTTGGAAAATGAATTAAGCGTGGAATTAGAAGATATACTCCAGGCTACTTCAGCATGACACACCTGAATCTCCCACTGAACTGTCAGCAGTTGCGTTGCATTGTGGGCAATGTAGGCACTGGGGTTTTGATAAGAAACGGTATCTCTGGTTCTGCCGCATACATTTTTCACCATTGTGATTCTGACGGGGTTTAAAGCGAAATGCTAAACTGGTGGAGCACTTTTCATGTCAGATTATAAAGTAGATTTTCTTTCTTTTTTCTGTGCGTTGAACATCTGGCAGTCACATGTGAGATTACTTTAAACTGCTACATATCAAATACAACAAGATATCTTCTGGTGGCAGAAAATTAAAAAAAACCTCCAATATAAGCACTTCTGTAAGTCACTCTTTTAGTCAAAATTTTGATGATGCCTCTCAGTGACTTTGAAGTACATATTTTGACAAATTACCTTTATTTTCTAAATGTCTGCACAGTAATTTTAAATTATCAGATAGTGAAAATTAAGATACTCATGCTTTAAACTTGATAAATTAAAGGTTTGTCTTGTAGTTTGGACTTACTGTGAGTATTTCTGTTTTCATAGTTAGCACTTTGATAGATATGACTTTAGTGTGCTGTGACATCCTCTCAGCCTTCATCATATTATTCAAATAAAGTAAACCACTCAGATCACTCACTCGGCTCCTATACCACAACCCTCTACAGCCTCAGTGTGTACCAATATGTTGTCCTACATGTAGAACAGGCTGTCAGAGAGCCATTATCTCTCAGCTTTGTGAGCAGAGTGTGTTGATGTACTGAAGGATAAAGAGAACAGAGAGCTCTGAACAGACTGTACCACTGGATGAGATCCAGTGAGCCCTGCAGGTGGTGGACAGAATAATAATAGTGCTGGCAGATCCTTCACAGTAAACAGAAAACCATTACTATGAATTTCCTCTGCCTGTTTTCAGTAAATCACACACGTTTCGTGTCATTAAATAAACATAAAAATACAAAATGATAAACTTACAGTAGTTGAAGAAGTCACCTTGGGCTTAATGAAACTTCTTTTCCTCTGTTTTCTGATGTTTTACCAACCAAGCAATTAATCAATTGAGAAAATAATTGGCAGATTAATGAGTAATGAACATAAACTTCAGTTGCAGCCCTAATATGTTAAAGTCATATGGATGTAGTCAAGCACACATGAGAATTACACAGTTGTCTAAATATGGCTGGAAACTCCTAACACAACATAAATTGTCCAATTTATGTTTCTCAGCATTTGATCTGTTTTCATACTACAGTGAGGAAAAAAAGGGAGATGAAGCGAGGAAGCTGTTACTGACTACTGAAATGCAGCTGTGTGGTTTGTAAACACAGCTAACAGCCAGCTGCACTTGGTGTTAACACACATACTGTATACACACAGGCCACTCACAAGCATACTGTTAAGCAATATCATCTCCTTTTCACACACATACACACACACACACAATGCCTCCAGACATACAAGGTCAATAAATGTCACATATCCCCCCCCCCAACGCACACACACACTTCTTCCTCACCACCTTTGACAAAATCACTGTAAACGTGCCATATTGCACACACACACACACACACATACATATCTAGCTGAGGTCAGCAGCACTTTGAAAGCAGGGAGGAATGTGTGCAGACTGAGCAAACATCTCTCAGCTCATCAGTTGGGGATCACTAAACAGGAAATGCTGCGTCTAAAGTTGGCAGCTGTTTGGGTTACGGTTGAGGCATACAGCCACTGTGTGTGTGTGTGTGTGTGTGTGTGAGAACAAGTGTCTTCACCTGCCTGTGTTTCACTTTCATCTCCCTCCTGGATGAATATCATCAACCAAATCATAGCAGAGAGACACATCAAAGTCAGGAGGGGGGAGGGGGTTTGCATTTATTTCCAACGACGGACAGTAAATACAGCTGCTATCTTCTCTCCATCTCTGAGTGTAAACTCTTCTACAGCGAGCTGAGGCTTGTATGTTTTCCTGAATCCTCTGTGTGTGTGTGTACATGTGTGTGTGTATATATACTGGCTTGGTGTTGTGTCCACTGTCACAACACTCAACAACACTCAAGGTGGTCACTCAAGGTTTACAATAAAGTTACATCACTTACGGACAATGTACACCATCATATGTGCTTCTTACAATAGTATCATATTAAAAACTAGTACATTTTTGCATATTTAGCTGGGTAAGCTCTAGAAAATATTCACATACATTTATTGAGTTAATACGAAACAGCACCAGAATATTGCATACGTTTTTATTGAGACTCAAGACTATGTTTAAGTTGTCAGTACCTATGCAGTGATATATACAGTATACAGGTACTCAGTTTTATTGCTCGACATAAAGCTATTTAAATGTATTACGTGGGCTCGTTCGACACAGGGGTTTATTCTACGGTGAAACATACTCTAAATTCTCATGAGTACAAAAAGGTTAACAGACACTCCACAACTTTTCAAAGACCTTTAAAAACTTTAGGAACGGCTCGATTTCACGGATCTCTTCAACTGGTAATTCAAATGTCAGTCCTATAAAATCAAGCAAAAAAACAAAAACCAGACTGAACGGTTTCAAATGCCCTGCCCACTGTGTTACACTGTAGTACCCGAAAGGTTTGAAGGGCCCAAATCTCTTGTTTCTGTGTGAATAGCTGATGGAAAAACACACACATCCACACACACACACACACACACACACACAACCACACACACACAAAAACGAAGAGAAAATCACCACAAAAACAAAATGCATATATATATAAAACTTGTCATAGAATGAAAAATCCTGAATAACTGAGATGGCTACTGCTGGCAAGCCAACATTTTTATTTATTATCGCTCACCATCTTTCACTCTTTATTTCTCTGCTGTGGCTTCACCATCATCCTCCTCCTCCGCCTCAGTGTCTTTGGTCCATGTGCACAATGTCAAGATGGAATGTCAAAACCCAAAACAAAAACAAACAAAACAAAAAGCCAAACAAACGAACAAAGAAAAGAAACAGGTGTTGTCGATGCTATGGTGATGGAGGACAAATCCATGGTCGTGTGTGGGAGGGTATACAGCGCCCATAAATTAACTGGAAAACAATGACAAACAATAAACAAAATAAATCAAACAAATAAACAACTTCTTCACGGAAATATGAATTGTTAATGAAAAGAATTTAAATTTGCAAATAGAGGTGAGTTTGAGCAAAGAGGTGCTGCAGTTAGAATAAAACAGCAGCATTTGGTTTAGTGAGCAGAAAGCAAGTGTGAGCCATCACATCACAGCTATATGAAGTACGGTAGTTATGTGGTTGACGCAGTTTATCCAAACATCACTCCTGAAAGTATAATCTACATTTTATCTGGAATATGTCTCACTATGAACGTGTCCTCTAAAGTGCGTCACAACCCAAGACTTAAAATAAAACAAACATAAAAGGCAAAATTGAAATTTTTCAGAATCGACTTCACAAAATGGAAGATTGGCCTCCTGCAGCAGCACTGAGAGCAAAGCATGTGAGCATCCACAAGGTGGAGCCCCACGCTCTTCCATTAATTCTCAGATTTCAGGCCTCAGCTGGTATGACTCGGACTCCATTAACTACAAGTCGTGCACAGTTCACGTCACTACAGATCATTAGTCCAAAGCTTACGTTTTCAGGTCATTTCCAGTCCTTGAGACAGTCACCAGCTTCGGGTATTGTCAGAGCAGCTGGAAGATTAACTAAAACCTGTTTTGTTTTGTTTGTTTGTTTGTTTTCTTTTCAGAAAATTCTTTCTTGGTGGGGAGGAGAAGGGACCTCCAACATCCAAGGTATAGAAGATGGCTCCAGAAAAATACTACATCCATTAGGTATACAGCAAAGACCTGAACATTAAAAGTATACGCTGTGAATTTGGAACCTGGCTGCAGCATTCAGCCACAAGATCATCAGTGTTGTAAACTGATGTCAGGTGATAAGGGCTGGCATGCAGGCTCTGTGCAAATCAGTCAAGTTGTTGCACACCAAACTTGAAAAACTATTTGTTTATGAAGTTCTGATGAACAGGTTTGTCCACATACTTTTGGCCACATACTACACATTGTTGTTAAATCAAAACCAGGAAAAGCTGAAAGTTCCTTGAAGGTGCATTCAAGGAATTTTAAAACTACTGTAACGCTGCATCACTGCACAATAAAAAGAGCGTTTTGACAGGAAAGTAAAGTAGTTCACTGTGACGAGTTACTGAATAATGACCTTGAGTGTCATAATGAACAAACCAATGGCTGCATGGGAGATTAAAAAATAAATCCAAAAACTTGCACTGAATAACAGACTGCAGTAAAGTGAAATATACATGATGATTGATAAAATCTTATGTTGTAGCTATACCTGTGCATGCATCAGAAAGCATCAAGTGAAAATCAGCTTTGCCCTGTGCGAGCTGGATTCTGCATTACCAATTTATAAGCCGAGCTTTGATCGCCTCTGCAAGTGAGCTCAGTTGCTTCTCCCTGAATATTCTGAATAATTAGAGCGAGGCAAAAGGAAAGAGTGAAAGGACAGGAAATGTTAAGCTTGGGCAGGACAAAAAGGGGAGGAAGTTTCCTTAACACATGCCAGGCCCTTATAATAGCTGAAATGCTTGTGTGTTGGGACACATGTCGACAAATGCACAGCACACTCAGTGAAAGGTTCATTGATGAGGCACAGCAGAATGCAAACATCCAGTTTAAAGACTTGTAACTGGGGTTAGAGAGCAAAAAGGTGATGGGGGTGAGAGAGGCCAGAGAACAAAGTGTACAGTGTACAAAAAAGGAAAATCATTTCAGCTTTTAAAGGCGCAGAACGAGTAGACAACAGGATTAGTTCAAGAAAGGAGCGAGGTTGGAAAAAGCAGCCTCCTGCTATAGAAAGGGAGAGCGTGAAAGAAAGGAGGGACTGACTTACTTTTTCTTGTCCTTGTCTTTCTTGAGGGGCTGAGATAAGGAGAGCGTCTCGGCAGCCACCTTCTTCCTGTTGAAGGCGTTCATCTCCTCCTCCAGGTCTCTCCGCTTCTCCTCCACCTTCCTCTTCTCCTCCTGGTGCATCCGCTTCAGCTGCTCGAACTTGTCGTGCAGCTGAGAGGGAGGAGCAACGTAAGAGTGGGGATGGACAGACAGGACGGGGACAGAACGAGAGACAAGAGATTTGAGGACAGATTGGTAAAAAAACAAAAAAACATCTGAAGATAGAAGAGGAACGTGAACCTGACTGGTCACTGCATTTATTGATATTGATATGGTGCATTATGAAAGCAGTACCATAGACAAACTATAAAGAATTTTCACAAAACTCTGCAGGTCTACAGAACCTTTTAGTCTATTCTGAATTACTGTTTTTCATTTTCAGGCCTGCGGCTGCAGTTTTTGTTGGAACAACAGGATGATCTGGCCACAAACTTTAAAAATGCATGATATTTGAGTACAGTTCTTCACCTCTACCTCATTCATTAGTTCATACATGAGGACAGCTTGTCAAGTATTATCGTGTACTTACTGATTGCACTGACTGAAATGACGCAAAATCATAGTGATTTGCATACAGCATGTGTAATGTCTTCAACAGGCTGAAGTTAAACATCCTGACCTCCTGCCTGAGGTTTGAAGTTGCAGTGTTGGCATGTGGACTCATCTGTGACCATTAAACATCAAATACGCTGCATCTGTACCCATAACTTCACTTGAGGCTGACCTCTCTCTCCTTCTCTTTCAGCTCTGCTTCGGTCTCTTTTACTTTGTTGACAAACATTTGTCGCATTTCTTCCTCTTTACGCTGCAGGTCCCCCAAGAACTCTTTCCTCTTGGCCTCATATGTCTCTTGAAGGCTGAGAGGAGAAAATACAGGACAGGGGAGAGAGTGAATAAAGACAGGAAAAGATCAGGTATTGTCTCAGAACAATGGAGAGTCTCTCTGTGGCCGACACTTGAGTACCTCGGTGGTTTTGTGTGTGTTTTACTGTCTGTGCACTCTCTCTCTCACACACTTTACCTGAACGGCTGGCTGTCGGGATCTGTGTCTTTGAAGCCCATCTCCTCCAGCTTACAGCGTCGGTACAGCTCGTAGTGGCGGGCGTGGGTCTGCTCCCTTAGATCCTCCATGTTGACCCTGATGAGCATCTCTCTGAGTTTTACAAAGTCGCAGTGGCTCTCGTTCTCGACTGAAGAGAAAACACACCCACACACACAACAGAATTAGAAGAACAGTTACGGTTTGGGTGATCATCTTAGTTATTTTCAATACATGATAAGCGATGACAAATACGCTTGAAAAATTGTTCTTGGTTGTGTTAATGAGCCAGCGTCAGAGCTCCAAATGTGCAGTCAAGTCTTGTTTCAAACTCTTTGCTTTTCGTTCTGTGCCGGGCTGTCCTTTACACCCCCTTCCAACTTATTTTAACACCCCATCTGTCACCCTGTTACCCTCCCTTCCTCTCCATTTCTCTTTCAAAAGCAGGAAATCACCACATCTCTACTGGAATGTGAAGTAGTCTGCATAAAATACACTGGAGAAATCACATTTGGCATCCACTAAGATAAACCAAGTTGATTACATTTTGCCAACAAGCGGGGGCTGATAAATTGGGAGATATTTTGCAGTTTTCATGTTCATTTTTTTTCTACTGGACTAATTTTAACAACATTACTCTCACACTTAAATGAATTCATGGTGGGAAAAGGGCAGGAAGCGTTTCCTGCCTGACAGAATGACAGCAGAGGAGGGGCAATGTGCCCCTAGCATCTTTTCCATTCTGAATCCTTTTACTTGTAGATCACCTCATTTAGTCCATCGCAACGATGTGGGATGTGGAAATTAAAACCTTGATTTTTTTGGGGGGGGGGGGGGGTGGGCTCTTGGAAAGGTCAATGTGGGAATAGCAAGTGGGCAGGGGTGCTTGAATGTGAATTGAACCCATCTACATTGAAACAATCATCTGGTGTAAAAGGCAATGCATCAGCTGCAGGGTTTCTGCAGGGTTCACCAAGTTAAATTTAGGACTTTTTATAGATCTTTTCTAAGACCACATAGAATGCAATTTAATACCTGTTTCACCTATTTTATACTGGTGAAGACAAAACAGGACAGACAGTACAAAAGCATGTAACAGTTCAGAATAAGGCCTAGGAATATTTCCTTCCATTTACACACATTGAGAATGATACGATATCAGATGTCAGTATAACCATTAGGCGCAGCTCTATCCAGAGTGTACGACACCCTTTGTGTGTGAACACAAACTAGAATGACTCATTAAAACTGAAGTGTTGTCAGAGGAAGAAAATATGCAGATGCAAAATATTTCGCTCTTGGTAGAAAGATGCTACCAAGAGCTTGGTGTGGTGGCCGAGAGCACGTGCAGAGCAAAGGAACGTGGCCCTTCAGGCACTGGAGTTATATGCCACGAACCCCCGGGTAGCTGTGGTGGAGGATGGGATGTATGTTAAATACATCCCATCACTAAATATCACTGCAAGCTGTGAGCTCTGAGGATGTAAAGACGAGCAGTAATGATATTGACAAAACCCAATTAGCACGGCACTTAGCTTCTCCTGAAGGAAAACGTTGGGAGAGCAGCCTGCAGTGCACAAACCACAGAAAGCCTAAGTGCCGGTACAACCCAAACATCCACAACAAGACTTTCCTTCATTAGAATAGGACTATAAAGTAAGTGAATAAGCAGTGACTAACTTTTGGGCATAAAAAATGCATTTTAAAACAACATGAAAAACTAACAGTGATGCAGCTGTATGAATCACTGACTCTTGTTTTTATTCCATTTTGTTGGTTAACCACACATCATTAGTGGTTATATAGGAGTTAAAAACTGAAATGAGTTGTACTCTGAGGCAGCAGGCTGCTGAAACTGCCCATTCGTTTGGCATTTAATAATCTCCCACTGAGAACCGAACGAAGGCCAGTCTTCTAACTGCAGCACTGAGCCCTCAAGATATCAGAGTACAGGGCTCTGCAGGGACACATGCACCAGCATGACAACGGAAACATACAGAGAAGAATGGAGGAGAATAAAGAAACGGCTGCAATTAAATCCGCAGTATCCAAAAACGACGGAAATGTACAAATGTGCAAAATGAACAGGCATGAAAACACAATGTTGCAGATAGACTGGTCATCTGAACATAAAAATGATCCATGTATGATCACTGATTAAACTAGAGTATATTTTGAGTGACAGACAAGCAGGATTATCTCTATGATAGCAAAAGTGCTAAAGTTATATAAGTAAAATTACCATGAATGTATGTATGTATGACCAGCTTACCATGTTCACCTTAATATGTTAACATGCACAAAATTATCACTAAACAAAAGGTATGAACGCATGTACCAAATGTCATGGTGCTCCATCCAACGGTTGTCACATTTCATGCATACTCAAAAAAAGAAATTTCACTGAAGAAATGAAAACTTAACTAACTTAAAAAAACCTAACTAACATCATGGGATCACCAGTGTCGTCAGGATTCATGTTCAGGGAACCGAATTTCATTGGAATCCGGCCAGCAGCCGTTGAAAATGTTTGGTTGTGTGGTGAGAAATATTTGGAAGAAATTTTAACAGAAAAGTGTTTTTAATCTTCTCCTGTCTTTTTTAATTATTTTGGACAAACATAACTTATATAAAAAATTACAAAAAACAGACAGCAACTGTGAATCAAATTCAAAGTCAGTCATTAATGTCATCCATGTTCACATACAAATATGTGTGCACAGTTGAACAAACAGTAGCTCGCATAGAAGAAATAGCAGGGGTCTGCAAAATGTCAGTTCAGAGATAACAGAGCATCAAGATCCTCAGACAAGATAAACACACACACACACACACACACACACACACACACAGAACCCCCCTTCAATTGCACTTTTATCAGTAGACAGTCTTCCCACTGTCTTCCCTCAAGCCCATGGAAATTTCCCATGGCTCTTCGAGAGGTTAACATAACCCATCTATATGACATCTGGCATCTGCAAACTGTTTCCACTGACACAGGCCTTCCTTTCAGTCGGCCAAAAGTAGTAAAACACTGACACTTGTGTCCTCCTCTGCCCCTGTCTTCAGATACTGTGACAAAGTGTGTTGTGTGAACGCTGAGCCATCGGTTTGCAAGCAGGCTTGACTAAAAGCAAAGTGGTTTGCTTGTATTACATCCCATCAGTCCAGACTTTTGTTGTTAGACAAAGATGGACATGGTCGATAAAACAATTAAAGTAGGGAAAAAAACGATAAAAGGACAGAGTGAACACGCTTTTGTTTACGTATTGTTCTTTTATGAATCATTTAACTAATTTTTCCCCCCTACACCCATGTATTGTTGACATTCTACAGTCAGCACTTCACAGTATCACCATCCACCACCAGCCTCGAGACCTGTTTTCAAATAGCATTAACCACCCGTCTAACCGCTGCGAAACAACGACAAAACAAAGAAGACATATTGTGCAATAAAGACAAATCCCAAAGAAATGAGCTTACAGCCCAGAAAACTTTTTGCAGACGGCACTATTCTGTCTCTTCTTGGACTGGACTATAGCTTCACGGTGACTGATGGAGTCCAGAGGAATCCGTCCCCAAGAGACACACAGCAGGCTTTATAAATAACCATAGCGTAGCACAGTGTTCCTCTGAGGGTTGGAGAATGAGAGTGGTCAGTGGATAATGGAGAGAGGAAAGGAAGAGAGGGTGAGGACACAAGCAGCAAAAGGAAGAGAGAAAGAGAGAGAGAGCTTCTGTGAGGGTGTGCCTTCCATCCAAGCGATAATATTCTCGCAGCACAACTCCGTGTTCAACTCAGTTATTAAATTAAAATGTTAACTATAAATGACAAGAAACAGGGGAGCGAACTGTGGGAATACAAAGATCTCAAGATCCCTGACACAATATGTGATGTCTCCAAGGGCAGCTCACGCACACATGCAAACATATATGCGTGCCACGTGTGCGCGCACACACACACAAAGTAAACGTGAGATACATGCATGCAAAGACAGACATAATAATCCACCACAAGCACACACAGACGCACACTGGCAATTTCCCAAAACAAACTCGCCCTTCACTTTGCAGTGTCACTCCTCATGAAGTCATACTCGCAGATGTGGAGGGCACTTCGCATTGAGAGAGAGGGTATAAATAAACCGACAAACTGTGGGATGCACTCAACACCCTGTCATGAGCAGGAAGACATCTTCTACAATAGATACTGATAGATGACAAGCTGAGTTTTTTCACTATAACCACACTAAATCCTCAAGCCAAGCAGCATGTGGTTAAAAGAGATCCTACACATGTGTATATGCCAGCACCAGGGTCAGACAGAAACGTCATTCTCTGTACAAATGGCAGCACTGACATTCAAGTTTGCTTTGATGTAGCAAAGATTATATGAATATATAGCACAAATAAAATGGTATTTGCAGTGTAGAAAGGTGGAAGTTGATGATATGTTTCCTCTAGTCTTTTGCATGCGCTGTAGGTTTAAGTGGCACTTGGTAAGTTTTTATTAGTGCTGTAACTATTATTTTCATATTATTATTTTCCCTTTCCTTTATTAATTGTTCAGGCTATGGAATAATAAAAAGTAGTGGACAACACTCGTGTACTTCTTCAGAAATGCAAAGAACACCCATCACTGCTTTACACACATTCACATTAATGCTATAAACAAATATTAAGTCATAATAAAGACTAGGACTGAGCATGGGTACTTAAGTCATTATTTTTAATGTATCAACTGAAATAACCCCTAGTTACTGTAAATGTTCTGTCAATAAACATGTGACGATGTAGCCTTTAGCTTCAGCATCACAGTTTGCCTCCCCCTTCGTCTTAATGCTTAAAATAATACTGTGACAGTCTCTGTTTGCCCGAGAAACACAAACACCCACCCACACGCGTCCTGATTAACTCGAACGGTTCTCACCTTGCACGACACCCCAGGGGTACTGTCTGGCCCTCACGGTTTTGTTCCCCACTTTGACCTCTTCCACGCTCCCAACCACAGCAAACGGCAGGTGGGCCTGCAGGAAAAAAGATTTCAAGAGCGTTAAAAAAAAGGTGAAAAGGTCACAGGTGTAACTGTAGTCCAGCCGTTACCAGGAGTCGAGTTCCAGCTCTGTCCATCTCCTGGGTTACTCTTCTTTAAGAGCTGTTTTTCCTATGTTTCTTTACAGCACAGCAACCGTTTCACAAGTTATATTTCACTGAACTCAAATATGGTCAACACAACGGAAAAAAAAAGGAAAAATGGAAATTGAGCGTTTCATTTGAAATGAAACTTGTGTCACTGCGGCTGTAGTCCTTCTTATCTTTCACAACCAGACCACACCAAACCGATGTGTAACCATGCTGACATATGAACTGAGCCAGAACTCGCTTTTAAGTTCAAAATGTGGCTGAGAGGCCCATTTTGATGAAGTAATTAAACACACACGCACGCTCCCTTGATGCTCTCGGAGCTACTACGCCTCGTTAGGATGGGGAAAACATGCTCGATACGCAACCTCAAAAATTAGGTGGAGAGTTGAAACCAGCTGGCTGGTTGCAGCTCAGAGGAACAAGCTGGTGAGTGTGGGTGCTGATGTAACCGACTATGAATAGATGGGTTTACTGTACTAGGACTGTGCCTGGGAGAAAATCAAATGCAGTTTTATTTATCCATGAGAAAAATTATTGTTCATTCGCAGCATTCTTCCCTGTATGCAGTCACAGATTTGTGTGGGATTCCAAAATGTATCGATAAGAAGACAATATTATTTTTCAACACATCTTAAAACCATTAAAACGGTGTCAACATACCGCTACCAGATGTGTAACACATGAGGTGCTAAAGTCAGCAGGCACACAGATGTACAGACAATCAAAAATCTCGAGTATGAAATCATTTTCATTTCACTTTCAGCACATTCATATGAGCGCGAAAACGCATCTGGAATTTTCTAGTCTTCAGCACAAGTGAGCATGACTTACAACATGACTTACGTTCATGGATGCATTGATCTCGCTGACGGCTTCATCGTCCGTTGGGAACTGATATATCTGAACCCCGTTGCTCACCAGTTCACTCATAATCTTGATTTTGAACTTGTGGAGCTCACTCTTGGAGATTGTGTCCGCTTTGGCAATGATGGGAATTATGTTGACCTGAGGAAAGGATGAGAAAAGGAGAGGGGTGGATTGTACTGTATATTAAAAGCATTGTCCTTGTTTTTATGGTTGAGTCAACCAGAAAGTGTGTACACATTCCTGTATTGAAAGCTGCTTTTCTTAAAGCGTATACATGGGATTTAATATGGAAAGGTTTGGTTTAGCTGGTTTGCCTGTCAAGCTCAACTATGATGAGACGTGCAGCGAACGAACACAGTGTTTTCAGTGAATGACAGATTCGAGCGATTAGCTTACCTTTGTGAGCAGCTCATAAACAAACACCGTGAATATAGATAAATTAATCACAATGGAGATTAAATCAAAAACATAAACCAAACTAAGTGCGTTGGAAAATGTGGCTCGAGACCATCTGCAGTGAAACTGTTCAGTGAATAAGCTCGGTAAGAACCCCGACAGATACATAAAACAAACAGCGATTATGAAAACAAACTGGGCCCCATCACCAATCAGCAGCAGATGTGCAAAAATAAACACACGCTATTCCTGCATTCCTCTGTACGGTTACCCACATCACTAAACTGGGAGCACTAGGAGGAAAAATCACAGATTCACTCATCGCTTCCATAGTGTGCCTCAGAGCAGAAGCCGGAAGCTTGTTAGGAGTCAAATTAAAGCCTCATCATTCTGTATCGGATCATTAATTTACAGCAGGGCAGCCATTGTCATGTTTTAACTCTTATCTAACAAACTGAGTTCACTCATCACTACCCAGTGCTGATGACAGCCTTGTGTGGCCACTAAAGCACATGTTTGTCATGGTCAGTGAGGGAGGGAGGGGACGCTGATATTTGTTCACTTCCTAAAACTGGGTTTTCCCAGCTGGCCAAAGCGTATTCCCAAACAGTTCTCAATGTTTGTTCTGAGCAACTAGGAGGAGCAGATGGGCAGCTCCAACCGCATAAAACAGCTCACGTGTAAATTCATTCTTAAAAAAAAAATTCTCACAGCTTCATATTTTCTGCACTTTTGGTTTTGATCTCCCACAGGTCAAATATTTGAACATCGGTGATGAGGAGAGTGTCAGGGCTCGAAAGAGGCAAGAACCATATTGTAAGGTCAAAAAATATTTATAATGCAAAATGAAAAAAGTTAACATTGAAAGATCATATTCTTGGACTTTGTCTTATTTCAGTTTGAGGGATAATCAACTGCTCTGCTCCAAGTTTTTAGAATTGAAAGTTCTCATAATGTGAGGGGTTTGGGGGTGTGACCAGGAAATATAAAACTACCATGGAGTGAGATAGTTAAAACTTCATCCCCTTTTGGCAAGCACTTATTTATTTACATCGAAAATTATGCCAAATTTGACAGCTATCATTAGAAAAGGAAGCATAAAAACATGACAATTGTCAGACAAGTACTGAAGTTATAAGGAGCATCTTGGCCAATTTATGGACATTTAGTTGTGTTGGACATCAGAGCTTTTAGTATCCCAAGAAAGTGTTAAATCACATTAAATCGGACAATACGTGCATCATGGCTGTGTGCTTACATTTAAATAACTTATGAGTCAAAAGAAGTGTGTTTGGTGAAAATTTCAGCAATCAGGCACTAAGGATTTATAATTAGCTCCAACAGCTGACCGTCCCGATAAGCAGGCCAGACTGACAGACATGTGCACCTCTCTTTTACCTGCTGAAGTCATAGCAGAAATGCTAATACTTGAAAACTTACAGTTGATCTGGTGTACACAGACAAAAAAGCCTAACCAAAAAGAACCAAAGAGAAAAATCTCAAAATAGTAAATCACCAATTATGATTAAAAAAACATGTACATATGACTATCATGCAAATTATGAGTAAATTTAAAGGTTAGTGGGAAATATCAGTCTATGTTTATTGACTGACCTCTACAAACTGAATCCTCCACATCAGATAATTAACCAGTAATGATTTCCTCCTATTCACAAAAAACATCTTCATTTAACAAAAGACACCTCTTTCAGACTCTTATCTCTCTTCCTGCCTTCATCCACCACAAGCCACACTCACTCTGGTGGGCCTTCAACCATCCTCTGTTGGGAGGGGTGATTCGTACAAGAAAAACACCATTGTCTAGCCTTGACAGCCAACTCTACAGACTGAGGGAAAAGTTGTTTCTGGTCTGTTTCCCTGGTCTTTCCTGTGACAGGGCTATCTGTCAGAAAGGACATCTCTGCTCATTTTATCTTGAGTTTCCAGATAAAAGTGAATGTTGACACACAGTAACGCTTCTCTTTTTGGGACTATAACTATAACCACTAAGCACAGAAATGAAAATGTGTCTGTGGACTTTAATTCTACTATGACGGAGATGGAGCCACTCTTGAAACACCTCACACAGCAACGAAATGTGTCCATTGTAAGCAGGACGTAACAGTGTTTGGATTTTTATTTTAGTTGAAAAGTTCAGTTGATTAATTGGTGGTTGGATGGAAAAAAAAGGCTGTCACTTTTGTTTCTGGAAACATATGAAGGGCATTTTTCAGTATTTTTAACATTTTACATGCTGAACAGTAAATCATTTCAGTGAAAAAGTAGTATAGTAGTATACTAGTAGTATACCAGTATAATAAATCAAAAAAATGATAATATTAATTGGTTGAAGTCCTAACTGATTTGTGAATTGGTCTGTCTCTTATCTTGGCTTGTAGGTAGCTTTGGTGGTCAACTAGTAGCCATCTAGAGCTTAGAAACTGACCAAATAAAACTGCTAACTGACTACTTGTATGTGGTGAATAACTACTGAAAATACTTCTTGCAACACATTTATTTTATCTAAAACGCAACCACTGCATAAACAACCCCATCAGGTTTGTAAAGAAAAGCAGTCACTCACTCAACACTGGCTTGCTTTCACATAAAACAGTGGTCATATTTCACATAGTGGAAAGATTGGATGGAGCCATGGAGGTCAGAAAGGTGCTCACCATGGCCACCCACTGTTTGACTCACAATGCTGTAAATCATTTTGAATAGCAGCGCTATTCAACAACATTGCTGTTGTTTTAAGCTTTCATCACTTTCTGGCACTGTGTAGCTGAAAAACGCCTGCGTGTAACCAAAACGCCCCTTGCAGGTTCACAAAAAGTAGAGTTTGGTATTTATCAATGGATGGGGAGATTTAGATTAGATAAGCTGCTTTATTTAAATTAGGGGATAGTATAGGAAGTGAAACAATTAGCTCCCGTTAACCGCTTTGCTGTGGTTCATATACTGGGATAAAGATAATAGCTATAGCTCAGGTAAGTTTCCATGCCTTGCTTCAAAGCAGCGGGTATAGAGAATTGGCCGTGTATGCTGCGGTGGTTTGGATGATACGCGGAGACAGTTGGCAAATGTAGGCTGCCAGGTTTTGATCGCTGTGTTGGCTGGTAAAGACAGCACAGAGGCTCAGTGGTCAACGCTGTCGCCTCACAGCTAGAAAAGAGCTGAATTTGGATCTTGGCCCTTTGCATGTGAAGTCCTCGCTGTTGTTTGTGCAATAATCTAGTTTCCTCATAAAAATAATTAAGGAAAACAGAAATGCTCCTGTTGTTGCTCATGGCTGCTGGTCTTATAAATTACAAAGTATAAGAAACTCAATAAACAGTCAAAATACTAATCACCATTTACATCACCGACACCTATGAAACCTAGTTCAGATCTCCACTGTTTTCACTAACAACAAGAAAATCCGTTTTTCTCAAGTCCTCATAAAACTATTCACCATCCCTTGAGAGTGACAGTTGGCTGAAGTATCCGGTCATCATTTTTGAATAGTATCAGGAGCCATTTGGCGTTGATAGCTGGCAAAGGTAAGTCAGCAGGGTTTGATCACAAGCTGACCATCTGCTTTGCTCTGGATTCATTATCACTGCGTCACCAGACATGAGCAGAGCTAAAGCCGCCACCTCGGTCTTTCCTACCCCAGCAGCGTCAGTATTCATGTGTAAAAGTTCCTCAGGGGTCATGGTGTTGTAAATCAGTTTGACTGTTGCACCAAAACCTCATAAGTGAACCTTCAGGTGTCATGACAGGATGTAAACAAGCGCAAACAAATCCCAAGCAAATGCAAACATGTTAACATAAAAGATAGTAATGGCATGTTATCTGACACCACCTGGGGCCTGATGAGAGGAAAGAAAACAGCAATGTAAATCTGTTTGCATGGTTTATAAACCATACAAGCTTATTTGTAAACCAAGAGTACAGATTTACACATGGCTATTTTTTTTTCCAGCTGACACCAAGAGGACTCTGCAATTTTATCATCTAACAGTCAAGTACATGCAGCTTTCTCGGTTTACAAGCTTGCAGATGTCCGAGATGTCAGTATAATCCTTCTCGCCCTCAGGTCAGACAAGCACACACGCAGTCGAAGATGCACAAATTTTCACTTTTGAATTTTAACTGCCTTTGTGGATCCTTCTCTTCTGGATTTTGTGAACGTATGTGGTTCTGAGGAACATTTCCCACAATCCCACACTTCCTACACTTTAAAATCAAGATTTAAAACACCGAATGGTTTCAGCTGTGTATGTCACTGAGCAGTTTTCAAAAAGCACTAAATAAAATCATTTAAAAAAAAACAACAAAATCTAAACAAAACATGGTTTCAACTTGGAACTTAAAATTCACTTAACACGCCCTCTGTAACTCTGTTCTTCCTCGTTAAAAATCAACCCATACCCTTCCAAGTGCTGTTGTGAGGAGATTTATTTCCACCAGTTATCTAGTGATTGTGTCTGCACTCACCGCAGTCACTAGATGAGCGTTAAAACACACAAACACAACGGGCCAATAAATCTGTGCAGTAATACTCGCACCAGAGCGATGACAAAGCCACCGATCAATGTGGTTCTGAATGTGACTATTGATTGGAGTACAGCTGACCTGTAAACACATCAACTGAAAATATGTCATATCACATTACAGATGAGCAGGCAGGAAATGGAATGGACTTTAACACAGCAAATCTAACATTTCTACTTGGCCTCATATATGGCATATCTTCCCCAAACTCTGGGCTGTTTAAGTCTAAACCTTTTCCACACTAACAGCCAAACAGCTTCACTCCAAAGAATGTCATGTCAACTTTTCTTGAAACCTTACACCCTGAAATGGAAACGTGCACATTCACTGCAGTGTTCTTTTCCTTTTAATCTTTCTGGAGACCGAGAGTCCGAACCCCAGCAAAAAGATCAGGGATCTCCACATCTCAGTGAAACGCACACCAGCCACCGTGAAAGGGAGGTCGAATTTCAGCAACACTGATCCTTATTTGCAGACAATGGGGAAACCACTGGGCGTGTGTGCTTTTTGTGCAAAGGAGAGGACCACATGTGTGTTTGTGCGAATGTGTGTTTGTGTGTCAGTTGTGTGTACCTTGCTGTCCAGCTTTTTCATGGTGACGAGGTCCAGGGACTTGAGGGAGTGTCCTGTTGGGGCGATGAAATAAAGGCAGATGTGGATCCTGGTGTCGTGGTAGTTAAAGAGCGAGCGTTTGATCTTCAGCTCTTCCTGGAGATAGTTTTCAAACTGAGTGTCAATGTAGTCGACGATGGGCTTGTAACTGTGGAGACAGACAAAGAGGAACTGTCAGGATTTATGTCTGTGGGTAAAAGCATAAATATTTGTCTTCTTATTCATGCATTGGTAATGAATATAGGAGGAAATACAGACTTGTCACTGGGGAAATGAACCGAGACAGTTATGTTTTCAATAACTGTGCGATCTGATTCTACGCCAAGATCTCAGCTTAGAGCTGTACAGCTTAGTGCTGCATGAAAATTTGTGCTCAGCTTATGGGAGTCTGATTGAAACAAATCACAGAGGCTTCAAAACCTCCTGTTCTCACACACTGCTGTGAAGGCCTTCACAGCTAAATCAAAGAAATTGGGAATGTGCAGTATGACAACATCCAAGTTTTGTTGTTTGCTGACAAGCGTTTTTGCCTGTGGAGCTAAACAAACAAGACCAGTAAGGTACGTCAAATTTAGCACAATACTTAGTTTAATCAATTGGAACGACACCATTTGGAAGTCATCCGCATATTTAATAAACTGCATCATAGCAGCATGAACTGCATGCCTCTTTCATGTGAGGCTGTGGGTTATTAGTCAACACAGATACAAATCTCTCTGTCATACTTTAGTTCTCATGACTCCACTCCGGCAGAGTGAGACTACGCGTCTCCGTTGTGATAATCTGAATTTCAATTAATATGTCCGCTTTCCACAATTCCACCAACCTCGCCTCTAATTAATGCCTCAAAATTGTTTTACGCAGACTATGTATGTGTGTTATGTTATGCTGCTTTATTTAGGCGGTACAAACTTAGCGGTTAGAGAGAGGGTCACTTCTGTTTTCACATGTTTGAAAACAACTGTCAAACATCTGGCTACAGATTTGTGATGACGACATCACATCGGTCACAAAGACTCCTAAAGCTTCAAAGTGACCAAAGTGCGAGAACATACTCTGAGGTGCCTAAAAGAAACAAGCCCAAGATGCATAGTTTAAACAGTATAAGGAGACCGACATTTAAATTTAAAAGCTAGCTATTTCACTGTGTGTCCGTCTGTTAAACATCACTATATTTCACATATATCACTGCTAATTGCATAAATTAACAGCAGACTGTACTGGTAATGGTAAATTCTCAACAGCAAATTTTCTCACATTGTATTTTACAGCTCGGACCGAGACATAAGTAAAATAAAACCTATTCTATATCCTCTGTTAGCACCACGTTTGTTTCGAGTTATCTGCCGTCTCCCTTCACATCCATCCTCAGTCTTGGAATGCACCAACTCCGACCTTTCAAAGCTCTCTCAGTGAGCATTCACAGTCCACTGCAGGGTCTGTCCGTTCAGCATGTTGGCTTCTACAGCCTACAGTGAGAGCTGCTATCAGAGGGCGTGAGAGTGCTGCTGCTTGCTGGCTAGGTCACAACAAGAACACTCCATCTCGCAGCTGAATGTTAAAAAAAATAGATAAATAAATTTTAAAAAAATCAACTATTTCCTCTTTATTGCTATCCCACCTCGTCTCGTTTCCATCCCATGGGGAAAAGCAAAATGTGCAGGAAACCTGGACTGATATTCGCTTGTGTCTGTTTCTCTCATTTATATCCCAACAGACAGAACTGACCTAATTTGGTCAAAACTTTTGCGTTGTCATCTTGCAAACAGAGAGGAGGGTTTGAAAAAGGACTGACGGGAAAATCCGTCAAGGAGTCAAATGGAAAACACGCCGAAGCAAGTGTTTCGCGTACGAGAAGATGAATGGAACTTGACTCATACGACAGTGTAATGACTACTGTTCATCAGAAAATACCAAAACAGCCGTGATGCAGTAAATAGCACTGTTGGTGACATGTGCCAGGGTTTCTTATACACAGTATAGAAGTATTGCTCAAAAGTGGCTTAAATTTGTTGCTTAGTGTCACCAACAACGGAGCTACCCACTACATCTTACATAAAAACACACAAGCTTATAAAATACGACGCATTGTTAGAAGGTTAAACTGTAGGTTCCCAACCATTTGCGCTTGTTAAAACTTACAATAAAGCAGTGTAGCTGAGGCCCCTTGTCATGTTTCAGCTCTCTGTGAGTTATTAGCAGTCCCACCAACCAGACATTACCCCTCTAGACTTCTCACATGCTTTCATTTAACTAACTGTTCAGAGAGGTATATTTCACAAAAATAAAAAGCAAATATTCGAGAAAGCTCCGACTAATGAATACAAATTAGTGTAGCAGAATTGAGTTTGTTCTTCTTTCGTCTCCCATTAATCATCTCACGGCCCCTCAGATTTATATTGTAACCATTTACTGTGGTCTGACTGCTCGTTTGGGAACCAACGAAGTGCACTACATAACTGTATATAAAGTAAGTGTTAAAACTAAAAATAGCTTGGCCGGCTCCAACAGTAAAATGCTGCTTACACATTGATGCTTCAATACTAAGAGTCTAAGACTAAACAGTTTAATACATACATAGCTCACTAGGGCCTTTTTACTGCATAACAAGTATTTTTATTTTTGATACTTTTAAGTACAATTTGCCAATAATACTTCTGTACTTTTATTTAAGTGTGATAATTGAATGAAGGACTTTTTATATTGTTGTACTGGCACTTAAATTAAGGATCAGGATTAAGGATAAGGAGTATTTCTTACACCTCTCGAATGACTTCACTACAACAGTCTCACACTGAAATATAGGTGACATGTCAACCATCTAATCATGTCACAGTCTTACCATCACCGATTATCATTATCACCGTCCTCACCTATCCTCTTTGTTGATCTGATCACCGAAGCCAACGGTGTCAACAATCGTCAGTTTGAGGTGGACGTTGCTCTCTTGCAGGTCGTACGTTCGCGGCCGAAGGTACACACCGTTCTGGTAGTGGCTCGCCTCTTCGTTCTCAAACATGGTATTGAAGAGCGTGTTCATTAACGTTGACTTGCCGATACCCGTCTCTCCTGCGGATGGGAGGAAGTGGAGAGAGACGTGACGGACAGGGAGAGAGAGAGACATTTAAATTACTCGGTCACCGGGGAGTAATTCATCAGCTTTCAGACATGAGGTTTTTACTGCAGGAACACAAGTGGGAGGCCTGTGCATTTTTTTTTTTTTTGAAGTCAGGAAGAACGACAGAACGTCGCTGTTTTGCTGTAGTTAAAGATGTTGTTTGGAAGAAAATAAATCATGAAAAAAGAGGGGAAAATGTACAGTATTTACAGCACGGCATTTCTATGAGTTTCCAGCTGTAGACGATATTATGACACAGTATGTCATGCTCTTGCTTGGTACTCACCTACACAGAGAATGTTAAAACAAAATCCCTGTGTGACCGATTTACTGACCAGCTGGTCAGGGAGGCTGTCGAATCCAACATGGCCGCCCAAACTCAGGTTACGCTTCTCTTCATTCTGAGAGACACAAAACAAAACAAAACACTGAAAGCCTGGTTGCAATGTGAGGAAACACACATGGGGAAGACATTAGTCAGAGGTAGGAAGAGGTGGTTGCTGAAGCCTTCACATTCCTATGCAAATGAATATGAAAGACCCTCTGTGCATTCTGCAGATGTAAAACCCATCGCCTAACATTACGAGCTGGACAATCAGAGCCTGCAGTGAGGATGAGCTTTGGGAATAATCCTTGACAAGCATGAGGAACTAAAGACATTTCCACACGGAGAAAAGACACACTTAATAAGAAGGAACCAGAGAAATCACCTCTTTCAAAGTTTTATGGAAGACAAGAACACTGTTAATTGGGAATAAAAGTCGCCTAAGAAACATGTAACCTGAAGTTGTAAATTTAGTTCTTTGGGATACATGACAATAAACTTTTCAGAGCTTTTCTATAACTCCACCACTGCCAAATAGCACAAGTAACGTGAATACATGCTATACGCCCATTTATTTTAATTTTCCAATTCAAATTGAGTGCAACAAGCTACAACAACCAAACCTGTGAACTAATCCAAAAATCATCAATGCTACAGCACATTATTGCAAACAGAGGCAGGCGGCCCGCTCTGTAATCTGGGTGCATTTAGGAGAGAGCATCCTGGAAGTAAAAGAACAAAGATTACCGCCACAGAGACAGGCAGACAAAACTATTGGGTTGTAAGCGATTTCACCTTTGATCTCCCTTATCTGAGCCATCTTGTCTGAAGGAGAGACAGCCAGCGAGAAGAGAGAGTGTTAGTGCTGTAGAGGAGGGGGGACAGACAGCACCTTGAGATGAATGGGGCCACCCGAGCTTGTCTGGCTCAGCCACGAAGGACTGCATACTTGAAGGCTGATGTCAGTGAACACAGGCAGCCCGAGAGTGAAGCAAAGCGCAGACAAACGCAACCCGACTGTACTGGACTCAACTGAGGAGCGGGGAGGAAGCTCCCTATGCACTGTAGATGAGTTATAAACTTGGCTGAACCACGCAGTAAAGAATGAGCGTATGTGTGTCCGTGCACAGGTCTCAGTACAGAGGAAGAAAAGCAGGACTTAATGTGTCAGGCAACACCATCGGGGTAATCTGACATGAGCTAAGCTAGGCAATATTGAGCTGAGCTGCAGCACACTTATTACACTCATGTTCAATGAAATGAAAAAAAAAATCAATACAAGCTGTAAATGCTTTAAAGTGTTTCTGCAAATGTGATGTTTGTGAGACATCTTGCTAAGCTCAGGAAAAGTTTCTCATGGCAAGTCAAGTGGCAGCAGAATCAGAAACTTGAAAATTCCCATTTTAAACAGATGTGGTTTCCTTATGGAACAATGTGTTCATGGATAACGAGCAACAGTGCACCAATCAGAGGAACAGCCATTAAAATCTCTTTTCATTTTCATATGGGCACTTGATTATTGATTGATGACAAGCTTTAAAAATTGTGAACTTGTCCTTTAAGTGAGGTGGTACACATGGCATGAATAAATAATGTGTAAAGCTCGTGAAATCTAATTTTTGACAAGATCTAGCCCTTGCTTCCTTTGGGTCTGAGTGAAAGCTAAATGAGTGTGTTGTTTGCGGTGCTCAGTAGCAGGTTTACAAAGGAAAAGGCAGTGGCCTTGTTTTTGTTGATTACTCACTGTAAACTTAGAGCTTGTCAAACAACATTAATGCTTTCCTGTGGTGTTCAGTGTGCTGAACGAAGCTTGTGGAGATATTCTGATAGAGTGTTGGAGAGGGAGGGTGTGACCGCTGGTATCGGGCCTGGAAAGAAACCGATGCAATGACACTCTGAATTCCTAAGCTGTGTTAGGAGGAAGACGGCCATTTATATTAGCCTTTATTTATCCAGGGAAAGATAAATAAAGGCCTGCATACTCGTGTTCCATCAACTCCTCGGTTTTACATGTGGCAGCTGTCTAACTGCACACAGTTGGTGATTAGGTATCTTTCTCAAGGGCACCTTTACTACATTTTTGTGAAAGTTTGGAAATTTACACGTCACATCACAGGATTTCTTTGGTGAATTGACTGTGCCTGTTCAGTACATATCTGGGCCTTCAGAGAAGTATGGCCGAAGGGGCAAGCTTGTGTCACACTCAGTTGTTTGACCTTGTAAACCTCTGTTGAAACTGCTCCAGACCATACCAAACCACATTGGTAAAACTCTTAGATTCAGAAAAATAACAGAGTTCCCGACACATGAGATAATTCTAGGTTGACATCCTACACGGAAACAGACAAGTTGTCAGCATCACGTCCAGTCTTTGTGTGTGAATCTTAAAGAGGCAGATGAGGTTGGGACTGAGGCCTACAAAAAGAGAACGCAGACCTGACCAACATCGTTATATTTCAGAATCAGACGTGGACACAAACTTGCCGAGCTGTAACTTAACTTACTGAATGTGTGTGTGTGTGCTTGACGTAGTATGCTTAACTGCAAAACACTCTATATATTCACAGCGTCCAAAGTAAAATAATAATCATTATACAGAAAATTGTTTCCTTGATGGCACTATTATGTCTGTTAAGCACAGGCATGTACCACAGAGAGCTAAAATAAATGTCTAAAACAGATGACTGAAAAGTGTGCAGCAAAATGATAACACTATATTATAAATGTTTTAACAAGAACAGCAGCAGAAAGCATCCATATCTAAGTCAGTAGCTAAGGAGGTACAACCAGCAGTCTAAGCTAGTTCAGAGAAGAGCAGCAGCGTTAGAATGACAAGAATGACAAGCTTCTGGTTAACTGTCCCCGGGTGAGGAAACAACAAAGTTCCCAGGCCAATGTATCACCAGGCCAACAGGAAATGGCTGCACACAGGGGCCCCAGGTGGCTCAAAGTGAAATGAGCCGCGAACCACATAAGCTGCTTCACTATGCTGTGCGTTTGCAGTGGGCTTGTTTCTGTCAGCGGCGCGTCTCTTTTTAAAGACACTTTCAAATGTCACAGAGACGAAAAGCACGAGTGCAAGCACGAAGCACAAGAGACTGCTACGTTGCAGATTAATTGTTTCACCGCATATTAATCCTTCCATTATGCTTCTGATTAAATGACTGATAAAAAACACTATTTTCCAGTCAAGTTCTAGAGTTATTAAGAGTGACTATTTGATTCCTCAGTGGATTCATGGATGTTTATTCACATTGTAACATTGTACGTGGAAGATAACAATATTCTCAAGAAATATAAGTCACGCTGAATCTACAAATGCGCGTCCCATGTTCATGTGTTCAGATTTGACTGGGTTATGACTCCATGAAGAAGCAGCTTAAGTACCTTAACTGCCTCCACAGGTTGTGTGTAACATCCACTGCTGCAGCTCCCACTGTTGACCGTGCCAACAGGTCAAACTTGTTTTTCGAATGCCAGCATGTACCTGTCATTTCACCTCACCCACAATCTGGGCCTCACATCTCTCCCTCCACCCTGCCACCTTAAACTCTGCAACAAATCTCAGTTTGCAAACTACTCATCTTAAACTGTCCAGCCTTTAAACTGCGACTCAATACGGCGCACGGAAGCATTTCAAACATCACACAAATGGGTGAATGACGCAAGAAAGACATGAGCTGTGATATCAGCTTTCTGAAAGCTTAGATAAATATGTGATGAAGACCCAACCTGACAAATACACGGATCGGATTTAAGCACCCAACACTTCACAGAAACATTTTTGGCGAACAGTCCGCATAAAACCTGAAATCAGTCAGTCATTCTCTCCAGATGTAGACCCCCCTTCACCCTCCACCCTCCACCATCCTCCTCCATCCTGCTGTCTTTCTATCCACTCCTCAGCTTCCCTCTCGCCTTCTGGCCTCCTTCCCCATCGGACTTGTGTCTGACTTGTGTTTGCCTCATTGAGCCTCCACCTGACAGACAGCAGCAACCTGACATACTGACACACACACACGGAGCGGTGCAGCTGATGTTTGTGTGTGGGGAAATACACAGAGGAAAGGTCTTTGAAAAGGCTTCAAATATTTACAATAACTTGAAGTAGGATTTGTGTAGAACTTGTTTCCCTTAAAAAATGTCTGGCTTTCACATTGAATTTTAAAGAGGCCAGATTGAACACTAGGTGGTATTCTATGCTCTCACAGCGTTTTGCTTTTTGATTTTTTGGAGCATGTCAAATAAAAACAAAAGTTTAATTGGTGTCTTGTTTTGAGTCATGTTTTTGACTTCACTGGGGACAAATGAGTTTATCAGGTTTTTATCCTATTGACTTTGCAGAATGTATTTTAATGGACTGCAATTTCCAAATTTCACACAATGACACTGAAAGTGACCATGCTCTTATGCTCTTAAAAATAATAATTTGAGATTTTTCTTTTTTTTTTTTTCTTGTTCTGCTTACCTGCCTTTTTTTACCGGTGGAACTTGCCACACTCATGGACACCAATGGCCCTGACTTGCTTTTGTATCCTCGACTTGACAAGACCTGACAGTATTTTATGACAAAAAAAATGGCTTCCAATACCAATACTGGTTTTTGAAGGATCAGACATCTCATCAGCCTGTTGCATTTGTTTGACAGTTTCTCTATAAGCAACATACGCTTCATTTAGCGCTGAGAGCAGAAATCAGTTTGGAGGCTTCACTATGGAAATAATTCAACCTGAAATCTATCTAGAGGAGGAGACCACATGCTAAGCTCAATGACAAACTTACAGGCACAATCACATCTCTTCATATGCGGTGGCTGGTGCTTCCTGTCCCGTGATGGTTAGATTAATAAAGTTCTTGGTGTCCTTTAACTTTTAATCTTGTACTGGTACATTATGCTTTTGAGATTTCAGTTTTTCCAGTTTTTATTTGGATTAATGCTCATTACGAGTTATTACATCTTATCATTAGTACATTTTACATCTCAGCCTACGTGATCTAACATGAAATACACTTGGTCAGATGTTTTTCCAATATTGTCTAACCACACCTACAAATTTTGCCCTTGTGTATTGCTATAGCCACACTCCTGCTGCTTCTTGCACAAGGATTGATGTTGTAATAGTAAAAATCTCTGTGGTTCTGATTTGAATCGTGTGTGTGTGTGTGTGTGCGCCTTCTTTCTAGTTTTGCACACATGCACGACAACTGTATGGCGACATCACTGCTCAGCCTAATCTATGCCCAACAGGAAAGACGACAAAATGAGAGAGACAGATGGGAGATGAGACAGGAACCGTTTTATGAGACAGATGTACAACCCACTCATCTTTACAGAGCTTTTCAAAGATACAGTGTCCTTACTATCTCTGGACTGAGGAAAGAAACTCTGATCCTAAAGAAAATCTACACTCTGTCTACACTTCTGTCATTTAGATTTTAGTTTATGGATTAGAAGTAAAACCTTTTTGGCTCAAGTGGACTTTCCTCTCTTACATGAATGTCAAAGCTTTCACATGTGCAAAATAAGACCGAAGGCGTTCTTGTTTCAAGATCTCAACTGGTTATGCCTGTTGGTCAATGCTGTTGGAAAAGACAAAATCAATGGGGCGAAGTGGATTTAATTTAATTTTATTTTGTGACCTTTTGGGATGCAGTAAATCCTGTTTTCTTCTCGTTTTGACAGGAGTGATTATAAGAGATAATAACAGCAGCTTTTTTTTACTGTTTTGAGAGTACGCTTATAGATGTTTCTTATTTTCTGGCTTCGTCATCAACATTTAAACACACCTCAACCAACTGAACTTGCAGGTTAAGTATAAACTCTCAGATTAATGACTGCCTCTTTCTTTTACTTTCGGTTTTATGCCCTGCTACAACTGTCTCAGCCAGGTCAGTTTGATGAGAATGAGCCAAGAAATTTGTGCTTTTTGCACTTTTTGAGCTGTCAAACCAAACTTTGTGCTGATGGGTTCAAAGGTTGCTGGAAGAATCAAAATTTTCAACAGAATCAAAACAGAAAGAATGCTGATGATATAACGACATCAAAACAAACATTCTTAATTCAGCTTTTACCAACATCCTGAACCAGAACCCATCACTGAAAAACTATTCTATAGTTGGATATTGACTCATCGCCATGGAAGCTGCAGTTCAGTTGTCATTGTTCATCTGCAACATTGGATCTGACAAGCAGACCTCCAGGCAATTCCAGCCTGTATGTTCTACAGTCAACTAACACCACTGATGACAGCAGTTAACTATACCTCCAATCTGATCTGAGGAGCGTACGGCTGAATAACATGGAAAAAGAACTGGCCGAGGTTTGGAAAGAAAGTGTTTTTAAAGCTAGAATGTGTTTAAAATGAACAAACATAGACTGAATTCACTAAGCACATCTGTAACTAGAGCACATATGTAGATAATGTTAACCCAAGTCTCAGCACAGACAAGCAAAGCTGCAGTCTTACAGTGCAAGTGACTTGCACTGTAATTCCTCATTCCTTGTCTATTGCGTCTAAGCACTTTATGAGGCTAATTTCATTTTATGCATGGAGGCCTCACGGGAGAGACAATACTCTTCAGGGTCAGTAAGCACTACACATACTAAATATGTTACAGGGCATTTCATTACATAACCGTTTAAATGAACTACATCCTCTTACATATGCTACACACGCTAATGCAGTCAATGAATGAAAACAATAGATGGGTAGTTGGCTCCATTGATCATGTCATGTGGCTCTGGCCTAGAAAGCGAACTGAAAGCAAAACGGGATTGACGGTGGACCTACAATACAACCAACCACACATTTCTATCAATAGCTTCACATAATTAACAGCGCGCCCTTTAAACAAACTGCCAGACATGCATGTCACTTTGTTCAATATGGTCTCACTTGGTTCCGAAATTTGGGCAGGAAGTCAGCCAGTCAGGCAACTGTGATGCCGCTAACAGTGCCATTACACTAGCCTGTTTCACTGCATTGTTTTCCCATTAATCAATTGTCTCATTCTGTATTCTGAAAGAGACATTTCACATCACAAGTCTGCATTATCTTCTGCAAACCGCATCCCTCTTGGATACCTTCCCAACTTAAGAAATGCCAAGCGTTCAATATCTTATGCACCCTCTTTTTGGATCTTTTCCTTTCTTTGAATACATGTGTTGCACCAGTAAATGGTAGGAGTGGCCCTGTGTGTGTGTGTGTTCTTAATCTCTTTATCCCTGCAACTCAGCACTGCTTACTGTCCAATTCACCACCGCAAGGAACTCTTCAAGCATCTGCCAAAAAGTTAATCACTGTGTCAAAATCCCCTCGCTTTGTCACCATCATATTGGTTTTCCATAACACACGTTTTGTTATGTAAGTGCTTGAGAGGTGACTACCTTACTCGACGTTGTTGGTATTTCTCTTAAGCCTGCATTGCATCACAATGCTGTACCATCAGCATCATGTCTGACCGGCAGGGCTTGACACCATGAAAACAATGCAGGATAGATTCCACTCTCCTCTGATAGTATCACTAACAGACCACAGAGAGAAACACAGCCTATCAGCTGTGTGGCCAAAGCTTGTTTAGCATCAGGCTGCTCAAACTAACACAGCCTTATGAGTAAATATTAAAATTAGGACTCAGTAAAGTGAACCACAAGTTTTAATACTGCACCCCTGAACGGGAAGTTAAAATGTCAACACTTTGTTAGGACTGAGGCTGGACACATTGTGTAGTTACTGTTGTCTAGATGTAGTAGCTCACCACAGCATTGTAGTTTTGCACAAACAGAACTGCAAGTGCGTCTGTTGTGCATAACAGTGAGTTTATAGGAACGGTTGGCTATCCAACTTCACAGCGATTTTATCTGCTGGCTGCTGGTCACTACAATTAATGTATTCAATAAACAGGGATGTGATGCTTACATGTTTTGTGTTTGAAGCCACTTCTAACAACGTCAACAGTGGACATTTGATGCTGGTGGACAGTTCGTGCCACTGCCTACGTTACACCCATATGATCAGCAACGCGTACATGGACAACGTTAGAGACGCGAATTCGAAAACACACGTTAGAAGTCACGACATTAAAACGGTCCACAACAGCAGCTTCATCTTAATTTGTCTTCACTAAAATATAACCCAGTCACCATCACAGAAATCACTTCCACCATCTGGGCTGAGCCCACATTACAGGCTTCAAAAGCGGGGGAGGCTTAGCTTCATATCCAGCTAACACACACATATACACACTTTTACCTATCACAACCAAGCATTCCCCTCCCTGGCTGCACTTGCAGTGTTTTCATTTCCAACTGGAGAGAAAAGACAAGGAAAGTCATGGCTTTTACTTACCGAAAATACGTCAACGTCCGTGGCAGCCATGGTGAGGAATGTATGGTACTGTGTGCTAGGCAGACTGAGCAGAGGCGAAAGGGAGCAGCCCTCGTCTCTCCGTACTAGCCTGCAAAACTACTAAGCTAGGCTGACAGAGATAGGAAGAGAGGGACACAAGACAGAGAAGAGCTAGTAAATGGGCAGGGAGGCTACACGCAAGGCGACAAGATGATTCACTGCTACTGTGCTTCTGTTTCGCTCAGTCGTGATAAACCTTTTAATTTCCTCCTTTCGACACTAGCTGTTGGGCTACCTTGGTTTAGCAAAACTGTGTAGCACGGGATAGTAACAGCAAAAGGGGCTTGCTTGGTTTAGCTAATCTGTGCTGCACGGGGTAGCAGAAAAAGTCAGCAAACAAAGCTAATATGAGTTCATTAGATACAGTCTGATATTTTTAATTAGCTTCTATTTTCATTAATTATGAAATATGGTCCACACACAAAATTGTCAAATTCTGAATTTAAACCACTTTAAAGTTTCCTGGAAATGTTTTCAGGCGGTATATGGGTCACGTTCACACGTACGTTAAAACAGGAGGAGAATTATCTTGACATTCAGGTTGTATCTTTGGGCAGGACAGAGACGTTCCAATATGGCCACTTCTCAGAAACTCCCATTCAGTCCAGGAATGTCATCTTGCACACATTGCAAGCCAGGACAGGAGCCAGCAGCACCGCAAAGCGACAGAGGCAGAGCAGAAATATGTGTGGCAATGGTGGAGATAATAAAATATCTGATCGTTGCTTCAGCATAGCCGGCTGTCGACCTGTTGTTTTCTTGGTATGGTATTAATATTGAAATGAATTAAATCAGGTCACAGATTGATTCTACTACAATGTGACTCAGCCAATCAGAGCAAATCATCTGCTGTCGTTATTGTTAGGTGCCCGAGGGGACTTGCACTTTTCTCTGCTCTATGCTGGTATCTTGTTAAACTTTCATAAACTTTCTGCATGTGTTTTGTGAGGGCCCTACCAGTATTGTATTTTGAGGTGATATTGATATCTAAGAGTTCTGGTGATTAATGACTGGTCCAGCCAACACTGTTCATCATCCTTAAATATGGCCACATTTGTCTTTGTGTGTGTGTGTGTGTGTGTGTCACAGGAATACCAGGCATACTATTTTTTGTGTGTTATTTTTATCATTATTAGTGGCAGCAGAAGTTCTAGCAAGATCATGATTATTATCACAGTAAATTGTGGGCATAACTCTATATGAGCCATTAACCTGGCTTATAAGGTTAAACCCGGGTATAAGGCTAATTTTTCCTCTTAAAATTGTGTATAGAACACATCTACAATCTCTGCTTCATCAAAGTCTTAAATTATATTATGAAAGGAAAAAAAAATATTTACTCTTTACAAGTCTTTTTGCACTCGCAGCCACTTTGCCTGTAGAGAAACATCTGCATATATTATTCAAATTCTTTCCACGTCTGTACTTTCCCCGAAAAAAAAAAAAAAAACACTCCTCCAGGTAGGGAGGAGAAAAGCAAGCGGCCAGGTGAAGGCTACTACACTGTCACCAGGACAAAGGTGTGTCAGGACACGGGACGGCCGCTGGAGATCTACGTTTCAACCTTTAACCGCCTGTGGGCTACGATTTTTAACAATGGCTTTAACGCAAGAATCCGTCCTGTCTCTGCTGATAACGGAAGGGGGCAAAGTAAAGAAATCCGACCTGGTGAGTAGGTTCAAAGGGACTGTAGACTGCAACGATCCCGCACAGAGAGAACGGAACAGGGAGCTTTTCAAGACCTTTGTCAACAACCTCGCCGTAGTGAAAGAAATCGACGGTGTCCGGTACGTTGTCGTCAAGAAAATGTATCAGCATTTGCTAGACGATGTCCAGACTACGAAAAAGACTGATAATAAAGAGATCCCGCCGACAGGTGAGCAGCAGCGCCCACCTGTGCGGAGTGAGCACACTGAAAGCTGTGTTGTCGATGCAGGAGGGGAGAGATCGGCTGTTTCTGAACCTGATTCAGAACAGGAAAGTAGTGAAAATAGTGAACATCCCACAGAATTACTTTCTCCTATAGAGTTGGCACTGCGAAGGAGTAAATTCACGGATATTAAAGTTAAGAGGGTGCTGAAAGTTGAGATCCAAAAGCAGGACACAGATGGAGATAGTGGCTCTAGAAGCAATGCAGCTAATGAACCCATCAGCATCCAGAGCAAACCATATGCCTTACCCCTGAGACTGCCTCCCAGCACCACCAGGGTTGAGATCCGCAAACTGAAAGTGGACCCAGATGAGCCCCCTGAAAGCCCCACACTACAGGCCTTCAGGAACAAGAGAAGGCCCCCGTCAATCGAGACGGGGGGCAGCATCGGCTCCCCCCAGCTGAGGAGGGCTGTGAAGAGCACCAAGGATTCAGAGGAGCCCAAAGACACAAGGTTCCCCTCAGTGGTTCCCTTGGAGCAGTCAGAGCATGAATGGCTGGTGAAGTGTGCCGCCGGCCACTGGAGCCAGGTGTACGGTCTGCTGCTGAGAGACAACCAGCTGGCTGAGAAGAAGGACTTCATGTCGGGGTTCACCGCCCTGCACTGGGCGGCCAAATGTGGAAACAGCAGCATGCTTGTGAAGATTATCCACCTGGCCAAGGAAGGAGGAGTCGACATTGACATTAATGCAAAAACACATGGTGGATACACCCCTTTGCACATCGCCGCTCTGCATAACCAGGAGTACATCATGGCCATGCTGGTGGGAGAGTACAGCGCCGACCCGAGCATCAGGGACAACTGTGGGAAGAGGGCCTACCACTATCTACACAAAGGCGTTTCTGGGACGGTGAGGGAGATGCTGGGTGAACCCAAAGCCCAGCAGACTCAGGACAGGGTCCTGCATGAGAAAGAAGAGCTGGACCTCTTCCCGGATCTCTCCAAGGGTCTGCATTCAATAAGCCGTCTCTTCCAGCCCCACACTTCGGGATACAAGAAGAAGCACAAGCAGAGGATGGGATTTTCCTCCGTGAGCGACGATCCCGGCGAGGAACATGAAGACAGCATAAGCAGCATCAGCAGCGTCAGGAGCAGGATTGTGTCAGATGCCTTTATGTAAACTCAGAATTCTTTGTTTGCATATTTCCATGAGAAATAAGCACAAGAAATAAGCAAACTATCTCACAGAATTTGACTGGCATTCCTCTGATTTTCAGGACTCTTCAACAATCTCTTGTTATGTTATTTATATTTTCTGACGTGCACGCAGAAGCAATCAAAGAGGTAATCAATCCAAGACTTGATGGTGATGGTTCTGATTCATTCTGAGTTAGAGACAATGAGTTTTAGTTTGGCATGTTACCTTTGTACCTTCAGGTGTCACCTTGGTTGTGTTTACAGGTATAAGCCAAACATGAGCCAGGAAATATTCCAGTAGGTCCAGTGAGTCGTCGTATTACTCACTGTCTGTGGTTTCTTGAAGGCGTCATCTCTTCAGGCTGCCTTTTGTTCACCTTCACGAGAGGCTCAAAAGCAGAAATTAAAACTGTGCATAACAATATTACAGATATAGTGTGTGTTTTATGGTGAGTTTCCCATTTATTGATATGAATTCCCATTTTTCTAAATGGTAAGAATCATTTTTATTTTATGTTGTAGTTTTAGTTTTAAAAAATACTCTCCTACCAGTGATGTAGCTGCAGAAATGAGGTTGTTCATTTGTTTTATGTCATTGACTTTCCAATACCTGTTAAGGTGTGTCACACACTCCGATTTATCGTCATTTTAAATGAACTGAAGGAATAAAAAAGACTGTTAACTGCTTTTACCATGTTTACATCTAAAGCTTGAGTTTTAAATCTAGCTATCTCCTCAGAAATGTCTGTTTTTGATCAAAATAAATCAGTATTAATAGGAAATCAGTCTATGACACTGATTCACTGATCAAGAACTGACTTGTTCTCCTCCGTGTTTTCACATTGATAAAAAAAGATGTCACCCTTTCGATATCCAGAGGCAAATATGACCAAACTTTAAAAAAATGCAGGTGTGCTTGCTGATTCATGGATAAAACAAGCGTCTAGCTATGAAATAGAGTAACAAATAAAAATACAAATCAGAGAAATGCCTCTGAGGATGACTTAGATGATTTGCCTCTTCATCATTACTTCACTTTGTAACAGATTAATTATTGAACACTGTGAGGCATTTCTGAGAAGCAAACATCCCACTGAAACGCCCTGGAAGGAACAAAAAAATCCACTGGATTTTACTGAGTTACAGCATATTTTACTACAAAAGATAAAGTGTTTGTTATTCATAAAGGAGTATACAGGTGTTCCATAAATCATTAGAGTCTTTCTGAGTGCCAAAGCCTTTCTGAAACATGGCTCTGATCCATCCTCTGGCTTGTCGAGACAGCTGTGATTCAGTCAGATTGGCAGCCGACGAGGAATGAGTGCGCGTTTACATGTGTGTGCATGTGGATTGTGTTCATGATCTCACCGGCAACGGCGGCCTGAAGGCAAGACGCGTAAGAGCTGACGTCGCTGCCCTGCTTCCTCTCTGGTGTCTTTTCCTAAACAGAGTGGATGGTGAAGAGAAGAGTAAAAGCAGGGTTTTGAGTTACTGCTTGTTTGGGAGGAGAAAAAATCTGAAAGGAGAAAGAATCACGGGTAGAAAAGCAGAAGTGTCCAGAAATGGCTCACGCTGCTTGTCTTGTCCCCTGCCTCGAGTCCTCTCTGTCTGTTTCTTTCGTTTCTCATGATGTCACTTCCCCAGCAGCATTCAATGTCTTTACGTCAAGACGATGTTTCATCTCGGAGCCTCTGGGTTTTGTTAAGCAAATGTTCTTTTCTGCTGCTGCTGCTGCGAGGAGGCAGGCCATCACAAGGTCAGCGGTGGTCATTTAGATCCTTTAGATAAAAGGAGCAGCAGTACAGCTGTGTAACGAAGTATTAAAGTGAAAATATGGACCTGTGAGTGGTAAACTTGAGTGCTAAAGGTAGAGACACTTGTTATGAAACTGGACCAAGATGCTACTCATTGAGAACAAGAGCCTCTCCCAACCAGAATTAGCAATGAAGCTAAACCAAACAAAAAATTTCTTAGTGCTAAGTTGTATCAGCTAAATTTAGTAACGCTTTGCTTGATCACTTTCTTGACTACAGCTTGATGAGAGTATCGATACCACCCTCATGTCTGTACGGTCTGTACGGTATGCAGGGGCAGTTAGCTTAGCTTAGCTTTAAGACTGGAAGCAGGGGAAAACAGATGGCCTGGCTCTTAGCACAGGTAACAAAATCTGCACATCCTACAGACACGAGAGCGGTTCAAGTCTAACTCATCTAACTCTCGGCAAGAAAGTGAATAATGCCTTTCCCAATATGTCGAAATGTCCTTTAACGTCTGCTGATGTTGGATGGGATTTGATTTAACTTGTCCTCTCCTCTTACTGAAGTATAGGACACAGTCCAATGTAAATCTGTCATCTCAGCATTTGTAAAGAAATGAGGCCTGCCAGCCTTGTTTGGTGAGAAAAGACCCACATGGACATTTTCAGTCATAAGAAGTTAATTAACACTTTTGTTTCTTCTGACGGCCTGTTATAAAATTAGAGGCAGTGGAGAAATATAATGAGGAAGGTCTGGAATGCATTTTCACAATGCATCATTATCCAGTGTGTGTGTGTGTCAGGTGGTTATAAACAAGGCTTAAGTTAACTTAATGAGAGCAAGAACAACATCTACTGTAACAAAGAGGCAATAAATTACGGAGACTGGAATAAAGCTTTGCTGTCAGTGCTTTGGCCTGAGAGCGAGGCTTTGTTAGTCTTCCTAACCGAGCTGTTTGTTGACTGCCAGAGGTTAGCCGAGAGGAGGAGACGGAGGCTTTAAGGTGTGCTGACATTCCTGTGGGTGGAGAGTTCAGAGTTCAGGTTGAAAAGTGAGCCTTGAAGTCAGTAATCTGAGCACCTGGCACAGTAACCACTGAGTCATAGATATGTTCAACCTACCGCCTGAGCTACTGAAACTGTATATCAGTTTAACATTTATGTCTCCTAGTTGGATCTAATGTGATCTGTTTCAGGTTAAAATAGTTGATAAACATCACCCAACTTTTATTGGAACAAACTCTAAAGCAGTCAAATAAAGACAACAAAACAAATGGTTATCATTACATTTGATTTTGGGTTACCCTTAATATCTTTTTCAGGTTTCTGTGATGTGCTATGTAGAGCTAGTGAACACGAGACCCTGGAACCAGGACCTCGGGAACATAGGACCCTGGGAAAGCGCATGGAACTGGAGAACATTGGACCCTTTGTCATGTGCCCATTATGTGCCATGAGAATCTGAGGAACATAGTAATGATTTCCAAAAAAGACTAGAACCAAGGACAAACAGCTAACCTGGTTGTCTTCAAGAATATGATTTTTAGGGATAACACAACAAGGTCCATTATGTATTTCGATCTCATGGTCCCTGTTAACAAAATCTGTCAACAGGCACCTCTAAAGCTCACTAACTACCCCTCTGTATCTTATTTAATAGCTTTTTTTGGAAGAGTCAGCCAGTTGTGTGGCAATGTCACCAAAGTAAAAGGACTTCATAAATTCACTACTCCAAGCCAAGAAATAAAAGCTTTTTACAGAGCATATTCTAGTGTTGACTAACTAGTGCTAACCTAGGCCCATTTCACCCCCACGCACACATTTCACACTTTTATGTTTTTTTTCCACACATATCTAACCCAGGCTTATCCTGAGCCCACTCCATGTTTGGCATATGACCCCTGTAAAGTCTGCAGGGGTGCTGGATGTCTTTGGCTTCAGGCAGAACCAGGCCTTTGGTTCCCCTCCTGCTTCCAGTCTCTTTGCTAAGCTAACCCTGGCTGTGACTTTATTTTTACTGTCAAGACATGACATATATTTTCAGCAGCCTGTCTTCCTCCTGTCTTGTCTCTTTCATGCCTCTCTGCCCATCATTTGCTCAGCTTCACAGTGGAATGCTGTCCAGTTTGTTTGTCAGCAATAACAAATGCTTATTGAAAGGCATAGAATGAACTGCAGGGGGAAAAACAGAAAGATTTCATGTTGGCAAATGGAAGAGGAAATCTCAGGAGGATAGTGAGAGACACCAGATAGCACTTAGCGCACTTTATAGAATAAAAAACACTTTAAATCACATCACAACTGAAGGCAGCAGGGACATAAAACACAATTCAGGGATTTCTAAACAAGTAAGATCTTTGTCAGACACTAATTGCATGGCAATTAGGGTTTAGCGTCAAAGACAGTGGGCTAAGTGATGCGGTATTTGGTGTGCTGTTCGCCGCAGACAACTAGCAGGAGGGAACAGGATGGCCTGAACACTGCAGCAGCAGTTCTGTGACAGTGCTGGGTAATGAGGAGCTTTGCTGCTGATAATCACTGACTGTGTCCATCTCTCTCAGGCAAACAGAAAATGTTGGATGACACATAAGCTAGTTAGGAAGCAACATCTACGCCATGTGTGGGCACAACGTGTGATTTAATGTCTTCTGAAAGAATGCAGAAAGCGGGGGACACAGAAGCCAGGCAACACAAAGCCAGCTCTCCCATCTCTTTGCTAAGCTAAGCTAAGTGCCCCCTGACTCCAGGTGTGTAGCCCGTTGTATTCGAATAGATTGTGTAGCCTGTTTCTGAATCAAACTATACATAGCTGTTCCCCTGTTTTCAGTTCTTATGATGAACCGAGCTTAACCAGCTGTTGGAAGTGATCTTCTCATCTAACTCCTGGGTGGGATTTCTCTAAATAAAGTGTCATTTCTGTCATGTCTTTATTTAGATACTGCCACCAGTTACACATTAGGGTCAAGCTTGTGATCAGTCACATCAGCACTGAGCAATGAGAGATTCTATTACATTACAAAATAGTCCACTTAATATAATAAACACTACTGGGATTATTGCTACTGATGGTAATTAAAGCCCACACAATCCTGATCACAAAAGTTCTAAAATGCGTTTCCTTCTTCCATTTGCAGGCAGATATTTTGCATTGTTTCCATCATCATCTTTCTGCATAATCATAAAGCATATATTTCATCCTTGGTTGGAGTAGTTTGTTTTTGCACAAGGGATGATGAAGCTTCCGCACTGTGTGGCAACAGAAAATGTTAAGGACTCTCAGAAGCAGTGTGTTGATAAGCCTGCAGAGGGCAGAAACGATCTCTGAGAGGAACAACCAACCGAGGAGAGCCTCAACCACTGAGGAAACATCAGGTTCTTAGTAAAGGAAGGTCAAAATATGAAACAGTATTTTCTCACAGCCCGAATATTGCAAGACGTCTATCACTTTTTCCATGACTATTGTAAGTAGCCTATATGTCCAAGTTGGATCCTGGTCTCATTTTGGTAAAAGTGAAATGAAATGAGCTACACCGGAAGGAGAGGGAGAGCTTAATTTTTAATTTATTCACAATCATACAAACATCATGGAATTTGTAACTCCAGACAGGCACAAAAAAACAGCTCAAAACTCTCAACGGAAAACATGTGTGAATTATGGCAGAAACAGTGGATTTAGAAATGTCTCTGTTGTCATACCACCAGCTGGGACTCACTGAAATATGTCTTTCCTTCTTGGCTTTAAAGTTGATTCTGTTTATATCAATGTCACACGCCTCCAGAATGTGAAACAAAATCCCCAAACACACATATATAATCCTACTTCAAAAACAGAACACTTTCTTGCAACCTCAACATAACACACCAGAAACCAGAAAAGACACAGGAAGTTGTCAAATGTTTGTTAGTATGTACACACAGCAAGAACTAAAATGAGTATTTATCCATGCGCTGTGCCTATGTGGGAGCATTTTGCACTCTTTCCACCCCCCTCAAAAGTCTTTCTTTGTCCAAAATGTTGGTCTTTTGCATACTTTAGGAATTATTTCAGCAGACTGAGAGGAACAGCATGCGAGTCCCTCTAACCCTTTAGCCCTGCGTCAGCACAAAGGCCAAAACAAACATACATTTGTTTAGCAGAGTTGTAAACCTCCAGAGAAATAGTTGAGGGGTGGTGGCGGAGGTGGTGAAACTATTTAACTAAAAGCGTGAAAATATCTTTCAGCTTGGCAGGGTTTACAGTTTCTGAGAAAAACATTTTTTAAATTATATTTTGAGTTATGTTTAAGGGGGTTACTAAAGCAGCTCTGCCTCTCTGTGGTCATTGTTACATAAATATCATACACACAACAGTCAGCCCATGCACTGGAGCAATTTTTTTTCTCATTAACAGCCAACAGGTAGAATTTCCTGAGGGATGATTTTGATCACTTTTTGACTTCATAGGAATTTCCTGTTGAAAACACAGCAAACACCGAGAGGAGTTCTGTCATTCTGCTCAACAACTAATCTCTACACACATAACTGAGACATTCGTAATTCACGCTCACAGCACATATTCTAATGTAGAGCAGGGGCTCACATCACTCTTAAACAACTCTCTAATGTCTCTGGTTGAAGATTCAGCAAAAAGAAATTAATACAACTATAACAACTACTGACAAATATCAATGTAGACACTAAAACGTGAGTTTCTTTAAAAATTAGGGTCAAAAGTCATTTTGATTCAAAAGCGCGTTTTTATTCAGGGCTACCAAGAAGAGCTTTTTAACTGAAAGCTGTGTAAATTTAAATAAACTCCAAGGCTACATGAGTCTAAAAGTGGCTACGCTGTGGAGGTAGAGGAGAGAAAATTAGTTTAAGACACCTGAAGTAAAGATCGTGGACTTTCCTCTTTAAAAAGCAAAACAGTATTTCAAGTATCATGTGTCACTTCTGCAACAAGGGGACATTGGGAGAAAATATCAGTGATATAATTGCTTACTTATAATCTGCTTTAGAGATTTAGCTCCTCTGTATGAAGAATGGCTCCAGCATGAAATCATCAAGACTTAGTGACATCAAGTATGAAATTAGATGGGTAGAAGTATTTGTACACAATCCTTAATGTTGCCGTGTGTGCTTGTGTACCTTTCATTTCAACATTCCTACTTAAAATTAATGACAAAACAAACAAACAAAAAAAATGTCTGAATGGATGGAGTAAGGCTTTCACTTGACATTATTTTGAACAAATCTGATTTGAAGAAATGTGCATTTATGTATCATTACAAAGTGCTTTTTTTCATTCACCCTTTTTGGTTTTTAGTGCCTTAATTTGAAACATATTTTTAAAAAAGAACATTAAAAAAAATCTACTCCATCTATGATACATTTTACTGACTTGATACAGTACACTTCCCCTCTCAGGCTACTCTCTCTCACCGAAGCCTTCTCACGGGTCAAAATACAATCTTAAAGCTTATAATAGGTTTACGCAGGTGCAGATAACAGGACTGTAGCTCTAACATCTTAATGAAAGGTGAAGGACAGCTGCTGGATTGCTAACGGGGGGCACAGAGTTTCCACCTAGCAGCTCTAATGGAAAACATTCCACTGCAACGCCAGTATCAAGGCACACAGATAAACAGTTCAGAACAGATTCTCTGTTCAAAGTCAACGGACACACGTACATCATCTCAGTAAGAAGTCCTCAGATGCACCCTGCAGACTGTGCACACCGACAGTGGGCAGAGTTTGGGTGGATAAGTGTTCTGCGAAGCCTTGCTTGACGACAGCAAGGCGAGAAACTTCGGTCTCAACTGTCTTTATTGCTCATCTCGTGTGTGACACGTAGTTATGAGAGGAGAGCAGAGGGCATGATGAGTTCCCCATCAAACTCTTTTAAAGGACAAAAGAAAGTCACAACAGGGTGCAAAGCGTTGGAGATACCAGCTGGACCACATATAATCCACGCCTAGTCTGTCTACGTGTCAAACCCAGTCAGAAAAGTACAGCCAACACTCTCTTTACGCGTATTTTTGAATATCGTCCTTCAACGCAAGTCGAGAAGGAAAGGAGCAATCAGTGCTTTCATCGCTCCGCCCTTCACAGATTCAGGCTGTTGGAGAGGGCCTCCAGCTGCTCCTCGGCCAGCCTTTGCTTCTCCTCCAGGTCCTTCTGCCGGATGAGCAGTGACGCCTTGGTCTGGATGAAGCGCCGGTAGTCCTGCAGCTGTTTGGCAGACAGCTGGCGCGACAGGAAGGTGGAGACCAGGTTCTCTCTCCGGTCCAGATTATCCTTCAGATCTTTGGCGTCCTCCCTCTGTTTGCACAGCAGACGGTGGCGACTGTCCAGAGATTGCTGAGTGCAGAGACAGAGTGTTAAGAAGAAGAACTACAGTGATCTTGTTAATAGGTTAGAACAGGAGAGAATTCCTCTCTCTCTTATGTGATATTGCTGGGGAAATACATATCAACAAGTCTTGTTGTTGAAATTTTAACCTTATTGTGGTGTGGAATTCATGCATTGCAGAACAGCAGATGCTAGAACTGAAGAAATTCAGAAGAAATTTTAGGTTCTATATCTTGTTTTAATTGAACAGTAATATGTTGTTTGATCCAAGAGAACTGTGAAAGTTGGTGGATCAAGTTTCAAACAGTCACAGGAAAGGAGGTGCAGTGTTTCCTTATGTCAACAGAGGGCAGGGTAGATACAAATGTCAACGAAACCGGGCTGGAGTTTCGGTGAGTCAGTGTAAATACCAGTGTTGCTGATAACAGCAAGAAAACAAATGAGCCTCTAACAAGCCCTCAGTATGCTGCACGTTCAGCCAGGCTTTTTGCAGATGGACAAACTAACAAGGAGCCCTTTCAGGGGTAAATCTAGCAATCCAATGCGTCCATGCAAACTTAAATTGAAGCTGAAAAACACTGGGACGCACAATCAAACAGGATATTCAGAGGGAAAACAAAGCTCAAGTCAGATCCTGTGACGCTGCCCGTGATAATATCTGAGACCAAATTCATGGCTCTAATTCAAACTAAATTAAACTAATGGATATTTTTAATAAATAAATGAGTGACGGTCAACCTATTTTAACACAGCTACCTCAGATGTACCATGATAGCATTCAAGTAATTGTTTCTCAGTATGTCAAACCAGAAAGTGCAGTCCAATCCAACTGCAATATAACCAAAATAATCTTCAAATATCTGACAAAGCAGGCAGCTCAAACACAGATAAGCTAAAAAACTGGCAATTACACACAGATAAACAACATATTTTGAATTCCACACAGTGAGAAACCTTGACTCCGTTAAAGTTACCCTTCAACTTTTGGCTTCAAGTGGCATGTTTGCTCTTCTAAAGTAAATAGAACGAGAGTATAGCTGAGGGCATGGGAGCAGCAACACGTTTCACTCATGGTTGTGTGTTCACCAGAAGCTCTAAATGAAGTGCTTTGAATCACGAGAACTGTGAGGTTATGTCACAATGTTCTCCCCAGGAGCACTCGCTGACAGCATGCTTTTACTTGCATGTCTTAGTGTGTATGTGTAAACAACTGCAGGGGGAAAAGGTGGGAGTGTAAATGGGATACTAAAACATGGAGAGCGTTTAATAGATTTTTATCGCATCTGATTTAACCTATTCAGTTGACCTTTAACCACAGAAATCAGTCAGTATCTTAATATGCCCTAAATTCATTCACAATGTTAGTAATCTCTACTGGGTTCCATGCTTTTTTTGTATGAATTCTTTGCGTGATCTGAATAATTACATCACTCATAAACCAGAAAATCCAAAGACAAACAAAAGACAAATATGGATGATGTGAAAAGGATTATGTTAATTTGGTTATTTCTCACATCTCTTTAACTGTAGAAATCTTGGAATCCAGATGTAGGAAGGCAGAAAGAAAGAACAAAAGAACTAAAGAAAGAAAGTTGATTCCTCACCTTCTCCTCAGCATCTGTGTATTGGTCCACGGTGCTCAGGGCGTTTTGTACCCTGGCCAGCCGAGCAGAGAGACACAGCAGCAGGCTTACTACCCTCTCCAGGTCTCCTATGAACAGGCTGTAGCGCTCCAGCTCCACAGGAAGACAGCCCTCACGGACCAGCACTTCAAGGGTCTCCCCAAGGGCCACGTTCTCCCGAATCTCTGCCTGGAGGGGACCTTTCATCTCTTCCAGTGAGCGCAGTCGCGCCTCAATATAAGTCACTAACAGGCGCTGTTAATTCAAGCAGAGCAGGTAATGTGTGAGAGATTTTAGGCAAAGATGTGCTTCATTGGTCCAAATGAAAAAAAAAAAAAAGTAGAGAAAAGAAAAACTTGTCAACCAATGTTGACCGCATGTTATTAGACTGTAGGTGAACCATTAAAGCATTTATTTATATTTTCTGAATAAAGGCATACTGTATCAAGAGTGAGTGTAGACAGCAGTCAGGAAGAGGGAGGGGCTATGTGTCAAGCCAAACATTAGGCAAGTAGGAGACACTGATAAGAGACAGACAGTACATCATGTGATAAGAGAGACATAACTATTTCAGTCTGAAGTGAGCTTACTTAAGACCAAATCATCCAGATGGCATCAGAATGAAATCACCACAGAGTTACTGTTTAAAAAGAGCAAGATCACAGTTCAAAGTGTACCATAAAAGTCCCATTTAATTTGCAGGCCTGTCTGGTTTCTGGTCGTTTGTAATGTATTTGCATCAAATCAGTGACAACTTTTAAGAAGATACACATTTTTGGCCGCACACTGCTCTCGTTTTGCTTTGTTGCAGCATGTTCAGAATGGCTCATTTCTCTTTTGACTGCAAAAGATTACTCCCACTTCTCTGTCTTTCACTGCTTTGCATAAATTACCTTCTTCTCAGCGATGTCGACTTTGCTCTGCAGGTCTGCGCTCAGAGTTTTAAGGCTGTCAGGAGCAGAGGAACAAGGAGATGCTTCAGTCATCCTTCCTTTGACTGTTTCAGCACTGGAGGAAGAAACACGTGTTTAGGTCAAGCTAGTTTCCTTGCACCCCACTTGTGCAGCCAATAAATCCCGCCATGACAATCCAGCAGAGAACTCTCAAACTTTGAAACTTTCTGTTTCAGTTGTGTCACACACAGTGTCTTCACGAGGAGGATGCTCGGTGCAAAGTGCCACTGTTATTTCCATAATACAAAACACTGAAATGCAACTGCACATTCTCTTTGTGTATCAAGTGTGCTTACACCAGCAGAAATCTTAGTGCATTTACTGGAGTAAGCAGATCGCCAGGTGTGTCTGAACATGTGATGCAACAGAATGTAACATAGCACTCAGGGAGCTCGGCTCTTGAACTGGTATTAAGTTTCGCAGAGAAACACTAAACTAGGAACCATAATTAACTTGACCTTGTCTGTACTTTTCACACTGTGTCATGTCTATAATAGTTTCAAAGATGTGAATGAGATGAATTACTCTTTCTATCCACGCAGCCATGTGTATATACAAGTTAAAGGGTTATGTAGACACCTGAAAGGAGGGGAAATCAAGGATTTTGGGACATTTAGCTCTCTTTATTTGTATGCTAATTTCCATTGTTTTACAGTCATTTTTACAGTCAGGGATGCCTCCTCTGACTGAGGAAGTTAAATGCTTTCAAGTAGGCCAGAAAAATGTCCATTATCGCTTAGTGGAAACTAATGGGGGTTTATTAAAGAAGATCAAAGCTGAGTTTAGCTTCAAAGTGTTTTGTTTCTGGACATTAACATTCACCTTTCTGCTTGCCCTTTCTGCTCCTGTTTCTTCTTGTAGTGTTCCTCCATCAGCAGCGTGTCCTCTGACAGCAGCTGCTCCATCAGCATCAGTGCTGTCTTACGATTGGCCAATGGGTAGAGCACTCTGGCCAGTGATTGGTCTGCCTTGACCACTGCTTCTACAAGCTCTTCCCACTGTGGCCTTTCCACAGGCTTCTTCAGACTGTCTGTTTCTCCCTCTGGTGTTCCCCTCTCCTCTATCTCCTGGTTTTCTTCTGACTTCTCATCTTCTGTATCTGGATTTTTCTCCTCTTCCATCTGCTGACTGATGTCTTGTTCAGAGACGGAGGTGCAGGGAGACCCAGATGTTTCACTTGTCTGCATCGGAGTGGCTGAACCACTGGACTCGTCATCAAAAACCTCATCTGTCAGGGGTACGGGCTGCACTTCCTCTTCGTTCTCTTCTTCTGGAGAGAGAATCCACAGAGATGGATCTGTGGTGACGCCGCAGCTCAGAGACACTTCATAGTTTGAATCAGGCTTTAGGGCGTCAATGCCTGGTTCATCCACTGACTGGTCTCTTTGTGAACCAGTCACAGAAAGACAAGTCTTGTCTCTGCTGGAAGAAAAAATAAAATAAAATACGGTTCGGAAGCACACCTTACCAAAATCGTACTTGCAATTTCACAAACACCTGTTAGATTTTTAATTTAGTTGGGTAAAGGGTGACATATTCAAATGAAGACAGCACAATGAACCAGGAGAAGTCAGGAAGTTGAGGCTGAAAATGGTCTGGCATGTTCTATTAGTGAAACCATTTCACAGAGGAAGCAAATGCTGCATTTGTATGGAGTTCAAACTTACCTGGAGCTAGGCCTATTTTCACAAGGAAGCCTTGTCTGGGTGGGGGAGGACGAGGTGGATTTGATCTCTCTCTCACTGGCCTCTAGACCTCTGGGGGAAGGGGGGTTAGATGAAGTCTCACTGGGCGGCCTACTGGACCTCAGCACATCTGTGACAGGGCCACGAGATCCAGAATGCACCCTGGCCCGGGAAGAGGAGGAGGAAGAGGCTGGGGAGGTGGATCTGCTGGAGCTCCTTGTTCCTACTGTGGCATCATCCCCTGGCTCCGAGTTCTGCTTCAGCAAAGACTTTTTCTGGATTTGGTTTGGTGTCTGTCCCTGACCGCTCTTTTGAGAAACAATCTCTGGTTCTTTCGCCACTTGCTCTGTCACATGCTGCTTCTTCCTCTCTCTGTTCTGCACCTGGGCTTCTCTGACTTCAGCAATGAATGAAACGCTCCTCTTGTCTCTGTCTGGTCCTCCTGATCCGGTCGAACACCTCCACAGTTGATCCAACTGCTCAGAACTTTTACTCAGGGCCGATGGTCTTGTTAACTTAGTTGCCCCGAGTTCTTCCATGGACTTCCCCCTTTGTGCAACCACACGAACAAGCTGCTGGCCCTCGCGGACTGGCGTTATTAAGGAGACTTGAGCCGCATCCTTCTGGGGACTGACATTGACATTCATTTTTCAAATGTGTGACAGAAGCCACAGAGTCATACAAACTATGATTACTCCAGAACAGAAATTCTAGGCCTTAAAACTAAATATACAAAGTCTGCTTTTAATTGTCACATTTTCAAAAGCTCTTCAAAGACATAGAAGGACTCTGGAAAATTTTATTGTGTAAATGGCACTAATAATTTAACCTTTCTATAAATCACAATGTAGTTTTGCAAAACAGACCAACTCCTTGAAAATGGGTCAGCCAATGACTCTTCTTTTACAGTTTATGCATACATTTTTTAAAAGGAATGCTGGAGCATGTGGGTGTTGACTTTCCAGTGCCGCAATGAATCAAGCGGAGATTTATAGTCTGTGCCGCAGTGCACACATCACTGACCTAATACTCTCCTGACCTAAAACCATTAAAAATGTCCCAATTTGTCTGCAGTGCTGGTACATACCTCCAGGTTTCCATAGCATTAACTGGTGATGGATCCTTCTCATTTTCAAGTATCTGCAGAGCCTGCAGAAAAACCAAACGCATAAATTACATTTGAAGTAGCATACTTAAAACATACTTAAAAAATATTCCTATGAATTCAATAATTTGTAAAATGAGAGACAATTACATTTCATATACTTGTGATAGAAAGCTTATCAGACACTAAATTTAAGCTGTGAGATAAACCCCAAAACCATGGTGTTTAGGATTTTGGTTTTAATACTATCTACTAATGCAATTAGCCTTTAGGAGACAGCTACTTGATCTTACTTCAAGCGTGTGTGGTGTGGATGTGGATCTGTTCCTGAAGAAACTAGGTGGCACTGGCTGGTCTAAGAGACTCTCCACTGACGCATACTTCACTTGAGATGGACCTTGGCTCTCCCTCCATCTGGGTTGATTCAACTGGCCAGCATACTGGCCTGAACAAGACTGAGCTGAGAAGAACTGGGCATACCTGTTTTGTGAAAATTAAAATAGAAAACTTAAAAAGTTTGATTTGATCCATACAACAAAAAAGAGCATTAAGTAAATCTCTTGTCCTCTGGCTCAGATTCTCTTTCGTACCTGATGGAGCTGGTGGAAGAATCAAGGATGCGGCCTGCAGAGTGCGGCCTGTGGAGTTTCTTCTTGATATTTTTGCCTTCGTGGTTTCCTGATAGAGGCCTGGGACCCCAGTCAAATGGTTTTTCCCCCAGAGAATGTCTCTGCCTGGATGGAGGTGGTGCCTGAAGCACTGGTTGCTGTGGCTCAGCCACTTTCTGACCTGTTTTACGCTCCATGTACTCCACTAAGGCCTTGTGTTGCAGATGTTTTAAATTGGTCTTTGAAGCGCTAGGGGCTGAAAGGGCTCGGCCTCTTGGTTCAAACATCTTCCGTCGTGCTGCAACCAGTCCCTGCTCTCCTTCCTGCACACGTTCCTCTACCTCGCATTCAACTGCAAACAGGTTGTCACTTTCGTTGCCAAAAGAGCGGCAAGCAGAGTGGATGGGAGCACCACCGAGATGGTTGAGTTTCTCTGGTTCAGAATAGCACATCTTCTTCTGCTCTGGAGTTAAGCGCTTCCTTCCTCTGATGCGTGCTACCTGGGGCTGGGCCACATTTGCTGGTCTTCCATTTTCCTTTTCAGTCTCATTGTCAACCTCCTTCAGAACCTCCTCGACTTCTTCTTTTATGCTCCCCCTCTCTGTGTCCTCAGAGGTCACAGAGGGAGTGAGTGTGTCTGTGGAGGCCTCAGAGTCCTGCGAAGAGGAGAAAGCATGAATAACTGTAGGCCTCAACTCAGGTTTTTGCCTGATGCGGTGTGGCCATGAGAGCTGCAGGTCCCTCCTTTTGAATGATGTCTCCCTCAGGACTTTAGACTGGGCATCCTTCAGCTTCTCTTTGTAGTACTTCTTAAAGGAGTCATCCAGGGTGTTACAGGCAGAGATAACTTCTCCTCTGTCAGTCTTGCATGTGTCAGTTTTTGGATGTCTGTCATTATCATTAACAGCCAAGTCTCCATGATCTATTTTATTTAGGACTGCATCCTTGCCTTTTATACTGAAATCAGCATTCTTTCTGGGCTGTAGCACTGCCCTATTGGCACCGGTGAGGTGGTACAGAAGTGGTGTCGTTTCTTTGTTTATCCTCTCACTGGCTACATCCCCTAAGGGCTGCCGTTTCCCTCTCTTTGCCTGCTCCTCTCTCTTCTGGTGGTTTGAATGTTCATCGATTGACAGTGAAGTGACCTCATTTGTTTGCGTTGGTGAATGTGGTGGGCAGTTTATCTCAGGCCCACAGTAGAATATAGGGTTGTTGGCTGTGTGGCGACCAATCTCTCGACTCTGCACCATGTCGATTTCTTCTAAGGTGTCAAAGCTTCGAGAGGACTGTGTCGAAATAAGGGACAGTCTGCGATTCTCCTGATCCTGGTTCCTGGAGGACAGTTCCCTGTCCTGAGACACAGAAGTCAAAGCCTCTCTCTCATCTGGAATCACACCACTCGAGGTGTAGGAGCTCTCTTGGAGAGGTCTAAACAAATTATCCATTGTGCTGTGGCATCTTTCTTTCTCTCTGAGCTGGTGTATCTCCAGCACAGCAGAGCTCTCACTTCCAGCCTCAGACCCACACACAGTGGCAGAGTGTGTCCTCATACCAGATTCAGACAGCTTACACACTCCCGTGACAAAGTAGAACTGGCCCTTATGCTGGATGCTGCTGTTGATAAAACTCTGACCAGCATTCCAGGGGCGGTTTGGCTCTGATCCAAGCCAATCATGAGCCGAGTGTGCCCTTTTGCGCTGACTCTCAAAATGGCCACTGCTGGTACTGGGATTGTTGTGATGGTCTCCATTACATGCACCGCTGCTTGAAAGATGTCTGGACTTCAGGTGCTCAGGCTGGCTTGTGCCTCGAGGAGGTGATCGGCTTAGGATGTTTGTTGACTTATGCTGCTCAGAGGCAGCTTTGTTATCCGCGATGAAAAGGTATTCTGGGTTCAACGGCACCCTGTTCTGGTCATGAGGCTGGAGGTGGGGGCGGTAGCTTGGTGGCTGCTGGACCTGTGGCTGTTGCTGTTGAGAGCCCCTCCAAACTGGGTATACTGGGTCAGAATTGAGGCCCGAGTTGGCTGCATCTGGGTTAGTCGTCTCAGATCTCGCAGCATTCAGACCATGGGCCTGTGGAGTGAGTCGATTGTGGGTTCTGAGCTGTTGCTGAGGCTGTGGTTGTTGGGGTTGAATTTCAGTGCTGTGGCGGTGGACCCTGCTGTTCTCCAAGTTTTTTGTGGCTATGAAACTATCCAGGCGTGCTGGGACTGGAGGAGGGCGGGCAGGAGGGTAAGCAACCTGGGGTGGAACTCCTAAAGGCGCCTCTTGTTTAGAAAGCGCTTTATTGTTGGTATGCAAACTGTCATTACCATTGTGGTTGTGATGATTTATACTGATGCTGGTATTGTTGCGGTACTGCTGTGAGATAGCTTCCACAGAGCGATAGAGCTGGTCCATGGTCTTTGAGTCAGATTGCAGAACCTGGGTTGGATGGTAAACGGACTTTACATACTTGAGATCAGCATAGTGGCTGAAGGAACTGGACTGCAGGTCATCGGAAAGAAAAGGAGATGGGTAGTCTGGAGCAGTGGACCCACCAGAGAAGGAGCTGTAGGCAGAGTCTCCTTTGCCGTGTTGGTGATGGGCAAGTTGGTCAGCAATGCTTATGTTGGACTTGGCTGGGGAGAGCCGGCTGACGGGCAGGCTCAGAGGATGAAGGTCCACGTTGCTCATTCTCTCAAAGTGGAAGTTGTAGGAATCCATGGAGGACTGGGGCGGATGGCAGGAAGGGAAGGGCAGGGTTTATAAATACGTTGTGCGTGTATGTGTGCTGATGCATGTGTCTTCCTTGTGGGCTAAACTGGGGAAATTACCACCAGCACATTTGCGCTAGTTTGTCCGTCACGCTTATCGCTAATTAGGTCATTTTCCTGCCTCCTTTTTGTTTATTCTAAGCCTCTTGAAATGATCTGCTCAGTAGCTCCTGCGGGAGAAAAACACAAACACAGAACAGACTGGTTATCAGCCTGAAATCTTGACTTAGGAGTCATGTTCAAAAGTGAAATGTTTAGACAAAATGTGTGATCAAATAGAAGAATAGAAAAAAGTTACCGAGAAAGACTCAACAATCATGTGGCGTAGTCTTAAACATGGCATACGTGTTTTGACTGCTTTGCAATGGCGTGACAGTTTAACACAAACTCTATGTAAAACTGTCAAATTGTCACGTCCACTTGAGTAATATCACACACTACATTCTCCAACAAAAACATCTTCATCTACACTGCACTATCTTTATCCATCAGCTGATGATGTTTATAGAAAAAAGGTTGCTAGAGAGCTTTCCACTCAAATAGTATAAAGATAATAGAAAACAGTAAGTCACCACTGATAAATCTTTGTCTGGAATTTCTAGGTCAAATTCCTGTTGTGAGAAATCTTGCTTCATCTGTTATAAGCTGCGAAGACAAATCATACACACACTGACTGAGAAAAATGTTAATTTTTCCTTTTTTCCCCCCAGCACAGCAGAGGTGCTGGTACATGGCAGCGCATAGGGGGAAACCTTTTAACTGTCCTAATTATGCATCTTAACTCCTGATATTTTAATCTTTTTTTTCCTCATTAAACACACTGTCTTCTTGTTTTTTCATTATTATTTCATTATTATTGTCTTCATTACCTATTAACTTGCTGATTATTTTCCTAATCAGTCATTTGTATGGACAGTTCAAAACCCAAAGATACAGAGAAGAGCAGTGAATGCTAACTCTGAAGAAGCTAAAACCAGAGATGTTCTGCATTTTTGTCTGATTATGATAAAGGTTCAACATTCATTTGGTCTTTGTAGATTCTCAGTCATCCAGGTCACCTTGTGTAGACAAGCTTAAGTTGGGGCAATTGGACTTCAGTTTAAAAGCCTTTCACTTCTCATCCAAAAGGCTTCTTCTGCAATGACCTGTGCATTAGGGAGACCAAATAACTGCTCCACAAGTGCATGGACTAATGGTGGTCTAATCAGAACTGAACAAGCCTTTTGGATGGGAGGCGAAACGTCTGTGCTTTTAAACTGAAGTCCAGTTGCCCCAGCTTAAGCTCACCTAGGCAGATTCATTTTCTGTCAATTAATTAACCAACTACTCACTGCAGCTCTAAACATAGAGAAGACGAAGAAGAACAAGTTCAACATGCTGCTGTCACCGTCATGGAGTCAAAATAATGCACCTAGGCAAAACCATGAAGTGTAGACAAGAGAGCCAAATATCTTGTCACTGGCATGGATGTTTCGGTTTGTTTTTGTTACACTGTCAGAGGAAGGCAACATGAGCGCAATTTGCAATATCAGCATATCTATCTTTGCTCACTATACCTTTGACTTTATTAAAATCAGGTGTGTATAAATTACAGTTAGGAACCTTTTAAATCACAAAACGGTGAAATTATCTGTCATCTGTACCAGCTGAAAAAAATCCACTTCGTGCATTCTGAGATGTAAGTAATTTTGTTGTTTCCCAGCTCACAGCATTTACTACAGCTTGGTTTTGTAGGTCAGTACAGTTAACCACCTGTTGAAGGAGTCTGTCTGCCGTGTTGCATCAACGAGGCCTCTAATTAAGGGCCTTGAGTTTGGCGGTGCACGTTGCAGCACACACACGAAAAAATGTCAGGAATTCCATATGGAAATACAGAAATCTGCAAGGATTAGTCAGGTGACAGATGTATAATGCCTTGTTATACAGCATTTGCAGCCATAAGTCTACTAAATGTCTACCTTTTACCCTTATATTTCTGTATCAGCATTTGCTTTATCTTATTCCTTGGCAAGTAATTGCCTAAAATGAGAGCAAGATTAAACTTTCACTTTAACACAAAGTGATACCATTATCAGGGAAACCGTAGAGACCATTATGCTGTGATGGAAGCTGTTTTGCAGATTGTGCTGATTATTATTTTTGCTGTAAAGTAAATTTACTTTCAACTGAGACACAACAAAGCAAAACTTGATTAATAATTTTTGGACCTTTCAAACTGAATCCACACTCACACTTTACAGTCCATTCCTTTTCTGATGACGAGAAAGCAGCAAACCTCAACTCTGACTTGACAGTCAATGGTGGGTTTCTTCAAATTCATTTTTCAGAAGTTTCCTTATTCAAGTACACAGAACTGAATAACCTATAGGGTTAAAATTCCAATAGTTCCTTCATACATATCTTCTGTCATTGGCGGCCATCCCAAAAATCATCTTCAGAACAGAAACCAGCGCCTGCAAGTTAATGATAGGCTTAGATTTTTCTGTGATCTCTAATGACAAAGTAAGTGTAGGCCTCTCTCTCCCCCATGACCTGCAAGCTCTTTTCCATGACTCTGTCATCAAGCTAAAGAAGCTGCATACCTGTCATGCATACACAAAGGTCAATGTTGCTAAAAAAACAGAGACAAGCAAACCAGTTAATCAACTCTCACACTGCAGTATGAAAACCGAGCCTCACAACTGACGGAAGCCCATGAAATGTTGTGCACATTATGAATCAGTTGATTTTGTTTCTTCAGTTTTTAACCAACAAATCTAAAAAACCCTGCAGTAAATGACCACTTGGTGACTTTGACTAACAACTGGAAATTCATTTATTATCAGTTCCAATGAGCAACTTTTTCACAGTATGGCCAAACTTGGTTGGTTGGTTGGCCTGAAAAATCTGGATAAAAGATGATCCTAGGTGGTCTTTTTGCATAATAACAAAACCCACTTTCCAAGAGCCTTCCAAACTACAGTATTAAGGGGGATTCCATGTGTTTATGAAGGGCCTTCTGATCTGTGGGGTTTCTGTGTGTGTGTGTGTGTGGGGTTTCCAGCCCTTCTCTTCCCTCTGCGAACAGAGAGAGGCTCCCAAACAGGGGAGCGCTCAAGTGGAAGTGATGGAGGGGACAGGCAGTGACAAAATGTACAGAGAGGAGAGAGGGAGGAAGGGAGGGTGAGGCAGAGGGTGACCGGACCAGACAAATACCCTCACACGCAAACCACAACAACAAGAGACAAGAGAAGTGAACAATGACAGCAGGAAAGCTGAACACAAGTTGGAAGGCTGTCACAAGGCAGACTGGGAACTACTCAAGAGATCAGTTACTTTTGGACTGGTTTGAATGAAAGCTTACAACCTTGAGAGAGAGAGAGCACGGTTTGCAAGATGAAAATAGAACAACTCACCCAAACTTTGAGTCTAAGTTGCTGTCCTTCCTGATTTCCATCTGAAAAAGGAATATGTTTCCTCAGTTTAAATAAGGGTTTGCTGAATGATTTCCGCCCTTGTTTCTCCCTCAGACCATCTTTCTTTCTCTAAAGAGGGACCAGACCAAGTAACCAGGAGTGCTAGATATTAGAGGGAAGACTTCTAGTGAGTCCCTTCTCCCCCCACTGAGACCGAGACTGCTTAGCGGGAGCCACTGATTGGCCAGCCGATGACGTCCGGCTCTCCGCTGCACAATGAGCGCAGCGGAGGGAATATTTCACTGCTGCAGATAGCTGCTAGTGCTGCCGGACGCCTGAACAACAGAGAGAGAGGGGAGAGGGAGAGAAAAAAGAGGCCTCGCATTCCTGGCTGGCTTCAAAGACAGAGCAGAGCCCGGGCGCCATTCATTCCCAAGGCCCTGAGCCCTGCACATGGAGACTGGCCAAGGCAGGAGGGAGGACAGGGTGGGGTGGGGGGCAGTGATGGTGGTCGGGTGGGTGGGTGGGTAGACGGGTGACCTCCCAGCCTCCACCCCTGAAAAGCAAACACCATCTCCTACCTCACCCTCATTTTCCCCTTTCCCTTTTATTTCTAAAGTATATTGGCTTTGTTGGTCCTGTTTATTCTTCACCTTCTTAAAAACCAGATACTGACAAGTATAAAGAACTAACTCAGATAATTATTAGCCATCTGCAGAAATCTCTAATAATCACTGCTGTGATAATTGACCTCTTTTTAATTTTTTGTTGACAAAACAGTCTACTTGGATGATAAAAGGACAATTAAAACTAAACATTTAATAGACATGTGGTAGGGTTTGTTACATCGAAAAGATTTTGTGTATGACATCAAGCACAATATAAACCCCAGTAAGCATTTAAATACACTATCTGACACTGATTCGTCTGTCATGGGTCAAACTCGCTCTCAGTGACACAGTTAGCTTTCAAACCTCTGGTATGATTGTCTCATAAGGCCGTAGTTGGCCTCTCTTTTGTTTTCCATTGTGGCTGGTGGTGCCAGCGCTCAGCTACGTGGTGCCAGTGCTCAGCAACATATGAGTTTTTGTTACCGTTAGCACAGTGATACAAAAAGCAGGATCAATGTAATGCTGATGGTTTTACTGCACTACATGATGACAACATAAATTTTCTTTGTGCTGGACAAATGTACATGGGATTGAATTAATATAAAATATTTGATTAATATGTGCAGCTGTAGCTTTGATGTTATTAAAAAAAAATACAGAAAATCTGCGCTGAAATTCCTGCTATACAGGCACTAACTACAGCCAGATATTGGTGTTGTGGAATATATAAGACATTTTGAAGTAATGTGTAGGCTTAACATCTGTAGAAATACTTAAAAAAAAAAAAAAAGAATATAAAATGTGAACAAAATGTAAAGTTAGCCTAAGCACTATGTGGCCAGCAAAGAAGCTTTCACTTATTTTGAAAACTGATACCTGATCGATAAAGTGGAACATGGTGGCTAAACATCCACTTAGATCTTAGCTTTAAAATGATGTCCTTGATTTCATAAGTCACTTTCCACACGTGGTTACAAGAGAACTTCATGAAAGGGGTCAATATTAAGTAGAGACATGTAAACAAGGATAAGCTCAAGACCGCTTTCTGCCTGGCAACTAAACTAAGTACTATATAAATGTGGAGGAAGGAGAGAGTGTGCCTTAAGAATCATAAGAATTTAAAGAACTAAAAGATCTAATGTGATCAGGAAAGGTGTCAGACAACAAGGACACATTTTTGTAAAGAAAAGTAGATTTTCTTAACCAATGAATAAGGGAGAGAACATGAGGTGAGGGCTGACGGAAAGAGGGAGCAAAGAGGGATAGGAGGGAGCTGTTATATTTTAGATTATTTTTTTTTTGGCTTAATTGGTGATTATGTGTTCCAGCGTGACCTTCAGCATGCAGCCACGAGACTGGACCACCAGGCGTCTGAGTGAGAAGCAAAAGGCCGAGGTTAGAGAAAGAGAACACGAGACAAGGGGTACAGGAAGACAGAAAAGACGCAAGATATAAAACTGAAAACTATAAAAACTGAAAGGTGAATTCAGAACCAAGAAGACACATTTGAGAGGGAGAGGAAGACGAACGAGACGAGCAGAAAGTTTGGAATTCGATTTTATTTTCTGCTGTCTCCAAAAATATCTGTAAAACCTTAACCTTAACCGAGAACCTTAGCTTTCAGACACCTGTAGTTAATTTTGATTTAAACAGTCTTATCAAAGCTATCAAATAGTCATCATGAATTATTCTTACTGAAAGCAACCGAGTTTAGTAAAAAGGTACACCAGGGTGGCACTGTTGAACCCAGCAAAATGCATCACGGGAACAAACCCATGCCCAACGACTGCCCAAATGTGGCTGCACTGAACAACTCTTGTTTTAACAGTAAAAACCCAAACTCTAACACAAATGTGCTTTCTTTTTTCTTTGCAACTTTATTGAGTGAACCACACACGCATTTATAATACATAACTCTAACTCTCAAGTGACGAGACACTCTTGACAAAAGCCACTTGAAACCTATATCGAACATTTACCAAGTGTCTTCAAATGAGAAAACATGAAATGGATGAAGGAAGCATCAGAAGTACTACTCAAGTCTCCCATGGGACCTAAACGACATCATTCCCATTGTTCCCGATCAAATAGGCACAGAGAGGAAGCTGTGTTTGAAAAGGTGGAAGTGGCCCGGTGTCGAGCGCTGACAGAGCAAAGCATCTAGTAGCGGGAAAGGGAAAGCGGTGTTGCCATGCGGTGTTATCACCAGTGAGGTTCAAAATGTCTATGTGTGCAGTGGTGAGACACTGTGGTTGTGTGTTGCTGGGCAGTGCTCACACCAGTGTCTAAAATCTCCAACTGACCAAGACAAGCTGTCACACTCTAATAAGCTCTGCATTCCTGCCTTCATCTGGCCTTAATATAACTTGACAATATTAACATGTAGGTGACTTGGTTTCATATTGATGTTTTTATGAAAAGTTGGAAGCACCCCAAAGAACCCGACTACAACACTGCCTCCTCTGTATTTGAAGGGATGTAAAACGCTAATAGCCCTGCCATGGCAACGTGGCTTTTACTATAGCAATTAATGCTTACATAATGACACACAAACAAAATGTAACAAGGTTGATAACAGTATAATAATAACAGCACTCCCTGCTATAAAAAAAAATATGGAAAGGATTTTGTATCAACCTTTAACGAGGAACCGCACCAGTCAAACAGCAGTGAGCTTAAAAAGTGAACACAGGCCTCTGCGAATGATAAACTTATTGCTTTCATGTGGCTTCCGAGAAGACAATTACTTTTGTATTAAGGACCCCCCAGGGGGCCGCAATATGATCTAGTCACAGTTAGTTTAACTGGATACTGTTGGAATTCTTCCACACTAGAATAGTACAAGGCTGCAGGCAGAGATTTGCGTGTAGGTGTATTTGGATTGAAAATTCATTACCGGTGTAGCATGTTGTTTTCAGTCTTTGGTATGTGCACTAAAATCTGAGAACATGCTGATCTGTTTCATATCAGTCAGATGTGAGACCATTATAAAAGGGCAATCACGGAAGCTGACTAAATGCTGCCCCAGTGCCATCTCACACACATTTTTATACACGAAATAAAAAAGTTATGAAGCAAACTGTCATGCAATTTCTAAGCACCTTGCAGACCAACAAGCTTGTCTTGGTGCAAGTTGGTGATCTGAAGGAGGAGGTATGACCCAGACTCCAGGAAACCAAGGCCTCGAGGTTCCTGGATCACATGTTTTACTGGCTCACCAGCATCTCACAACAGCTCTACGAAGCAGGAGATTACCTTATTCAGAGCGAAAAGAGAGAGAAATGTGTGATACCACAAACAACAAGGGGGAGCCACGGTGACAAAAGAGGGCCAGTGAGAGGAATGCATGAAAGAAACGACAAAGTGAGAAAGAGGAGATGGCCTGGCAGGAAGCTCAGGACAAACACCACCGAGGGGTGGGGAGAAAAAACACACACACACACACACTCATACACATATACACGATAACAAATGACCCACTTCCTGCTCAAAGGTGGGAAAAGTTTCAATGACTCCATGTCCACATGGAAAAAAGTTACCCTGAAAAAAAGAAAAAAACACCTATTGTTCTTGGGTCCCCAGTGTGTCCTACAGCTCAGGCCTCATCTCTCTGAGCATCCTCTAAAGACACAATGTCTGCAGTCTAAGCAGGACAGGTAATACAGTGTGGTCTACACCTAAAATGTGCTAATGTTTTTATTTTTTCTTTAGCCAGCATCTGTCAACCCCCCCACCTCTGCATAGCTGTGTATGTCATTTTCAATTAATAATTTAGTCGATAAAATGACAGAAAATAGTGAAAAATTACGAACACAATCTGCCAAGCTGATGTCTTCACATAGCTTCTTTTGTTTAACCAACAGTCCAAAACCCAAACAAAGTCAAAGAACCATCATAGAGCATAAAAACAAAATTCACATTAGAGCTGCTGGAACTGCTAAAAAACTGGACATTTTTGCTTAAAAATGATACTTAAACAATTCATCTATGGTCAAAATTGCTGTAGTCTGATTTACTGATGTTCAGCCTATTACTTCAATGCATCATCTCCTTATACAATCAGCATGGCTGTATTGCTGTCACATTACATATGGGGCATAGGTACAGCATAGTATAGCTATGGCACTTTGTACCCTGCCGTGACAACCACAGCGATAATTATGACAGCCTCAACGTAGCCTTTTCTCATCACAGATTTGATGGACAGAATGTGCGCACAGCAATAATGGTACAGTAAGTGGTATAAAATCTATATTTTAGCACAATAAAAATATACACACACTGAGAACAATTACATCAGTGAAGCCACAACAACAAGCAAATCTTGCACCTTGTAAGGAAGACATTTAAGCATGATGTATGTTTTAGTCTGCTTTAAGCTCTAAAGCAGTACTTCATCATCCAGAGTCCCTACCAGTTAGCCCAGCCCGTGTCATCTCTCGCCCTGTTGCTCTGACGTGCTGCAGTAACCATCTTTGTCCTGTTACATAATGAGCTGTGACCCCACCAGCTGAACACAGACACATAACAGATGCATCAATTCACCCATGGAGGCCTGAGAGCTGGTAATGTGTCACCCATGACACTGCATGACTTCACCAATAGCACATGAGATTTAGAACAAAAAGCCAGACTTCCCAGGGAAACTTTGCAGCAAAGTGATTTCTATGTCACAATTAAGGGTCTGTATTAACTCATCCAAACTGTATTTTTTTTAAAAATTTAAATAAATTTGAACCAGAGAAATATGTTGCAGATGCTAATAACACATCAAATACTGAAATGACCACATGAGGACAAATGCCATTAATAAACATAGTGATTTAGAACTATTGATGAAAATGTCAGGCTGACAGGAAATAAATCCAAGCAAATAAGTCCTATTGCAAACAGGCAGAGTAGAGAACAATGAAACCCTTGTGTGAGCCGGTATACATTTGGTCCTTCCAAGTATTTACGGTTACTCATGGAATGTATTAATGCCTGTAAAATCCGAGGCAAAAGCTGTTAATGGACTTATCACACATTATACAGAGTATAATGTTGGGTGACATGAAGGCCATACAATATGACCTGGTTCTTTCTTGCTTCCATAAAACGGTCACTCCCTCTGAATATCTCAGAGGAAAATAATTAATTTTAATGTGCAGTGCCTCGTGTTTAAGAAAAGTAAGTTATTTCAGGTATACAGCAGTATTAATGTAGCGTGTTAGGTTTGTTACTGGTCTTAAAAATAGAATTGAAAGCATGTTGTTTCTGCCTACCATACACTTCTACTTCTATACTGACACTGAGATAATGTAGTAGCAATTATCACACAATGTACTTATAGCCACGTTAGCATCAGGTCAAAGTTTTCACTAATCCAGTGAAGTATCTCAACATCTATGAGATTAACTTGGACAAAGTTTAGTACAGATGTTCACAGTTTCCCAGAAGATGTATTGTAACGACTTCAGCGACCTTCAGACATTTCGTCAAGCACCGCAACGAGGTGAATAAACTTTAAACAACTTTTCTTCACGCTACTGAGACAGAAGACTTTGCCTTGTCTACAGCAATATAAAAGCCATACAATAAAACAATCTACAATCTGTAAACATGGTGACAATATCTAACAGCAGACCAAACACCTGACTCTTTATGGCACTATGGTACTCTGACCGCCAGTGCCTTATCAATGATAGTTTGGCTGATTTGGTTGTTTGCCAAACACACGTGGAAAGGAATGTGCTTGATAAGCAGCAAGTTCAGGTACAGCAGGTAAAACAAACAGGTTGTTTTATTCCCAGCCATTGGTGTGACAAAACAAAATGCATAAACATTGTTCAGAGATTCAAATTTTCAGCTTCCAGTAGCATGCCTGATCTTCCTTTCTACGCTATTTCTCGAAAAAAAACTGTCACTGCCGCATTCAGATAGTACTTACATAACAGGTATTCATGTGCAATGATCTCACCAGTCATCTAGTGCCCTGTGCAGACATCAGGTGAATATACCTGATAAGAGGATTATCTGCAGGACACTTCCTGCTAAAACAAAAAACCGTGCATACAGGAAGATCACAGCAATATCCGTGAGTTACATTAAATAACGTAACGTGGTGACTTGTTGCATAGTCATATTATTTTAGAAGGAATATTAAGATTTTCCACAAGTGAGGCCGAGTTCATGTCTTGTTTTGTTGGACCAACAATCCAAAAACCTAAAGATATTCAGTTTACTATCATATAGAGGGAAGAAACTGTGAAAATATTCACAAAAATTCATACAAAAACACACCTACATCAAATGTTCACTTGTCACGAAAAGACGGGAAAAACAGGCCTGGGCATCATATTTGGTAAGACATCCTAATTATTTCACGTCATTAGGCTTTACTTTATCACAAGGACAAAGTTTTTGCTTCAATACCCATTACATAATGACATTAGATATTTAATCCCGTAGTGAGCAGAATATGCAAGGGAAGAAGTGCCAGGTTAATAACGTGCCAAGGGCGAATTTTGCAGAGACGCTTAAGCACCAATCTCGAACGCATGAATTTCCAAATAAGTGTGTAGCAATGGCACTGAGTGACAGAGCAGACCTCAGATTCATCTGATTTCACCAGGCCTTCTCGCCGTCATTTCCCTTTAGCTGTTAGTCAAATTGGCTTGGATTATTCGGCCATTGCACAGCAACAACACCCCCCTCCCCAATCCATCCACACACACAAATCCTAAATCTATACATCAACACACTATCGTATTGCTCTGAGACACTCAAGACTTCATAATTAGAACTGGGTGTGTCCCCAACCCATAATCATTCGACCTCCTGGAGGGGCCAAAGTCAGGTTACAGAAAGACCTGCTGAGCTCCGAGGCAACGGCATTCCTCGTCTGGTCTTATTGCTCCCCAAGACCCATCTAATGTGAGGCAATTACAGCCAATGAATGGACATTTTTTAGACCACAGAATGTAAAAGAAGCTATACAGGGACTAGTTTTGGAGCAGAAAAAACATTCCAGTCTCAAATAGTACCAGTTTTTTTCAGCCTTGTTAAGGGCCATGCATAGCCCTGCGGGTGTTTTCAGTTACTGATTAGAGTCCTGCTCAGGTGAGAGTGGATAGATCTAAGCTGGAAACTATGCAAGGTCATCAGACTCCCCGGGCTGATAATCCTTCAAGTCAAAATGATCAGGAACGCGGTGAGATGCGTTCACTTCCACTAATAAACTGACCCTGTCCCCTATTCCCTCAAACAAACAACCTCATTTCATGTGGAAAAATCAAAAGGCTCCTGAGTTTTAGAGCAGACCTGATGGACCTCTGATTAAAAAATATCAATCACTTAATGACATTAATTTGTTTGATAAGGAGCTGTGTGATTTATAACTCTGTGGACTGCTGCTGTTGGCCTGCTGACCATGCTAGCTATGCCAGTTTAAGCTTAAAACACTGCCCAGGGCATTTCATGCCCTGCCTGCTTTATGCCTTGGCACACAGTAAACAGAACCTTTTCACAGGTGGAGTTAATAATAATGACAGCTGCATTCCATTTAGGTAAGTCAGTGGCCAGGGCTGTGGTACTGTGCATGCTACCTCTCTGACATGGCTCCCTGGGACACTTAATGTAATGCAGCCATCCCATTGGTAACGTTTACTATTTACACCTGTGCTTTTCGCCACATGAGAATGATGAAGGAGAATGATGACAGTCCAAATAAAATCAAAATGTCGATCATTTCCTTTAGAGGAGACTTGTAAAAGCACACCCATAGTGTACCTCCACTGGTGTTTTTGCCTAATTAGAACACTTCAGAATCTTTGCTTTCTGCTTGACTGACTTCTCTTCTATTTTTACCTTTATCACTCTGATTGGCTTATTGGATGACCTTATGCGAATACAATCATGCACTCCACCCAACTTGAACATGCAGTGCTCACAAGAATAGAAAACACCTGCACGGGTTGATTAAACACACACAAAAAAAACCTTTGTGTTGATCCTTCCCCCAGTTACAGATGCAGAAAATCTTTAACCAATGAGGGTCTTAGTTGTATACATCCTTGTGGTCACTTTAATGGATGACCAGTAGAATTACATCTCCTGCTCTCGAAAGCAAAAAGCTGCACAAACGCAAACCCTATATAGCCACTGACATCAGAGGAGAAGGATTCCTGAGAGCAGAAGTTATTCATGCATGTGGCTCTTGCGGTTACATGTTCATGAGGCAGTGACATCATGTCTGCTAAGGGAAAAGACACCACAGAAAACAAATAAATACGAAAAGGCGTGAGAAACTGGGTCATTGTCCACTGTCTAATATGGCGTGATCAAAGCGAACAGAAATACCTCTAATCTCTCCTTTTATACTTACTAGGATGCTTTCACAAGCATGAAAACAACTGGCCAGATACACGACACGCTGCCCTGCAGCAGCGGTGGCAGGACAACAGGGAAACATTTGCTCGGTGTTGCACCAGAGATTTGAATTGCAAAAGAACCCTGCAGGCAGACGCAGACACTGTGTGAGGGCGAACTGTTAACATTCACTTCCCCCACTGACCCCAACGTGTCTGCTGCCCAAGTCAGTGACAGAGCAGAGACAATTAAATCTCATACCGTTAAATGATAATGATCATGATTATTTTGGTCAATATTGAAATCAAAATAATTTCAAAATTATATATAAAAAATGTATTTTTTTTTTTACAGTAAATTTCCTTCAGCTTTAAATATAAATATCTTGTTTTCATAATTGTTGTAATATAATGTTGTAACTGAATGTGAGCAGAAAGTGGAAATGATCCATAATTAGGAAGACAAAAACAATGATGCATTGTGGATAATACGTTTCCTTACATGAAGAATCGTTCCTTCTTATATTACCGTTATTCAAAATCCAGCAATTCACTGGCCTTGAAGACCTCAGATCAAATCTCACTCAGTGTCTTTCACACTTTCTTAGACACAGCTGCACTACAGAAAAAGTTTCAGTATTGCCACCTGATCTTCTCTGCATTTTTTAAATCTGGATGAACTAGCTGTGGGAAATATGGACTTTATTTTCATCGACCCAGTTTAGTTTCTTGTTAAACAGTGTAAAACACAGAAAGAAACTAGGGCAAACCAACATTATCATTGACTCTGGGTCTCAATTTTTCTGGAGAAAACAAGGAAATTTATTCAGCTTAAATTAAGTTAAAAACAAGTCATTCCAAGTTTTAGGCAGACTGTCCTCATCTTCTGACCTCCTCAAGACAGAAAAAACAGACATCACCAAATGTTATCTAAAAGATACGCAAAATAAGAACTCGATCAGCGCTAAAAATAGATTCTCAATTACTCAGGATAACCAGATGTTATTACTGAATGAACATGCATTGCAATTGTGTCACCCATCATACAAAAATTGCAGAATTGGGCCCCATAAAAACAAAGGTAAAATTTCAGTTAGTAGGCTCTTTTTCAGCCTAACATCTAAGCATCAAGAATTTTATTTCCTCTCTCCTGCTTCTCACTTCTCACTCTGGTCTTCACATCAAGTCTATGGGGGAATTTTTCTGTAAAATGAACCTTGAATAAATTTGATTTAGAGGACAGCTTAGGGTTTAGGTTAGAAAAAGTGGTTAGAAAAACAGAACTGCAGTTTTAAATTTCACATTGCAAAGATCTCAGCTTTCAGCATGGTCCTCGATGGCTTTTTCATGCCCACAAACTGTTCAAACTAGCGCTTTTACGGTTTTAAAATCAAACAGGTTAAAAGCAACAGCCTTGTCATGGAGAGCAACAAAAAAAAATCTTCACAATCTTCAACATTTATATAGTTTTGTCATTCTTCGAGCCATTATGAAGAACGTAATCAATGCAACACGCCCAACAAATTTTCCCGAACAGGCCGGTAAGCACTTTTCCTCTGAGAAGTTTGCTTTATGCTGCAGAAAGCTATGAAATGAATATAATGTAACAATGAAAAAGAAAATTATTATTTTATCTGGTAATACTGAAGTTCTTTGTTGAATTGTAGCACTATTACCAGCATTATGGCTTGTAATTTTGCAGTCATCCCACCTTCATCTCAGTATATTTAACAACAGAACACCATGTCACAGCTGTATTTAAAGAACAGACGAGTCTAATGTGCTGATAATTTCAAAGTGCCACCTACACTTCAGGCTCCCATTGTATCCACGCCTCTGCAGAGACAAAACACTCAGTGTTAACTTTTAATTGTCCCGCTTTTGAAACATATACCGTAACCTAATAGTACTGATCATCACGCTCAGAATCCAAGTGATTTCTAATCTCCATTGTGTTTCCCGGCACTTAGTCTGCTACCGTGGTTAATTTTGGGGAGCTGATCACAATGGGTTCCTTTTGCTGCAGGCAGTGCAGGTTTCCTACCACAGAGCAGGGGAGGAGGGGGGCAAGATGTTGGTGGTAAAGGGGGTTGGTGGGGGTTGAGGCTGTAAAATAAATCACATTGAGATTAAACTTCACCAGAAAACAATGTAACACATTCTGGACTTTGTAACTTGGGAGAAAAAAAATGTGTGTGCTACTCCAGTGTGGAGCTGCTGCCACTGATTGGTATGAGTAGTGAGGGAACATTACTCTTACTGTGATTTTGAGTGTGCTTGAAATTGCTTTAGGTCTGCAAGTAATGACTGATTTCATTATCAGTTAATCTGCAGGATCTTTAATTGATTCAGTCATTAATCATAAATCTATGAAATGTCAAAAAATAGTGGAAAAAAAATGGCCACTGCAACTTCTCAGGGAACAAATCAAATCAATCAAATATCTTGTTTTGTCCGATCAAAGGTCCAAAATCAAACACAATACTAAACAAAGAAAAGCCACAAATCATCTTAATTTGAGAGGCTGGAACTAGATCATGTTTGATAATTCCTCACTATTTTAGCAAAAAAATAATAAAATCATTGTTTTAATTATAAATTATGTAAACTTGTGTAATTTCAACTAGGTAACTGACACTGCTTTACACTTATTTAATTTATTAGGCCGTTTTATTTCAAGAGTCCCATTATAATTGAGTCACAAACCAGGTGTTGAAGCTATTCCAGCTCTGCATGGACACACAAAGAAAAAAGAGACATCAAGCCTCCACTTCCAGTCATGTCAGACGGCTGTAAATGCCTCTTTTATTAGTCAATATCACAGCCACATTACTGCATCCGTGACCTGCTCAAGTCTCAGTGACAACCCCTCACCCACACCTTTTCATCAGGGGCTATAAAACCTGAGAAGGCCCTCCAGCGGACCTGTTGGCGCAGTGTATTATATAGGTAAAGACCACAATTACACACACATACACACACCCACCCCATGGTCTGCCTGCCTTTCTTTATTTCTCTCTCCAACGCACACACAGAGGATGAAGGGTTGCTCGACAGTCCAAATAGTGAAACAGGAACAGCGAATGATCGGTGTAGTGATGTTTTTGCATTTCAGTGAAGCAGTTTGGTTTGTTTTTTGCTTTTGTGTTTTGATTAACTTTCTAAAGGTGGCTTTATTTTTGTTGTTCTGCCATTGTGGCTACTGCCGCTCACGCTAACTGAACAAATGGTTATTGTTGCTGGCAAAAAGAACAGTGCATTGTTTTCTGCACTGATGCAAGTGTAAAATCCCAACTGATGAGTGTAGAGTGTCACTGATGATCGAGAAGGAATCAAAATTGTTTTTTAAACGTACCTTAAGGAGTTTCTTACATAAGGATACACAGTTCTGACAGTGGTTTCACACTATTCAACAGGTGGTGGTGGCATATGTGCTAGCAAAGATAAAAGAAGCCTGCTAGCTAGTGAACATGCAGCATAGGTTTCAAAATGTTGGCTTTACAAGTGCTCATTAAAGAAGAGAATTCAACATTTTTGTTAACCCTTGAAGACACAACATAAGGTAACAATACATGTCACATAACTTTTGTAGGTAACAACAGCACAGCAATAGTTTATTGTCTCTCTGCAATGTGTTGTTGCGCCAACAGTTTCCTGTATTTCCAGTCCATATATTTTATAATAGTGGAATAGTGGTAGGATATATTTATAAACGCTGCCTATACAAATAGGTGACACACTCTGCACACATACCCACATGACATACGACACTGCCATATGCCAGGGAGGATCCTATACGGTCATACAATAGTGTAGGTGTGGTCCTGTCAGATAACCAGAATAGGCAGGCAGACAGACACATAACCATACACACTTTCCAGCCTGACCTCAGGGGATCTCGTACGAGCCAGCGATAACCTCTGTCAGCCGTTTGTCTCCTTTTCATCCATCTGCTCTACAGGACCTGATAAGGGCCTCTCTGTTCTGCTGACAAAAGAAGGAGTATCTGACAATAACTCACAGGTACAGCCCAGTGAGTGGTCAAACTCAGGTAAAAAAAAAAAGCCCCCCAGCTCTTCCTGCACAAAACACACAAAAGAGTTCTGAAGTAATAGCTGAAGAGAAGAAAATAAACAAAAGGCAGGGAAATGGAGGTGGAAAGGCTGTTGGAGTGGGATTGAAAGTGAGGGAGACACTTTTTCTTGTGCTCCACCAACCATGTGTTTCCTGTCTTGGCTATCTTTCCAAGGAGGACCCCTGCAATGTCAGGAATGTCAGACATGAGAGGAGGGAAAGCGTGCACCCAGATTGAACCTGCTCTGAGCAGGTGCTGGTAAAAGTGAAGAGCAACATCCTTGGAATAAGTCACTGGAAAAGGAGGAAGTTTTTCTCGGCTAATACCTGACAGCAAAAAATTAAACCAACTTTCAACAATGATTATTTGCATGGCACGGAGCAACATTAACATTCATTGGAGTTGTGTTTCTGGTCACCTCAGGAAAATAAGTCCAATAGTCACTTTCCTGTTATCTCTATTTTGCTTTTTAATACTCCTGAAGGAAAAGTGCGACTCTCTGCTAAATGCTCCACTTTTCACTGTGAAGTCTCTAACTCTGTTTGTTGTTTGTAGCTGGCCAGGTAGCTTACATCGAGCGTGAAGAGCGTTTTCGCTGAAAACAACGCTGATGAGGGTGGGGAGGTGGAACGAAAACCAGTAAAGCAGACCGAAAGACCAAAACAATGGGCTGAATAACACCAAAACACTCTGTGGAGTCGGGTGACAACTGTCTATAGGTTTGTCACTTTGAGCAGCCCCTTTAACACTTTAACTTAGTCATTTGATCCACTGTTAATATAAAGAAAAAACTGACTATAGCAGTTTTAATTCAAAGCCATGGTTGTCATTACTTATGTACTCTATACAAAAGCCATAACATGTTAAACCTTCACAGCTCTTATGTCTGTGACAGCAACTGGAACAATCTACACAAATACATACCCTTGATTGGCTCAAGTTCTACAATAATGAAAAATGATAATTATTTTCACCCTCATTATCAGGGTTATTGCTTCCATGCACAACAAGCCTGCCATTTATAATAACTTCACGTATTCCATCTTATTACTTATTAATCCAGTGGGGAATTTTTAACTTTAATATGGCATCTTAAGCAGTCTTTTCTCTTCTTTGTCTGTTCTATTTTTCCAGACCATCAAATCATTCACCCTGATCTTATCTGTGTTTAAAAAGACCTTCCTAGTTATTACTGCAATGACGTCATAGGACTTAAGTATAGCTGAACACCTGTATGCTACAGTCATGCACTCGAAAATGTGTAGCCATCATCTTATCAGTCCATCCAAGGCCTTTTTATTTTCCAAAACAGAGCACGATGTCATGATGACTTTCACAAACATCACCTCATGTTAACTTGCCTCCATACTGACTACTGTAAATTATTATGTTATAGCATCACCACAGTGTACCAATGTTTTAAACCAAACAGATATTTCTGCATGACACAATGTGACACTGAGTTTATCGTCTTGGATAGTGTGACTTTATTACACCTCAAACTCTTGATAATAACAGGTCTGTTGGACTTCGGTCAGCCAACTAGCTCTCAGTCTTATTATATTATTCTTTTGGGGCTAATATGTATCAGTGGCCTCACTTGTTACTCCTCTTAATTCAATTTTCCAATTTTAAACACTGTTTATCAAAAGTTGCTGGTACTTGATCACAACAGCTGATCTGCAAATCATGCTAAATCATGTGTTCGTGGCTTACACATAATATCATTAGCCAGAGTCAATCATTTCATAGCTGAAAAACGCACCTGAATTCCCCTTCTCTGTGAATGAGTCATTCAAAGATTGGCTATTTCCTTAAAGCCTTCATTTTCCTGAAACCAACAATGCCAGTGAAAGCCTCACATCATGCAGGTACAATGGAAGAAGTAGAATTACAACAAGATAACACCTCCATTACGGGACAATGTAAACTGTGTGGGTATGGGTAAGAAGAACAGAAACCACCGAGCTGATAACTGATTTATAACTCCAACACCTTCCTGCTAGATACTTCTGCATTCTCTCTCTCTGACACCTTCACTAGTCCAAAATGACACAATTTAATTACAGGAGTGTCAGATAATTCAATAAGGGTGTAGCTCCATTTTGGCAGCTTAATTTCTAACATTTCATTAAATGTTTCTGAAATGAGGTGCATGCAATTCTACCATCTGAATTCCTTTCTCCAACATTTTCACAAGCCAAAGTTTAACTACTGGTATGTAATTATTTTTGCCTGGCACCTTCTTGAGGTCTCTTGCACTGTGCAATCAGTCTGAACAGACCTGAACCTTTAACCTAAGCCACAAAGTCAAACCACCTTTTAGAGGTGGGATGTGTAAAAGGTCACAGAAAGAATGTAAACATCCGAGTCAAAACCACACAATGAAACACACCAGGAGTAATTTTCCACTGTTTAAGAAGAAAAAGAAACCAGCCCTCACCAAGTCAAATGACAACAAAACACAAACCCATAACTAGTGCTATTCTGAGTCTGTGAACACTATATGTTTGAGATGCATTTATTCAGAGCTGTTCATCAATTATGTGCACATATTTCTTGTCAGCTTAGAGGGAATGGGGAAAGATGGGGAGAGAGAGAGAGAGAGAGAGAGAGAGAGAGAGAGAGAGAGAGAGACAGCAAAAGACAGGGAAGAAGATCATGTTTCAACACCCAGTGTAAGTTTACAGGTATGGTCCATAGCTTTGTGACCCTTCTCTTATTTTGTAGCCTTGTCTTTATATCTGCCTCTGGCTTCCTTTCTTCTTTAATCTTCCTGCAAACACATACACACACACACACACACAGCGGCTAGTCGCAGTATCGTACAAACATCTGTCTGCATTGACAAATGACAAAGAAAAGCTGCAAATCCTTACATTTAGGAAGCAAGTAGTCAACATTTCAGTCTGCTAAAATGACTGAAATAGTTGATCAATTATCGAAACAGCTGGCAACTTTATTTTCCTCATCAACAAATCAATTAATCATTCCAGCTCTAGTGATAATTTATCGTACGCTGTCACAGAGTTAGTACGTTATCTAAAAACTCCAAGTATTCATCAGTGCGTGACTATCCAAGCAGTGCAACATTACATGAGTTTCAGATCAACAGGTGTTTGTGGTGGATGCATGTTTTTGGGTTCTCTTGCCTCTGCTCGCCTCAGCAGAGTTCCTGTGTGTGTTGCTGTTTGTCTTGCCTTTGTATGCACGCGCATGCATTACACCTACGTGTAAGTCTGCACTAACATCTCTGCAAGTGCCTTTTTACAGCATCCAGGTCAGACTCCGTGGGTCCAGCAGAGTCGAGCCGGGTCAGTGGCCTGAACAGGGCATCCAGCAGCAATGCACAGAGAGGCCAGTGTGCTCCTCCTGCTCCCACCATCTGACCAACGCACTGCACGAGTGCTTCAGTTTCAGCTACAGCACAAAACACCAGTGTCCGGTTTCCCCTAAAGCAGCCCTGCCACAGTCATGGAGCCTTTTGTTCCCACTTTAAATAAAACATATAGTCCAGTCATTGGGCAGAAATGCTTGTGCATAATTCAGGGTCGGATATCAATTTGGGGTTAACAAAGGACAATGCTATGTTGTTCACACAATGCTGTCAAACAACAGACATTGCATAAGTTATGTACAGAGAGAGGACGGTAATGGTAATTAAATGTTGTGATGACAGTAGTTTGGACTGCTGTTTGTCTCTAGTCCACACTTTCCATTACTGTGTTGAACCTAACCAACAATGACATAATCAATTCATCTGTGAGTTGTTTTCCCAGATCCCATGTGACGAATACATATAAAAACAACCGCAAAATTTACAATATAATCAACAAAATCAGATAATTATTGTCTAACATTCAGTAGCAATCCAACAGGTGATGGGCTACGCTCAAAAATACAATTACTGTGACCGCTGACGAGGACTACTTGTTATCAAATGTTTCCTCCTAATAGAACTGAACTGAGAACAGTTGTAGCAGTTGTATTAAAGTACATCGTTTCTTTTACTTCCAACAGACATGCATTACGATCCTAAAAAACTACACACATGAAAAGAGGTTCAAATTTTTTCAAATATTCATTTAGTTTCATATTAACATTATGGCAAAAAAACACAACAAAACAGTAATCACCATGATGACAGGTCATCGAAACTGAACAGCGATACTAAATCTGCACCTGCTGCTAATAATGTAGTACCACTGACGTACCTGTTGATACCCGCTTACTTCACGGTCCCCAACTCGAGTCCTTGCTTCTCTCGAACGTGTTTCCCCTTCTCGAAAGAATAAGAGCTGTAAAATACTTAAAACGACAGGCAAAATTCACTCTCTATCACTGGCTGGCGTGCCTCGTATCCTCCGGTAATGAGCTTTCCTTTTCCTTTGCTCGCAGTTAGCTTACCTTATTCCCTGGAGAGAGAAGGGGATGAAAGGTAATAGAAGGACCGTGTGAACCAATCAGATGCAGCGGAAGGCAGGCACTTCGCTAATACACGACATCCTATTGGTGAGTTCGTGTTAATGGCGGAGCAGCGAAAACGGGAATTTCGCTGTATTGTTGGTGTTCTTCGGTTCATTGACATGAGGCTGAAATTGAACAGTGACATTTTTACTGCTACACTGAACGCACTTACAAAGACTTGTAGTCTAAGGAGAACAAAATAAAATATACATACTATATGTACATGTCCCTGCATACATACAGGAACATCTAATCAAAACCCCTCATAAATATAAATAAAACAATAAAACAAATGATGTAACAACAATGAAACTAAACAAAAGACAATGTGGGCATGAAAACACGTAGAAGCCTAAATAAGAGTTAATGTTCTCAGGGCAGCACAATGTGGATTGAAAGGAGCTAATCATTGCTAAGAGGCTCTGCAATGCAAAGCTATATAAACTACTTTGAATACTTTTGTTTCATGCACAGAAAGATTAACTAGGCAACATCCATTTCTTATCGAAACAGGCAAACAACTGAGACTACTTTGTTGTTGTTGTTTGGATGATTCATTGAAGAGGAACAAAATATGAACATTTTATTTGCCAACATCATCCATCTTTTTTTTTTTTTTTTTAAATCCAGTTGGCTCGATTTATTACCAGTTAATTATTCAAAAAGGAAGAGATGATTTTAGGAACATATATTACATGTACAATTCACATGCGTGTTTGTTTTGGTTTTTGCAAATTACTCATTGTTGCAGAAAAAAAATCAAAAACCTTCCTTTACAATCCAAGAAATGTTCAAAATTTCACAGACTAAGAGACAAATCTATTTTAAAGAACTGTTGTTTAACTGTTCACATTGTTATTACGTGATACTATTGCAGTCATAACAATCAACAAATACAATCATAGTGACAACTAATAATGTGACAGTAATTGCAGCTCACAACCACCTGGTGGCAATTTAAGAACTGAAGCACAGGTTGGACTTAAAGGCCAAGTATTTACATGGTACTTCATACTTCTGGTACGTAAATTAAAATCAACCACAACACAAAGTCAGTCAATCAGTTTTAGGGAGATAAAAATTGAGTTTTTGACCTCTGGTATTGGTATGGAGCAAATAAAGGTGCAAATGCATGCATGCTAGACCTCAAGGGTACAAACTGTGCTTTGGTAACACTGAATGTAAACATAACTTTTGTTTACCTAGGAACATTTTGTTGTCATACTTAAAGAGTCAGGGACTTATTACTTGTTTAGCTCCTTGAGTTGTACTTCATCATTATTATTAATTTTATCCCAAACATCAACAGTGTCACTTTGGCAAAATGTATTTAACAGGTCTTTTTTAAATTTACACATTAAGACATGAGATGCGTGGCTGTCTCAGTCACTCTTTTGCTTCCTATAAAATCACACAATCTTGAGCTGCTGAAATAAAATGAGTAACACCCCATTAAACATATCCATATATATTTTATTCTTGATACGGCAAAATACAAATATTCAGGACAGACTCTCATTAGTCACAAGTAATACTCACTTCACAAGAATGCTTTTAAATTACATAAACTAAGTTTGAAGATCAAACTCGATGAGTACCTTTAATCATATTGCATCCATCATATATAGTATCTCTATCATCAGTTCTCTTAAAACTAATCCAATTTAGACTATTGTACATAGTGTATGCTGCTGGTCTCACTTCAGAGACGACTTTTAGAAAAAAGGGTGTTATACAACATACTGTATAAACTGCTACAACTGTTTTAACCTGTAGAGAAATACCTCTGTTTCAAAAGACAAGTTGGACCAATTGTTCAAAAGGGACAAATAGTAAATACATCTCTCTCATGAGGACTAAAACAGACATGGTTTTACATAACAGACTGTACACACCAGCCATCCATCCATCCATTCAATGAGATCAACAATATACATTTCATGAAAAGTACACGCCTCCATATCAAATACAGAGAAGACAAAATATTCGCACTTGGATCTAGACACATTAATGATTATGTGGCAATCATGAAACTGAGAGACAGTGAAGCAGAAGACAAAGAGTACAAGCACGGTAAGAAAAGGACCGAGAGATCAATATGATATACAGTTAAGAGACTGAAATGCCTTTTGTAACAGATTGGAAGAAGGAGAGAACACAAGAGCCCAAAGAGAAAAACAAAATGTGCATAAAGTATCTCAAATGTATTTACAGCATTTTTAAATTTCAATAAAAATGTCAACCTGTAGTAGAAATTCACCCTTAAAGAAATGTTATATTTACAATTTATACATTTGTATTTAAATAGAAACATGCAAGTGTTAACATCTTCCTACCGAATGTCCAAAAAAAAAAAACCCTCATCTTACCCTGGATTTTTTCAAGATAGAATTAATATTACTACTTACAATGAAATCTCATCATGAATAACCCCAATACATTTACATCTTCCTATTTCATAAAATGGTACTCCTTAAAATAGCATAATAGAAAAAAAAAAAAAAACATTAAGCAAAGGGGCAGAAAAATAAATAAGTGTGAGTAGCAAACTGTTAAAAATTACTCTAATGCTAAATTTTGTACACTTAACTACAAGATAGTGTGGGGGAACACAAGGCGCGGACCTGTACTTACAAAGTGTACCAGTGTATGAAGACATTGACTGGGCTGGCAAAACCCGCAGAGGAATTCCTATGAGAAAAGTGGCCTCCAGCTTTAAGTACAAAATGGCTCAAGCCATCTGTGGTTTGGTTAGAAAAACAGATCTATTTACACATATATACTAAACCAGTACACAAACTGCAAAAGCTAAAGGCATCGGACACTTGAGTTCAACAGGTTTCTCACTGAGGCGGAAAAAAAACGAGTGGGGGAGAGAACCAATCCTAAGAATTAAAAGCCTAAAAATTATTTTTTTCCCCCCCACAGAAACAGATCCTTTATTTGTAAAAATCCTGCATAGATTAAAATAATACCTCCTCTGACTTTCTCTTTTTCAAGTGCAAGAGGAAATAACAGTACCCCCTCCTACAGTAAAGGCCAGGGAGCCAGTGAAGGAAACAAAATACAAAACACAACAAAAAAACAGTTCAAAGCTGGGCCAAATAGTAATTCTTCAGAATTGTTTTATCTTGAGATGGGAAAAAAACTCAGAAAATACACTTAACTTATGTTTGAAAAGTACCAGAAAGTTACAGACACAAGTCTTAAAACTTCCTGTCACTTTCCTCTTAGTCGAACTTGTCTGCCATTAACCAAAACAAAACCAACCAATAATAGTGTCCATGAATACTATCTGGCCCAGGCTTTAATATTTCCAGCATGTTTTTGTAGAAAGTGGGTGAAAAACAAAAAAAAGTCCTTCATGTCACTGACCACTACAAAACACCCAAATATCAACAGAAACATTGGGTGTCAGTGTCTTCATTCAAAACTACCAGCATTCATACTCCCTCTGATGAAAACCAGTAATTCAAAACAACCAACCACAAATGTTCACATCTGGACAGCAGACACATGCTGTCACACTGCCTGCTGTACCACGTTAACAACAACTACCTGATGCATTTCTTATCCAGCGGCTTGTAATACAAATATTATTAAGATTTGGAAATTTAAACAGGAAAAATTACATGTACAAATACTTTGCATCTTATAACTCTGGTTCAACCCTGTTTTACAAGTAAGCATTTGAAGTTATACTTCTGCTCTTGGCCAGAAGATGGGGAAAAAAAAAACAACAACAACAGCTTGGTATATAAATAAAATCTATATTGGACGTTATATATAATCATAGATGTAAATCTCAACTATAAATGCAACACTGCTGATGACTCTCTAAAAAAGGAACATCTTTCCTTTCACGTTAATTTGCTCTTGTTGTGCCAAATTAGTGGTCACTCAGGCCCGTTTTTTTATAAACTGCAACATTAATAACTGCATTGTATACGTGGAAATTATTTCAATACTTAAAACACTCCCTGCTGTTCCTTAGAAAAATACACGCTGGGCAAAAAAAGGGCATCAAAAAAAAGAAAGAATAACACTGTCCGGAAGTGACTCGTCCCCGAGGAAATTTCTCAGTGAACAATGTAGCTACGAGTGTAAAAACATTTCATAATAAGACGCTTGTATTCTGGAGTTTCAAAGACACCAAATCTCAGAAAGAACATTGACATGATCGATTTTATTAAGGGCAGGAGTCTTGCAGCCCCCGCGAGCGCCCCCTAGAGGCCATGCTGCTCCTTGCATCAAACCAGACAGTGGTTTGAACAATCAATCATTTTCTAGCAGGGTTATAAATTCATGACTGTCGAAAATAAAAGAAATTCACTGTTAAAAACTAACAGAATGATAAAATAAAATAACATTTATAAATATGCATGTGTCAGAGGTATTAATCTGCTGTACACAGTAGCCCTTCCGACAGTCCTCAAATCTTGTGGGCATGCCTCAATATTAATCTTTACTGCCAAGAGACTTTGAAGGAAAGATAAATTAAGATGAAGAAAGGTACTTTAATATGTGACCAACATCCTCTTTGCTCTGAGATGCCAAATGCTTTTTGATAGGACTTCACAAAAAAAAAAAAAAAAAAAAAAGTTGCCACTTTCCATCCATTGATAAGTGTTTAAATGAGTTGAAGCAAAGCAAAAGAGGACAAATGAAAAAAAAGGAACATATTCAGATATGACAGGTGGCTGTTTGTTTTCCTGTAGCTCACATACAAGGCACAAAAATGATAAAGAGAAACCTTCATTTTAAAGCACCTTTGGTGTTTCTGGGAGGTACTTTGGTGAAACAAAGTCAAATAAAAAGTTAAAAGCCAAAGTAGCCTAAAAACCAAACCCTATTTTTAAGCATACTCTTTTTGTATGAATGCGGATATATGAAGTGTGGCGGTAAGCTCTTTTTGTTCCTGTGCTGCAGTTTTGATGCTTCTCCCTGTCTGGTGCTGTCTGCGATGTGAGATGCTCGAAATTGCTCAGTGTTTTTGGCAAGCTGGTGTAGGAAATGGACACAGTGTTGAAGATATGTCTGAGAAGTTCATCGTGTGTGGGTGTGTGTACATGGAGGGCCAGAGGTGGGCTCTGTGTGTGTGTGTGTGTGTGTGCACACAGTGTCTAGTTGTATATGTTTCTGTCTGTGAGGGCATGGTTGTGTGTCTTTGAGCACATGTTGTTAAACACAAGAGGCTGAGGTTTTTTGTTTGTGTTTGTGTGGGAGCAGCGTGCAGGCAATGAGTCCCCGTTAGGGAATAAGCTTAGCATCAAGGCGCAGCCAGTGGAGGCCCTGCCGTGTGTATCGCACCAGCTCTGTCATGCTGCTGGTGTTGAAGATCAGGGGACCCATCACCTTGTCCAACTCCAAGAAGAAGTCTGGGGAAACGCAGAGTTAATTTAAAAGCCTGCGACTCGGAGCAAGTTCATTATTCATTTGTGCTTTCTCAAAAATGAGTTTGCAGAACCACAATTACTTTCATCATCGTCAAAACTGTTCGCTAAAATGTCAAACATCTGATTAGTATATAAATAGTTGGAACATTGTGAAAAACAATTCCCCAGAGCCTGTTAATGTCTTAAAACTGCTTATGAACACAATTTCACAAATTGTCACACCTGAGACACTGAAAAGTGACAACTGAGTACAAAAAGTACAGCCTATTAGCAAAGGGCAAACCGTGCAACATGTGAGCGCCGGTTCAACAACAAAGACTAAAAAAAAACAGGTGTAATAACTTGCTTTGGCTATGTCTACCTAAGTAACCATGGCAAAACAAAAAGCAACATCTAGATTTTGAAGTCATTTACCTTTCTGCTCCTTGGATAGCTGTTCAGCCTGGTCCCAGACCTCGGTGGCATACAGGAAGTTAGAGGTGACCTGGACGTAACTGGCAGCCATCTGGTGGATACGCTGAGGGATGGTCACAGACGAGCTGGTGCTGCTGCTGCTGCTTGCTGATGAGTAGCCACCAGCTGTGCCTGGTGACAGTTTGGGGGAGACTGGAGAGGGCATACCCGCTGCCTTGCTGCATTAGGAAACACAAACAAGTAGATGTGTCAATGATGAGAGTGCAGGTATTTGCTTTATAAAACGTTTAGTAAATGGTTAAGAAACAAATGTAACAACATAAAACAATTTGTAATGGGGAAAATAAAAATGGACTTGACCCACTTTGTCAACTATTAATGAACAATAACTTTAACTTTGAACCTTGTAACTGCATAGACACTAGTATTTACAAGCAAAAAAACTGTATTCCCAATAGTTTTGACTTTCTGTGAAAATCTAAATCTTAAACCCTTAAAACCCTTCAAACCAATTTCTCTTTTAAAATTAAACAACAGCCAATATGACTTACTTTCCCATTCCAGGAGAGGGAGCCTGGGTGTTGCTCAGAGAATTCTGTCAAACATAATAAGGGAGAGAACATTATGCAAACAGACAGGAAGCAGGTTACTCATTCACAGAGGAAAAACTATGTACATGGAATTCATATTGTGTTCTGTTGGCTGTGGAGGTTCGCCAAGGAAAACTTGATTTCAACTTCTAGGAAACAAAAAGTACCTTTAAGTGTTCTGTGAGTGTTTTGGAGTATTTTAGTGCACTGTCTTTCCTCAGCTTGAATAGCCGCAGGTAGAGGAGAGACTGGCATCGTAGGCTGTAAGGACAAACAGGTTAATATTGATCTGAAACCAGAGATGTGTGTCAATGATCAACTCTTCTTAATCCAATAGCCTTCTAAGGACACCGCTTGAACATGAAATGGAAATCCATCACCAGATGTCACTCGGCATACTTACCAAAGCACAGCTAGCCTCTTGTCTGCTGAAGTAGCATCTGGGGCCATGTAGCTTTTTAACTTCATAGTGTATCTAAGAATACCCAGAGAACAAATGTTTAGATTTTAAGAGAACCAGCAACTGAAGTCATTAAAACAGTTCATTTAGGCATTTGGATATGTTATGCTAGTAAAGGCTAACATTAGGGATCTGCTGCTCATTTTTTTTTTTTATTTACCATTTTCACTTCACTTGTAGTCTTTAGGTCCAACTATTGCTGCCTCAAGTTAACATTTTCACAACTTCGATGTGTAAAATTGGTGGAGTTTCCTTTTATTTTGGAATTCTGTGACAGTGATGATTCTGTCTAGGTTTGTCCTTACTTGATAAGCTCCACCGTTTCAGCATACATGGGGAAGGGGGACTTGGCCTCTTGGGCGCTCTTCTCCAGAGCATTACCACATTCAATGAAAGACACCACAGCGTCCAGGTAGTAAACTGCCTTCTCAAAGCGGTCCAACTGTAAGAGAGACATAGCAAAAACAAAAATCACTGTGTGCAGTGCATACCGAGTTAGTGAGCATATTGTATTTCTTTCTCAAACTGTCACAGCAGTAGAGGACTGTTCACATGACGTATAACTTGACAAGGTTTCAACACAACCATAACTGACATGGTTTCACTGAGTGAGGATGAGATAAACTCTCTTTTGCACTTGCTTAATTCTCAGACTTCAGACTTAATTTCAAAGTTACCTGTTTTCTTGTTTTGTATTTAAATTCAAAAATGCAGCAACAAAATAATGCTTCAGTTATTTTGAGTGGAAAGTAACATGTAGCACTGTGAGGTGTGTCATAAGCCCCAGGTAGGTAACTGATACCAGATCTGCAGTTAAAGATAACCACCTGCTCATGTTTCAGTGACCCGGAAAGCAAAAGCATCTATGTTTTTATTTTTTGGATATCATGCTCAGAAACTTGGATCACTTAGAAAACTGGGATTTGGAAACTTTAAGGTAAATTTCCCAGTCAATAACAACACATACAAAACATACAACACTATTGAAAACAAAAGTATTTCAATATCTACTATGAACCCCATGCAAAATCATATCAGGATGTTGTTTTACTCTCCTCTCACTTATTTGCATGCAGCAACCGACACTCACATCTCTCAATTTCATATGTAAATAATCATTAGGCGCTTGCTCTTACCAGTGCATCTGCATTGTGTTTAAGTTTCTTGGCCTCTTGTAAGTAGTGATCTGCTGAATGGACCCTGAAATAAAGTTAAAAACAGGTCAAACAACTTTGATTACCTCTCTGAACCAACTAGATCAAAAAACAACAACAAACATTTATTGTAAGCACAGAGCCTGAAAAGTTCAAATATAACATTAACCTAAATCCTTTTGTTATTCTATTAAATCAAACTACAACAAAAGACAAAAAGCAAGATTTTGTTGTTTCTTTACCTCTGCATGAAAATGACAGACTCCCAACAGAGAGCCTTTAAAAATGGAAATTTATGTCATCTCTCCTGCATGCAAGCCCATCTATTCTACACAACCTCCTACAGCTTTATGCATCAAAGGCAACCCTAGATCCCCACAGCAGTTTGTTCTGCATATCCTGCTGAGGGGTTATCCACAGTGGAAAGAGCTCCTCTTACCTGTCCTCAAACACCAGCTTGGATCTCTGAGACTTGGAGCCGTCCGTGGAGAGCGGGGGAACAGCCAGCTGGTTATCACAACCCTTTGAGGATTTCTCCTGCAGAGACAGCAAGCAAGAGGGAACAAAGTTTCAGGAAAAAAGGGGCTGGTGTTTGAAGTGAAGCATAAAATGGAGAAAAGGGTGAGACTGAGGGATTCTGGAGGTAGAAATGGTTTGTGCTCTGCAGAAAATAGGCATATACAAGATACAGACCCAAATAAAGACTTAACTCATTCGTAAAGTCAATCATATTTAAAAAAAATTATACATCTCCCACAAGCATTACACAAAAATATTGAAACCCATAAGGTTATGTTCTTGACCACTCCCCTTCTTCGAATGCTTGCTTTGTTATTAAGTTCCTTGGGGGGGAATACTGCACAGTTGACAGACATAACGAAGGATTTTAGTCACACTTCTCAGAATCCAAAATGCCTGCCAGGTATTCAAACAGATAGCAAATACCTGGAGGTAAGGGCATTCCCACTCACCTTGCCATCGCGTGTGCTGCGTCCCTTGTCCTCTCCTTTTCTGTGTTTGGAGGTGGAATTGCCCTTGGTGCTGTGGCTTCCCTCCTTCCCACTTCCTGTCCCACTGGACAAAGAGGTGGAGGACTGGCTTACCGTCCTCTTCCGACTCGGATGCTCTGCCTTGGGGGTCCGCTGAGGACCCGACATGGAAGGAGAAGGGACTGGCTCCTCTTTCTTTTCCAAAGACCTCTTAGACCTGGTGGAATATGAATAATTACTGCAATACACATATTTCTTTATGCTTTAAATTGATCAGTTTTGTAACAGTAATGTACTCAATCAGTCACAAAATGTTAACTCTCAAAAGATTAAGCATCACAGATATTTCAACAATGAGAACATAGCAGATCTGTCATTAGTATAGAGGTTAACAAGTGCAAGCTTAACAGGCTACAATGTAATGAAAAAGCCAAGGCACTGAGATTTCACATTTTGATTTCATGATGCTCATTAGAGTTTATAGGTTTTATATTGTGAATTCTAACATGAGAGAAAACAGCATCTGGCAAGCTCCACTATGACTGTAACAAAAGGAAATACTACAGTCACAAATGTGCCAAGTGTTCCCAGTGTACAGAGGGTTTACTGTAAATGACAATCACGAGGAAAAGGAAGAATACACACTCTTTGCTGCTGTTTTTATGGTGAGATAGGGACTTCTCCTCTAGTTTGCATCGCTTGCTCTCTGGCTTGGTGCCCTCTTCGTCATTCTAAAGACAAAAAAAAAAAATCACAGAAAATTAAAAACAAAGACACAATAAAAGGATTTATCAGGGTGTGTATATCAGAGTTGAAAATTAGCACTTGCCACCAGCCAAATGCGGGTGACTTTGTCACATTAATTTGCTAAACCTAACCATCCATGGTGGAAGGTAAATAAAAGTAGCATAACAAAGATTTATGACAGAACACAATGCAGACTGAATCACGACTCTGCTCATTTCATTCAAATACTTTGGTTGGATGGTCCCACTAATGTCACAAGCAAAGGGAACCGCCTCCCTCTTGTGTCTCGGTGGGGGGCAAAGATTACAACTGACACAATGAAGGAGAACTGACATCCTGATCAGTAAAACTGCCTATTGCTTGAATATTGTAGATTTTGTTGTATTATTTTTCACAAGTAGTTACACAATAACAAGGAATAACAATTGAAAATAAAAACTGAGTGGCTTGTATATTTTGGGATTGTTAATTTCCAACCCTGGTGTACATGCCTCTGCAGGAGGTGATTTGAAGACAAAGAAGTTTACAAACATCTGCCAGGGCTTAATGGTTCGCCTAATGACTGTTAAAACCTAAGATATCACTTAAGATTGTAAGTCTTTTTTCCCCCACAAAAAATGCATAACCACCTAGTAGCAGACACTCCAGATGTGGATCTCCAACAAAACTGAATCAATTGTTCTTTGGCTCAGATACATTTTTCTTTTATTAATGGAAATCTGTATTGGGGTTATTTTGAGAGATGTGGCATCCTGGAAGGCTAAAAAAAAAAAAAAAAACTGGAACAATGATGACTTCCCTGATGACAGTAAAAGAACAAAAAAGCTCCAATTACATTGTCATTCAATGTGCAAAATCATACTGAAAGTATCATACCTTGTGTTTCCTCTTGGCCTTGGAAGAGCTCTTCTCAGAGCTCTGCTTGCTGAAGTCTTTGCTCTCCCTGTCTAGAGAGTCGTCCCTCTCCACTTTTATCTCTACAGGCTCCTTGTAGGGCCGCCCCGGGATCCTCGAAAGCAAGCTGAGATCTGTAGGAAATGAGAAGGAAAGAGAAGGGGCTGGGTAAAGTTTTATTTGGTCCAAAGTAAAGAAAAGCTTTAGGAGTGTGCACTCCAGCTAAACAAGCCCACAGAACACTGAGAATCTGCATAACACTTCTTTGCCTCGCGAGCAGTTTCGACTAACCTATCTTCACGAGTAAAACCTGCTGCTGAGGAGGTCTTGTAGGGTAACGTTCCTCGGGGTCACTGAGTGGAGACAACAGCTCTTTCTCTTCCATTGGCGAGAACACACAGACTGGGGTCCTGATACTCTCTGTGTACTTGGGTGTTTGCGATGAGGACAGGATGCTGTCATTCCCCTCAGAGTCTGACGATGAAGAATCTGAAACAAACTCACGAGACTTCGTCGGTGCCTTGGCCTTGCGTTTATCTGCAGTGGTGGCAACAGGAGCTGCAGTGGACCTCGGGGAGGATTTAGACTCTTTTTTAATGTTTGGTTTGCGGGAACCCTTAGTAGCAGCTTTGGGCCGATGAGGAGGTAACTCTGGAGCTGGCTCACTCTCCACTCTCAGACCTCCCTTGGGCTCCTCCACCACTAGGGGCTTCTCAGACTTTTTAGGCTGTTTTTTACCCACACTCCTTCGCGGGTTTGTGCCCCCCTCACTCTGAGCAGGGGACTTTTGCCGGCCACGGCCACCCTCTGCACCTTTTTGTGCTGCCCGTAGGTCCCTGCTTGGGGCTGGTGCCGTTGAGTCTTTTGAACCCCCTCCCTGGCTAGTATAGCCACGTCCTGAGCCGTTATCTCTGCCTTCTTTCTTGCACTTTGTTGGAACATTATTGTCCACTGGAGAGGCTGGTGAGAACTGTTTGGCCTTCTTGAACCAGTTGTCTAGCTGCCACTTGTTGGCCATGGGTTGCTCAGGCTGAAGGGGCCAGAAGAAAAAACAATTAGTGCCTTGTAGTAATACCACCCATAATAAGGGCAGATGGAGCTACGTAAGACTGGTAGATAAAGTACCAAATCATCACTTAGTAAAACTCTGTACAAGGTTACTGCAAAGTCATTACTTCAGGAGAAGCTGGCCGTGGGTGCTCATTGGCTTCACTGTCCGTCGTGCTGCTTTCACTCTCGCTGTCTGAGCCCGAGCTGCTCTCTGAACCGCTGTGGCTGCTCGAGTCGTCCCTCGATTGCTCTGCGCCTTCACTATTATTGCTGTTGTAGTAGAGGAGAGTCAAACAGGATTGTATTGTGTACAGAAATCTGTACACTTTCAGCCTGTCATGTTTTACATACTGAAGCATGCATAGAAACAACAGACTGACAATCAGCAGCAACACTTTTACACCTGAGGATTATTAACTACGATATGTAGCTCATATTTTTTGTATGGACCGTTGTGTATGCATGTGTAATTTGCACATGCTTCAGCTGTCAGCAGCTAGTTTTCCAGGACTGGGAATCTGCCTCACACTACTGTCTTAGTCCATTTATTTAAGCTGTCAACTTGTGCAGGCTGTTAATTTTCCATACTTGTGGAGAAGCCCTGTGATGTGCATTTCTGAACCAACATTCCCAAACTCCTTCAAAACACAGTTGTCTTTCCTTAACATTTGCCCAGCTTCTTCATTTTAATACACCAAACATAGGCTTATTAAAGTGGAAACAAACAAGTATCAAACCACTGTGGCTTCACTGATAAACAAAAACTCAGTATTCACTTTTTTGTTCTTCCAAATTTACCTTGCTGATGTGTTCCTTGAGGCATTCTTGGCAGAGTCCTGTTCTCCATCACTGTCCTCACTGCTGCTTAGCTTCAGGTCATCTTCCAGCTTACTGCAATATGGGAATGAAACTAAATTAAATTTCTGAATTTTGTTACAGCTGTGTAATGTCTTCCTCTGCTTAGCTGATGCCATCTAGGCATGTCTGCAACTGCTCCCTGTTGTCTGAATCAATGCTGGTAAACTACAAACACTGGCTTATGGTGAAAAAGGGCAAACAGGAAAGGATGAAGCACTTACGTTGGCTGGTCATCACAAGCTTTGGGCTGGTGGCTGCTGGAGCTCTTGGAAGAACTGCCTCGCTCTAATGAGGAATAAGTATATATAAACACACATATCAGTAATATCAATGCATCATTAGTTTAGTGCTCAGATTTGAAATGTGTGCAATACTCACTGTGTCCACTTGAAAAAGGGTGAGAGTCCTAAGTTAAAAAGAGACATTTTGAATGAATTTCATGAACTCATTTGTCTTCTCATTATTTATCATAAATCTAAATATTAAATCACTGAATAAGTGAATGAATCAATTAATAACATTTGAACAGCACACACACAGGGAATGGTGCAATGCTGACCTTAGTAGGGAATGGAAACTTGGAGGGCTCAGTTTTGCAGGGGGTGTGGATGGCTGTCAAAGGAGGAGGCCACGACTGAGTCATTTCCTGAAAGAAGGGGAAAAAAAGACATAAGGTGGGAGTAATGGGAAATGCCCTTTTAGCGACTTTAGCCAGTAGGCTTTTCTTTGAATACTCAAGATGAACTGTCGGCCTATTTATGTACATACCTTTAGAATCTCATCAACGCAGTGGGCATCACCGGATCCCTAAAGACAGAAATGTCAAATTCAGCACATGTTCATAAACAACATGCAGCAGGTCAGCATCCATTTTTAGTAGCATGAGTCATTCTATAGGCATTTCATGAGACCTATGGGTTCAGTCAGACCAAATGTAATCTGCTGTAAGGTCATTTTTTCCAGTTATTACATCACTATGAATAGATGCTCCAAACACACATGCTGCTCAGCTGTTCTAAGTCATTATGTCCCTCATGCAACTTTAACAGCTCCAGATTCCATTTCTTAATTGACACAGACACACAGTATGCTCTTTATGTGAGTTGTGTACATAAGTTGCAGGGTTCAGAATAAATTACAAATAGACAGCCTATAGATAAGCCTTACCTCTACAGGCTGTGAGGGGATCTTAAGTTTGGACAGTGAGGCCTTGCTGTTGGACTTCATCTCTCCCATGGTGCTGCTGTGTGACTGTCCACTGTAGCTTTCTGCTTGGGAGCTCTTGAGTTCTGCAGTTTCCTGGCCGTCCATAGGCCGCACATACGCTGTGGGCTTCTGCAGCATGGAGCCGGGTTTGGACATGAGAGATGGGGGAAAGGTCTGACTTGAGTGCTGTCCACTGGGGAAGGAGGTGTGAACCCGCGAGGGTGAGTCCCAGTTGGCCTCTCTTTCTCGTGGGGACTTGGAGCGGTAGCGCTCCTTGCTGTGATGCTGCTCTGCAGACAAGGAACTCCGCAAATGGCTGTTGCTGCCAGAGGAACTCAGAGAGCCCTTGGCTGGACTCGACGTGTGTGACTTTGAGTGTTCTGACCCCCCACTGTGTTTACTTGACTTCTTTTCACCTCCGTGTCTTTGGCTACTGCTGCTGCTGCCACTACTACCCCCGTTGCCCCTCTGACTGCTGAGTCCTGAGCGTTTCTGGGACTGGGATGAAGATCCACCTGCTGCAGGGCCAACAGGAGTCCACTTACTGCTCTGGTTGCTGCCACCACTACTGACACCACGCTGGTCCCCACCAAACAAAGGTGGGCCCGATTTCTCCTCAGAGGAAGACGAACTGTTAGAAGGTTTACCACCAAGCTTTGGAAGTGTATCACCAATTGGATCTTTCATCTCGTCGTAATTGCCCAGCATGCTCTGAATACGGCTGGACAGTTTATCTTCCTTACTGGACTGAAGAGAGAAGTAGAGAATAGGGATGATGATGAAAAAAGACAGTCACAGAGAAAGAAGAGACAGAGAAGAGAATAAATGAGAAAAATGAGCAGAGGGAAAGCAGAGGGGAAAAGAGGGGGGAGGGAAACAGTAATTATGGGCACATGTTCAACACTTAATTGCTTTCAATCAAAACACACTGAGGAGAGTAAAGGCATCATTCCCAAAGACAAACCTAAAATCACAAAATATATGCAAAATGAGCTAATTAAAACGCAGATCCAGATTCATCTGACAAAAGAAATGAATGAAATCCGAATCCCATGTGTCACCAGTTTTACAGTTAAAATAACTGACAGAACATTGAGAAAACAATATGATTCAACATAGAGAGAAGAGTAGCCAGCCAATCACACACTCAGCCTGTTCAAACTGGTGGCCAAATACATCCACACCCATCTGAGAACACAGATAAGAGTACACCCATGGTTACAACACAGAGGTTAATCAGTTACTTTGAGGTCACGGATTCCAGCAGACTTTCTTGCAATCAGCCCGTGACAAAAGTCTGAACAGAATATCCAGTGTCACATGTAGCTTCAGACCTCTATTTTGTTCGACAGATTCACACGAAAGGTGAAGAAATGGAAGCTGCTGTCTGTAGCAGGAAATGTGTCAAGCTTGGTCATAACAGGCACTCCTCCTGTTTGCAGGGCCAAGTTCACACATGTGTAGCTGGTAAAGTGTAGCATCAGCTAATTTTCTTGTGTATGGTTGGTTTCACTTTGTGGCATGAGTATAAACGATTATTTTCGAGTGGATCAGAAACATCCTCCACTTTTTCCAAACAAAGTGTTTAAAAGGATGATTATTATGGCTTATCAAACAAACTGATACAGACCTATGTTGGCTGATGATGCAAAAAAGGGGGAATAAAAAGAGGGAATAAAAAGAAAAGGAATTAAGAAACGGCTAACTATTGACAGCTTGTTCACTGTTTACAGATACTGACTGCAACACTGAGTGTTGGATAGAGATGTTATGATATGCAATTCCAATGCCTGGCTGCTGCATATCAGCTGATACAGATACAATTATCATTATTACAATAACTATTATAACTATCAGCTGCATATTTCTAATCCTGTATAGATGTAATGTGATCGCTATCATCATAGTATGCCTACCTCTGGTTACACATACAGACAAAACACGTACAAATACAGAGAGTGAGTGCCAAAGAACGTTCTCTTTCTTGTCCTTGTTTTCCTCCCTCTGGCTTGGTTAACTCACACATAAGCAAATTCACATGTTGTTTGCTTTTAGTTACTTGTGCAGCAGAAAATATGTTAAGTTTCATATCATTTTTAGGGATAATGTACTACATGGTATCAGATCATTGTCTTGACCTGTGTAGTCACAGATAGCTGATCCAATACAACTCTACACACGGCAGAATAAACACAACACATACACGCAGTTGAGTAGACTGCAGTGGACTGCCGCGGTCAGCCCCCCTCCTCACCACCACCACCACCACCACTTGCTATACATGTGCACACAATCTAAAAGGGTCCAGGTGAGAGTGAAATACAACTCTTCATTACGTCTGATTGACGGGCAGCAGTGTTTACAGAATGCAGATCGACAAAGATAAAGGTACGCATGAACACTTGTTTATATGCACATGAATGAAATGCGTCCTGCATCTTCCAGCAGCAACCTCTTTGAGGACAGGACAATCCAGATAATATATGGGGAACATTTTACATTGTACTCTACATATTGTACTACAAACGGGCAAAATAAATAAATAAATAAATAAAAAGAAGATTGGATCTTAGATTATATCTTTGTCAAAACATTTTGATACAGCCCTTTCAGCCCACAGAAAGGTTTCTAAAGAAGCTCCTTAAACTTTCCCTCCACATTGATCGGAGGAACCTCATTCAATTTTTGGTTCCTGGCCCCACACAAAGTCCCTGGAGGCAGAATTTTCTTGCCAGCCAGGAGCTATCAATTTCCAATACCACTTTAAACATACCATTACCACAACAGTAAATTGCAAGGAAACTGACAGACTTAGCTATCAGTTCTGTCTGTCTAATTTGCCTAATCTGTGCAGTTCCTCAGATGTAGTTAAAATTCGACGAATGTGGTTACTGGATTTTCGATTTTCTGAATTACGTTCCTCCTTCTAAGTTTCTGAGTCCATACATTTCAGTTTTTTTTTAATTACTTCAAAAAAAACAAAACAAAACAATATTATGGGAATCTAATTTTCAGCAGATATTCTTGTGCTCTTTATTCTGTGCAGCTGAATTTTAATTGCATGAACTTTGCAGCATAAAAATGTTACTGCTTTGCTGGTCTACATCTGGGAGGCCACAGCTGCAGCTGCATGCACACATGGCCTCTAATGCAGAACACAGTAAACTTCCACTTACTGGAGCATGACAGAGGGGGAAAAAAAAGTTGAACTCAAGCTTACATAAGACTAAGACAAACAAGAGATACAAAGAGTGAGAAAGCCAGTGACTTTAACAGTTGGCTTTTTCCCATATTTGTTGGAATATAGCACATAAGCACAGCATGGCACTAAGGTTTTTCTTAAAAGACAATTCTATATTTCTGAGGCCAGAAGAACAAATCTGCACAACAACAAATATGTGCTGCAAATGCCTTTGTCCCGTGTACAGTGGTCAAGGACGTTTCCTTCTCCAAAGTCAGTTCTCACTTTGTTGTGGTCCAAAACACAAAGGCCTGCACTCATCACTCACCTCTGGTACCATTTCTATTCCCAACCTGTCAGGACACATTCCTTGCTGCCTCTTCGATGGCTAGCTCTAACTAAGGAGAGGAGCCACTTACCTCTGCTCAAATCTGGTTAGTGACAAAGATTAGACCAGTATGGAGAACTGAATTCCTCTTTACAATTACAGTGACTGGGTGGGAGCTGGCTAGCCTACATCTATGTATGTCTGTGAGCATGAGGAGGAAGACATGAGAGTAAACAGGGAGGCTGGCATGTTGTTATGTTTGAAGAAGAGCATCTGATTTTGTTTAATACCTATGATCAACATGAGCGCATAACGTACTGCACACAGACCAGAGGACTGTCACTGTCAGCGGAGCTTGTTCAGACATGTCACATAAAACAGCTTCTGTGTTGGTATTACAGCATACCGTGAGTTAGCTGTTTGTAGCTTTAATCATGCAAACTGTAAACAAAACTGAGACTGCAGGATCCTGAAGGTCACTGTGAAAAAGAAAAACGAATTCCCTCTTTTTCAGTGACAAAATGTATACTGAAGCCTAAATCAAATATAGGATTTTCTTATAACAGCTCAGGAAAAACTAATCAACTTTCAACTAAAAGGTTTCAGACTGGGGGGGTGTAGGAACAAAGTCAAACAACATATTACATAAAGCGTGCGTGCACACACACACACACACACACACACACAAACGTACACACACACACGAGCAAAGTTTCCACCTTTGCCACAGAAGCTTGAAGTTACACTCCTCTTAACAGTAACAGCAGACAAAAGGAGCAAATTCCTCTGAAGTGACACATGAAATGCATGTCAAAACCGAATTCGAGATAAATAAATTTACCACTTTGTAGGGTTCAGGAAAGAGAGGTGAATTTGCTGGAAAGGCCTCTCCTCCTCCCTGCTGGATTTCTTGATTTCGCCTTTCTCTTTCTTTCATTCGGAGCACATTCCGGTCCTCACGGTTCATGTTGCTAGTAACACAAACAGAACAACAACAGGTCAGCATAAGAACAGGCTGAGGAGAGACAATAAACAGACTTCTTGTCTCATGGCTTTACAGGGATGGCTATGAAAGGAAGAGCGCTATGAAAGTGAGACGTTCCTTAAAGTAATACCTGTTGCATTTGTATGAATTTAAAAAAAAGCTTAGCAACTTAACAACATTGACCCCACAGTTTTCTTTCCAGCTGTTATTTCTTGGTTTGTAAAATGAACACCAGCTAGTTCATGTTTCCAGCTATTTACAGCAGATCATACAGCCAGGCTGCCATCTACGTTTCTGCTCAGAGTCAGTTTTTTTTTGGTAAAACACAAATCGGACTATCACTAGCTAAACCCCGCACATCATAAACAAGGGAAGCACAGAGATGACCCGTGGAGAAAGTAGTCCCTAATAGGCTTAAGCTAATACAGACAATGTACAGTTGCCTACTTTCACTGCAAATAACTTCCTAGTACTGATTGTCAATGTAAAATGGCTATTTTCAATGCTGTCATACATACGTGTGTGGTTGTTGGGTCAGCAAATATATATTTCAACAAAATTTTGTTTTGTATTTTTGTTTTTTGCAAAAGCATACAGAAAGTTTAACATGAAAAGGATATGAAAGTCTCTTCAGGAATAACATAAAACAGACTGTAATTAGGATTAAATAATAACCTTCTGCTACAAAAATTCCAGCTTGAGGCCCTTACTGTGTTTCTGAGTATAATATGGGTAGCACAACCATAAAAGTAAAGCGCTATTTGAGGACAGAGAGCATGTAAGCAAATGTATGGATTCATACCAGAGAGACAAATGGCAACAAATAAAAGAAGCCATACAAAAAATCAATCACACTAAAACAGATGGCTGTAAATTTAAAAAAAAAATGGACTTTTCACATTCATTTACAGCAGCCAGCCTGACAAAGCAACTGTCTGTTAAACACTTTAACAGAAAGTGTGTTAACACAAAGTACAAGCGAGCTTTTGAACTTGAAACAAGCCAATTAGCAGCCAGGCGTGTCGCCTCCCTGTTTAAGACGACAGCTCTGGCTCTGCCAATGACAACACTAAGTTTAAGCCTGTTGATAGAGTGTGAGTAGACAGGAATGACACAGCCTCCTCCGAGATTATAAACACGACACATAAGGGTGTTTTCAATCTTTACTATGTATGGCCAAAAAGATGGAAAGAAGCAGGTGGATAACTGATTTTAGAATGGGTAAAATACACAAAGCAAAGTCAAACAACACGTTAAAAGGTAGACAAACCAGAGTTTCCGGAAAATAATTCAAACTGCTAAGGACAATGAATCATATAGTAATGTATAGACTAAATTTTGCACTCCAGCAGTCAAGCAAAAAATATTTATGTTTTTACAAGTTTATCCTGTTTAAGTGTAAGCTTATCAGTATGTCTTTATAGTAATTTCACAACCAACTTTTTTACGAGGCCTCTGCCTGTTTAACATCATCAACAACATCCAACAGTGAGTCATCAGTCATTACAGTCTACATGATTTACACACTATAGCTAAGACTACATTACACCAAAGCTCAGGAAGTGACCAACGGCATAACCACTGCAAGCTGTTTGACACACACCATTAACAACAGTTATCAGCAGAAGCGTAAAGAGAAGAAGAGAACAATGATTAGGCTATCCATCATGCAAACATCCATTAGCACCCTGCTGTAACCAGTTCTCAACTTTATTTGACTTCCAGCACAGCTAAGAACCAAGTGTATGTTGTTAAAAAGTAAATAAAAGATCATGCTAGATTAGATACGCACAATAACAAACTTGCTACAACCAATCACCTTTTACAGACAACAAATGTCCATGACTGCTAGCAGCGAGGTAGAGTCACTGCAGCCACAGTCAAGAAAACAGTGCTAAAGGACCAAATGCCTCAGGAAAAACTCCTTTGTCAACACATGCTTGTGTTAACGTTGCCCAACTAACTGACCTGATCTGTTGGTTTTTAGTAGGTGAACAGGGGGTTACACCCTTTCATCCTCTAGCACAGCATGAAAGAAAATCATCACAGTAGGCTCAATTGTCTATTAGTGGTTTCAGTGATACTGGAGCTTAAGTGTCTGTATTTAGGCCAGCAGTCTTTTACTTTTGTTTCTATGAAAGGCTGAACACAGGCTTTATCTCCTATGATGTTCTAAAAGACCACTCTAGTCTTGAGGTAAAAGAAAAAGAAATCACAGCAGGATTTTTTTTTAATTAACAAGTACACCAAGTACCTGAGTAAAAGACAGAATAAGAAAAACTCATCATGGTGACATGACGTGACCGTGACTGTTCAAGTGTCTGAGCTCAACCTGTTTCTTTTTTTTTTTTTGTAGGCTTGTAGAGCTATACAGAGTAGAGATGAAATTGGTACTGGTTTTAAAATAAACCATTATAAAACTCCTGATGGATAGTGTTACTGTTTCAAAATTATTTATCATTAAGTAAGGATTTTCCTATGCTCTGAAAAACCCACTGTCCAGCATCAACCACAGTTGGCAACACTCTCCCAGAGGCAGATGCAGCATGCGACGTGGGTTTATTTTGCGTCAATGAAGACATGGCAGAAGGCACTAACAGTGCACCAGAGATGCAGTCACTGCAGTGAGTTCTGGATCATTTTTGGGTCTCTTATTTTTATATTTAAGCAAACAAAAACTGTATAGGGCTGCTATCTGCAGTGGTGATTTCAAGTATAAAATTAGTGAAATGATTTCAGTGTGTGTACCAGTGCATCTTACATCAATAATAATACATCAATCACTGCTTGTGATATAATTGTGATATGAAATTTAATACAGTTTCATCTATAATACAGAGAAGGAAACCAAAATCCAGTTTAATTAAGCTTTTATATGAAAAAGTTACAAAAGGACCAAATACCTTTCTGTAAATACTGACAGTCATGTCTCAGGCTGGAACTAACAATTATTTTCATTATCTATTAATCCGCTGATTTTCGAGATTTATGAACTCGTTTTTCCATTCAGTCCATGAAAAGTGGAAAAATCGTGAAGAAAGCTCATCACAATTTCCCAGAGCCTAAAGAGACATCAGATTGCTTCATTTGTCCAAGCAACAGTCCAAAACCCAATCCAAAATGCTCTTCATTTACTTGCATAAGGCAAAATGAAAACAGTAAATCCTTGCATTTTAAGAAGCTGGAAACAGCAAATGTAACTATATAACTAAAGCCACAAAATAAAGCACGTTTTTCTGAACAATGAAATGTGGTGATAAGCTTTCTGTAAGAATCAGGAAATTGTCAACAAACAAATAAGTTTTCCATTTCAGCTTATTGATTACTGATGTCCGTCTACATTGCCGTTTTCCATGTTTCAACACGTGTACAGTTTTAACACTGTGTTGGATGGACACTACTGTGCAAATGTGACTAGGCATCATAAAAGAGAGCAGAGGTACATAAAAATGTAACTGCTGCACTAAAATAATCTCATGCAACGGAGTAATATGAAAAAACAACTGGTGGAAGGGATGTCCCCAATCAGTCATAATGCTACATGCCACAATGCACCTCCAACTTACCTTAAAGTTAAGCATCTACTTTTTCAAGCTAAGCATTAGGGGATTTTCCTTTCCTAGTTAAGAGGGGTTCCAATGGAGGCAGAATCCTAGTATCACCCCAGTTTGGGAAACCTTCAGGACAAGCAAAACTTCTGCTCATTTGAAAAGCATGTGTTAGAAGGACAGATCACAGGCAAGCCTTGGTTTGAATTTTTTTAGTTTAAGCATGCATCCAAGGACCTAGCCTTCCAAATCCAGGGAACATAGTAAGGTAGGCAAAGCAGTTTAAAAACAAGGAAAACACAAATCCAATCAAAGCATATTTCTACAACAAGAGTTTAAATGGCCTTTACTATTATCACGGTGTCATGGCCAGCTATGTTTATTGTAATCATTCAACAGTGTGCCAGTGTGACTGAAAAGGTCAAAGTCTGTAGAGTTGAAGAGACAGTTCACTTTGTACCCAATTTAATCAGCTCATCTGTCTCTTTCTAACTCACAACATAACAGTTGGGCCACGTCTTCAACACAATCCACAAAAAGGGGCAGAACTGATGGTCATTTGAGCATTATGAATTCAGGACTGAGCTTCAGTGACACAACCATTATGGAAGGCCACCCAAAACAACAACAACACAATGAAAAATTAAGTACCTTATTCTTCCCAGACACCAAGAGAAATAAGCAAAGCAGCAAACTAGCCGAACATTTCTTACCCTGACTGAGAGGCCATGGCCCCAACCACTGAAACATTGGAAGGAGGAGGTAGGAGGGCTCAGAGGATCTCCCAGGGATTCAGAAGTATTCTTGTCATGACTTGTCAGCCCAAACTTCTACGCCAACCTCCTCCAATTCAGACAACCTGGCCTTTTTCTCCCCCTAAATGTATCTGTGTGCGTCTAGCTGGAAAAGTGTGACTACAGTTTCTTTTCTCGACTCGGAGGTACAGTGTATTTCCTTGGAGTAGAGACAAATCTGACTTAGGGAGGGGAGGTGACTGTTCGCTCTTGGGACATACCACGTCGGCAAAATGCAGGGGTAGTCACATGCAAGGTGAAGTCTGGGAAAGCTGCAGTATTTTGTTTTGAGGCTAAAGGATGTGCAGTGAACAAGCAAGGTTACAAGAGACTGAGGGTAAATAAGTATGATAGGTGAGCGCGTGAGGTGTGTATGTATGTTAAAACTGAACGTGAGAGCGAAAGATGGAACAAGAGAGAGAGATTTGCCATGTCTCATGTCTACAAGAGGGCTGGAAAGTTATAGTTTAATGCTTTAAAAGTAAACAGTGCTGTGGGCCAATTTTAATCCAGAGCTTAGAGGAAAACCTGCCCAGCAAGGAGTTTAGGAATCTTTCAGTCACAATCTGTTATGAACTATGTACCCTCTTGTACGAGCAAAGTGCTCAACACGGCAAAACAGTGATGACAAGGCATTTGAGGAGACTACAAACAAACCCTGTAGAAGGTCTAAAAGAATTCAAGCGAGTAATCACACCTGCAAGTATTAAAATAAAGAAAAAAATGTGTATAAATCCAGTAAAAGTAAAACCAAAACCAATAAAATAAAAGATGGTTTAAGAACAGAGGATCATCCATCCATTTTCTATCAGTACTTAGAAAATAAAATCAGCTTGTTCTAACACAGTCTTAGAGCTATATTAATTTACAAAACTACATTACAGGCCATTAGGGAGAAAATCTGTGGGGAGAACAGCATTGAGGGAGCAGCAGGAGCAGAATAAAATCTCACCTCTCTTCAAGAATGGAACACTCCAGCTCGACCCATAAAAGGAGATGTTATTTTACACCACAGGACCTCTCCTCCATGTGATGTCACTGCTCTCAGAGAGGCCAAGCCAATCAGGGCCCATCTTTCCATCAACAACCTCTCTCCCTCCCCACCCCCACTATGCCCCGAGCACAGGGCCAAGCACCCGTGCAGGATGTTAAAGGGACAGCACACAGTTTCCAACATGCGCGCAGCAACAAATGTTAGATGTTTTCATCAGCCACATAAGCTGATGACACTGGCTGACAAATTATCATCACATGTCGCAAGGATGCTTATCTGGCACAAAAACCGGGGACAACATGCCATTTCACTTCTGGTATCTCTATGTGGGTTTCCTGTTGCATGCTTTGGGTTGATTTGTAATGTTATTCTTCTCATCATATGATTTTCTCCTTATTATCTTGCTCTTCTTGTTCAGTCAGTCTTGCCCTTGCTTCTGAATTCTGTTTTCTTAAATTTGATTTTTAATAACTTTTGTTGCATGCTACTTTAACACTAAAGAAAATAATGAAGATTGTTATAGTTTCAAAAGATACCCAATTTTATTTGAAAGATTTCACTATGAGAAAAATGCATAATAATGAATAATGCAATGTCCGGACATAAAATGATTAAGTCCACACTTGGGAAACTCCCTTAAACTTAGTTCACAATTGCTTTATTGTGACATTTTGAGACGCGTAGCTTGCTTTGACAGTTAATCGTCAATAGAAACTTTAGGAATGCAAATAAAAAAATGGACGTCCTTGTTTCATAAGCAGTGTTGATGCTTTTAAATAATTCAAACTGAAAACTAAACCAAAACAAAGTTTTGTCTGAACTCTCTAAACTTTCTCTGTTTAAGTTCACACTTGCAAGATGCAGTTAGTTACTAGCAGCATATTAATTCTTAGGGTTGGATACTGACATGAATCTGGCAATATGATATATATTTGGATTTAGGCTAGCGATATATACTTACTTGGAGTCAAGCGGCTGACGATAGATTACAACACTGGCACCTATCGACCGGGGTTTCAACACAAAATGAACCACAGCCACATGTTCTTTGCATATAAACTCTACATTAAATTGAATGCAGTGTTTTTGAGAATTGATATTATGTCACAAAATGTAACAATTACAGGGGTCTATCAATATTTCTTCCATTTTAATTATGCATGCCCTTTACTTTTATAAACAGAAGCAGACTGATGTTCTTAGTTGATTTAATCAATACCAAAGCTCTGCACCAACTATGATGATCACAGTCAATTTTGTCAATGACAAATAGCTCTGAGGCACAACCAGTCATTTTCGTAGGAATATTATATTATATTAATATTAATATTAGCTGAAAAATAATGCAAAATTATGTTGATTGAAAACTGTTGTGTCATTTCATATCAAAGCGGTGTATAAAAGCCCTTATATAATGTAAATGAACAAACACTGTAATGGGGTACAGATGGGCAGCCAGTGCCACCTCCCCTGGTGGTTTTGAAGCAAACCTGCTGACAGCAAGCATTCCAGAGGGAGTGTCCATTCAAATGCTGCTAACCTGCCTCATATAAGCAGCTGTGTGGGTGACAAATGCCAAAACCACATGGCACTGGCTAAGACAAGAACTTTATCAGAAATATCTTTAAAAAAAAAAAGAAATTAATAAAAATAATTTTTGAAAATGCAGTTCAGTTAACAATCTCTTAAAACATGAAAACTGGGGAAAGAGATGTGGTTAAATGCACTCAATCTTGTGCATGTGCATATCCTGTATGAGGATGGGAGAAACATTATCTCGTTAACAAAATAACATAACGAAGAAGCCTAATTTTAGTTTTATGTCTGTTAAGTATTTAGTTGATGATGTTTGAGGAAGACAATGTCAAAATTAGGATTAGGTCTGAGTATTCAGGATTGTTTGGTTTCTGCTTCAGTTAAAAAAAAACATTCAATTATTTCTCTTTGTCATCAGATTAACTCCAATTAACATATCAAAACAAGACTCTAAATCTTGATTGGCATGTTCTCTAAACAAGTGCTTATATGCTTTCATTCAGGCAGGTTTCAAGCATTTGAACTGACTCACTGCGTGGAATGCCTTCACTCAGCAGGCATGTATTATCTGAGCCGGAGAGAGCTGGTAGCATTTACCAATCAGGGTAGAGAACCTGTTCACTAAGAAGCATTGTTCTCCACAAATACAAAAACTCTGATGCTATCTAAATGCGTATTTTGATAGTGAAGTCAAGTCAAGACTTTGGAAAGTGATTTCTTCATTCCAAGATCCAAGATAATTCAAATTTCTCTTCCATTCCTTAACTGTTCTTAACAGGTCTCTCACAATAGTGTAACAATTTGTGTTAAAGTAAAAAGCATACATACACCTAAACTGTGAGCATCTGAAACATTCACAACGATTTTGACGTGAAAAATAACGTTAGAGAAGCTCAATAAGAAAATGTATCACTTGCAGCTTAGACACATATAAACACAATGTCCATGGTACTTTTTTCTGCTGCACTGTTAGTGGAACATGACACACAACCTTCAATTATTTTGGCAACAAGTCCAAAGAACATGCGTCATTCAAGCTCTTCAATGTGCACACTAAGATTGTCGCAAGGTTTTTACCTTTTTTTTTTCATGACCCTCTACAGGCACATCTGAACTATGGTAAGAATTTTCATAATTTATAATCACTCCTTTCAGCTTTGAGTCAATATTTAGCCAACACACTATAATGTATCAAGCTACCACACACACAATGTTTACCAGTGCTGTGTAAAAATCTCTATAATGATCAGCAAAATCAGCCAGATGTTTAAAACAAGCTTTAAAAGCTTAAATAGGGAACAAAAGACTGAATGCTTAGTAAAACAGATTAAATTGGGATATCTGTGAAACACTGATATTTCACAAACTTGTAAAAACTGTTTTGCAATTTAAAATATCTTCTGATCAAGATTTTACTCACAAAGCTCTTAATGTTGGTTTGGTGGGTTCAATAATAACAGTAGCGGTTGTTGGACTGAGCTTCAAGCCTGAAGCTTTCATGCTTACTTACATGAAGTACTCAACTTAATAATCTATTACTCTCCCAAACCAGGAATTAACTGTTCCTTAGCCAAGGTAATTTTACCTCCTGAAAGCTCCAACAACCCAGCTGACCCATGACCAATGGAGATTAAAACTGAGGGGCAGCATGCAACCTTTATAGCACGAACATGCAGTCATTCCTATTAATCACATAATAACAAGAAAAGGCCAAAATGACCCCACACGCTATTGGGGAGTGACTGTAATTATCTGTACTGTGAAACAGTATTCCATTTATTAGTCCCAATCTTATCACACAGAGAGCAGTCTGGGGTTAATTTGACACTGGAGTATCTGCCTGCCTACAAATAGAAACACGCTAACCTATAGTTTACTACTCTGAACCATTAAAAAAAAAAAAAAAAAAACTCTCCCCAGAGCAGGCACTCTGATACATGCTGTGGCCAAAAATAGAATTAAGACACTAGAGCTGCACAATAGGAGGAAAATACGAAATGTGCGAAACTACTGTTCAATATAGAAATGACAAAATGACTAGTGATAAATAAATACATGCCATACTAAACTATTACCATGTTACCACATTAGCTTTTCTCTCCTTTTCCAGCCATCGTGTTAGCAAACCTCACAGTTGCCACCAAATTTGCCTTTAATAAATCTGAGGGTGACTTAGTGCCAGCTGGGACTTCATCTGACTGTGTGTATGGTGAACATATTACTGATCACAATGCATGCTGCATGTAATTTTCTTTTTCCACTGTGTTGGAGGTACACTTCCGTGATAAGTTTATTGCATATATTCAAATTGTGAAAACGATAATTTATCCTTCAGCCCTAGAGGAAACTGGTGGTTGAAAAATTAAAATTGTATGATTCACAAATTTGATGTCTTTGCCATGCGGGTTCCTGTGTGTGCGCTCTGCATAAGAAGAGCAAATTAGAAATATTAGTTCCTTTTGAATCACTTATTACAAAAGATTTAATAATCTCTCACTTGAATGAATATTTCCTATTTTACTCTCCTGGATCCATTTCCTGTCTTTACCATTTATGGTACCGATTAATTTGTTATTGCCTGTAAAGCACTTACCCTCTACTAAAAAATGTTATGCCAATGAGTTTCATTGCTGTTCATCATAAGTATTACTGCGACAATAGACTGTAACAAATGTTTCCTGACGGATATTATAGAGCAGTATCTCACAGTACAGATGCCAGATATGTGAAATGAAATGACCTTAAGGAGCTTCATCTCCACCGGACTATACCCTCATGACTGCTTAACTCATATGCTACAGAACAAAAGCTGAAGAACATATGCACGAGGTCAGGACACAGTGAGTAGCATATTTTTCTGCTGCGTGAGCAACAGTACAGAGGCACAGAGAGATAATAAAAAAGAACTGCTGATTAGATTTGGGCTAATTAAACTGGCAGGCTCTAGAAGAGCCTTCAAACAACTTACTTTCGACAAGCTTCTCTTTGTAAAGGAAATGAGATCTGATTATAAACTTACAGGGCTTAACTGAAGACACAATTAGCTCTTAATTTGGGTAGGGTTTAAAGAACAGCAGCTAAAATGCAGTGAAATTTGCACAATAAAACAAAAACATGATTGTTATGATTCCTTTGTGACTACTCTTATTCATTTCAACCATTTGAGAGAAATGAAGACAAAACTGAAAAACCAGGATACTGGGGTAAAGCACTTAGTTTATTTAGACAACGACTAATCAGACTGGGGGTGGCAGCCCTGAATCTTGCACAATTTCTTGTTATTGTTGAACAGCCTGAAGCTACGTACTGCTCATTTTCCAAAAATCGAGACTGCAAAACCACACTGTAGTACTATGACAAAGAACAATAGATGTGTCTAAGCCAAAGAAAACATGCATCCACTCCTCTGGCTGGAAAGGATAAAAAAAAGTGACTATAACGTCTCAACACAACATGTGCCCTTTGCCTGGCTAAAGAGGAAACAGTTACACTAAAGCCACAGAGCAAAGCCTAAACAGGAAGTGAAGAGGATTTCACAGTGAGCTGCGTCACAGGGAGCACAAGAGCACAAAACAAATCTTCATCTGCCATAACACACTGACCACAGTTACATGAACTGCATTAGCTTGAATGTGGACTTTTACTTATAATAAAACAAAATTCAAATCAGGTTGTTTACTTTGGTGCCTTGAAAGAACATTTTAATTAATACTCCCAAAATGCAACCACACTGACGTTGGGAAACACATACTATGCTGATGTCTAATATGTCTGTCTACAGCACACAGTCATCTTGCAGTCACATCTTTCTACCTCATCTTACCATTCAACATGTTCATTTAAAAAAAAAAAAAACAGTTCACAATCGGATGAGCTGTTGCTGTAACAGTTTAAGGAACATGCTGCGTCTTAGATATTGCTACATGGCTCTCACCACACCAAGTCTCCCTCCCATATTTAAATTTAGGTTTTGAGGTTTTATCATGCTAAAACCTTCATGCAAATTTGGCAAAGGTATCAGGTTTTAGCCTGCTCTTTTTACCACTACACACAACAGGAGATTCAAATGATACCTACCATCAAACAGCTGGATCGCCTTCCGGATGTCAACATATCACTGAAGACTTCAAGTGAGAGATATACTATGGTTTTGTTAAGCCATTTACATGTTTAATGCAGGTTGGAGCACTTAAGAAGAAAGAATTTAAATCTACTTGTGTATTCTGAAAATAACTCCTGCTTGACAATTTCTCTTGCAGAATAATGACTTAATGTGTTAAGTACTGCGGCTAGTGTCTCTGCCTAACAGTAGGGAGGTACTATCTTTGTCATGACTGGGCCTGACAGCAACATCATGACTCCTGTATGCGCATTGGAAAACAAAATACTTGGACCAACACATCCACACACACTGTACTTCATAAACAACTGCACTCACAACTATGACAAGCTTAAAAAGTCTCTCACCTCACCACAGATGTTACACCACTTCACAGCTACCTGCCATAAATGAGTTCATGACCTCAGGCCTCACCCTCTGTGAGGTGTTATAAACAGGTTGATAGCTCTGTCCTTGTCTCCATACGCAAAGTGCACCCAGCCAGATATATACAAGTATTGGTGGTAGCCCTAACTGTTGAAAGTTACTCTGGACTTAGGATGCATTTACTGGCCCTTCCCCCAACTGTGGCACGTAAAATGGCTTCCTAGAAAAGCATATCAGCTGTCCTTTTCCTCGACCAAAGCTAAACAGACTGTCCTGTTTTCTTTCTACGCAGCAGTATATTAAAGTCATTAGGATTTTTGACTTGTGACATCCAGGGATGATACTGAGTGTAATCTCATATAATACATGCCGGATACAATGTACGGAGCCTAACGTCCATGACAACAAACCAAAAGTTTTTTCTGGTCATTGTGAGAAAACTGACGGCTGTTAGGGCATTAGATTAGTTAAACTGTGCTACCTGAGTACAGAGACAGTAAGCAAGTGAAACATTTGTTGCTTGTATTTGATTTGCCCAGCTTTAATAGTTCATCTGTAGTTTAATTCACAAAGCTGAACTGGACCGCAGTTACTTCTGTTTATCATTTGAACCAAACGTTAATACCAAAAAATTATGTCCTCGTCGGTAACATAAATTAGTGATAGTAAACTTAAGCGTGTAAGTTATGTCAAAGATGGATAAACAGAGAAAACACAAAACATCCGACGTCATGACCTGTTAGCCAACATTACATTAACAGAACCGTGATCATCATCTCTACGATGTTTGCCTTTCTTTTCGAGAACGGAAGAAGCCAGCGCAAGAACAACAGTAACATCCAGCGCTAACATGATTTCAAACAACCAATGTTTGCCGTCAACACAACTCAAAAGTAGTTATAAGGTCTGCCCTTTTAGCAAGAGGCTAACACGCTACCTACAGGACTACCTGCACCTTCGCTTTAGCATAATGTTAGCTAGTCAAATCTGCTTGTAGCTTTTACAGGCTAGGCTAGCGGCTAGCTAGGTATGAAACCACTGAATTTTTCTGAGGAAATTTCAATTAACATTCACCCCAAATGTCAGATAACCACTGAATAGAGTTGATAATCAGATAAAATACTTTACGATATTCAGCATCCTTACCTCTAGTCTTCTTTTTAGGCCCAAACCATTCTAGCTATTGGAAAGCTCTTTTCTCTTTGTCTTTTCCACTTCCAGTTAGACGCAAAATGGACTCAGCAAAAAGATTAACAGCTAAAATACTAAAACAAAATGGATAGTATCCATTTTTTCCTTAAACCGCAACTGCGCATCGAGCAGGAAACAAAATAAAAATCATTTCGTCTCTCGTTCATTTTGTTTACTCAACAGAAGTGACTGATATAGGTAAGGCTGCTAGCTAAGTTAAGTAGCCAGCAGGTTCCACAGACAGGACTGGATGCATGGATAGCAGCAAAGCTTTGCTGCCTTCAGTTGCTGTCGGAAATGTCTCAAACCAACCAACTAACCTGGTAAACATGAAAGTGAAGCACAGCAGACATATTGTCAGCTTACCAATCACCGATAAGGACGTTAGGTCAAATATAAGGAACCTTGTAAATTTTGACTGGGCAGTTTCACCGTAGCAACGCGGCCATTTATTAAGGATACTAGCAATTCCCACGTGCTGAATGCACCGTTTCTGACACACAGATTGCACAGACTTGACGTTTAGCACGTAGGGAGCGTTTCATTGTTCCCCGCTGTTGATTGATCTATAATTTTAAATATACAGCTTGACTACCAAATGAATTATTGTTTTGGCATAGGAACGTGTTTTTTATTATTATTTTTTGTAAATTCAATTACATTCATTCTGATGTGGGCTACTTTCTCCCATCCATTATTGAAACAAACCTTTAATGTGCATAATTACGCTTTCAGACAGACCTGCTCATTTATGGTCTTTAGGAACACTCGCAGTATCTGAGATGTGGACATCTGACTTATAGATTACTCTATACTGGATACTTTACAAATAATTTCAAGAAAAAAAACAGGCCAAAAAGTACAAAAATCAATAAACTATCCCTCCCAAAGATTAGTGGCATTTCATCAAGAACATGCAGAAATACACAAATCTGGATCTGTAGCTGCTGGTGCATTAAAAAAAAAGCAGATCTTGTTCCTCGAGCCTCTCCAGCTACTCACGTGCAACACACATTGTGATGACTAGGCTGTGGCATTATGGAGAGTTTAGTAGCCACACCCAAACTCATCATCATCCAGGGTTTGGTCGTCCAAAAAGTAACATATACTAATTATGGCATAAACCCTTTAGAAACGTGAGTTATCCTGGCAGACAACCAACATCCTCTGGCACAGTGAGATGTTGTTTTTTGAAAATATCCTGTATGCAAAGGAACAATTTTTTTTTTCACCATTTTATTCTCAAATTCATGTATGTAAAGTCATAACTCAGCATAAAACCTTTTATAATAACAAATAGGGAGGAGGCTTAAAAACAAACAGAAGTCAAGTTTATTTTACAACAAAACAAGCAACTAGAAGTTTAATAGAATCAAGAGCTTCTAACTTCAAGCTCATTCAGAATTTAACAAACAAAACTTTTATTCAGTATCCTAAAAGGTCTTTTCAATAGTAGACACGGCGTTACTTTATTGAGGCTGTATGCTATACATTTGAAGTTTGACTAAAAATATATTTAGTACAAAATCACAAACTGAACATGAATATGCATTGTTTTCCTCAGATATTTAAAATTTAGACACACAAACTTGAGGAAATGTCACATTAATAGAAATAATAGGGGAAATATTTTTTGAAAACTAATAATGATACTATGGCCAACCCAAACTAATTCATTCTGTGTCATCTCCATTTCTTAGGTTAGCAAGTATGTAACTGTGGGATTTACAGCCCTTGAGGTGTCCCATATCCAGATCCAACCAGCTGTGACGGATTAGAGGTAAAAAAAAAAAAAAGTGGACAGATAAAATTACTTAGGAAAACAAACACCACAATAAAATCAACTTCTTCCATTCCAGTATTTGTTTATTTCTTCTTTTTCTTCTTCTTTGGAGGTCCTTGATCTGAATCGCTGCTGCTTCCTGAGTCTGAGCTGTCTGACGATGAAGAGGAGGAGGAAGAAGAGGAGGAGGAAGAGCTGTCATCGTCGCTGTCACTGCTGCTGTCGCTGTCATTTGAAGAGGAGCTGGAGGAGTCGCTGCTGTCTGATGATGAGTCACTGGAGGAGCTGTCTGAATCACTGCTGCTGTCGCTGGACTCTTTAGTCCTGAAAGCAAGTGGCAGAGCACAAAGGAAAAACATGTTATTAAGGCTTCGGATTGTACCTGTTACAGTCTGGCTATTGTAAAAAGAAAGGTAAACAAAGGCATTTACAGGAGCTATGAATTACTGCACCTGAATTAATCTTGAACTTGAATAGAACAGAGCTATTGTTAATAGTTATAAGTAACACCTTTTCCTACTATGACAAGTCAAAATGTCTGCTGTGAAAAGGGATAATCAGAAATAACCTATCCTTTGAAAAGCAATACACAGAAATGTAAGTGTAAAATAAGTGTAATGTGAAGATGTCACTTTTGGCTCTGGGAAACCGATGAGAAGTTTTTGATGTTTTATGGACTAAACAATTAATCATAAACAATAATGAAAATAAGAGTCACTAGTTGTGAATATCTTTCGACTCTATGTCACTGTCTTCTTTCTTCTAACCGATCAAAACATTTTATGTAAATCAACTGACATCAGCAAATACAAGCTTTTGACACATGTACAACAGTACATCATTCATTCAAAGTACTGAACTGGAGACCCTCACTATTTCAATACAGTTAGATAGTATCTTTTGACATATAAAAGTATTTACTTCTGGTGCTTAATGAGATACAGCAAGTATTCAGCAGTTTTTAAGAATCTGTAGTAGCTTGTAGCTGCCACCAGAGGGAACTGTTACGCCACAATTCTGTCAACAAAGTTCACATTGACTTCTTCGCTGCAAAGTCTTCTACCACTCATAAACATCCTGACACACCTTCCTAGGCAGATTTTCCACACCAATTCAAACTTAAATTTATGCAACTAAGACTCTTACGCAACTTTCATGTGACTCTGGCAACTCACACGTGACCTTATCAACACACTGGCGACAACGTGTGAGTGACCCAAATAAAATGAAACGCCCAGGGACTCTTTTCATCTTTGATAAGAGACATAACAAATTCAAGACTGAACATAGTCGCTTCTAAACAAATTTGTATTACTGATTTTATCAATGTAAAGTACATTACAGGATTATTCCTTAAAATAGTAACGTAATAAGTAGTATGTAGTAGTAAGTAGTAGTTAATAGTAATGTAATAAGAAAAGAAATGTAAAATCCTTTGTGTGACAGTTTTGGTTTGGAACTGTCAGTATGTTATTTAAGTATTTTTAAGTATACTGTACATTAAGTGTGCATCTCTAGTACCTGTTACCAGTACCATATTAGACTGTTACCAGTCTAGTACCATATCAAACACATACCGAGACATAATGTCTGAAGCCAAAACACCCAACACGGTAAACATATGATTTTACTCACTTCTTCTTGACTTTCTTCTCACTTGAGCCTTCACTTCCTGGTCTGTAAATAAAAAAAAAGAAATAAAAAAACGATAGTAGCTGCGTTTTTTAGGAAAGGCTGTGATGAAATTTTGCAGCTTACAGCAGCGAATAACCCATAAAAAGTGACATTAAGTCACCATGGACCGCCCAATAGCAATTCAATCACTCTTCAGTCTTAAACATTCATTTTAATGGCACAAAATAGAATCAACTTTCTGGTGGTGGGTTTGAACTAGTGGAAACACCTTACCCACTAATACTGATGAGTTTGTTTTCATTCTCCTTGAGCCTCTTCTTCATTTCAAATGTTCTTGACGGCCTGTGAACATATTTCCGCTTCCCTGTGCATTCGTAGGTCCAGTGTCCGATCTCCAAACATTTCTGGCAACGCACGTTTTGTTTGTTTGCCTCCCTGTGACGAAACAGACAAATCTGAATGTGGATTAACGACGATAGATGACAAATCAAATCAGCACCGTTACAGCTACATGTCCCCGATTGTTAGTTGTCAAGAACTACTTGACCAACAATCAGTGTTTTTGAAGGTGTTTGCTAATAAAATCCAACATAACGTAGTCAGATCTCCCATCCCCGTGGTTAAGAACTGAGAACGAAAACTACTCCAAGCTTCTGGAAACATCACAGTAAAAAGAAACACACTTCAACTGCTTATAGAGAAGGGTGAATTAAACTGCACCACTTTCAAAATGTCTGTGATTTTTCTTATGTTGTTTGTGTACGTGGTTGAATGGATAGAAAATGAACTATAAAAGACTGACAAATTAATTCCCATCAGCTGCATATGCACACTCGGTATAGGTATACAGATTTTTTTTTTTTATCTAATGGGGCTCTCTTTACATTCATAAATTATTTTATATGTTGCATATAGAAGTCACAATTGTTAAAAACACCAAAAATGACCCCGAACAGGACCAACATTATCTACCTCTCCAGCTTTTTCGTCATGGGAAGAACACCATACGTCTGATTTATCATACCTTAAATGATATTTTGACAGGCTATGTGTCGATGTGGAAATAAGATTATCGGTTGAATTGTCTCCATAGGACAGTTGTTTAAAGCAAAAACAGTCAAAAAACAAATATATTACTCGATAACGTGCAAATTAATTCAGACTAAAAAATAATCGCTGGTTACTTCGTAAATTTGACACTATAATATCGAATAAAATAACTCTCATCGGTTACTTAATTATTAAAGCATATCAGTGATAAGACCAAAACCTAAACGCGTGTTGAGCGCAGAACACAGTCCGAAAAGTAAGCTAAATAATAACGCTGTGCTGTGAAGACAGAACGAAGCGCATTTGTGCTCCCATTAATGCCCGCAGGGTTCGTAATTTACCTCGAATATCTAACACAAGGCTCGGTGAGCTCAATGCGATTTGTGTTTAAAACACAACTTTATTAACAAAACAATGCAATCAACACATTTTAACATAGTTATCTAAATTATACTTACGCTTGCCTTCTGGCTATTATTCTGTGCATGGGAGTCGCCATGTTGCAATTTACTTTTTCTCCTTCGTTGGAATCAGATCAGTACGTATTTCCGGCATGTAGCGCCCCCTATTGGTAGCGATAGTGTACTGTATGTGTACATTTTATCAATAACTCACTGTTCATTAGTGTCAGTAATCATTTTCTATCATTCCTACCATTCATTGATCAAAAAATATGTTTAAACAGAATTATTTAGTTAATTTCAAACATTATTACTGTGTGAAAGAGGAGACGCAAAACAAATGCAAGGTTTTGAAACAGTCAAATGGTGGGTCAAATGTTGCAATGATATTTACAGCAAAACTGCATATCAATCACCCAGAGGATGTAACGTGGGACTGGATTTGATCCACATATTGACCAAATTCAGCTTGGCTGTAATTTCCAAAGTTTTAGGGCATCAGCTACAGCTCTAACATCTGTAAATTCACAGATGCTCTCTGCTATTTATTTTCCACGTAGCAACACTGATTCCACCAACCCCAGTAATATACAATGCATATAATCACTAATAAGACAGCACTATACTGTGTAAAAAGTTTAATGTGGAGCATTTTGGTATCTGTGTCACCAATGTAGCACACCATTCAGCTCTCACTGCACCCACCCATATTTTTTCCCCCCACCAAAAAACATTTAATATTCATTTAATATATTTATTTGTTTTATATTATATATGCTCAAATATAATGCATAGACTATATATTAAACAGCTCAACTAAATAAAAAAGTAATAATTTTCTTCAGTGTCATTCGCTTGAATTCTCTGGTAGAGATATTTAGAATTCGTTTATTTAATTTGATTTTTATACTTAGCCTCAACATGTGTCTTTGACTGTGTTGGACTGCATTTGCGTTTTGTTATATGTCTGTACTGTTTTATGGCAGAACGAAATCAAATTGACTACATGAATGAATTGTTATAACATGCAAAAATAATAATAAACTAATGTCGCAAATAATACGAAAAGTCTTGGATAAAATTTATCTGCTCCTGTGGTTGACTTGTAAAATATGACTTCCTGCTTGCAACACGTTCACAAAGCACACTTAATTTTTGTTGTCCCACACAGAGCTGATCCTAGTTATCATCGAATAAACCAGTCGTTGGATTCACCATCCATTTTGCCTTTAAAGTAGCTGTTAAGGGCCGCCATTATCTCGGCATAATCAGGACTCTTGGAATAATCAATAATCTGCGTGAATTTACTCTGAAACCCGAGAACATACTCTCACATGGTTATAGAAAGGTCCAGATATATCTAGAACCACGAGAATCTCGCGATGACTGCACCCTTCCAGTTCAGATTGGTGCATATCAGTGACACCGGCAACAGTGAGCCGTGTGGATTATGACGAGAAGTAGCCCTACTTAATACAGCTCAACTACTTCACCTGACTTTTACATCCTTTTAAATAGGCAGCTTTACGTTTGTTTTATTTTTCTACGGTCGGCTGTAGACAACGTGATAGCTAGAAAACATCCGTATCGCTGAAAATGTCAGTGGTTGGATTTGACTTGGGCTTTCAGAGCTGCTATGTGGCTGTAGCCCGAGCTGGAGGAATCGAGACAATCGCCAATGAGTACAGTGACAGATGTACACCGTGAGTAATATTACAGAAAATACACCTATTATTTACTAGACCTCTGGGGGGATGGCTACAACAAACTGGTATTTTGCAGTTGTACTGCACAGACAACAGTTGTCTCACCGGTGTTAAAGTACTGCACGTGAATAAGTTATAGCTTTTACTGTCTAGCTACCTTTAGCTCAACTTGCATCCATATGTCTCTCCTTGCCTTATAACTAACTGCCTGTTATAGGTAAATCACTGAAATCTTTTTTTGGCGTGTTAATGGCGAACGTGTAACTATATAGAATTAATTCCTAACATATTTAACTAACACATCTCGTTCAGCCTTTAATCATTCAGCTAGCTAGGTAAGACCAGTTTTTCATTAACACTGTGTTAACGGTAATGTACGGTTTGAAATCGTGCTTCAGTTGCACGGCGAGTAGAGCGGGCGGTGTTGTCCGCCCGCTTGCTGCTGCTCGTGTCTTGAAGGCGAACGCTCCGACCAAGCGGTGTGCCCCGTGTGGTAAACTGTTCGCCTTCCGCGATGACGCCAGCAGCCACTCGTTTGCTGGAATATTCCAGCAATTGTTAGTGTTTTTAAGTGTTTAAATCACTCGTCCAAAACATTTTGGTTATATTAATTTAAAAAAAAAAATATTAAAAATGTCGTCACCAAGGTGTTCTTTCTTGGTTGGCAGGGTACTGTTTGGTTACAGCCTGTACCCAGTGAAAAACAGCAGTAACGCATTTCCAGGGATCTTTTTTGTGCAAAGTGTAGACATGTCTGCGTGTTTTATTGGGGAGATTTTGTTTGTGAGTACAAGAAGAATATTTATAACAAACCAGTATGAGAATATAAAGACTATAAAATATTCCTTTAAGATATTTTGTGTCATTCCATCCTTTATTTGGCATTTCCCTTTATTTCATGTGTTTGGAGTCTTGCAAGTTTTTGAGGAGTAGATAAATCCATCAAATACATGTAAGACCTGTATTAAAAATCATAAGACAGAAAGTTCATAGATTCTAACTTTGTAAACTTAACTAATATAATTAAATAACCATTTATATATTTTTATATGAAAAAAATAACAAACACTTGCTGATAACTTGCTTCTTCCTATTTCTTTCATATAAAAAACTGAGTTTCTGACAAATAAAATGTGGCTGATCTTTTTGTAATTTTTAAGCCTATATTGCCTTTTTTTCATGCGTTATTCTAAAACTTGTGTGCAACATTGCAAAATAATCCATAAAAGTGTTGTAATAATTTTGTAATAAGTACTTTTTCTTTTGTTAGTATGTTCAGCTCTTCACATTGCTTTAAAAAAAAAAAAACAACAACAAAACATTACATCGTACAACTTACTACTTGGATCAACATGTAGCCCAGTGCCTGCTGAGCTACATTAGCAACTGGACTGCAGCTCTGACATCTGTGTTTGATAGGGATGACGATGAAAGGCACGTTTAGCCCACAGCCCACTGGGGTACAAGTGGACTGACCACACCACGTTTAGACAGCGCAGTGTGAACAGTGAGAGCTATGTCAAGCCTCCATGTTACCACACTCCAGGTTTCAACAAAGCTTTCTTTGAAAAAAGTCGGCATCCGTTTTAAGTTTTAAATAATAATGATGGCAATAATAATAAGAAGAATAACAATAATTACGTTATTATAAATTTTGAAAGAATTCACTTTGCACTTGCCACTGTTTGTAAGAAGGTATCTTACAGAAAACCTCTAACCCTGATTATATTACACACTACTAACAACTAACACTAACAAACTGCTGGTGTTGCTTCTGCAGACATGGGAAACAGTGTGTCTTGTTTTGTCTGTGGGTTGGGCTCTGAAATGTCTCGTCATGTGTAGGCATGAGACCATGTGATAATTTTAACTGACAAGTAATTCATTTTGGGTGTATTCAAATTAGTGGATTATACAGAGAGTTTAGACTGCTTGCTTGTAATAGCATGTCAGGTTTTAGCTGAGCATTTTTGTTTGTTTGTTTGTTTTTCTTGCAGGTCATTTGTGTCATTTGGTCCACGAAATCGAGCTATAGGAGCAGCTGCAAAGAGCCAGGTAAAATCAGTTCAGTCACTCTGTTGACATGCTTTGAGTTGCTTAGACTTAAAAGAAACAAACAGAAAATGCATCTGCCTTAATGTTCTTCACTGGAACTTTTGCCTCCTTCATCTTGTCCAGGTGGTGACCAACTGTCAGAACACGGTACAAGGCTTCAAGCGATTTCATGGCCGGGCTTTTGCAGACCCCTATGTCCAGTCAACCAAGTCTAACCTGGTGTACAAACTGGCACAGTTGCCCTCTGGAGCCACTGGTATAAAAGTAAGACCAAGTTCCTCTGCTATATTGTGATTACACAGGTAACGTATGGTAGTGGGAGAAAAAGAAGAAATATTTTTTAACAAAATGTCAAATTAAGATGCAGGTAGCACACACAACAGCTGAGCTGTATTTATCCCTAGTACTGTGTGCTGAACTAGGACAATTAAGAATAAAAAAAGGACACCCACAAGAAATTTAGCAGAGAGTAAGAACAGAAAACAAACAGTGTGTCACTGATTATACTGCATCTCCTTCTCTTAACTGCTCTTTCCTCTGTATCATTGCTCTTTTATGTTCCCATTCTACACAGTCCTCTGTGCTTTTATCCAACAGTCTCAGCTACTTCTCTCTGAAAGGTACACAATGCAGGATGTCTCCCCCCCCCAAAAATAACAAAGATAATCACAAAAATACAAATGATAAAAAGAATCCCTCTCATTCATAGCTTTTGACCCACTGGAAGTGTGTTGCCATGTCCAGGGGAGGCCCTGTCATCTGCTGCTATTGTTATATTTTCTTAGTATTTTGCTATTTTTGGGAGATTTCTAAGCAGTGATTCTGGAGAGTTGATTTTGAGTCTCATTCCTTGATCATCAAATACCAACCTTTTTGGTCGGTGGCTGTTTGACAACCTGCGAATGAGACTCAACAATCAACTATCTTTTTCATAATCACTTTACTAATGTCGACAGATTCTGCAAAGTATACATATAAGTTCTTATACATATTTTCTGGGCATTTTGCCACTTCTAACATTATTTTGTGTGTCTCTGAACCAGCCAGCTCCGTGCTTAAATATGGAATATTTACTAAATTCTCCTGATCTTTAAACATAAGCCATAGTGTTTGCAGGTACACAAGTGACAGTGCCTGACTTACACACTCCAAACACACAGCCTGCCACGATTTTGTGTCCCTGTGGAGATGTGAGTCCACAGAAGAAATGACAAATCCTGGAAGACTGCATCAACCCGTCGTTGCAGAAATCTGTTCTATGTCTGTTTTCAGTCTGATAAAATGCCTTTAGTGAAACTGTGGTGGTCCTTTTCATTGCTCAGGAAAAATATATCCTATTCATTTGACTAATTTGTCAACATCTTTCTAATTCTCACTAATTCTAGGTGATGTACATGGAGGAGGAGAAAGTGTTCAGCATCGAGCAGGTGACTGGGATGCTGCTGACCAAACTGAAGGAGACTGCTGAAAGTGCACTGAAGAAACCGGTTGCAGATTGTGTCATCTCGGTAAGCGTCTGCAGGGGTTTCACAACATCAGCAGGCCATCTGAAAATCTATAAAAGTTTTAAAATAGATTTGTCAGTGCAGTGCATTTGATTTCTCACTATCCAGATCTAAAGAGATGTCTTTTTTGGCTTATTTTGTAGCAGCATATCTTACCTAACAAATATCTAACAAGGTGTTAATTTACTTGTTGGAACCCTGACACAGCTTATTTTAAGATGTGACATTTCACTAACAAGGCTTCGAGAGATGTGTGACTCACTTTGCCTGTTGTACTTTCTGCCATTCTCTGTACTTAAATGGAATATCTCTCCACATTTACATCCTGCTATTTTGAGTGGCAGCTATTAATGGCATCGTCTCACATTTTTCATTAGTTTGGGCAATAAGCTGCCTCTAATGTGTATAAATGTATTACCACCTGTTCATGTGACATGTTGAGCTTGAAGCACTTCACCAGATGTCTTGCCTGAAAGCTTTATTTGCTCCCTTGCACCTTGTTGGTGAAGAGTGGGATGTGTGTGTGTGTTTCTTGCTGTGCTCAGTACATGAATTCAGCAGCAGCATCTGTTATGTAATGTTACAGATCTCACACAGAGTGGTTTTTACTTTTCACTGGTCCTAAATCTACGGCTTGCGTCACCCTCGGAGACGGATAACATGTTATTATTACTGTGGTCAGTTGCTAAATTTAGCCCAGGAGCTTTTCCACAAGGAGATGTTTTGTTTTGGCACCCGGAGTAACTAGCTTGGTAACGTTATCCAGACATCTTGTGATGCATGAGTTTCACTTGTCTGTCTTCGGCTTCTTATCTATGCCATAGAGTAATACCATGTCTGTATTTTTTGTTATTGGTGGGTCTATTTAAATCCCTCATTCTGAGGCTATTGGCCCTAGTACCTTCACTCACTGAGACTTATAAATGTTTTATATTAACATTGCATTGTCTTCGCCATCCCAGGTCCCGAGCTATTTCACCGATGCAGAGAGGAGATCTGTCATGGATGCGGCTCAGATCGCAGGCCTCAACTGCCTACGACTAATGAATGAGACCACTGCAGGTACACTGAAATATACTCTGTGCAGGACAGGCAACGTGGGTTTGTTTGTAACAGGTCATCCATAATTGGACTTTTAAAAGACTGTGCTGTGAAGGGCTATTTTGTGTGAAATAGGTTTTTATTAATATCTTGGAGCAGTCGTCTCTGTTAAGAAAGCAACAAGAAGAAAGTACTGAGATGTTAACATAAGAATATGGCTGTCTGTTGCAGTGACTCTGGCATATGGCATCTATAAGCAGGACCTGCCAGCTCCAGAAGAGAAGCCCAGGATAGTGGTGTTTGTGGATGTGGGCCATTCGGGTTACCAGGTGTCAGTTTGTGCCTTCAACAAGGGAAAGCTCAAGGTGAGTGATGAATAATTTGTGCCCATTTTGAAAAGCAATACTGAAGGGATACAGCAATATGTGCTTGTCAGTATTGGTAATTTTACTTCTCATGTGGGAATAAACAGTGCAGTCAAGGATGAGACCTATGAGTTACAAACATTCAGTCAGCAGAAAAAAACATTTAACCAACATGTTGCACACTTGATTGCTTATTAACAGAGCATTTTTTTCATGTATGTGGGCTTAGCAAGAAGCCAAAACCAAAAGCAGAGTGATTTATTCAAAAAGTTGCAGGTACTTGAGTAATATCAGAATTGAATAGAAAGACTTGAGCAAATTAGATACCTTAGTGAGTAATGTAGCTAATGGACTCTGTTTAAATAAAACATATGCACCGAATAGAAAAATAAAATCTTGAGCATTTTTTTTTTAAATTGTCACATGCATCCTTTCTAGACATACAGATATGCAGTGATATGTTATTTATCCAGTAGTCTGATACTTTGCCATCCCCTCAAATGTTTACCCTCCGCCACCGTCAGATCCTGGCTACTGCGTTTGATTCGGAGCTTGGCGGCAAGGACTTTGACGACATTCTGGTCAACCACTTCTGCGAGGAGTTTGCAAAGAGGTACAAGCTGGACGTGAAGTCCAAGCCCCGGGCTCTGGTGCGACTCTATCAAGAGTGTGAGAAGCTCAAGAAGCTGATGAGTGCCAACTCCTCCGACCTGCCTCTCAACATTGAGTGCTTCATGAATGACATTGACGTTTCGGGTAAACTGAACAGGTGAGATGAAAAGTTACTTAAATAATTAGACCCACAACAATAGATTTGACAAAAAATTATCAGTGAGAAACTTGTGCAATTGTTGTTTTAGATAAACCAGTGAAATAAAGCTGCCTGTTCATTCTCTTTATTGATTATGTGGAGCTTTTAGTCTTTTTTTTAGTTTTCTTTTCTATGGACTAGTCTCAGAATGTTAAAGATGGCTATTATAACTAAGCAGAAATTAAAAATTGTGTTGATATAATTAGAAATGACTTTAAGAGGTACCCAGCATCCAGTTACCTGTCTCACACTGTTCCTGAGTGTGTGTGTGTGTCTATTAATAATCTATGACCATGTGTCCCCAGAGGTCAGTTTGAGGAGATGTGTGCGGGGCTGCTGGCCAAAGTAGAGGGTCCCCTTCGCAGCGTCATGGAACAAGCCAGTGAGTAAATCTGACTTTAATAGCAGCTAGACTATCCCCATCAGCACGTGTACACTCGCGTAGATGAGGTTCAGTCTTGTCCTTTTGCTGAAACAGCCCTTCCCTCCAAGTGCTGGCAGCACGCCCGCCTTTCTGCCTCCATTTAATCTTTTCATGCTTCCTCTGTATCTCTGCTTACTCTTGATTGGTCCTTCTGAGACGTCATATGGCAAATAATCAAATAAAAATATAAGAGTTGTACTGTTAAGGTTTGGCGAGAAATGTGCTTTCACAGAAGGATTTTAACTTAAAGTCTGGATTTAACATCACTAATGTGTGTTTTACGCTTCTATTTATCGATCAGTTTGATCAGAGTATTGGAAATAAAGTCAAGCTGCGACTCTAAAACTAGCCTGTTTCGTATCATCCTTGTCCCCTGCTTCCTGTATCCAGAGCTGAAAAAGGAGGACATCTATGCAGTGGAGATCGTGGGCGGAGCCTCCAGAATTCCCGCCATCAAAGAGAGGGTCGCCAAGTTTTTCGGCAAAGAGCTGAGCACCACCTTGAATGCAGACGAGGCCGTGGCCAGAGGCTGCGCTCTGCAGGTACGGCTCACCTGTCACGACCAACACACTGGTCTGATGGGAGAAATGTGACAACATGCACAACAAAACTTGTTTTTCTTTTTTCATTTGATTGGAAATTGAATATTTGTGTTGCAAACTTGTCGTTGATCTAAATAAGAAAGCATCTTCACACCAAAATTTGTTAACTTGTGTTTCTTGTTATTTTTTTCTTCCCCTCAGTGTGCTATCTTGTCACCAGCATTCAAAGTCAGGGAGTTCTCCATCACAGATGTTGTCCCCTACTCCATCTCCCTGAAATGGAATTCAGCCGCAGAGGAGGGACTGAGGTATGATCTCTGTTGGGCGTCAGCAGCTAATGCTTGAATCTCACTCAGTGAGCACACCTTTGTGCTGCCATTATTGTTTCAGACATATTTACCTGTACCTGCAGGATTTTCTGCCACACCTGCACACACCCTGAGTCCATTTGTACCATGTGTGTCCACTATCTGGAATTTCTACAAGTAGCATTCACATGTTACTGAATTCTCTCTTTTTACTGCAAGACAAAAGACAGAACATTGACAGGATAACACAAGAAAAACAAAACGTGAACACAGGACAACTAACTGAAGTTTAGCCAGAAGATTACTTCTGAAGATAACTTTTGTTGTTTCATTGATCTCTTTAAGCTATGTTTTTTCTTTTTTTGTTTGTTTTTTTTTTTTTTACAGTGATTGCGAGGTTTTCCATAAGAACCACGCAGCTCCATTCTCCAAAGTTTTGACTTTCTTCCGGAAAGAACCCTTCACCCTTGAAGCTTACTACAACAACCCAAAGGAGTTGCCCTACCCCAACAGCTCTATAGGTACTGCAAGTGCAACTTCAGTTAGAGATAAGTGGGCAATAATGAGTATGAAATAAGTCTTCTTGTATTTGTTTTAGTGGGGAAAAAAAGGTTATACTTGATGGAAAAAGGTCAGCGTTAAAACTGAAAAGTAGTTTCTGGTATGCAGCTGCTTTTCAGTTCGAGTGACTCCAAACTTTAAGCATGCAGACATTCAGCCAACTCTGTTCATCTTTTAGCCACAAGATATGTGGTATAATACTCAAGATGCAAAACCGTTATCTGTGACTCAACTTTCCACACCCTTCCTCGTTGGTCTAAGGGGATATTCTCACCTATTCTAACCCGTGACCCTTTCCTCCCCACCCCTACAGGGCAATTCCTGATCAAGAATGTGGTTCCTCAGGCGTCTGGGGAGAGTGCAAAGGTCAAGGTGAAAGTTCGGGTCAACGTTCACGGGATGTTCAGTGTAGCAAACGCCTCGCTAGTAGAGGTTGTGAAAACCGCTGAGGGAGAAGAGCCAATGGAGACAGACCAGATAGTGAAGGAAGAGGAGGTGTGTACTGTGTGTCTTTGCACTGAGTGAAAGAGAATAATGACGTGTGTGTGTGTGTGTGTGAGAAAAAGACAGAAAATCGCAGATGTATTTCTGGTTTGTGTTATGTTTGCTTTTTTTTCTCTTCACCTCAGTGATCCTGTTCACACACAGTCTGGCCACACCTTGGATTTAAAAACTGTTCATGTCATCACTCTGGAATTTAGATGCCGTGCCGTAACAAGCTTAGGTCTCATTGGGTTGCATTTATGTTTCTCTAGTACATCTTTGTAATTTGTTTGGCATTTTTATTTCGGGTTGTTAGTCGCCATCTGTCTCCCAGAACCAACTGTTGGACCACTGGGCTGTTTCTCCAAAGTAATGTTTCGTGTTTGTGGAGAAGATGGACACAATCAGCACATGGCCTGTTAATCCCATTAAACACAATACATCTGCCACACAATGAGGCTCAGGCAGAAATTGACAACTGAAATTATTTGCACAAACCAACTGAATCTTGTCAAATTAATATCAGTGTTTGAACCTTACAAATACGTAGTCGGCTATTGACTCAGTGGTTTTTGGTTTTGACTTATGTTGAAATTTTCTGAACCCAGAGTTTGGATGAAAACCAGCAGCAAAATATCCCATGTTACTTTAATATTTTTTTATGTGTTGTGTTTTCTTTTGTTACTGTGTGTCAGAACAAAATGCAGGTGGACCAGGAGGATCAGAAACTTCAGGCTGGAGACTACGGAGACAAGAAATCAGAGGCAGAGGAGATGGAGGTAACCTTGTGCTGGGCGATAAAGCATTCATCATAATGTCAATAAAGTTTCTGTACTGCGTGTGGCAGAATTATGCTGCTGTCTGTGGGCGCTAGACAGGAGGCAACCCAAACGGCCTGTCAGACGTGGAAACCAAGTCCTCTAAACTAACACATGCTACAGAGTCACAGAACCAAAGCTTTAGTAAAGTTGTCCAAAGCAGGCAGTAAAATGTAAATACTATTAGATTAAAATATCATAAATAGAATAGAACATATTTTAGCAGCAGCACCATTTTAACATGACAGGACGTATGATTTGTCTGATGTCTAAATAGAGAAAATCAGCATTTCATAGAAATGGCACATATCAGAATAAATAATTCTTCATATGTGTCATATGGAAACTCTTCTCAGGAAAGCATTTTCAGCTATATCGCCCGGCACTAAGGTAACCATTAAGTATTCTAACTTGTTATACAAGTTAGAACATATTAACAAAATATTCCATACTGGAAGTTCAACAATCGGTGAAGGATATTGTTAAGCAGTCACACACACACACACACACACACACACACACACAAATACAGTTTACAGAAAGAATTTGCTGTAGTTAAATATGCGTGAGAGGGAACCTTGAAACACGATTTGGACAAAACCGCTATATAACTTCAGCTATTTTACCACGTTCAACACTAGAAGACAAGCAGGTGTAAAATTATCCAGAGTTAGTCTGAAAGATATAAATAAGGGCAGTGAAGTGCTTAGCACTGTGGCCTCACAGCAAGAAGGTTCTGAGTTGTCAAACCTGGGATCCCCGAACCCTGGGATTCACCACAGTACCAATTATGTGTGCCAAAGTTGTATAATTTTTTTTCTCTAAATAATTGGTTGTATTTATGCAAACTAAACTGATTTTCTCTCCCTTTTCAGACGACAACAGAGGATGCCAAAGAAAAGAAGAATGACCAGCCCCCTCAGGCAAAGAAGCCCAAAGTGAAAACGAAGACAGTGGAGCTGCCTATAGAGAACAATTTACACTGGCAGCTGTCCCCCGATGTACTAAATATGTTCGTGGAGAATGAGGTAATGCCCTAAAAATCACCAGCAATGTCTGGCATTCACCCACAGTATTTGTCCAAGCAATGTGCAAGTCAGATTTGCTGGCCTTGTTTTCCCTTAGTTTTAGCTTAAGACGAAAACAAATGACAGTGAGGCGTTTATTAGTTTGTTTGAGGTATAATCGCTGTGCTTTATCTCATGGTACAATAACAAGACTTTATTATAAAACATCTTCAAATTACAAACTTGATCGTAAAAGTTTTTCTCTTTACTAAAGGTGTTTTCCTCCTTGTTATTTTTAGATTTATAGAAGCTCTTTCCCACTTTCTCAAGCTTAAATTTAGACATATCAACATGACAACACCTGTTAAACTCGTTACGCTCTATGTTAAAGGTACCGTATATTACATAATATCAGGAGGCAGACAGTGTAGCATCAAATATGTGAGAAGTCTCATCCTTATGGTTTTGTCTGCTGCTGCCCTTCAGCTGACTGATCAGTAACATTTTTGTGACTTTTTCAGGGTAAGATGATCATGCAGGATAAGCTAGAGAAGGAGAGGAACGACGCAAAGAACAACGTAGAGGAGTACGTGTATGACATGAGGGATAAACTGCACGGTGTCCTGGAGAAGTTTGTGAATGAAGCCGTGAGTACAGATCGCACTCGAGACCTGAACATAGCTTTCAGTGGGCTTGAAACTAAAAATTCAGATGTTGTATTTCGTGCTTTGTTCAATTGCGTTCATTTTAAGTGATTTCAATCTCACTTCTTGTACAACATGCAGGATCGTGACGTATTTTCATTAAAACTGGAGGACACAGAGAACTGGCTGTATGAAGATGGAGAGGACCAACAGAAACAAGTTTACATTGACAAACTGGCTGAACTTAAGGTAATAAATGAAATAGTAATACTTTAATTCAAAACTCCTACTGTACAGTTTTGGAACTTGACGTGGCCTAATCCTCTACAATATCACTATTTTTCAGAAGTTAATTGGTTGCTTTTTGGCATTAAGTGGTGAATTTCTTCTTGTGTGTTGTCTTACTGGATTACTGACTAAAACTGATGTCATCCCTTTTTACAGAAACTTGGCCAGCCAATTCATGAGAGATACATGGAAGCTGAGGAGAGGCCAAAAGCATTTGAGGAGCTTGGCAGACAGATCCAGCAGTTCATGAAGATCGTTGAAGCGTACAAGGCAAAGGTAACCTTTCACAAAGAGCCAGTTTGGTTTTGTTTGTGATAGGTTGGAGCAGCAGCACTCCTTATTTTATTAGTATAACGGAGCTATTTTAAGATAAGATAGGCCTTTATTAGTACCACAGTGGAGAAATTGTCATGTTATTATAAATTCTCATTTTAGGAGCAGTTAATGCGGTTGTAGGTTAGATTGTTGAACAGTCGCCAATCTCTTGAAATTTACCTTCTCTTCTTGCAACAGGATGAGCAGTACGATCACCTGGATGAACTGGAAGTGACTCGGGTGGACAAGCATGTGAATGATGCCATGGTGTGGATGAACAGCATGATGAATCAGCAGAATAGTCAGGACCTCACACTAGAACCTGTGGTCAAAGTTCAAGAGATCCAGGCCAAGACTAAGGTACATTCAAGGCACATATGTTACCTCAAAACACAAAGCTTGAGGATATGAAACTGTTTAGGTAGGTAGGTATGTTTAGGTAAAATGTTTTGCTAGCAGTGATATCACCAAATCCACACCCTGTAGATTTGTTAATGTGGAGAACCGTGATGAGCTCATTATCACATTCTGTGGCCTCATATTTTAAGAGGATGCATATTGAACATTCTGTCAGACATGCACAAAACATTGCGATCTTGAAGGCCAGCTGCAGTTTTGCAATAGTGGCAAAGAAATGTGAAAAAACAAACCAAGCCTTCATTTTACAAATTGACTGTAGAAATTCTTGTAATTTAATTTAAAAACTCTGGGGAAATAGTTCTTCTCTCCTTCCTCTAACGAGTGCTTTTGTTCCCCCCCCGTTAAGGAGCTTTATTCAGCCTGCAACCCCGTGGTTTCCAAACCCAAACCCAAGCCCAAGGTGGAGCCTCCTAAGGAGGAGAAGACAGAGAACGGGCCTGTCAATGGGCAGGAGGCAACAGAGAACCAGCCGTGCAACCCCGACAAAGCCACATCTGCAGGCACGGAACAGGGACCAGCGGAGAACAAGCTCCCCGAAATGGACATTGCCTAACTGTTGCAGCTGCCACCTCTGAGTTTCACCTTCGTTTGTCCTACTACCGGCCCTCAGTTCTGTCATTCTGAGATTACCACCGATGGCACAGCAGTCTCTCTCTTGAAGACGCAGACAGGGGCGTCCCTAATCAGTACTATTCATCAGTCAGCCTCCTCATTTCTCATTTTCTCTGATGAATATTGCATTGCATTGACTACTTTATGACATAAAAGTTGTGGGATGGATGCTTTTGCCGTATTGCCATTATGTTATAGATTGTTTTGTTCAGTGTCTTCTGAGCACATTTATGCTAAAGAATGTCAGATCTGAAAAAAATTGTAAGCAAGTGGCTGGGCAGAAGAAAACTAGTAATACACCCACGATTCATGAAAATGTAAAATACTGCAGTATATCTAAATAAGGTATAGACACAGTGGCACATGCAGAAGAACATGGATTGTTCCAAGTTGTACATGACAAGTAGTGCTTGTTTTTTTCCACTGCAGATACTTCTAAGTGCTGGATTATAATGTTTAAAGTTTAAAAGGACAAGAAGGATGTTTTGTTGAGTTTACTTGTACTGTATGTTAAAACGAGATACTCTAAGTTACTGTCATGCAGGATTTCATTGTTTGGCTTTCCTCTTTAAGAAGCAATGGTCCTTTGGTTGTTCTCTGGTAGCCTTGTATTGTTCTTTTTCTACTTAACAGTGTGAGGGCTGGTCCAACAAATCACCTTCTGGGTGCTGCTGTTGTTGCCACATCACCAAAAAAAAGCAAAAATAAATCTTGACCAAAAAAAAACAGCATGTGGTGTGAGAAATGGCTTATTGACAAGGATTCATTATTGAGAGTTTGTACATCTCCTGACTTCAGTTTTCATGATTTCCTGAATTTAATGCTTCAGTTTAAAAATTCGGTTCACTGTGTGACCTTTAAACCTGGAAATTTTTTTAGTTCCTTTTATTTTGTCATGACAGAATTTGTCCAGCCCCACTGGCAAGTGACAGTATAGATACGGTAGCTATAAAATAACATATTTCATGAGTGTCAGGTTGCTATACACTAGATAATAACACTTGCAGTAAGTAGACCAGGAGGACATTTCAGTCCAATATTGACACACTACTGCTGAAGTCCAGATTCAGCTTATTGATTTGACAACCAGGATTGCACAATAAAATGATAGTTGGAGTCCTTTTATGCTTCTTACAAAATATAAATGAATAAAGTGGAGGGTATGAATTCAGGAAGATAAGATACGATAGGTCTTCATTAGTCCCGAAATGGGTGCCAGTTATGTTCTGGGCCCTTTTAATTACCTGCTGTGGGCTGCTGTGGGCTGTGCACATCCCATGCCAGTTTGTGAAGGTTCCTGTCAAAACACCTTTTGTTGTTCATCTGAAAAAGTCAACAAGAAATTGGTATGGGAATTTCTTTAAGAAGGTACAGTACAGTTATTTCATTTTAATTAGTTGTTTCCTTTTTTGATTATATTAATTTCTTTCAAGCAACAATTGCAAGAATTCACTGGTGTTCATTTTTTTATTTACATGTGACAGTTTTCAGGTTTTCCTTTTTGATAATAAATTGAATCTAATTTAAGCAATTTGAATATGTCAGCCTTGGTTCTGGGGATTAATGTAACAAGAACTAATAAGAAATTTAAAATGGTGGCACAACATAAATCTGTGTCAGTTGGTGAACTAATCACAAAAAAATACACTATGTAGACAAAAATATTGGGACACCTGACCATTTCACCAGCAGGGACTTTAATGACATCCCCTTTTTAATACTTAGACAGTTTGGCAGCTCTAACAGCTTCCACTCTTCTGGGAAGGGGGTCATGTACTGATGTTGGCTGTCAGTCTCTGTTCCAGTTCATCCCAAAGGTGTTGGATCGAGGTCAGGGCTCACTACATGTCAGTCAAGTTCTTCCACAAACTCCCAAATCCCAAACTGCTGTCACAAAGTTTGAAGCATAGCATTGTCCAAGATGTCTAGGTATACTGAAGCATTAAGATTTCCTTTAACTCGAACTAGGGGGCTGAGCCCAACTCCCGAACAGCCCCATACCACACCTGAATTCAATAATAAAGAGGTGTGTCCCAATAGTTTTGTCTATATAGTGCATGTGTCCCTGTGAGCGTAGTTTTAATGAAGTGATAAACACCCAACTAAATCTGTAGTATACTAACCGGCCCACAGGTGGCACTGGCACACCCACGTTGCCTCCAGTCATGGACCATTGACCAGTCAGAGTGCCGGAGTCATAGTGCTTGGGTCAGACCAGGTAAGAAAGAAAGTTATTTTCACGTTATTACTCTGTTATCGTACTTGGAATAGCTTTACTCAGACGCACAGTTCATGAAGATGAATCGTTTTAGAGCTGCCACAGAGGAAAAGTTAGTGAAGGGCCGAGCTCTCACTGTGGCCATTACCACTGTTTACATCAGCTAACGCTGCTAGCTAGCTTAAATGCTTTCCTAACTGCTAACTGTTTCCTAGTTCGTATGCTTGTCCCCGTCCACAACAGCAACCCTTGTTATTTTATTTGAATGTTAAATCATCAACAAATGGCGAACGTCTTTGTTACGGATAAAGTTTACTTTTGCTAGCTAGCGTACTAATTTTAAGCAACAGTAGCCTTAACGTCAGCTAAGATAAGCTGATGTTATGCCACAGCAAAGTTGCGTTAGTAGCTGGTGATAAACGTGATTAGCCACTGTTCTTTCTGACACTAACGATATCTGGTGCTTGCTTGTTTGGGTTTACCACGTCTGTGTGTTGCTTTTACTGTATTTCGTAGTAGATTCTCATGATGAATCAATGCTATCGTAACTGCAGGAATGTAAATGTCTGAGGACAGGGAAGCCCAGGAGGATGAGCTGCTTGCTTTAGCAAGTATCTACGATGAGGAGGAGTTCAACCGGCCGGAGTCTGCACCGGGGGGAGAGATCCAGCTCTGTCTGGAGCTCCCTCCTGATTTCAAAGTTGTAGTCCAAGGTACGTCTCTCAGTAAGCCTTGTGACGATTTACGGGTGCACATCTCATTTGCAGGTCAAGTGTTGTGTACTTTTCATATATTTGGTCTATATCATGGATGATTTTCCTAAAATTATTCCCTCCCAGTCTTAGTAAGGAATAGAGATTAGTTTCAGTCCCAATAAGAAGGTAATTTAATTTCCTTTGTGTACTGCAGGAGAGAAGCAAGCTGAATATAAGGTCTCCTTCTTACCTCCTTTGGTGCTCAACTTTGAGCTTCCTCCAGACTATCCATCCACATCGTCACCAATCTTCACTCTCAGCTCTAAATGGATGACCAGAGCACAGGTAAGACTCATGCTGGCTTATTATATTATTATTCGAAACATTTCAGCAAGGTTTGGCAAACTGTTCAAATTGATAGTTAACTGAGGAAAAGTGAGTGGCTTTAACATGGAAAGACTTACTGTTGCCATTACTGAACCTTTACTATACATCACTCTCAATACCTGTTCCTTCTCCTTTTCCATTTCACTTCCTCAGATGAGCTCGCTGTGCAGACGCCTGGATGAGCTGTGGGAGGAGAACCAAGGCTGTGTGATTCTGTTCACATGGATCCAGTTTCTCAAAGAAGAGGCTTTAGACTTCCTGGGCATCCAGTCTCCTCTTGTGGTGATCAGGGGAGGAAATAAGGCAGGTGGTGAGCGCAGGAAAACCAACGCTGCAGTGACAGGTATAGTGAGTGTTTTGATAAAGTTATAGAAGTACCTCTCTTAATTGCCTTACGATCGTGTATTTATTAAAAAACAATAGATAGTGTGTCATAATTTTCTTTCATGTCAAGTTGAAAGAAGGTCAACACATGCACAGAAATACTCTCATAATAATCTAATATTCTGCTATTTTGTTATTACTGTTATGGTGTGAGGTAGTTTGGCTGATACTGTAGATTAACTGGGTGCAGTACCAACAATTAACATTTATTTCCCTTGCCTAATTTGTATACTATAAAACATAAATATAAAATCACATGGCAAGTATTTTTCTTGCATGAGAAAACTGCATTTTTTAAAATAAAATATCTGTAAGGAACACACTTAAATGTTATAAAATAAATATAAACAAATAAATGTATTAAACACCTTTTTGTTGTTCTTTTTAAAACAATTAATACAAGTATTCATTTTGTTCAGCTTCTGAAGACACTGAGGAGAAGAAAAGGGAGATACGGAAAGAAAACTCTGAACAGTTGTCTTCTTCTTCTCAACTGGACCCACGGGCCCTTCTTGTGATGGACCCACGAGCAGACCTCCTACCTCATCTCCTGGACTTTGATGAGGCGCAGCGTCAGAGGGTGTTTGACAGCAAGGTGTTCTGCTGTGGGATCTGCTTTGTAGAGAAGCTGGGCTCCAACTGCCTGACTTTTAAGGAGTGCCAGCATGTCTACTGCAAAGCCTGCATGACTGAATATTTCCAGATCCAGATACGGGATGGCAACGTTCAGTGCCTTAATTGCCCTGAGCCCAAATGTTCCTCTTTAGCCACACCACTGCAGGTATGAAAGCAGGAAACAGATGTGTGTTTTTAGATGAGCGTTTTAACTAAATTCCCACTCTGCAGCTTCAAATGTTTAAGTTTCCTCACCTCATCACTTGTAATGAACCGTTGCTCTCCGTCTGTTTTTAACTCTCAGGTGAAGCAGCTGGTTGATGAGGAACTGTTTGCTCGTTATGACCGTTTGCTGCTTCAGTCCAGTCTGGACCTCATGGCTGACGTGGTCTACTGTCCCCGCCAGTCCTGCGGCACCGCTGTTATGGTGGAGCCAGACACGACCATGGGTATTTGCTCAGCCTGTCAGTATGCTTTTTGCACACTGTGTAAGATGGGCTATCATGGTCTCTCCAACTGTAAAATCCCTGCAGGTAACGTCACTGAACATACAGTAATTTTGTTTCTAAGGGTAACAAGAAAAGAGTAGTTACTTTGTTAGCATTGTTATGTCTGCGTGTTGGACGGATGCGCATCTATACCCTTCTAAATTCTTTACAGTTACACGGATAAATAGTGTTAAACGTTTGAGATACATCTCTATTTGTTTACTTGCAAGATTGCTACTGGCCTTCTTAAAGTACAGTGCATTAAAATTCCTTGTGGACTTGAGACATTGTGACTAATAATGGTTTCAGGTGCTGTTTTGGTAAAATATATTTATAAAGAAGAATGAGTTCAGTCACATTTAACACTGAATCCTCAGGTTAAAACCATTGCTGTCTTTGTTGTTTGTCTGGTGCCACAGATGAATTGCGTAACCTCAGAGATGAGTACCTGTCAGCCACAGCTGAAGTGAAAAAGTTCATGGAGCAAAGGTTTGGGAAGAGGGTCATCCAGAAAGCAGTGGAAGAATCCTTTAGCAGAGACTGGCTCAATGAGAACTGTAAATGCTGCCCACGCTGTGGAACAAATATACAGGTAGGGCTCCCCCTGCTGGTCACAGTGCTGTAGAACAGGTTTTATTTTTTGACATCACGAGGGGAGTGTTCACTGCAATCAGCTTTGGATATGAAACAAAAAGAGTATTTTTTTTTTTTTTTTTTTCATTTACTGATATTATACACAGATTGAGAGAAGGTAGTCAGGTGAATTGACTGCAACATGTATTTGATGCACAGTATTTAAAAGTGCTTCTTTTAAATGACACTAAAGTTTTCTTAATGTTACTATCGCTTTGCCTGACGACTCCTGCCCCAGCTTATGTCAGTTACTGTTGCTAACTGGGAGTCCTCTCCCACCAATGCACTGTCTCTGTGTCTCTGTAGAAAGTGGATGGATGCAACAAGATGACCTGTACCTCATGTAAACAATATTTCTGTTGGCTGTGCCTGGGCTTGCTCAGCAAAATCAACCCGTACAGCCACTTTAACAACCCTCATTCACCATGTTATAACCAGTGAGTCATCTGTGTTCTTCTTCTTCTTCTTTTTTTTTTTTTAAACATTCACCACTCCAGCTAGATAGTCACTGCCACTTAATGTCTGTCAGATTGATTGAGCGTGTCATTTTCTGCCTGTTGCAGACTCTTTCACGGTGTGGATCTCGATGAAGAAGATGCCTTCTGGAGTGATGAGGAGGACTGACACCAGCGCAGTACCTCACTTCTGTATGCTCCATTTGAATGCACTTTATGTCACACAACCACCACTCATTCATATTCAGTGCCACCATTGTTTTGAAATGATCAGGCTTTTTGGTGTCTAACATTCAGTGCCCAGCTGTGAATTATATGAATTTACTGAATAAATGAAATATGTACAATAGATGAATAGAAGTAGAATAGAATAGAAGTACTCAGTCAGGAAGGGCAAAAGCAGTTTTAGGTTTTATTTGAGAGGGAAACAGAGGAAATCAGCTGTGGTCGTTTGGTAAATGTAGACATTTTCTTTAAAATAAAATCACTTGATTATGAGCTTTAAGAATACATACTTGGGCATGTGATTAGTGGCCTTTTAAATATGACAAGGTCATAGGAATGGATTTTTGATACATTTGATACAGAAAAAAAACATTTTGGTTGAATTTCTCTTAGTTATATGTTATATTAGGTCTGCAGCGTTGCTGTCTGTTTTCTGAATTGGACACATGCTTCTGGTTCAGTTTTGACATCTCACAGGCTTATAGTGATCAAGAAATGATCTTGGAAACAGTGATGGAGGTCATTTGGGTAAATGCAAGGTGCTTCCAATTAACTAGTAACCATCCCTTTTGAGTGCTGAAGGGCAAAGAAAGGCTTTGCGTATGTTTGCCTTTATTATGCTCATCTGCCTCTCTGGCACGGCTATTTTTCATACACCCATTAGGATGGATAATAAGGTGAATTTCATCATCCAACCGATACCCTTATACACAAACACACCATGGATACAGGATAAAAGGGCAAAGCTGGAGATTCATCACCATTCATAAGTCCAGTGCAATGTTTTATTGTTTGTATCATTGTCATGGGATTTTTCTGTATACAAAAGAGATGAGTTTGTTTACAGAAAAGTGTCTTTTTACATCTTATTATAAAAGGGTGGCTGAAAAGAAGGATTTTGTGGCGTTGGTTTTGGGGAATCGTTTCATTATTAGTTTTAGTCATATGTTTGTTTATAGAATAGAATATATAATAATATAGAATATAGTAAAGGAGAACACTGCAGTAAATAATTCACAGATAGGGATACTGGAATTATGATTATGGTGTAGGTGTGTACTTGTTGGAAAGACGAATCATTTCAGGGTATGTGGTGCAAAAAGGAAATCTTCACCTGGTTAAAAAGTCAAGGCATTGAGGAGTGACTCTTGACTCTATTTATTCACACCCCTCTCATTTGTACAACATTTATTTTAATGTTACCAAACATTTGTGTCAAAGAGAGTCCGTGTAATCTTGATAATGTCTAGAGATACAAAATTGAATTTGTATGTTAATTTATTTTCTTTTTTGGTTATATTTGACCGGAAAGGACACAATGCAATGCAAGCAGTTCTGTTTGAAACTGAACATTGTAGCACATCAGTTCTTTTTTTCTACATTGAATGATTTGCTCCTCACTGCTTCAAAAGTGGAAATTACTTTGAGAACTGGTGCTGGTGAGAACACAATCATTTGTTCAGTGTCAGCATATTGATTCACTTCCCTCTAAATGAGGAGCCACTGTCACTTCATGTCTTACGTAAAAAAACGTTTGAATACATGACCTGTAGAATCCTTTAAAAAATGCGTTCAGCATACTGTTCCTCAAAATAAATGTTGCCACTTAATATTTTGCCCATCGTATTCATTCAGTATAAGACATAAAAATTTTCTTTGGTACGAACACAAACTACGAATACAATACCTTCACATATGCATGTAGATCATCTTTTCTTTTGTCAATGGTGGAGACACGCAGCTATCTAGTGCATTGAACTGACGTCCAGTTAGGGCTGGACAGCAAATTCAGTGATGGTGATTCCAAATCAGATTCCATGAATGAGTTGGGGGGGAGAGAAAAACAAAAAAAGCTCAGATAAGCAAACTTGTCCTATTCTATGTTGCAGACATGACATGACAGTTCTGCTTCAGGACGCTAATTGTATGTTATTGTGGGGGGTGGGGGATGGGGGGGTATCAGGTCCAACATCATTCAGATAAAACTGCCAGACCTTGTAGAACTGATCTGCTTTATATAGTATATTTTTAAGATATCCCAAAGGAACCAGAGAGACACAGAAGAAAAACTGAAGGTTTAAATGTTTAGGAGGATTAGGATTATATGCACTCTGCTTATGATTTTTGATCTACAAGGGTCCTACTCTTAATGGCTTCTTTGTAGGCTTATTTGTGGGTATTTCATTATCAGCTGTTCAACTGGCAGTACTATTTGAAAATAAGTCTCCTAGTTTGGTTACCGTATATGTTTTCACAAGAGTTGCTCACCTTGGCTTTAATCTTACATCCAGAAAAGGTTAATCAGCCTAATGAGAGATAGGACTGATGGGTTAAATAAAAAACATTAGCATGTCATCAGCATACACTCATTTTATAACGTACCTGTCCAGTCTATAAACCACATGCAGAAGACGTCATTCTCGTGGCCTCATTTCATAGCCAATCGAAATACGTGAGGTGACAAAGGCCTGTGTGATTTGTAAAATGAGTAATAAAAAAAAGCACTTCATTCAGGTCATTATATGTCATTATATGTGAATTTAACTCTTTTCACAAAATGATTAATATTTTTCTAGTGTCTAAGATTAAAAAAAGGCCACTAAACTTGGTTGAATGCTTTCTTTGCATTTAGGGAAAGCACTAGACCATCCATGAAGACATGCTAATAAAATTATAATTTAGATGGTGGTTTGTGTCAAATTTGGGTTTTGTAGATACATCACTACCTTGTTTTTCTCAGTTTTGATGAAACACTTAGTCTCAAGAGTTCAGATCATATGGAATGAAATGTCAGCATCAGAATTATTACTAATCCAAGACTGATGTTGATTGTTTACTTACAGTATTTTAAGTATATTCTAAGCCTTTACTACATCTTGTTACCTGAAATGTGACCCATATTTACCCTCTAATCCAGAGGTTATGCTGTGACAGGAAGAGGAACAATGAAATACTAAAGAAACAAAGAGCCCACATTTTAGCCTGAGATTGAAAAGAGACGACAACATGGTGTAATCCCTTTAGCTAGAGTTGCTGACAGGGGATAACCCTTTAAAATGGCCCCTCTCTCCTGTCCTGCCCTCTGTTCAGCCCCCCAGCCCCTGTCTGTCTTTCTCCATACACTGACTGACTGACTGAACTACTGTTACTATGCCCGTAAAGACACCTGCTCTCACAAACACAGGAAACCACCAGCAGCACCTGACCAGCACTGAGGAACTTCACTAACACCTCAAATTCACTCATCATTTGAACCGCAACCAGCACAAGGTTAGTGGGTTTTGAAGTGGTGGCTGATGGGATGCGGGACTTGGGCGGTGATGATGAAGTTCCCAGAGCTGAGTATTATGGATATGTGATCTGTCGTCAGCCATGTTTTTGTAGAATGCAGTGTTGAGTCGAATGGATAAGCTCTGTCCAGCTGGGGAAGCTGGTAGTGTTTTTACAAAGCTGTGGACTGTCACTGGCACACATGGACCTCATCAGAGGCTTGTGAATCACTGTTATGAGATTATATATAAAATTTACTTGTCAAATTATCTAGCAAATATCCTTTAAGCTTCGTCATTTATGAAATGATGCCTTCCTGACAGGAGGTTGTGTAAATTAAAGCCATCTTTAGCAAGGGGTGTTTAATTATGAATGAATGATTTTTTTTAATTACTGTGTCATGACTACAACTGTGCCTGACCCACAGGGGCTTACAGTGATACTATAGCTCTAAACATAAAGAAAAAAATTGATTGATTGAATTAATGTTCGCAATCAAATTTCAGACCTTTCTGTCTGACATCACTGACAAAACATACACTGCGTAAAACTGCAGAAATCAGACTAAATGCTCTGTAAAATTATTCTTCTTGGCTTCTTTTCTAGATTTGAAAGAGAGATAGCAAGGTTAAACACCTCGGATTCTAGTTTTGATCGGATAAGTGAGAGGTGAGATAAATAATCAGCACCTTGAACACCAGAGGCTGTTCAGAAGCACTTAAGCATAAAATAAAGAACTTAGTGACATTATGTTGTATGACATGATATTAGAATATGTGCTCTTAAAGGGCCTTAAATGTGACAATGTGATAATGTGATATTGACAACAGTTGGCTAAATTGCTTGAAATTAGCAAGGATTTGATGTATAAGTGAACTAAATGCCTTAAAAAAAAATCATCTGTGGTCTTAAATTGTAAATATGAGTGGCTTCATTAGCCACAGATTGTTCAGCACTGCATCAAATTGTACCAGTTCATCCAGTGTTTTGCATGTAAACACCCACAAAAAAGTGCAATCTCTCATCAAAACATCCAAAATACAAAGTAAAAGTAACTCAGTATTGTACTTTCGCCCATTATGAGTTTAAATCTGCTCCTTTTTGTTACTGTCCAGCCCTTAATTAACTGCTCCACTCCTGTTAAAGACACATAGTGATACCAACCCACCTACAGCTCATCCACAGTGGGACCGAGAACACAACCGAGGAGTCGCATCATGACTGAGAGTGACAAAGAGCTGTCAGCCATGGTGCAGGAGCTGTGGGACAACGATGTCAACAGACTCACACCTGGAAAAGATTACAGGATCTCTCTGCAGGTGCACCACACACACACACACACAGATCTACAGTTGCTCAGATAGTCACTGAAGAGCTTTAAGAGGTTTTGTGAACCATCTTGAACCATCAGTAAGTATCCATAGCAGAGATGAAATATCTGAATGTAAAAGGTACAGAAGCACACGAGGAGAGCGTTTATCAAACAGTATATAAAGATTTTTAGGTCATAACAGAAAGCAGTGAGCCTACGTAAACTATTTGCACAAGTAAGATTTTAGCTTTTGATTGGCTCCCATCTTTCTGCAGGGCAAAGCTGGAGACAGCATGGCCATCAACAACGACGACAACAACGACGGAGCAGGGTCTCCTCTGTTTACATTTGTCGATGAGAACATATTCAAAAAGGAGACTTTTCTGGGTAAGTGCATGAATGTTAGGTAAATATCACAAACATGGAGTTGTTTTGGAGCGCAAACCACAAAATCAACAACATTTGACTTGATTTTAGGCAAAAGTGAGTTGTCTTTCTTAATGATAAGGCCGCCTATAAATTGATTTTCGGGATGGGGGAGCTAATTACTGTTCATTTCACGAGTGCACTGCCAGAAAATGTTTGAACTGACACAATCTCTTTGCACATTCCACGGTGCCGTTTGCCAGTTTGATCCTCCCTGTCACTTCCCTTCTGAGTAAAGCCTTTTCATCAACTCATAATCTGCTTATGACGAACAGTGGCAGCATGTTGCATAAGCACAGAGGACGCAGAGTTCACTGTGCTGGGTGCAGATGGATGCAGAAATACCCCCCAACTACTGCCTCCTCCTTCACGTCTTCCTCTGAATGAAAAATGCACATTTCCCTCTGGCAATTTTTGTCTAATGATGTTTTCACAGATGTATGTTTTATAGCATGTAGAAGAAAGCTGTATAAGGAGTTGTGTTATGTAATAGCTGAGTTTAACCTGAGGCTGCTGTCCTGCTGAAAAAAGGGGTATTCCTCCCTATTTTCTATTTTTGTACTTAGTTTATGTATAGTCTCTATCAACCTGCCTCATTGCTGATTGCTAGAGCTTTTTGTGTCTCTAATCTGGCTTTTATTCCTGATTGTCATTTATATCCATGACTGCAGGACTGGACAGCACTTCAGCATGTGAAGCTTTTTTTGAAAAATGACATCATCTGTCATCACAGACTGATCTAAATCACTTTCTGAAGAGCGTCTGTGTTTGTGTCTGCAGCCTTTATCTCCCTGTTGGATAACTACGAGAGTGACACCGGTGAACCAGAAATTGTAACCCCTGAGGAGGTGGCAGAGAATCACAAGTTCCTGGACTCAATCATTCAGACTCCCACTATGAAGGTACCTGTTGGGACATGGAAATGAACCCTTTTCTCTTGCCGTGGATCATGTCTACTAAAGAATTCATGAGAAATAAGTTGCCATTTTCATATAACACAATTAACCAGACTCTGGCAATTGTTATTTTTACTACTCAAAACCAGGTTAGATTATGGTTAGGCCTGGCCTGAGTGGTTCTGAATGTTCTACATATTGTTCTCCAAGTGTAACTCTGTCAGTAACAAACATTGCAACAAATGCAGATCATGGTAACATGCTCAAAGGGTCATTAAAGTCAATGGGATTCATTGCTCTCAGAATCATAAATTTATAGCTCTTTTTTTTGTCAATTCATCTTGTAAATGTTGAGATATTTCACACATATTTCACTTGCTGGTGATGCTGGAGGATCACTAGGTCATTAGGATTCATCTTCTGGGGACCATGAATGCCTGTACAATTTTTTATGTCAATTCATCAGATAGTTGTTGAGACAAACGGGTGTGCTGCCGGACTGATTTTAACCATCCCTACAGCCATGCCACTAACGTGACTAAAATATAAATAACAACATGTTACAGGAGGTTCTTGTTTGTTTGCAGATTGCTCATAAATACCTGGTAGAGAAGCACCTCTCTCCAGCAGATGACACACAATTCAAGGAGCAGCTGTACAGGATCTGGTTTGAACTTTATGCGAGGAGAGGATCCAGCAGGTAGGTGAAATCTGGCTCAGCACTTAAATATAGCTTCACCAGTGGAATCTGGCACTGTGATGATAACGTGTCTTACTCTGAGAAACTGGCTCTGTGTAGCACATCCAGCCAGCAACACTGCGAGCAAAAGGGAAAATATTTATTTGTAGCATGTTTAGGATGAAAGAAGCCACTAAACACAATATTTTGTCAAAATGGCAGAGGACTTAATACAGTCTTATAAATTTTAATTGATCAAAGCTTGCAAAGATGTCCCAGACAAAATGACGGACAATATGGCGTGTCTCCCACCAGACCAGACTCGTCAGGGTTTGAACACGTGTTTGTCGGAGAGACGAGAGGAGGGCGGACTGTCATCGGCTTTCACAACTGGATCCAGCTCTACCTACAAGAAAAGCTGGGACACATTGACTACAAAGGCTACAGCGTCAGTGCAAATTCACCCCAGGTATGATATGTGTATCGTGCTTCAGTTAGTTCTGAAGTAGTAAATGTATAATATGGGATCAAGTATATAAAAACCTATGAAGCCTCCTCTCTGGTCTGAGAGGGTCCCTTTCAACAGGCAACTTTTCAAATGTCTCCATACGGCATTTGAGAAATCTCTCATCTGTCTCCTGTCGTCTCTCTCCTGCACGTCCACCTGCACTCTCTGTAGTCTTACCCTCATCATCGTTCTTGCAAGCCCATGAGAAACCTCACATCCTGCTATGACCAAGTTTGCTCTCTCACCTTCTGAGCAGCCGGTTGGTCAAGCTTTCGTTGAGGCATTATCCAAGGCTCACGTTCAGAAAACCAGTAAAACTGTTATCTGTGCAGACATTTTAAAAATCTTTGTACTCAGTGTAGCTTGTGTAGCCAGGTTTATCACTGGGACAAAGGAGAAAGACGTCTCATGTGAAATGGTACATCATTTTCATTTCATTATCTTCTTTTTGCATTTTGCACTTTTCACCAATCCCCTATTCACTTCCCAAGTATAATACCAAAGATATACCGATATACTTAGTCAGAATTATGAGACACAGTCATCGCGATCTTATATTTTTTGCAGTATATTTTTTGATATTCTCATTTTATCATACCTAATTATGTATGATTTTTTTCTCTTATTTAAGACTGATAATAAAAACGCTGACGCCTCAAACAGCATGAGTCTGTTTCATTCTCACATCTTCAGCATTTTCTCTCTTTCTTTTTGTCCTGTCTTGTCTCCTCAGACTGATGAGAACGAGCCCACAGCTGCTGTTGTCAAACAGCTGCTTTTTCTCCATTCCTCACCGATGTCCTCTCCTCTTTCATCACATTTTTTTTTCTCTGTCTCACCGCAGCCTGACGAGAAAAAACACATCCTGGCACTACAGTTCAGCTGGAAGAACGGCATAAAGCCCAAGGGCAGCATCTTCATCGGCGTCAGTCCCGAGTTCGAGTTTGCCCTCTACACTCTCTGTTTCCTCACCTCCCCAAACGAGCGTGTCAAAGTCCAGTTCAGTTTCTACGATGTGGAAATTGTTTGCCACCACTACAACCAAAAGCACATAGGAACCACTTACCCAGTGCTCCTTAAGTACCAGAACCCTGAGTAACTTTACAAGATCAGTTTGAGATAAAACTGCTCCAACTCTTGAACTTGCTTACAAAGTGTCACGGGTGTTGTTGTTGTCTTTTTATTTTAGATAAAAATACAATAAAACCTTACAAGACCCATTTGCATTGTTTTCTCTTTTTCTTGCACAGTGATTCCTATTCTGAGAGTCCATTTAACACTATATAAAGTCCTACATCTCACACATGCACTAATTACTGATAATCTCGAGTTACTCTTAAAAATGTATGATGACCACATACATTTGAAGACATGTATCTCAGTCAGTTTCTAACACTTTTTCTTTTATATTAGACATCACCGTGTAAGAGTACAATAAATAAATAGAAACAGATTATTTTCAGTATCTTATCTTCAGTATATCATGTTCAAACTGAATACCTTACATGTGGCAGGTGAATTGTCATAATCCACTCATCTGGTACTCTGCTCATTTATGCCACATCCAATCCAAAAACAGCAGACTTCAAAATATTTAACAGGTATATAGAGCTTAGCATTAGATACTGTGAACTGGCCAGCAGTGTCGTCCACCCAGTTTAAATTGTAACGCCTTGTGTTTGACACTGAGGTTTATAGTTATTTTAAAGTCAAGACCAACACATTTGTTATGAGACATCTGCATTTACTGTCCAAGAGGAGAGTTCAGTATATTGTGTTAGAGACTGTGTAACTTTGTTACTCAGTTTTTTGTTTGTATTTGTTTGTTTGTTTGTTTCTTGATAATTCTGTCAGTAACTTTTCAGTGATGTGTATGGTTGTTGCACTTTGTTTCAGATGGGGGCGGTAAAGGGTTTGTTGTGGCCAATGACGTCAATTGCTTGGCGAGAAAGACCTGTGTCAAGTTAGCGGAAATGAGGAAGACACTGACCGGTTATGATTTCATAATAAAAGTACCGGAAATATCGATGTTTTGAGACAAAAAGGATAATTCTTATCTTTGAGGAATAAATTAATCATTAAACATATTAGTAATGATACAGACTAATTCTGATGAAACAATATATTTGTGAAGATGCTATCTATGGTCTACAATGTTTTGAATATTTCAAAATGCCAACAGGAAGCCTTGTGTTTTGTACTGAGCAATACTATAACTTGACAACCCATTTAGCGCAGCAGTCGACGGAGAAGCAGGTTTTTTATTGTGGCCAGGATTGAGTTTACAGTTTGTGCTGTTATATAATTTCGCGTTTGTTGGGTGTCTCGGCGGCGTGAACCTTCTCTGTTGTTGGCTTCTAGCCGTTCAAATCGGAATGGCCGAAACGAACGCTCGATATCAGCAGGTAAGATAACACTACCATTTAACAGCTAACACGTTAAAGGTTTAACATGAGACTCAAACGTCAGTTGCTGGTGAACACTGTTGACTTACGGAAGCTCTTCTTCTCTCATGTATGGTGGTGTCATCCTCCTGAATATGACGGTTTTCTGCTATACAAAGCTGGATGTCTTTGTCGTCAATAAGAATTTTTTTTCCGCGATGTTTTTTATTCATTGGTTGAAGCTGGCTTTTAACTGCACGCTACCTAGATAGCGATGTACTAATGCTAGCATTTCGTCGTTAGCTTTTTTCTTTAAGCTAACATGGATGTGAACTTGATTGTGTGATCGGGCGTCTTTTGTCTCTGTTTGTGTGTGTATACCGTTAAGTTACGTCTGGAAGACTTGTCAGCCATGTGCTAGCTATGTTACCATTGTCGAACACTAACGAAAAGAAAAAGGCTTAACTTAATTTAACTAACTCATATCGACGATCTTCGGCGTATGCTAACTTTAATGCCTGTATCGTACATAGACCTACAGCAGTGGGTGTGTTCGCTGGTCATTAAGCTTAACGGATAAATCCGCCAGCTAACCTGCTTAGCTCGGTTTTGGTAGGGCAGACAGAACTTATTATTACTTCTTGATTATTTCCTGGAACTAATTAGACAGTGACACAGTTACTTTCGGTTTGTGTTTTGTGTTGAGCGGTTGTTATTTTCTTGAGGGATTATCGTGAAATAATTGCTCCACTTTAAAGTAAATAGACGATTGATTCATAATAAATTAGGCTGTTATTTTGCTGGAGGATATTAATCCTCCATATATTCTGAAGCATGCCTGTGCCTGGTCAGGTGATTTGACTGTCTTAATTTGGATTAATTTTTTTGAAATGTGCCATATTCTGGTTAACACTGTCCGCATTTTGAATTCTAATGAATTTGTGGTGGTTTAACTGCTCCTTTTCTACGAAATTACAGGAAACTACTGCACCTGTAAAGTAAGGCGTCACCCACATCAAGAGGAAGCTGTGTTAACTTGTAATGTCTGTCTGTCAAACCCAATGTTGCAGGCTTTCTGCTTCGTATTCAGTACAACCTTAATGGCCTTTCTGGAAACTGAGTCAATCAGATGGGCTTGGTTTGATTGTTGATTTGATGATTAGGTGTTTTTAATCAATTGCCCCTGCTCTCGTGTCTTCTACTTTCAATGAGAAAAAGAGAAACGAATCAAAACAAACCACTTTGTGGTTGGTGCTTATTTCCTCCTTATAATGAGCATATGAACACGTTATTGATGATGTTAGTGAATTCATTTAGGTTGTTTTCTCCCCCACAGCTGCCCAATGAGGAGGACCCAGAAGGGAGCCCACAGGTAGCAGCAGATGCTCCTCCACCATACAGCAGCATCGCAGTGGATAATGCTGGTAAGGCCTTGACTCATCCAGATGTTTCCATGTTGCTGATGTCATTTGAAAACTGCTCAGAACGGGTTATTAATATTGATATCTTTGTAACTGCAGTATACACCTCACAGCCAGTACTGAGTTTGATAGTTAAATTTACCAAAATGTTGATTAAATATTCATCTGATACATTGAAATAACAGCTGTACCCCTCTACTACTACTGAAGGTCCAATTCAAAAATTTGAAAGTTGATTGGCTTAAATTGATATGATGTGGATAATAACAAAAAATTATGTGGAAGAATGCTATTCCTGAAGTTGACGTGAAGTTGGAGTGAAGACTTTTGCCTCTGTTGGAATTGTTGGACCTACAAAAAGACAATTCCCCTCCCCACCATATTACAGAGTGATCCTTCTTTTATCTCCTGTGTACTTTTTGGCGGTGAACAGAGAGCACACAAACCCACCACAGCCAAGTCAAATGTACGTGTGCCAACAAGTTACTGATAGTATCAATATGAATTAATGTCAGCTGATGCGACCAGCTACCCACAGTGTTTGTCATTGTTACCAGGCAAAGTGACAGTCAGTGAGTTTTGTTCTTTCCTCTTTAGTAACAGGAGAGAAGAGATAGAAAATTTCATGTAGTTGGAGACCCTAAAATTGTTTTTGTTTCACTGATCCCTTAGCGAGGATAAACTTGATGTAAGATGAAACACACAGGATTCACTTATTTAAGAAGAGCTGGTTGCTTTCAGGTGGGCTCTTAGTTGTATCAGCTGACTCATAATTGTTTGGATGTCTTACAGAACTTGACATCATTTGACATTATGACTAGAGAGTCTAGAATAGTGTTCAGTGAGCAAAATCTTACACTGTTGATATTTGTCATGTTTGCACAGTCATTATAATCTAATAAGGATGATTATTTAGTTGTCAGTGCGCATTAGCAGGAAATTCTGTTGTAGAGATCACCTCCAAGTATTTTGCCTGTTTCCACGCCCATAGCTGCTTCAGTGGCTAAATACTAAAACAAGAACAAATGTTAAAGAATGGCTTTAATTTTTGATAAGCACACTAAATATGTGATACAGTTACTAGTCTGCTGTCAAAATACAAAATATTTGATCAATAAAAATTCTGCATTTTTGTTTGAAACTGTGCCGCTTCTTCTTCTTCAGCCTACTTTGACTACAAGGAGGACGGGGTTTTCCCCAAGCCTCCATCATACAATGTGGCGACAACGTTACCTTCCTATGATGAAGCAGAACGAACCAAGGCAGAGACTGCTGTTCCCCTGGTAACCGGAAGAGTGAGTGTCTCACTTTTTCTTCCTTTTCGTCTGCAGTCACATTCAGCGTATACCCTCGCACACACTGTAGCTTGTGCTGAAACATTTCCGGTGTTGTCTGCAAGGCGTGAAACTCTTAGCAGCTTAGCACACTGCTATGGAAAGTTTTTTTTTTTGGTTTCCGAGCTCTGTTTGTGTACTTCTCATATGTGACTCTAACTCTCTCCTACATGAAATGCAGTCAGTCATATTAAAGGGCATTTAGTGATATCTTTGACCACAGTCTGTCTCACAAGTGCCAGCCATTTTCTGAAAACTTTAATCTGCCAGTCTCCCTGAACTACCATCTGTGCAGTTTGCACCTGGGTTTGTACTCCCTGAGTAAATATCAACGAGTAAATCTTTTTCTGTATTGATCTATATGATTTTGGTCGGTTATTTGAGCAGGTATTTTAAGTTAGCCACAGAAGCTAATGTTTCTGATGTGGTATTTGAGTGTGTTTTATCACTAGCCAGCCAAAGAGTGTAACCACCTAACTTGTTGATAGAGGTTTTATATATGTTTTTTATATTCAGAATAGAAGTTAGAAATGTTGAGTGGACATACTAAAAATGTATCTCTCTCTTTCAATTTGCTGTCAAAAAGATGAAGGAGGGCGAGAGTTTTCTCATGTAGTTGTCTAAAGTTACCAAAGAATCCTCCTTTCAAATTAAGTGTTATATTTTTTGTTAATATATTGTTTTGTTTTTTTTAGAAGATTTTTTTAGATTTTTTTAGACACATTAGAAGTTTCCAAAGCCTTACTGGGGTAGCATTTTCATTTATTATATAGTTGTCTTTTTGTTTACTATGGGCAAATACATCTTCCAGAGCATACCATTAATTTCTATTTAATGTGTGATGGACGCAACACGCTTCAGATGAAACCACGCCCACTTTCATGTGACCAAAGTCTGAACAACTGTGTTCCCATGTTTATCACAAAATATAATAGCTACAGTAGCTTGATGAATTTACTGTCTAATAGACCACAATGAGACAAGAGTTAGCTAGCTAGCGTTAGCATGATGGCAACTGAGGGAATGTAGTGGGAACTCAGCTGTCAAAGCTTTTGTTATACAGAAGATGGCATGGTTTCATTTTAAGTGCTCTGGAAAAAGAATAGACACATAGATCAGTAGTTTAATCTAACTCCGTCAGCAGCAGAAATTCCTGACGTGCAAACTGTTGTTTCTGTTCAACGTTGCGTATAACAACTACAAAATGACAAGTCTAACATCTCTGACCTCTAGTGGTCACTGTGATGCCTTACTGCATGTGGGGCGACCCTGTTTGATTGTTGGTGTTGTGTTTCTCTGCCACACACTGCCTTGCGCTCAGCAGCAGCCTCAGCACAGGGAACGCCTGGAGACATTTGACGATGTAATTCGCAGTTCACTGGAGGTAACTGGGAGGAGTGGAAGAAGAGTGTATGATGAGAGGACGTGTATTTGGTCCTAGTTTGGTGTGTGAAAACACAGATGTACCTGCAGTGTCTGTAGCAGGGCTGCGGCTGATCAGAGAACTCACGGTTCGGCTTTGCTTTTAAATAAGTCATTCGTTACGCCTCAGAGTAAAACACAGAACCCTACTGTCTTCTCTGTCTTTCCATTTCAGCTCTATATATATTACTTGCCATAAAACTGTATTTCACGCTGATGGTTAAATTTTGCTGTTAATCCACAGCTCCCATGCGCGCCGAACTGTGGGGGCGAGCGATCCGTACAGATCACTGATCAACTATGCTCTGTTACACCACCACTGTTTCGGTACCCCACCCTTTTTGTGCCATCTAGTACTTAGTTGATAGTTGTCCAAGATTTACTGGTTCTCCTGTCCCACATCCAGCCCTTTGTGTAACATGCCAGTAATAGTTACTAAATGGTCTTGCTGTGTTGTGATGGTTCCATTGGTCTGTTGGTTGTTTGTGTTGTATTTTCTCTCTGTTGTCAGCAAAGGTTGGTTTTCACTGGCAGATGCTTAGTCATGTTTCCAGACAGTTCATTTTGATCTCAGTCACAACATTGTGTTTGCAGAATTTCAAATACACCACTACAAACTGGTTAGTGTAAAACAAACTTAATCAAATTGATTGATTTGACTGATCTTGAGACTGGAAATAGTTTCACTCGAGTGAAACCCCGGAAAGCTCTGCTGCTGCCTTGTTGTGTTGTGGTGAAATTGTTTCAGTGGTCAGCAGCTTACTTTTTGTTTTGTTCCTCTGTTGCTTGTTCCATCACAGGAGGAAGACTTTGTGACCAGAGACGACTTTGAAGATGCCGATCAGCTGAGGATAGGAAATGACGGCATCTTCATGCTCACTTTTTTCAGTTAGTTTACCCTATCTCTTCGCCTTTTGTTTTCCTCTCTCCTCCAATTAGTCAAATAAGATTATTTTGAGATTATTATTCTGAAGACATGTCTAACACCTTCTGTTCCTTCCATCCTCTGTCCAGTGGCATTCCTGTTCAACTGGATTGGTTTCTTCCTGTCTTTTTGTCTGACCACCTCAGCAGCCGGCCGCTACGGGGCCATCTCAGGCTTCGGCCTCTCCCTCATCAAATGGATCCTCATCGTCAGGGTAGGTCAAGGAGCCCACACACAAACACAGACATTACACCGCGCACATAGATGCACATAAAATGTGGTTTTATGTAGGCACAAACAACTCAAAAGCCCCAAACACCACTCTGGTATTTTAATGTTATTTCTGTAGTGGTCGGCTTTCCTCAAAGATCTCTTTAAAACTACGCTGCTTCCTTCATTCACTTTCAAAAGGCAGGACTCATTTGACTCAAACCGATGCAGAGCATATTTATTCTAACCTGTCATTTCTGTCGCTATGTTGGGTTTCTAGTTCTCCACATACTTCCCTGGTTACTTTGATGGACAGTACTGGCTGTGGTGGGTGTTCCTGGTGTTGGGTAAGTAGCCAGTGTCTGAATATAAATCAGTCACAAAATGAATCAAATGGTTTTATCCTGCGTATGGCAATTTCTGCTCTCTGGAGTGGTGAGGTGTCATATGCAGTAAATATGTCGCAGAATATTGACCTTAGGGAAATTAACTTTAATTATTGTGTTGTATGATAATAAGGTTAGTGTTTTAATTCACTCTTTCGATGATATTAGTGTTTTATTTCCTTTTGTTTATTTATTTCTTATTTCTTCCTCAGGCTTTTTGCTCTTCCTTCGAGGATTCATCAACTATGCCAGAATCCGCAAGATGGCTGAGACCTTGTCCACTCTGCCCCGCACCCGAGTCCTCTTTATCTATTGAGGTCACAGTCCATCATTTTCCATCATTACTTTCCCCCCTTTTTTTTTAGTGAGACATACTGTCTGGCTTTATCCAATCAAAAAGGGAGAAAAGAACTTTCCCCCCCCCCAATGCTTGACATGATTTGGACAATACAGTGTCTATTGTCCCCTCTTGGTGTGAAATAGTGAATGCTGAGAAATCTGTGAAACCCTTCACTTATTTGTGGTGAACTGTCAAGTGCTATTTACAGTTATGAATTGTGTGATGTATAAATTAATGCCTTATTTACTGTTTCACGATATGTCAGCAGTGACATGCGCGGTTTTCCCGTTTAACCACCAGGGGGCAGTCTTGTCTGTGTTTTCTGTCACCTGTCTCCTGTCTGATGAAATCATTCGGTTCTCAGCCTTGGGATTCATAGGTAATTTTGGGGTTATGGGCTAATTCATGCAATGGAAAATAATATACTTCCAGAACCAATATAGTGTGTTTTAAACCTTTCTGACTAATATTTTTGACCCTTATGGAATAGTACATAATTCAGGTAATAAGAAGACTGAGGAGACTGAAAAGGGAAAATGACCTTTTTGAGGTTCACAGAGAAGAGGTTGAGGATCACTTCTATAGAATATCTGGGGCTGGGTTTCCCCTGAAGCATGCTTTTCCTCATTTATTTAAGAATTGCCCATGCTTACACACACACACACACACACACACACACACACACACTGTAATCAGGAATAAGTTTGCTTGTGTATGATATATATTTCTGTCACCTGAGAGGTAAACTGCAGGGATGTGCAGAGGAGTCAGGAAGAGGCTGAGGATCACTGCCTCGCTCCAGGATATAGTGATTGGGATGGAATAATGTGATGATCTGCCACTGGTTTCAGATATGCAATTTGATGGTTCTGGTTAAATAAATGATTCCGACGCCCTGACTTTGTTGCTCGCACTCCATTGGTTTCCAGTAAGGGAAAAAAATATTGAATTACCAGATGTGATTTGGAAACCCTGCCCTATGAAGAACAAGAAATGCACTCCTACAGAGGAGAGAGTTTTTTTTTTTTTTTTTGGTGTTGCAGTTAAGTATTAGGAGTATTTCTTTTTATTTCCCCTCATTCTAGTGGAATTGGATTGATTATATTTTATTGCAAGTATTTACTTATCTTGCTTGGAAAATGGAATTAAAGTGGGAAAAATCACATTTTGATGTTGAGCTATTTATCAAATGGTGATAAGCTTCTGGTAAAATATCACATGACTTGACAGCTATTTTAGTTTCACTTGATATTCAGGATGTAGGACACACCACAACAACCTGAAATTAAAGTGCTCTGTTATAAGACCCTGACAGAGAACGCCAATGAGCTACTTAAGTCCATAATGGATTTTATTAAACTTCATTTACCTACAATTTTTTTTTGGCGATTTGTTCCATGCTGCTGCTGTCTGGTGTACTTTAGAGGAGACTCAGGTGTGTCTTAAATTAAAGAAAAATTAAAACATGGCACTTCAGAAGAACCTCAAGATTTCTCCCTCCCAGGAGCAATAAGACTTTGGAATGAGTACATTGGAGTGAAGAAAAAAATATTTGAGAAAGTGTATTCTGTCAGTGGATAATAAATTGTTTTTGATAAAGTTTAGTTTGAACTCAGCCTGACCCTCACGACCTTCTGGAGCTTAAATAAAAACATAATGTACCATGTTTGTGGTTGGTGTGTGGAGCTTTCGGAAAGGTGGAGATCCAGCAGCGTGCAGCCACAGAGAAGAGGAAGCCTAACTGACCATGATGTTCACTTACTGACGTGAGACGTACTTTTAGCTATGCTAAATTTAACACACGAGACGTGTGTGTAAGAATCGAGATGATTTGCTGGCGGTGGCTAATTATACATGTCAGTAGTGTTTTTCCCTGCAGCTGGAACATGAAGTGAAGGTCACCCCACCTGGAAGACATGTCACACCAACTGAAACAGTCTGGTTTCACTGGAAACTTTTACTGTCACAAAGTCTCACATCATCCTGCCCGTCTCTCCACCCCACCATGGCTGCTTATTGGTCTCTCGTGATGCTTAGTAGATATGACACTGGCTCCACGCGGGTCATCTAATTACAGGTCACTAATTATTAATTATTAATTATTTTACAGCACTATTCCCAAGAGCAGAACATGAAAGTAAAGCAAACCAGATTTTCACGCTTGCATAAAGCCTTCTGGGGGAGTATAAGAGTACTAAGTGAGAGTAGATGACAGGAAACTGAACATGACACAAGCTGTACTGGAGGGAAACTGTTGAATGTCGGTTAAAAATTTTTTCAAATGTTTCCCTGTGAACTGTAGATTTTCTCCAGTGCTAACCTCCGAGTTGCTGCACCGCTGGTGCTTTGTGAAACTCAGATATCCTGAAGTCATTTTTTCTTTTGCATTGCGCTATGGAAAAATAGAAACGGCTGTGGTTCAGAAATTACAGATGTTCAGTTGCTGTGGGCTGAAAATGTGAACTTTAAACAGTCTCAGCTTTATAAAATTCATTACTTGAGTATTTTAAGATCATCTTATGTTCATTTCTAAGATTTTACAAGGCACAAATAGCCCGTAAAGGCACCAGAGTAAGAAATGACAAATAGGGCAAAGGTCATATGCCACATCACCAGATGACCTTGGACAAACAAACTTCATTTTGCCAGGTGCAGGCTGGCTCAGCTGCTGAGAGTGTTTCAGCTGTAAATTTTGGCGAAGCACACAAACAACAAAATTCCTTATCACCATCCACATCTTACGCAAATTCAGCCCCGGTCCACTCGAATCCCTCTGTAGCGTCATCCCTCCTCTGCTCCAGCAGGGTCACCCAGTGCAGGTGTTCTTGTTATCCAGATGTCATTCATAAAATAACTCCATTGTGCCAAGAGCTGTCTGTGTCTTGTCAGCTGCCCTCGATTTACAGAGACGGAAGTATTTCTCGGAGTAATTGATGGGAATTAAGTGTGCTAGCCAAGTGCCTGCGCTGCTTGCATGTTTTAACTATCAAAAGATAAGAGGAACCTTTTTGATTTAAACAGAGTCTGGGAGTGAGCCATCTTTCCAAAAAAGACATACTCTGCTTTTCTTGCCTCTGTTAGACTTCTTGTGCAGAGACACTTTGAATATGATATATGTAGGAAAAATAGGCCTGTTGTCTGAAACAGCACAGAGACAGGGATTATTTTTATGCTCTTTCCTGTAAAGACTACTCAAGTTTTTTAAAGAGATTTTGCTCAGATTTATTGGCATTTCAACAGGTAAATACTACAGTGCAGGCTGATTTAAAATATTTTCCCTCTTGATCTGCAGGAAATTAATGTCCTTTTTCAGCTCTGATTTTTTAAGTATATTTGATAATATATGTTTGACGTGCCAGACTTGTCTGTGTAATTTAAAAGGACAGAGTGAATAAGCTGCTTGTGAGACTTAAGGCTTAAAGAGAAAGAGATATTGATGGGAATATTCTTATTTTACTTGTCAGTGACAAGTCTTGTCTTCCTTGTTGATACTGGCAATTGCATTTTACTATTGTTGGTCAAAACCAGGCTTGTTGTATTCACTGTTTTCAGTCTTTATGCTAAGGTCAAGCTCACTGGCTGCAGGCCTCAGCTACATTTACCTCACAGACATGAGAAATTTGTGCAAAAAAACAAGTACACATGAAGACAAAACTCATGTAACATCAATTTGCATTTTAAAACAGGTGAATTAAAAGAAGAGTTGCGTAACTGTGAAAACCACAGTGGACTGTGGGACCAGCTACAGTGACTTGCTGGGCTTGTTTTACCATGCAAATCAGGTAGATTGATTGATTGCAGATGAGCTCATTTGTATCGTGGGCTGCTAAAACAGAACACGCACAATTAAAATAAATCACAGACGTGGTACATGTTGGCTTAGGGGCAGAAGAAAGAATACAGCAGTTACCACTACAGTACTACACAGCAGCGGTGTGTAGTGCCATTAAGAGTTCCAGATGGCACTGTTCAGCACAAATACAGCTGAGGCTTTTTCTCAGAAGGGCAGATGGTGGAATGAGTGAAAGGTCGGTGAAATAAAATCACTTGTAATAAGTTTATCCTCCTCGCTAAGACAAAGATAAAACCTTCATTTATCCATTCTTCGTCCTTTATTATCCATTCTGCTGACAGGAAGGTGTTACTGAGAAATGTGGTCTGAGATGCACTGGAACAATAAAAAACAAACAAACAAAAAAACACAAAGAGTTTGATATTAACGGGTGAGCACATGTAAGACTAGAAACCTTGGACTGGTGAAGACATACAACGGCAAACTTTTCACATTTTCACACTACCATTATTTAATTAAAGTCAGAACATCCTGACAAAGAATTCCCATCACCTTAGACAAACTGCAGTCGGTCGGAGCCTCCTGCTGTCAGTCTGAGTTTCAGATGGGAGGTTCCCCAGGATGTGGAGAGGATGTGGGTTGCATCCAAATGATATGTCCTTCTGTGTGTGTGAGTGTGTGTGATTGGGGCAGGGGGAGGGGTGTTATCATTGATGTGTGAGTCATCCTGACCCACCCTCCCTCTCCCTGCACTTCACGTGGTGCGTGTGTGCGTCTGTGTGCTTGTGTGCATGCGTCCTGTAGGCGCTGTGTGTTTTTGCTGTGTGGAGGTCTACATGCGTCTAGTACTTCATACCACCGCACTGCATTGCATGTATGTATGTGTGTGTGTGTGTGTGTTTTTTCTTTTAAATGTATATGTGTGCATATGTGCATGGCGTGAGCATCCCTGTGCATTGTGTTTATGTGTGTATGTGAGTGTGTGTGTGTGTGTGTGCGCGTGTGAGGTTGGTAAAGCAGTGGTGAGTCATCCACAGGCCAGCACTGCCTGTTACCATGGGTCACACACGGCAGGTACCCCACCTCCCTGTGTAATCTTTTCTTTTTTTTTTTACCTACCTCTCTTCCTTATCCTCTTCCTCCTTTTCCTCCTCTTCCTCCTCCTCCTCCAACTCCTCCTCTTCTTTTTCCTCTCTGACTCACAGATGACTCCCCCACCACCGCCAATGACATCACCACTCCCTCCCTAACACTTTGTTGTGGTGAATCATACTGTACGTTGAGATTTTCTCTGCTCCTGTCTCCAGCTAACCAGCAGGGCAACCTCAATGTCACCCATTCATAAAATCAGATGCAAGTCACAAGATTCAAGAAGCATTTATTTCTGACAGCGGTGACGGTTATTTTGGTGATGTCATCTATGATAACATGCATAAAGTGAGAAACCAAAGAGATTAGACATAGATTAAGCATAGACTGCTATTATGGTTACATTCAGAGAAAACAGCACTGAATGCAAACTGCAACTCAGATGCCGTTAACAACCTTTTGTGCTCATCCTCATTATTAGCCACAATTTCTTGTTCACTTTCAAAGGAATGTTAAAACTGCACTTCATGGCAAGATTAGTCTCTTGGTTGAGTTACTGGACGTCTATGGAATCAGATGCGTGCAGCGGTTTCAAATCTCCATAAATGGAAGCTATGGGAGTTTTTGGCCATCGGTGGAGACACACAGCAGTTTCGGCACAGACACCAGTTTGAATTGAGCCAATGAGCTATTTGTACTTTGAATTTGTATGATTAAAATGGGAACATCATCCTCCTGTGCCTACAGCATCAAAAAATTGCCACAAATATGGTGACAAGTGGGGATGACATCTTTGCAGCTATAATTGTAAATAACAAAGTGCAGAAAGTGCAGAAATAACAGTTCAGTTGAATCTGTATATATATTTTTACATTTAAAAATACGGTCACAATTGCTGATTGAACCCATAGTGATATCAAGTCTGCTGTGATATCAAACTGAGCTATAGGCTAAACTCACCTCAGTATCTTCAAAGTGCACAAAGAGAGACAAAGACATCTTTCAGTTCACTAGAAATCAGAATATCTTATCTACTCTGGATAACCTACTTGGATGTAGTTCCATTAACAGTTGTCAAATACTATAATAACAAGTATTTTGGTTAATTATTACTCGATACACATAATATTTTACCTATATTGTTTTCTTGCACTCAAGATATCCTCCATGTAAATATAAAATGCACAGTAGCTACATCAGAGGCCAGTACAGTATAATTTGCTTTTCCTGCCACTATTTGCTTAAATGTATCACATCAAGATTTTGTAATTTTCAAAAAATGGTTTTGAGTCCCCTCAGTGTATTTCTGTTAATCATCCACGGACTGTATTTTAACATTGTCTGCTTTTACTTTTCTTGCTGTGCAGCACTATTTAGTCTATAATATGAAAAACGACCCTTGTTTCTCACTTTACTGCTTACAGCCACAGACTGCTGACGAGCTGAGTTCCTGCAGACATTTCTGAATGTCATAAAACGCAAATCTGCTGTGTTGTTCGTGCCATTAACTGGCAGAATGTCTGTGAATGCCAGCGGTTAATAAGATGCAACTGTATCAGATGCAGAGAAAGGCAAGTTTGTGCAATCACCTGGACACCTTTTTTCTTTTGTCTTCACATTATTTGTCAGTTCTGCCTAAAAGACTGCAGATTGTTAGAAAACTGTAACTATAACCTTCCTCTGCTCCTAATGTCTTGTATTCTGTTGTAAATCTGTTGTTTTGCATGATATGGACCTGCACTAGTGTCACATACGACATCATCACTGTCACCTATAACACTTTATGATACTGAATTAGACAACATGTGTTGGACTGGGTTACGTCACTGCATATTGTTCTGTAATTAATTGCCTTCTGGTTTCATTCTTTTCTTTTCTGTTCATCTGTCAACAGTTTAATTACCATTACAAATCAGTGCTCTTGGCAATCTTGCTCATATTTGACAGCACATGCTTTAACCATGGCAACAACAAACCTTGCGCAACATTAAGGGTTGAACTCAGAAGTCATGGTGAAACTAATTCAAAGTTCAGCTAAAGATATTCATTATATTTGCCAAGAATCTCAGTTTTTCTTAGCAGTTTTCTTTGGCAAGCTTTCATGGTATAAATACTGCTAATTTACTTCTACTTAGTACTGCGTTTTTGTGTTACAGTTTATTGTTTTGTACAGTGTTATTGCACTCTGTTGCAATGCAAAATATTCTGTTTTTTCTGTTTATTCTCTTCAGTTTGTGTTCGTTCTGCTGGTGTGAATCCACCTGCCGTCTCTCTGTCGGCTCACAGGGCTTTTTGTGAATGGAGGCTGCTGTGCTATGATGGGAGGATGGATGAATGGGAGGGAGAGACGAGCGGATGAATGGGAGAGATGGAGGGACGCGTGTGGCGAGGGAGGGAGAGATGGAGGCTACGTCACATTACGTTTCCGCAGTGCATCAAGGGAACTGGTCTGTCTGTGACTCATACTGTCAGGATGGGGAGGGGAGGAGGTGATGGAGAGGGGGAAGAGAGAGAGAGAGAGAGAGAGAGAGACAGACAGAGAGAGAGAAGGAAAGAAGGAGGAGGAGACAGAGAGGAAGAGGATGAAGGAGAGAGAGAGAGAGTGAGTGAGCAAAGGAAAGGAGGGGTCTGGTCTTTTTTTGTCCTACCTTTCTTTTTTTTTCTTTTCCATTGCTCCATCCCCCATCAGTGATGTAATACAGGTGACCTATTCATCACAGGGAGGAAGTCTTCCTCCTCCTCCTCCTCTTCCTCTCCTCTCATTTTATCTCTGCCTCTCCTCCTCACTCCCTTCCTCCCTCCCTCCCTCCTCGCTCGCTCAGCTGACTGGCTGAATGCATGAATGAACAGGCCCTTCTCCTTTTATTGCGATGGGGGGAGGGGATGACACAGGAAGCTATGAGGCAGACGCAGGGCAAGAGAGAAGGAAAGAATGAGTGATAAAGAAGAAAGAGAGGGAGGATGACAGAGAGTTCCCATGGCATCTGAACAGATAGACACTGACTGCTGATCTCATCCTTTATGTATGAAGCTGTTGCTATTGTCTGTCTGTCTGTCTATGCGTGTATGTGTGCATGCATACATGCCTATGTGCGTAACGTATGAATGGTGCAACCTCATTTCATTCATTAGAAATCCACATGCACATTCTTCGCCTCTGTCTAGCATGGACACTTCCTCCCTGTGTCACCTTAACCTGCTTAACAGAAAGTGCATGCATGTGTGTGTTCAACTAAGGATGGGTCAAATGCAGAAGACGAATTCAGTGTGTGTATGTAAAAATATATATCCTGTCAAAAAAGCTGATCCAGAAAAAGAGACAGCTGCCACACACTCAGTGTGTTTTGATTTTGCAAGTAGTTTATTAGGCCAAACTCAACATGTATGTAATGGATTAAGTGTAACAGGATAATATTTTTGATATTTCAGTTTCATCCAGCATCTGGGTAGTCTTGGTGGGAGGTGCAACTCAAATTCTTCTGCTGTAAACCAGTCATTGGTGACTAATAGTTTAGTGTTTATTAAAATAGGCTTTTTAAGGAGGAAGGAGGATATGCCGAGCAGATATTTCAAAGGAAATGTTACACTTGAGATGTGTGAAGGCAGATTTTTACCATCAGTTTGGCCACGTCACCTTTACAAGGAGATAATATGTCAATGTTTTGTTTACAGCTTGCTCACGTTTTTAGCTTGTGGCTGCTTAATGACTATAGAACAGAACTGGTCTGCACTTTGCTTTAGGTGAGTTCTCGAGAAATGGTTGTAGTTGTTTCAACTATTAACCAGAACTATGCTTGACATGATGTTGTTTTAAAACCTGCCACTTGATCAGACATAAATATTTACTGTGGCCGTGGAATAAATTTTTCAGGGGTTTCACAGGATGTAAAAATGCACAATTGTTCTCAAATTTAAACCTGATCATAACAAAAACTGGAGTGACTCAGTTTTATACTATACACTATACACTTATAGGTTACATGTTTCTTTAACATGCTGGTCTAGACAGATTATTTCTTTTTTCAGTTGAAACCTGACCAGGATGGCAACATAAGCAGCCATAAATATAGACAGACTGAGCCTCTGTTCATATCTATATGACGTATACACGGTGATATAAGTAGTATGCGTGTGTATACTGTATGTATATTAAGTCCATATCCGTTTACTTTGCTATAAAGATCATAAATATGATTGTGTGCATTTGTGTGTGATTGCGGACGTGCATGTGTGTGTGCACGCTCATTGCCAGTTGTCTCTGCCTCCACCTTGTATGAGTCAGAGCTGCAGTACAGTGTGGGAGGGGTTGGGATTGGATATCCTGCTGGTGGCTCGTCCACTCACACACATACATGCATACACACACACACTTAAGTATTAATATACTTGTGAGCATTCTCAGTGATGGAATACATTCCCAAATCTTCAGAAGTGACTTGCAAGATACCCAGAGTGAGGGTCTAAAAGTCAAAATGATGATGATTAGGACACAGATGAACATATAGACATAGAGACAGACACACGCACACACTCTCCTTTTATGCAGAAAGATATAAGACAAACAGCAGCAGTGAACTACATGTCTGTACTAAACACACATAGGCACACATACATACAGTCCACAGACACACACACAAACACAGCGTGTTGTCACATCCGGCCCTGCGCTCCACAGCGTTGCCTATAATTAGCTGCTTGCAAAGCTGACTGCCTAGAGATGAGATGAGCTAACCAGAGAGTGAAGGAGAGGAAGAAAAGGAGATCAGCTAACCACATGGAGGTAGATGCTCCTCCACTGAGAGAGGACAAAGAGGAGGATACAGAGGGAAAAATGTCAGGGGGGAGGGAATGTAAGGAGGGAGAAATAACCAAATAGAGGTGAAGCTTCTTCTATTAACCAAACAAAGGGGAAGCCACATATGATAGAGGAGAGTTGGAGCACATTCACGAGAATTTATCAAAAGTGTGTTACAGCACTATGTGTGCACACACTCTCAGTGTGGGGGGCCCGGGCAGAGTTTAACCACCAAACCCAAGCAGTGACACAAACTCGTCCTCAACCTGTTCAGCTACACAAGACAGCCAAATAAGGGCTTGGAGATGTGTGTATGTGTGCATGCCCTCCTCTGCACATGCTCTGGAGCAGACTGGAGCATTTTTATGAATGGGGCTCCAGCAGCCAGATCTGTCAGAGCACTATAATGAGGAGCCGTGATGATCTCTTAAGTAGTGCGATTTTATCTGTATAACAAAAGTAGGCTTGAGGCTCGGCTGTGAATGAATGAGTCAGGATCGACGTAACCCGGCTACATCGGCACTGTAGATGGGTGAGTGGGTGGGTGGGTGGGTAGGCTTGTAGGGGGCGAAAAAGAGAGAGAGAGAGAGAAGAACAGAGGGAGGGGTTTGTGTATGACTCATACTCTCTTCTCTCTCATTGTCACTCCACTGCAGTACCACTGGAGGACTTCTAGCCTGCTGTGGGCTCTCCCTCCTTTATCTCCACCTCCCTGTCTGCATCTCCATTGGTTCCACAGCTCGTCTGCCTCTGCATTGTCACTTTGTCTCATCTGTGTGTCTGTGCTCTCCTTTTAAGACATTCATCCCTCCCTTTATATTATAATGCTACTAATTAGGGAACTTTTTAGTTTGTCGGGCCTATTGACCCTGATGGTGGGTCAGTCAGTGCAAACTATACAGCCAAAGAGAACTTTATTTCGAAATCCTGTTGGAGATTGAAAAGTTTCCAAAGACACCAAATGTGTCAGGATTCATTTTGATGAAATTAGTATAAAATGGTGCATATGGTTAAACATCAGATAGCTCCAATGAAGATGTGGAACAAACTTACAGATAATATACAGTGAAACAGTGTGATTTAGATGATATTCATTCGCTCATGTAGGCCTTGTTCAGAACGCCAGTTCAGATCCATTTGTTAGCATATCCATGTTGTATTCAGAAAGTTTGGAGTGCTAACAAACCATTTGAAATTTGATTTATGTAAATTGGATCCAAGCCACGTTGGAAATTAGTTTGAAATGTAATTCCAATCAGATGCATCTCAGTCTGGATGTTCAAATCAGATTTCAAATAATTAAGAATTGGTCCTCTTCGTTGTGCTGAAAACAGAAAGTTTCCCTTCATGACAGAAGAAAAAGTGAGAGGGACATGCATTTTACATGATGGAAATACCTCCTGGAAACTCACCGGCAGTGAGTGTGTGTGTTTATGTGCGTATGTGTGCATGTGGAAGCATATTACTGTTGTTGTGGGGACAAAAATCTGTTTACACAGTCACATTATGAGGACAAACCTTACTTGTGGGGGCAAAATTTAAACACAAATCCTTAAATATTAGGGTGAAGACTTGCTTTAAGGTTAGGCTGCGGTTAGGGTTACATTGAGGAAAGGGTGGTAAGTAATGTTTATTGTTATGATTTGGTGGTGGTTAAGACTCCAGGAAATTAATGTAAGTCTTTGTAATCTTCCCAAAAGTAATGGAAACAAGACTGTGTGTGTGTGTGTGTGTGTGGGGGGGGGGATCTTTACTTGCTCATGCATGTGAGGCACATTTATTATTATTCCATGCCTTCTTCAGCTTGACTAATGGGTGCACTGGGCCCTGTGCTCTCATGCTGGGCTGGAGGAGGCATGGACATAAGATACTGTGTGTGAGTCAGTCAGTGGTCATTACAAATTAACCTACAGCTGGTAACCAGCAGACTGTATGCAAACAAAACCCCAGATCTTTTAATTAGGACAACTTGTGAAGGGGTTGCCTAAGCTCTGTGCTGGCCTGTCCTGACTGAAGATGATGTGCTCAAAGTTATTCTTCCCTTTTCAGAACAAAAACAATATTTAAAAAAGTCTTTTAAAAGCCTCAACTGTTAAGCCACATTGTATATGGTACAATGTTAAAACTAGCATACTACGATGAAAATGCTAACACGCAGATTTTTGAAGGGTACAAATTTGTTGGGTCGCCATGATAGTTTTGCGTGTTAGCATGCTATCATTTGTCTCAGGGCAGGCTATCTTCTGTAATAATTGCATTTAAGTGCGCAAAATAAATAAACATTACTTGATAAGCCAAACACAAAATAGCCGACAGTTGAGACTGATGGGACAGCCTTACAGTAGCAGGTGTCTGGTCTAATAAAGTACTGGACTATTAAAAGTTGTGACCCAATATATAAGTTATTCTTGCAATTTATCCCAAGGGGAACATTAATGTCTGTAGAAATTTTCATGGCAATCCCTATAGTAGGCTAGCTGTTGAGAATCTTCAGTCTGGACAAAGGGGGGTACCAGCCAACTAACATTCCCATCCCTACATCCACCAAAAAGAGGATGTTCAGGACAAACAGTTGATTTAGTCTGCTATTATGTACCAGATACAGTGCATCCAGAAAGTATTTACACCGCTTCGCCTTTTTCACATTTTGTTATGTTACAGTCTCATTCCAAAATGGATTAAATTCATTTTTTCCCCTCAAAATTCTACACAAAATACCCCATAATGACAAAGTGAAACAAGTTTGCTTGATTCTTTTGCAAATTTATTAAAAATGAAACACAAAAAATGTAACATGTTTGTAAGTATTTACACCCTTTGCCATGACACTCAGAACTGAGCTCAGGTGCATCCTGTTTCCATTGATCATCCTTCAGAGGTTCCTACAACTTGAGTTGAGTCCACCTGTGGTAAATTCAGTTGATTGGGCATGATTTGGAAAGGCACACACCAGTCTATATAAGCCCTCACAGTTGACAGTGCATGTGAGAGCACAAACTAAGCCATGAAGTAAAGAAAGACAACCATTTCTGGTGGTGGTAGCAGCATCATGCTGTGGGGGTGTTTTGCAGCAGCAGGAATTGGGAGACTAGTAAGGGTTGAGGGAAAGATGACTATGACAAAGTGCACTGGACCTCAGACTGGGGTGAAGGTTTATCTTCCAACAGGACAATAACCCTGAGCATACAGCCAACATCACAAAGGAGTGGCTTCAGGACAACTCTGTGAATGTCCTTGAGTGGCCCAGACAGAGCCCAGACTTGAACCCTATTGAGCATCTCTGGAGAGATCTGAAAATGGCTTTGCACTGACGCTGCCCATCCAACCTGATGGAGCTTGAGAGGTTCTGCATTGAAGAGTAGGAGAAACTGTTCAAAAATAAGTGTGCCAAGCTTATAGGATCACTCAAAAAGACTTGAGGCTGTAATTGCTGCCAAAGGGGCTTCAACAAAGTATTGATCACAGGGTGTGAACACTTATGTACATGTTATATTTTTTGTTTATTTATTGTTAATAAATTTGCACAATAAATTTACACGCAAACTTGTTTCATTTTATCATTATGGGGTATTTTGTGTAGAATTTTGAGGGGAAAAATGAATTTAATCCATTTTGAAATGAGACTATAACATAACAAAATGTGCATAAAGTGAAGCGGTGTGAATACTTTCCGGATGCAGTGTATGTTCACAGATTTATGGTTATGGTGTAAGTTATGGACAAGTTACTGTAGCTGAGAAGTAATCACTAGGGATGCACAATATGGATGTTTTTTTTGTTTATTTTTTACCACTTTCTGGTGATGACCTGATTTTCATGACAGCTGATAATTTCATTTCATTTTGTCAAAAAAGATGTTCACCAGTACTTTGTACACAATGATGTTTATGCTCTGCCCTGTGATGCCCTGTGATGCACCCCACCTCTCGCCCAGGGTAAGCTGAGACAGGCTCCCACAACCATGCAAAGGATAAGAGGTGGTAAATAAATAGCTGTTAGCTGAAGTGCATGGCTCCCACACAACCATTATGTTACAGCGCTTTGGAGGCTTAATTCGAGACACATTGTCAAACTCTATGCAATGACGAAAAACAGACTTCTCAGGCTGATGTTGTGTTATAAATCAAACCCCAATGAATCATGATTAGTGCTCCATTTTATAGTTCCCATGAGCAGCTTTCTATCAGACTGTTTTATTATTTTGCCTCCCCACTTATTTTGACACGTTCACTTTCCAGTCCAGCAGAGATGATGTGTAAAAATCTGTCTGGAAATGGATTCTGAGCCCTCAGAGTGTTGCCAAAAAAACGCTTAAAGCTCATCATTGTTCATGTAAATCATCCTACTATTTGTAAAGTGATACCATTTAAATGATCAACAATGACTCATTATTGACTGTGATTTATTAATGAAAAAAATGAAAACAAGAGTTGCCTTTCTTGAAACTTCACCGGACAAAATTAGATTTCAGTTTCAATCATTCCCTGGCAGACTTCAAAAGTTCAGCGTATCCCCGTGGTTATTGCTGTGCGGTGCAAAAATCTAGACATGAAACTAATTTCAGGATATTTCATAGTTTAATCACTTGAGTTAGATGGACTGAAAGATTTTTCTGGTTTCAATAAATGCAATTTTTTCAGGTTTAATGTAACTTTTTTCATGGAAATTTCATCAAGCACATACAAAAAATATCTTCAGGCAATTTCTTAAATTCAATTACGTGTTTTTGATATGGTTTTATAGACACATTAGTATGTTGAGTAAATTCAATTGGCTGGTATTAGCAAATATGTCCCTGGGTAGTAACATAACCAAAAGAAAAAAAAGAATAAATCCTCAAACACAGCAGGAAAGACTGGATGTTAAAATTACATTTCAGGATTGTCATTTTTTTTGCAGTGTATCAACAAGCCCTTGTAATGATTGATTGCAAACTGCACCTTACATAATGTCTCCTGGGCTGTGATCATGTCCTACTACCGGTGTTATGTGTCTTTTATGCAACCATTTAAAAGCAAGTTGTCCTATGAGGATAACAAAGATGTGCTTGACACTACTGTGAGTACACAGCAGTTCACATTCATATGTATAAACTAGCAGATACGTTTTTTAAAACTTTTCCTAAATAAGTGCTACTTTTATGAGCAGACAGGCCAGCTGGTGACAGATGTGAGGTGTCACAGGAACAGCGACTCATTGTGAAGCACCGGTCAGAGGAAGAGAGGAAGAGGAGAGGAGAGGTAATGAAGGTGTAATTTGCTAACCATCTGTGAGGTGCCTGGCTGCCCCGGGGGTTTCCTCTTCTCCGGAACTCCCCCTCCGCAGGGGCACAGGTGCTGGAGAGAAGAGGAGGAGGAGGAGGAGGGGAGGAGGAGGTGAGGTCTACTGGTAAAGAGGGAAGGGAGGGGGTAAAGTAGGAAACGTAAGGGGAAAAAACAGGCAGAGACAGAAGACAGATGAGGAGGGCTAGAGGCAGTGATGAAAAGATGGAGAGAAAATAAGGAAGGGAACAACAGCAGAAACCAACAAACTGGAAGTAAAAGGCAAAATGATGCTGGAACAGCTTGGGAGAAAAAAGAAAGATACATAGACGAGGCCATCTGTCAGTGGTTCAGACGTTCTCGTTGGTCTCTACTGCATAATCCTAATATCCCCAAAGGCGTCATTAAATTAAACATGTTCCAATAAAGCTTCTTCTTACAAGAAACATTCAAGAGGTTTTGTGGTCAATGCACGGATGAACGAAACCTAGAAAAAAGTCTGAATACTACCAAAATGAAAATGGGGCAGAGAGTGCTCCTTGTCCCTGGAGCCTATTACAGCTGTCAGTGAATGAGAGGCGGGGTACACCCTGAACTGGTCGCCAGTCAATCGCAAGGCTGACACACAAAGACAGACGACCGCACATGCTCACACACTCACAATTCGTGTGCATGTTTCTGTGACTGTAGGAGGAAGCTGGAGTACCCGCAGAAAACCAACGCAGGCACAGGGAGATCATAGAGACTCTGCACAAAAGGGCCCAGACCGGGATTTGAACCCAGAACTCTCCTGCTGTGGGATGACAGTGCTAATCGCCACACTGAAAATTCCCCACCTATTGAAACTGAAACGTGGTTAACATAAAAGAAGTCAAATTTCACCCTCATTTTTGCAGGTCAAAACAGTAAACCATAAAGATGCTAAAACACTCAGTGGAACTCAGGGAAACTGCATTCTTGTGCTAAGTAAAAAAATAAATCTGTAGGTTCACCTCTAAAGTCATCTTCCACATTTTTTACGAGTAGTCATAAAAATATCGATTAGTGCAGCTTTAGTTATGGAGTAGTCGAGATGAAATTGTGATTCTCAATGTCTGTGATTTTCCTTCTGGAAAAACAACTTGTTGGTGTTATTATGTCATTTTTCAAGTCAGTGAGCATCACAAAAAAAACACTCCAAATACTTTGCATTTCCTCTCATCCTCTCATTGTGCACTTTAACCCCCATCTCACCCTGTAAACTCCTCACTTCCCCTTGAACATGCATTCTGGTGGAGGTGGAGGTGGTGGCTGCGCTCCTTCCTGCTTTTGAAGCGCTTCAGTCAGCTGTGTTGCCTCCGACTGCCTCTCTCTGAGGGGCATATAATGGCTTTAAGACGCCCTGGCTTCCTGCTTAATAACTGCTTCCTCTGCTCTTGTCCTGTCCTGGCTGGCTGGGTGTGTGGGTGGCTGGCTGGCCACCTGACAGGCTGACCAACGCTTAGCTCACATCTGCAGTATTACTGAAAAAAAAAACTACATTACTGTCTCTCAGGGTCTGTGACGGTTTGTATTTCGCTTCACTGTCTGATCAGTTAATTTCCTGCAGATCATACAAGTCTGAATGGTAATTAATGTATTGAAAATGTGAAGAAAATATGAGGAAAACTTTCAGTTTCCAAATTTTTTCCTCGTCATGTTCTCCATGCTGTGCTGATGTCTGCGTGTTACAAGCTGCAGCTGTCAATGGCTGCTTGCTTGCTTGCAGTTTATTTAATAAATCCCACAAGCTGACTGAATGGTTCACACACTGACTAGTTAGATGTCTTGCTGCTTAACGGACGGGATGGATAGCTGCTTCACTGCCTGGCTCTTTGACTGACTGGCTGATTAAAAGCTGGCTCCTCAAGTAGCTGACTTACTGGCCGTGGAATGCAGCAGGTGGTTCTAAATCTGAATGGGTTTTTGCAGTTGTGTGTGTGTGTGTGCACGTGCACATTCATGTTTGTGTGTATGTGTGCATATGTGAGTGCATGTTTGTTCCCATGGCTGAAGCCACTGAGCTTGTCTGCAGGCCCTCAGATTGCTTCTCTAATCTGGCATGTTTCACATTCCCAATTTCCTCCGCTGATGCATGACTCCTCTGCTGTGTTCAACTGAAGACTGCAGAGAGGAACGTACAACAACTGCCTTTCTGCCTCAACGTCTCTCTCTCTCTCTCTACTTTGCTGGAACACTTCCTGATGAATCTCACTGACCGTATTTGTCTCTTTGTATTCTGTTATCCTGTTTTTTTTCCTCACGTCCTATGTGTCTGTCTGAATGCATATCTCTGTCAATGTAACGTCATTTTCCTAAGAGGGAAATCAGGTAAGAACTGTCCCTTGTTAAAAACACAATCTTTAAGGATGGTTAAATGAATATGCTATATACGTGACAGCGAGGAGAGGTCAAAACAAACAAGACACAGAGTCAGCTCAAGCGAACGGTCACTTTAAAGTAATTTCATGAACTGGATTTTGAGATAATCTAGCCAAAGTTGCAAAAGTCAGTGTGACTGCAGGTACCAATCCTTCATAAAACCTCCATAAAGTAGGCAATTCAATCGATGTTTTTTAATCTTGGGACTCCCTGTTTTGCTGTGTAAAGAAAGAGACTTTATATTATTTTAAACTGGCTGGATCTGTCATCTGTAGGTGTTTATCCTGTGCTTAAGTTATGATGGACTCTCTTAACTCAAAGCTTTCCTGACACACGTTTTATAGCTTAAGCCTTTCATTCTGGAAATGCTTTTTGGGCCACAGTTGTGTTAGTATTAGGGCTCCATCTTCTTTGTTTGTTAAGGAGAAGGGACTGTTTCTAAAATCACAATTTTTCGGGTATTTGCACTTTACATGAATATTTTCATTTTATACAACCTTATTATTCTACTACATCGCATTTCACAAATATCATACTTCATACTTCAAATGTATGTGTGTATTTACAACTAATTGGCAGTAGCTAATAGGTTTTGGTAAAAATGTAATGCCATCTGAATAATGTTTTTAGTCAGCATGAGGAAGTGTTTTTAATTATTTGCCCAGACTCAAATCTTTGGTGGGAGGCTTAAAATTATTCACTTCCTTGCACTTTCACCGAATTGTTGACACAGAATTATGTTCTGGCAGCAAAAAAGGCATCGTATATATATACATAATATCTGGGTGTTGCTCCTATCATACATATCCTATATGCATTAATGTACATGCCTAAAGCACAGGAAATGTGGGCTGGTTGGGGCACAATGGAAACCAGAAAACACTCATATAATCAGAAATGTTCATATGCACACACACACAGATCCACTTTATCATAAGGTAAACACAGGACAGCGGAAACTAAGGAACAGTCTATCTACAGTAATGTTGACTTTACCGTCTGTTATCTGTGAACATGAACTCTACACTGTCACATAAACATGTTCTGTGTGTGTGTGTGTGTGTGTGTGCACCACAGTCGTATAAATATACTGTGTGAATATATGGTATGTTAGTCTGTGAATTTATCAGCGAATAGGTGTGTGTATGTGTGTGTGTGTGAGGGAGACATTTGTGTGAGTGGGTGTGTCTGTGTGTTCTGCTGAAGCTCGAAGTGAATGTGACACCTGCACTTTGTGATGCAACACTTCTGTCTGGTTCAGTCTTGTCCTTTGTTGAGATTCCAACTTTTTTCCAGCTTACACATTATTGTAAGTTGAATTATCTTCTGGGATTTGGTCAAACAAAACAAGCGGACTCTGAAGTTTAAGGAAGACAAAGTGATTAGTAGTTGATTTAAAATTAATGTTTTATTCTTTATTAAATGAGACTTTTCTATTATTATGATTATTCACTATTATTCAAGCATCAGCTGTTAGTCTTTTCTCAAGTCAAAAGTTTTCTGTGAGGCTTGTTGAATGTCATTCTTCAATAGGTTCATCTACTCCCTTCAAATAAATAAATAAATAAATATACATACATATATAGATATATATATATATATATCTATATATGAATGACTTGCAGACCTTCGCTTAACATATCAGTAGTATCAACATAATTTTACAAGCAAGCATAACCTCTGACACACAGTATGTACTGTCGCTGGATCTCAGAGGTTAACTGAGATTTCTGGAAATTTTCACTTGTGGCTCATTTGCATAACGATACACCAGGAAAGGACGACATAAACTGCAGCTCTTTCAAACATATCCTAAAACAAACCCAAATACACCAGAATTCAGATTTCCAGTGTTCGCTGTAAGCACAGGTCATCACATTCATCCACATTATAGTGGAGGGTAACGATAATACACACACTGTGAATTTCTTTTCAACTATCATGTGCTTAAACCCATCCTCAGCTGTGGACATGACAGCCACCAAATCTCACTTAAAGACAGTCTCATCTCTTTTATTTATTCATCGTTTTGTGTTTCCCAGACAGTCGCCTCTCCCTTTTTACTCACCTACCTTGTTCTGTCCGTCTCCCCCTTTCTAACCCCCTACCTTCCTCCCTCTCTCTCTGTCCCATCCTCCATAGTAAATGAGAACCAGACGTTCAGCAGACCTAATCAAGATGTCCTCAGCTGAATGAGCCTTATTATGGGATGGGTAAACAGCGAGTTCCGATCTCGCCGGGGGATAAAGTCCCGGGACAAACCCAGATTGATTGAGAGGAACGATACTGGTGTTGCACAGTGAGCACAACTTGTATTTGTTGACAACTGAGGAGGAGGAGGAGAAATGGATCTCTGAAAACTGACAAAATGTTTTGAATCAATGTTAAAAACCTGAGGATGAGCAGATATAACTGCTGTTATCGAAACAGCAGGCAACATAGCTAACAGTGCACGGATAGCTATGTTTTATAGAATGGTCAAAGTAAAGCTTACCATTCTATTGAACACCTTGAAATAGTAATGGGGACCATGAAGGGTTACATGGAGGGCCAGAGTTTCCTGTGCACTGGTAATTTGAGTTGTCCTGCCATAAACTCGGAGCTGTGCTTGTTTTGTCCTGGATGACGAGAGGCCATTCAGATTAACAACCTGAACATAAAGCGGCGTGGCGAGTCTGCTCCTTTGCATTAACTATGGATCAGATTCCCAGAGTCAAACCCCAACCATTCAATATCTTCGACTGAAGATACATTTTTCATCTCTGTAACAACCAGAGGTTCAAGCTATAAGGAGACAAGCTACCAACTGTCCTTTAAGTAAATAACATGACATGCCTTATATAGAGCAAATGCCCGCCTTGCTGTAATCACTGTCTCCTACACCACATAGGAGTTTGACCTACGGCGACTACATCTTCTGCTCCAAATACTCAGATCTCTGTGAGCAACAACCTCTGCAGTGCAGGAAGTGGTGTACTTTATTTTTGTGGTAACGACCAATCATACAAAAACGGAGAAGAACTGACGGCAAAGTATTATTGGTGTTAGCATGATAACATCACTGTGTTTAAACGCAATATTAGCACATTAGCATGCAGTTTGATTTTTGGGTAGCAGCTTTTATTTCCTGCAGGCCTTGGAAAATCTCTACGTGACACAGCTAAACAAGGAGGCCTTTGTGTGTTTCTGTGTGTGCATGTGGATGTTTGTGCTTGAATGCATGTTTGCATGACAAATACGCACTGGGTTATTCTACTGTATTTTTGTACTTATGTCCTAGTAGTATACATTTATCCTATAAATATACCACTTAGTAACATGTGGCAGTTAGAGGTTCGTGTTAATTACCTTAAGGACTTTCTGTAATTTCTTGCATGACCCTGCATAGAAAACTCCACACCCATCTTGCACCAAAGTGCAACACAAACCACAGAAATTATTATCCCATTATGTTTGGCCCGTCCGGAGTGTAGAGCTACCAGACCAGCTCGAATCACCAAGTAAGCAACAACTGAGTTTTTATGAAAACTATGTTCTCCACTGTGGCCTCTCTGTTGACTGCAGCTTAACTGGTAGTCAAACAGAAAGCCCTTATCATAGGTAAACACTAAGTGGCCACTCAGCCATCCGGCTGCAGAGATAGGGAGGGAGGGATAAACATCTCTGTATCGCCACACAGAGCTTCGTTCAAATCGAATTTCCGCTCTCCAATTTGGGGGCTTGTTTATATCCAAAAGCATCTGGATTATTAACATGCCCCTGAAAGAATTTCCTGACATGCCTCATGCAGTGACCACATGCGCCTTTGAGTGCCATATTAGTGCAAGAGAGCGCATGTGTAGTAGGCCATGTCCCACTGTGTGTGTGTGTGTGTGTTTGTTCTCTTTGTTTGCATATTGGTGAACATGTTCCTGTTTTGTGCATCGTTTATGTACTTGTAGGTGTTCTAGTATTTAACCACGTGTACAGAGCCAAAGTCCTCATTACTGTAAAACCATCAAACATGAGTGCACTTGACAACCACTTAGCGTACTTTTTGTCGTTTTTCACTCATTTTTTTTAAAATGATCTACTTCTCCTTCACAATTATTTTCAGCTATTTTCCCTTCAAGGATACGGCTGGTGTTTTTCTATTTTTGTATTTCTCTTACTGTCCACAAATCTTACAAATCCTTTTGAGTTTTCTGCCACATCTGTGGTCTCAAAGCCATTTGTTCCTCCAAAAGATGAAAATCTGTTTAAAAGGGCTCACAAATGAAAAAAAAAACAACTTTTTTAAGGCTCAGTAATTTCCTGTATAAACGGGAGTAAACAGTCCATTTGTATGGGGACTATTTTCAGCTGCAGATCAATACACATTTGGTGCTCTGGTGAGCATTTCGGCACCTGAATGATTAATATGGGACCGACTCAAAATAAACAGAAGTGGCCGTGTTCATTATAATGAAGGAACATGTGACCCAGTGCACACCGTGTGGCTCATTAACATATTCATAAAGGTTTTTTGACAATAACTGAAGGCTATAGTGCAGAAGAATAAGGTGGCATTAAGTGTATAGGCAATACTATTGAAGCTGTTGTGTTAATGTGTTTTTGGGAGTTGGGGTGGGGCTGAGCATATATGTTGCAACACAAAGCCTGTTCCTTATAATGAACCTGACACCAGAGCAGCCTGGAGTGCGGGATGTTGTAAAAAATCTAAAAACAACTCCCTGCATGCTTATTTTGCTCTTGTTTTCCTGCAGCACACCAGTTTTTCATTTCGGGGAGGGATAGAGGGATGGAGCGAGAGGAGGAAGGCGGGATGCAGTGCGTAGCGCTGACAGTATTTATAACTCGGTGTTCTGACCAAAATTATCAGTGTACCACAAAATAACTTCCTCTGGCCTCACCGCCAAATAACAGGAAGCCTTCAATTGTGCATATTTATTAATTTAACGCACACACATGCACTCAGGCAGACACACAGTCATGAACTCGCTGAAATATAGTCACACAAAGACAAACAGCTCACGTGAAAACATGCTCTTGTGTACACACACACACACACACACACACACACGTAGTGAGGGTTTGCTGTCTTTATAAATAGAGCAGCTCCTGGAGCTCTGCAATGTTGGCTGTGTAAACTTCCACCACTTTCTGGACTTGGTTTTTCTTTGTACTCAATCTTTTTCCTTTCTATCTTTTTCTTTCTCTCTCTCTGTCGTTCTTACGTACATACAGATGGACGCATGCAACCAAGAACGAGCGCACATGGAGACACACACACACACACAAACATGCACACACTCTTGAAGTCTGGCCTCCATTAGAGAGCCATTCAGTGGAGTTTGGGCGGAGGGTCAAAGGTGAGAGTGTGTTAATGGGTGACGTGGGGGGTCTTTTCTGCTTGGCTGACCATCACTGCCATGTGCGCACACACACACACACACACACTCTTACACGTACGTATGACAAGCAGTCTAAGAAATAAGTGAGTGTCAAATCATTTTGCATTACTCTATAAAGTAGTAGACAGCGAAAATGAAACAAAGCTTACAGTGGACGAAACATCCTCAGTTTACTTTGTGGAAGCCTATTATTGATCGGTTTCTAAGGTGACCATTCTCTTCATAAGCACCTGAAAGAATTGTGTCTTTTGGCACTCTGTAATCTTTTTAAACATTTTCAATCTCTTTCACAACACGACACAGAAATTGCACATACTTAAAATGGTGATTGGTCCTCTGATTACTATTCATTTAGATTCTGTCTCTTTGTACTTATCTGAAAGAACACAAAGTGTTTCTTATAATAATACTACAACATTTTCTGATCCGAATTAAGAAGTTCCTCAGAGCTCTGCTCTTGGTCCTCTGCTTTTTTGTATTTGTATTGCACCTCGTGGCTGATCCATAGGAGGGCATGAATTAATTTCCACCGTTAAAAAGATATATCATCTGTATGTACCTTGTTGCATTCAGACTTGATTATTGCAGTGATTTGTACTAGTATACTGGCACTTTCTGCCATGTGCTGAAACTATTTACATGATTTAAAGATACAGACATGTTGCTAGAAGTGCACGTTAAGCATACTTGGCTAATTAACAGCTGCTTACATTTACAAAGGACACATGAAATGAATTAAAACAGGAACAGCAATATGGCAGAGCACACTTCCAAAGAACACACAAAATAGTAAAACAAAGCATGTTCGAAGTTGGTCACAAACCTGTCTTTAAACCATGATTTTAAATTAATGATATGTGTCATAGTCTCTCATAAGCTACTCTCACTGAAAAAAGCTGAAGTAAGGCCTCTTCATACATAGAATACAGTGTCCTCCTGCCAGACCTGGTATGTTTCTCATCAGTAGTTTTCTGCTTTATGAAAGCAATGGGCAGGGGAGGAGCCACGACATGCAGAATCTTATGGGTAATTGTCTGCAAATTTGAGAAGATTGTCTCATTTCCATTAAAAGTCATCAAACGGCTCTGAATGCTGCAGCTAGTATTTGAACAAAAAACTATCTAAAAAAATCTCTCTCTCTCTCTCTCTCTCTTGCTGTCTCTCTCTCCAGGCTGTCGATGCCACATTCCAGATGTTCTGGATCTGGATCTTCGTCCTCCAGGAGATTATTCAGCCTTTCCTCCTGACGCTCGCGCTCCCTTTAGTGCGCATTGTCCTCGTTTCTCCGTGTCTAACCCTAAACCCTACAGTCTATCTATAATTTTGTTATTCTGTTTGTCCATATTGTAATTTTACAGTGTTGGTCTATTCTGTACAGAATACATTTATTGCATATCTGTGCATTCCCAAAGGGAGATTCCTCTTCTGAGGTTTCTTCCAATTTTACCTTTAAAAGTTTGTTTTAGGGTATAGAGTGTTTCTTTAACATTTAAAAAACTAACAAAAAGTAGCATTTGCATTTTGGAACATAACGATGTATCCACTCACTGCCATTGAGTACTGTGATGGTGTTATTTGACTCATCTGTACAGCAGGAGATTTTGACAGGAATCACAAGTCCAACTGATGTAAAGTTATTCTCAGAAGCCTTTAGAGCAGTCATGCTGTTCTGTTTTATGTAAGTGTTGTGTATGTACTGTTGAGTCAAAATCCCACTCAGCAGGTGTAAGAGCCCTTGAATGTGATTCTGAGTGTGTCAGTTTCCTCGCCCAGGTGAGCGCATTATCTGCGTGTGTGTGTGTGAGTGTGTGAAGGCGAAAAAGGAGTTGGCTGGGGTTGCGTAACCACCATGTGCCTGGGTGCCTGGAGCCGGCAGCTCGTTAACCTGCCTTCCTTCCTGCTGTCACCTCAAACTAAATAAACACAGAGGCTATCTGCTGTGCATGCACATGTGCCCTAACATGCACACACACACACACACACACACACACACATACATACATGCATGCACACACACTTAAATAACCACACTTGCACTTGTATTCACGCAGGCAGACATTTCTTTCTGTTCGTCTCTCTCGCCTGGACACATGAGCTGTGCATGTACGTCACCGGAGGCTTTTTCCTTGAGGAGAACATATGATATATCTTCGTGATCTTACGCACAGACACACACGCATACACACTAACTCCGAGCTTTTATTTACCCTGTGGGGAGGATGTTACAGTTAGGATGGGATACAACATGTCATTAAGGAATCCTGCCTCTCTGACAGTTGAAAACAAGCTGCCGGGTCTTTGCGGACTTTAACCTCCGCTTGGTGTTTTTCAGCCGGTGGCTTATTGGAACCCAACCGAAGTCTGCAGATGTTGTGACAGGCAACCGAGATGTTATGAAAATAAGACATGAAGCATTAGACCAGGTCAGAATTGCTGTGGTGGTGTGGAATTGCAGCCTGCAGGGAGAAGCAGATGTGAAGTTACTGAAAAAATTGTCAGGTTTTAATCAGGATTTGAATTTTATATTTCGTTTTATGTTGCGCAAACATGGCTGTAAATACTTCATGAGTAAACAAAGACAGAAACTACTTTATTGCCACAAAGCAGCCTTACGTCATTGTTTTCAAAAAGCTTTTCACCGCCCAGACTAAATTTGAGGTTGGCTTCTCCATATTTATCTGTTTTTTTAAAAAAATATCTATTTTTTGGTGTGAAAATGAAAAAGAGAGAAAGCTCTATTTTCAGACTTAGTCATTTTAGCTTGGACACAGTTTAAGGCAAGATTCTGCATATATACATGTGACAAAAGGAATTGGGATAATCTGAGTAAATGCCTTATTACCGTTGTTT